>NW_027478386.1:1929230-2572307 GCF_051014685.1 Ptiloglossa arizonensis
GAGGTAAGAAACGCTCGAGAAACTCAAAATTTTCGCAGTTCTGATGCTCGACAAGCATAACTAGAACGGCCTAGGGGAAAAGTACGCACAACGTTGTAATCGGGCGAGTTTCTACTTTCAGATGCAACAGAAATTTTGCGGATTGGTCCATCCGTTCGCGAGATATGGCAGTTTGGAGGTAAGCAACGCTTGAAAAACTCAAAATTTTCGCAGTTCTGTTGCTCGAAACGAATAACTAGAGCGGGCTAGGGGAAAAGTACGCATACCGTTGTAATCGGGCGAGTTTCTACTTTCAGATGCAACAGAAATTTTGCGGATTGGTCAATCCGTTCGCGAGATATGGCAGTTTGGATGTAAGAAACGCTTGAGAAACACAAAATTTTCGCGGTTCTGATGCTCGAAACGAATAACAAGAACGGCCTAGGGGAAAAGTACGCACTCCGTTGTAATCGGGCGAGTTTCTACTTTCAGATGCAACAGAAATTTTGCGGATTGGTCATTCCGTTCGCGAGATATGGCAGTTTGGAGGCAAGAAACGCTTGATAAACTCAAAATTTTCGCAGTTCTGATGCTCGACAAGCATAACTAGAACGGCCTAGGGGAAAAGTACGCACACCGTTGTAATCGGGCGAGTTTCTACTTTCAGATGCAACAGAAATTTTGCGGATGGTCAATCCGTTCGCGAGATATGGCAGTTTGGAGGTAAGCAACGCTTGAGAAACTCAAAATTTTCGCAGTTCTGCTGCTCGAAACGAATAACTAGAACGGGCTAGGGGAAAAGTACGCATACATTTGTAATCGGGCGAATTTCTACTTTCAGATGCAACAGAAATTTTGCGGATTGGTCAATCCGTTCGCGAGATATGGCAGTTTGGATGTAAGAAACGCTCGAGAAACTCAAAATTTTCGCAGATCTGATGCTCGAAACCAATAACTAGAACGGCCTAGGGGAAAAGTACGCACACCGTTGTAATCGGGCGAGCTTCTACTTTCAGATGCAACAGAAATTTTGCGAATTGGTCAATCCGTTCGCGAGATATGGCAGTTTGGAGGTAAGAAACGCTTGAGAAACTCAAAATTTTCGCAGTTCTGATGCTCGACAAGCATAACTAGAACGGCCTAGGGGAAAAGTACGCACACCGTTGTAATCGGGCGAGTTTCTACTTTCAGATGCAACAGAAATTTTGCGTATTGGTCAATCCGTTCGCGAGATATGGCAGTTTGGAGGTAAGCAACGCTTGAGAAACTCAAAATTTTCGCAGTTCTGATGCTCGAAACCAATAACTAGAACGGGCTAGGGGAAAAGTACGCATACCGTTGTAATCGGGCGAGTTTCTACTTTCAGATGCAACAGAAATTTTGCGGATTGGTCAATCCGTTCGCGAGATATGGCAGTTTGGATGTAAGAAACGCTTGAGAAACTCAAAATTTTCGCAGTTCTGATGCTCGAAACGAATAACTAGAACGGCCTAGGGGAAAAGTACGCATAGTGTTGTAATCGGGCGAGTTTTTACTTTGAGATGCAACAGAAATTTTGCGGATTGGTCAATCCGTTCGCGAGATATGGCAGTTTGGAAGTAAGAAACGCTTGAGAAACTCAAAATTTTCGCAGTTCTGATGCTCGAAACCAATAACTAGAACGGCCTAGGGGAAAAGTACGCATAGTGTTGTAATCGGGCGAGTTTCTACTTTCAGATGCAACAGAAATTTTGCGGATTGGTCAATCCGTTCGCGAGATATGGCAGTTTGGAGGTAAGAAACGCTTGATAAACTCAAAATTTTCGCAGTTCTGATGCTCGAAACGAATAACTAGAACGGCCTAGGGGAAAAGTACGCATAGTGTTGTAATCGGGCGAGTTTCTACTTTCAGATGCAACAGAAATTTTGCGGATTGGTCAATCCGTTCGCGAGATATGGCAGTTTGGAGGTAAGAAACGCTCGAGAAACTCAAAATTTTCGCAGTTCCGATGCTCGACAAGCATAACTAGAACGGCCTAGGGGAAAAGTACGCACAACGTTGTAATCGGGCGAGTTTCTACTTTCAGATGCAACAGAAATTTTGCGGATTGGTCCATCCGTTCGCGAGATATGGCAGTTTGGAGGTAAGCAACGCTTGAAAAACTCAAAATTTTCGCAGTTCTGTTGCTCGAAACGAATAACTAGAGCGGGCTAGGGGAAAAGTACGCATACCGTTGTAATCGGGCGAGTTTCTACTTTCAGATGCAACAGAAATTTTGCGGATTGGTCAATCCGTTCGCGAGATATGGCAGTTTGGATGTAAGAAACGCTTGAGAAACACAAAATTTTCGCGGTTCTGATGCTCGAAACGAATAACTAGAACGGGCTAGGGGAAAAGTACGCATACAGTTGTAATCGGGCGAATTTCTACTTTCAGATGCAACAGAAATTTTGCGGATTGGTCAATCCGTTCGCGAGATATGGCAGTTTGGATGTAAGAAACGCTCGAGAAACTCAAAATTTTCGCAGTTCTGATGCTCGAAACGAATAACTAGAACGGCCTAGGGGAAAAGTACGCACACCGTTGTAATCGGGCGAGTTTCTACTTTCAGATGCAACAGAAATTTTGCGTATTGGTCAATCCGTTCGCGAGATATGGCAGTTTGGAGGTAAGCAACGCTTGAGAAACTCAAAATTTTCGCAGTTCTGATGCTCGAAACCAATAACTAGAACGGGCTAGGGGAAAAGTACGCATACCGTTGTAATCGGGCGAGTTTCTACTTTCAGATGCAACAGAAATTTTGCGGATTGGTCAATCCGTTCGCGAGATATGGCAGTTTGGATGTAAGAAACGCTTGAGAAACTCAAAATTTTCGCAGTTCTGATGCTCGAAACGAATAACTAGAACGGCCTAGGGGAAAAGTACGCATAGTGTTGTAATCGGGCGAGTTTTTACTTTGAGATGCAACAGAAATTTTGCGGATTGGTCAATCCGTTCGCGAGATATGGCAGTTTGGAAGTAAGAAACGCTTGAGAAACTCAAAATTTTCGCAGTTCTGATGCTCGAAACCAATAACTAGAACGGCCTAGGGGAAAAGTACGCATAGTGTTGTAATCGGGCGAGTTTCTACTTTCAGATGCAACAGAAATTTTGCGGATTGGTCAATCCGTTCGCGAGATATGGCAGTTTGGAGGTAAGAAACGCTTGATAAACTCAAAATTTTCGCAGTTCTGATGCTCGAAACGAATAACTAGAACGGCCTAGGGGAAAAGTACGCATAGTGTTGTAATCGGGCGAGTTTCTACTTTCAGATGCAACAGAAATTTTGCGGATTGGTCAATCCGTTCGCGAGATATGGCAGTTTGGAGGTAAGAAACGCTCGAGAAACTCAAAATTTTCGCAGTTCCGATGCTCGACAAGCATAACTAGAACGGCCTAGGGGAAAAGTACGCACAACGTTGTAATCGGGCGAGTTTCTACTTTCAGATGCAACAGAAATTTTGCGGATTGGTCCATCCGTTCGCGAGATATGGCAGTTTGGAGGTAAGCAACGCTTGAAAAACTCAAAATTTTCGCAGTTCTGTTGCTCGAAACGAATAACTAGAGCGGGCTAGGGGAAAAGTACGCATACCGTTGTAATCGGGCGAGTTTCTACTTTCAGATGCAACAGAAATTTTGCGGATTGGTCAATCCGTTCGCGAGATATGGCAGTTTGGATGTAAGAAACGCTTGAGAAACACAAAATTTTCGCGGTTCTGATGCTCGAAACGAATAACAAGAACGGCCTAGGGGAAAAGTACGCACTCCGTTGTAATCGGGCGTGTTTCTACTTTCAGATGCAACAGAAATTTTGCGGATTGGTCATTCCGTTCGCGAGATATGGCAGTTTGGAGGCAAGAAACGCTTGATAAACTCAAAATTTTCGCAGTTCTGATGCTCGACAAGCATAACTAGAACGGCCTAGGGGAAAAGTACGCACACCGTTGTAATCGGGCGAGTTTCTACTTTCAGATGCAACAGAAATTTTGCGGATTGGTCAATCCGTTCGCGAGATATGGCAGTTTGGAGGTAAGCAACGCTTGAGGAACTCAAAATTTTCGCAGTTCTGCTGCTCGAAACGAATAACTAGAACGGGCTAGGGGAAAAGTACGCATACATTTGTAATCGGGCGAATTTCTACTTTCAGATGCAACAGAAATTTTGCGGATTGGTCAATCCGTTCGCGAGATATGGCAGTTTGGATGTAAGAAACGCTCGAGAAACTCAAAATTTTCGCAGATCTGATGCTCGAAACGAATAACTAGAACGGCCTAGGGGAAAAGTACGCACACCGTTGTAATCGGGCGAGCTTCTACTTTCAGATGCAACAGAAATTTTGCGAATTGGTCAATCCGTTCGCGAGATATGGCAGTTTGGAGGTAAGAAACGCTTGAGAAACTCAAAATTTTCGCAGTTCTGATGCTCGACAAGCATAACTAGAACGGCCTAGGGGAAAAGTACGCATACCGTTGTAATCGGGCGAGTTTCTACTTTCAGATGCAACAGAAATTTTGCGGATTGGTCAATCCGTTCGCGAGATATGGCAGTTTGGAAGTAAGAAACGCTTGAGAAACTCAAAATTTTCGCAGTTCTGATGCTCGAAACGAATAACTAGAACGGGCTAGGGGAAAAGTACGCATACCGTTGTAATCGGGCGAGTTTCTACTTTCAGATGCAACAGAAATTTTGCGGATTGGTCATTCCGTTCGCGAGATATGGCAGTTTGGAGGCAAGAAACGCTTGATAAACTCAAAATTTTCGCAGTTCTGATGCTCGACAAGCATAACTAGAACGGCCTAGGGGAAAAGTACGCACACCGTTGTAATCGGGCGAGTTTCTACTTTCAGATGCAACAGAAATTTTGCGGATTGGTCAATCCGTTCGCGAGATATGGCAGTTTGGAGGTAAGCAACGCTTGAGAAACTCAAAATTTTCGCAGTTCTGCTGCTCGAAACGAATAACTAGAACGGGCTAGGGGAAAAGTACGCATACATTTGTAATCGGGCGAATTTCTACTTTCAGATGCAACAGAAATTTTGCGGATTGGTCAATCCGTTCGCGAGATATGGCAGTTTGGATGTAAGAAACGCTCGAGAAACTCAAAATTTTCGCAGATCTGATGCTCGAAACGAATAACTAGAACGGCCCAGGGGAAAAGTACGCACACCGTTGTAATCGGGCGAGCTTCTACTTTCAGATGCAACAGAAATTTTGCGAATTGGTCAATCCGTTCGCGAGATATGGCAGTTTGGAGGTAAGAAACGCTTGAGAAACTCAAAATTTTCGCAGTTCTGATGCTCGACAAGCATAACTAGAACGGCCTAGGGGAAAAGTACGCATAGTGTTGTAATCGGGCGAGTTTTTACTTTGAGATGCAACAGAAATTTTGCGGATTGGTCAATCCGTTCGCGAGATATGGCAGTTTGGAAGTAAGAAACACTTGAGAAACTCAAAATTTTCGCAGTTCTGATGCTCGAAACCAATAACTAGAACGGCCTAGGGGAAAAGTACGCATAGTGTTGTAATCGGGCGAGTTTCTACTTTCAGATGCAACAGAAATTTTGCGGATTGGTCAATCCGTTCGCGAGATATGGCAGTTTGGAGGTAAGAAACGCTCGAGAAACTCAAAATTTTCGCAGTTCTGATGCTCGACAAGCATAACTAGAACGGCCTAGGGGAAAAGTACGCACAACGTTGTAATCGGGCGAGTTTCTACTTTCAGATGCAACAGAAATTTTGCGGATTGGTCCATCCGTTCGCGAGATATGGCAGTTTGGAGGTAAGCAACGCTTGAAAAACTCAAAATTTTCGCAGTTCTGTTGCTCGAAACGAATAACTAGAGCGGGCTAGGGGAAAAGTACGCATACCGTTGTAATCGGGCGAGTTTCTACTTTCAGATGCAACAGAAATTTTGCGGATTGGTCAATCCGTTCGCGAGATATGGCAGTTTGGATGTAAGAAACGCTTGAGAAACACAAAATTTTCGCAGTTCTGTTGCTCGAAACGAATAACTAGAACGGGCTAGGGGAAAAGTACGCATACCGTTGTAATCGGGCGAGTTTCTACTTTCAGATGCAACAGAAATTTTGCGGATTGGTCAATCCGTTCGCGAGATATGGCAGTTTGGATGTAAGAAACGCTTGAGAAACACAAAATTTTCGCGGTTCTGATGCTCGAAACGAATAACAAGAACGGCCTAGGGGAAAAGTACGCACACGGTTGTAATCGGGCGAGTTTCTACTTTCAGATGCAACAGAAATTTTGCGGATTGGTCATTCCGTTCGCGAGATATGGCAGTTTGGAGGCAAGAAACGCTTGATAAACTCAAAATTTTCGCAGTTCTGATGCTCGACAAGCATAACTAGAACGGCCTAGGGGAAAAGTACGCACACCGTTGTAATCGGGCGAGTTTCTACTTTCAGATGCAACAGAAATTTTGCGGATTGGTCAATCCGTTCGCGAGATATGGCAGTTTGGAGGTAAGCAACGCTTGAGAAACTCAAAATTTTCGCAGTTCTGTTGCTCGAAACGAATAACTAGAACGGGCTAGGGGAAAAGTACGCGTAATCGGGCGAATTTCTACTTTCAGGTGCAACAGAAATTTTGCGGATTGGTCAATCCGTTCGCGAGATATGGCAGTTTGGATGTAAGAAACGCTCGAGAAACTCAAAATTTTCGCAGATCTGATGCTCGAAACGAATAACTAGAACGGCCTAGGGGAAAAGTACGCACACCGTTGTAATCGGGCGAGCTTCTACTTTCAGATGCAACAGAAATTTTGCGAATTGGTCAATCCGTTCGCGAGATATGGCAGTTTGGAGGTAAGAAACGCTTGAGAAACTCAAAATTTTCGCAGTTCTGATGCTCGACAAGCATAACTAGAACGGCCTAGGGGAAAAGTACGCACACCGTTGTAATCGGGCGAGTTTCTACTTTCAGATGCAACAGAAATTTTGCGGATTGGTCAATCCGTTCGCGAGATATGGCAGTTTGGAAGTAAGAAACGCTTGAGAAACTCAAAATTTTCGCAGTTCTGATGCTCGAAACGAATAACTAGAACGGGCTAGGGGAAAAGTACGCATACCGTTGTAATCGGGCGAGTTTCTACTTTCAGATGCAACAGAAATTTTGCGGATTTGTCATTCCGTTCGTGAGATATGGCAGTTTGGAGGTAAGAAACGCTTGAGAAACTCAAATTTTCGCAGTTCTGATGCTCGAAACGAATAACTAGAACGGGCTAGGGGAAAAGTACGCATACAGTTGTAATCGGGCGAATTTCTACTTTCAGATGCAACAGAAATTTTGCGGATTGGTCAATCCGTTCGCGAGATATGGCAGTTTGGATGTAAGAAACGCTCGAGAAACTCAAAATTTTCGCAGTTCTGATGCTCGAAACGAATAACTAGAACGGCCTAGGGGAAAAGTACGCACACCGTTGTAATCGGGCGAGTTTCTACTTTCAGATGCAACAGAAATTTTGCGTATTGGTCAATCCGTTCGCGAGATATGGCAGTTTGGAGGTAAGCAACGCTTGAGAAACTCAAAATTTTCGCAGTTCTGATGCTCGAAACGAATAACTAGAACGGGCTAGGGGAAAAGTACGCATACCGTTGTAATCGGGCGAGTTTCTACTTTCAGATGCAACAGAAATTTTGCGGATTGGTCAATCCGTTCGCGAGATATGGCAGTTTGGATGTAAGAAACGCTTGAGAAACTCAAAATTTTCGCAGTTCTGATGCTCGAAACGAACAACTAGAACGGCCTAGGGGAAAAGTACGCATAGTGTTGTAATCGGGCGAGTTTCTACTTTGAGATGCAACAGAAATTTTGCGGATTGGTCAATCCGTTCGCGAGATATGGCAGTTGGAAGTAAGAAACGCTTGAGAAACTCTAAATTTTCGCAGTTCTGATGCTCGAAACGAATAACTAGAACGGCCTAGGGGAAAAGTACGCATAGTGTTGTAATCGGGCGAGTTTCTACTTTCAGATGCAACAGAAATTTTGCGGATTGGTCAATCCGTTCGCGAGATATGGCAGTTTGGAGGTAAGAAACGCTCGAGAAACTCAAAATTTTCGCAGTTCCGATGCTCGACAAGCATAACTAGAACGGCCTAGGGGAAAAGTACGCACAACGTTGTAATCGGGCGAGTTTCTACTTTCAGATGCAACAGAAATTTTGCGGATTGGTCCATCCGTTCGCGAGATATGGCAGTTTGGAGGTAAGCAACGCTTGAAAAACTCAAAATTTTCGCAGTTCTGTTGCTCGAAACGAATAACTAGAGCGGGCTAGGGGAAAAGTACGCATACCGTTGTAATCGGGCGAGTTTCTACTTTCAGATGCAACAGAAATTTTGCGGATTGGTCAATCCGTTCGCGAGATATGGCAGTTTGGATGTAAGAAACGCTTGAGAAACACAAAATTTTCGCGGTTCTGATGCTCGAAACGAATAACAAGAACGGCCTAGGGGAAAAGTACGCACTCCGTTGTAATCGGGCGTGTTTCTACTTTCAGATGCAACAGAAATTTTGCGGATTGGTCATTCCGTTCGCGAGATATGGCAGTTTGGAGGCAAGAAACGCTTGATAAACTCAAAATTTTCGCAGTTCTGATGCTCGACAAGCATAACTAGAACGGCCTAGGGGAAAAGTACGCACACCGTTGTAATCGGGCGAGTTTCTACTTTCAGATGCAACAGAAATTTTGCGGATTGGTCAATCCGTTCGCGAGATATGGCAGTTTGGAGGTAAGCAACGCTTGAGGAACTCAAAATTTTCGCAGTTCTGCTGCTCGAAACGAATAACTAGAACGGGCTAGGGGAAAAGTACGCATACATTTGTAATCGGGCGAATTTCTACTTTCAGATGCAACAGAAATTTTGCGGATTGGTCAATCCGTTCGCGAGATATGGCAGTTTGGATGTAAGAAACGCTCGAGAAACTCAAAATTTTCGCAGATCTGATGCTCGAAACGAATAACTAGAACGGCCTAGGGGAAAAGTACGCACACCGTTGTAATCGGGCGAGCTTTTCTTACTTTTTACTTTCAGATGCAACAGAAATTTTGCGAATTGGTCAATCCGTTCGCGAGATATGGCAGTTTGGAGGTAAGAAACGCTTGAGAAACTCAAAATTTTCGCAGTTCTGATGCTCGACAAGCATAACTAGAACGGCCTAGGGGAAAAGTACGCATACCGTTGTAATCGGGCGAGTTTCTACTTTCAGATGCAACAGAAATTTTGCGGATTGGTCAATCCGTTCGCGAGATATGGCAGTTTGGAAGTAAGAAACGCTTGAGAAACTCAAAATTTTCGCAGTTCTGATGCTCGAAACGAATAACTAGAACGGGCTAGGGGAAAAGTACGCATACCGTTGTAATCGGGCGAGTTTCTACTTTCAGATGCAACAGAAATTTTGCGGATTGGTCATTCCGTTCGCGAGATATGGCAGTTTGGAGGCAAGAAACGCTTGATAAACTCAAAATTTTCGCAGTTCTGATGCTCGACAAGCATAACTAGAACGGCCTAGGGGAAAAGTACGCACACCGTTGTAATCGGGCGAGTTTCTACTTTCAGATGCAACAGAAATTTTGCGGATTGGTCAATCCGTTCGCGAGATATGGCAGTTTGGAGGTAAGCAACGCTTGAGAAACTCAAAATTTTCGCAGTTCTGCTGCTCGAAACGAATAACTAGAACGGGCTAGGGGAAAAGTACGCATACATTTGTAATCGGGCGAATTTCTACTTTCAGATGCAACAGAAATTTTGCGGATTGGTCAATCCGTTCGCGAGATATGGCAGTTTGGATGTAAGAAACGCTCGAGAAACTCAAAATTTTCGCAGATCTGATGCTCGAAACGAATAACTAGAACGGCCCAGGGGAAAAGTACGCACACCGTTGTAATCGGGCGAGCTTCTACTTTCAGATGCAACAGAAATTTTGCGAATTGGTCAATCCGTTCGCGAGATATGGCAGTTTGGAGGTAAGAAACGCTTGAGAAACTCAAAATTTTCGCAGTTCTGATGCTCGACAAGCATAACTAGAACGGCCTAGGGGAAAAGTACGCATAGTGTTGTAATCGGGCGAGTTTCTACTTTCAGATGCAACAGAAATTTTGCGGATTGGTCAATCCGTTCGCGAGATATGGCAGTTTGGATGTAAGAAACGCTTGAGAAACACAAAATTTTCGCGGTTCTGATGCTCGAAACGAATAACAAGAACGGCCTAGGGGAAAAGTACGCACTCCGTTGTAATCGGGCGTGTTTCTACTTTCAGATGCAACAGAAATTTTGCGGATTGGTCATTCCGTTCGCGAGATATGGCAGTTTGGAGGCAAGAAACGCTTGATAAACTCAAAATTTTCGCAGTTCCGATGCTCGACAAGCATAACTAGAACGGCCTAGGGGAAAAGTACGCACACCGTTGTAATCGGGCGAGTTTCTACTTTCAGATGCAACAGAAATTTTGCGGATTGGTCAATCCGTTCGCGAGATATGGCAGTTTGGAGGTAAGCAACGCTTGAGGAACTCAAAATTTTCGCAGTTCTGCTGCTCGAAACGAATAACTAGAACGGGCTAGGGGAAAAGTACGCATACATTTGTAATCGGGCGAATTTCTACTTTCAGATGCAACAGAAATTTTGCGGATTGGTCAATCCGTTCGCGAGATATGGCAGTTTGGATGTAAGAAACGCTCGAGAAACTCAAAATTTTCGCAGATCTGATGCTCGAAACGAATAACTAGAACGGCCTAGGGGAAAAGTACGCACACCGTTGTAATCGGGCGAGCTTCTACTTTCAGATGCAACAGAAATTTTGCGAATTGGTCAATCCGTTCGCGAGATATGGCAGTTTGGAGGTAAGAAACGCTTGAGAAACTCAAAATTTTCGCAGTTCTGATGCTCGACAAGCATAACTAGAACGGCCTAGGGGAAAAGTACGCATACCGTTGTAATCGGGCGAGTTTCTACTTTCAGATGCAACAGAAATTTTGCGGATTGGTCAATCCGTTCGCGAGATATGGCAGTTTGGAAGTAAGAAACGCTTGAGAAACTCAAAATTTTCGCAGTTCTGATGCTCGAAACGAATAACTAGAACGGGCTAGGGGAAAAGTACGCATACCGTTGTAATCGGGCGAGTTTCTACTTTCAGATGCAACAGAAATTTTGCGGATTGGTCATTCCGTTCGCGAGATATGGCAGTTTGGAGGCAAGAAACGCTTGATAAACTCAAAATTTTCGCAGTTCTGATGCTCGACAAGCATAACTAGAACGGCCTAGGGGAAAAGTACGCACACCGTTGTAATCGGGCGAGTTTCTACTTTCAGATGCAACAGAAATTTTGCGGATTGGTCAATCCGTTCGCGAGATATGGCAGTTTGGAGGTAAGCAACGCTTGAGAAACTCAAAATTTTCGCAGTTCTGCTGCTCGAAACGAATAACTAGAACGGGCTAGGGGAAAAGTACGCATACATTTGTAATCGGGCGAATTTCTACTTTCAGATGCAACAGAAATTTTGCGGATTGGTCAATCCGTTCGCGAGATATGGCAGTTTGGATGTAAGAAACGCTCGAGAAACTCAAAATTTTCGCAGATCTGATGCTCGAAACGAATAACTAGAACGGCCCAGGGGAAAAGTACGCACACCGTTGTAATCGGGCGAGCTTCTACTTTCAGATGCAACAGAAATTTTGCGAATTGGTCAATCCGTTCGCGAGATATGGCAGTTTGGAGGTAAGAAACGCTTGAGAAACTCAAAATTTTCGCAGTTCTGATGCTCGACAAGCATAACTAGAACGGCCTAGGGGAAAAGTACGCATAGTGTTGTAATCGGGCGAGTTTTTACTTTGAGATGCAACAGAAATTTTGCGGATTGGTCAATCCGTTCGCGAGATATGGCAGTTTGGAAGTAAGAAACACTTGAGAAACTCAAAATTTTCGCAGTTCTGATGCTCGAAACCAATAACTAGAACGGCCTAGGGGAAAAGTACGCATAGTGTTGTAATCGGGCGAGTTTCTACTTTCAGATGCAACAGAAATTTTGCGGATTGGTCAATCCGTTCGCGAGATATGGCAGTTTGGAGGTAAGAAACGCTCGAGAAACTCAAAATTTTCGCAGTTCTGATGCTCGACAAGCATAACTAGAACGGCCTAGGGGAAAAGTACGCACAACGTTGTAATCGGGCGAGTTTCTACTTTCAGATGCAACAGAAATTTTGCGGATTGGTCCATCCGTTCGCGAGATATGGCAGTTTGGAGGTAAGCAACGCTTGAAAAACTCAAAATTTTCGCAGTTCTGTTGCTCGAAACGAATAACTAGAGCGGGCTAGGGGAAAAGTACGCATACCGTTGTAATCGGGCGAGTTTCTACTTTCAGATGCAACAGAAATTTTGCGGATTGGTCAATCCGTTCGCGAGATATGGCAGTTTGGATGTAAGAAACGCTTGAGAAACACAAAATTTTCGCAGTTCTGTTGCTCGAAACGAATAACTAGAACGGGCTAGGGGAAAAGTACGCATACCGTTGTAATCGGGCGAGTTTCTACTTTCAGATGCAACAGAAATTTTGCGGATTGGTCAATCCGTTCGCGAGATATGGCAGTTTGGATGTAAGAAACGCTTGAGAAACACAAAATTTTCGCGGTTCTGATGCTCGAAACGAATAACAAGAACGGCCTAGGGGAAAAGTACGCACACGGTTGTAATCGGGCGAGTTTCTACTTTCAGATGCAACAGAAATTTTGCGGATTGGTCATTCCGTTCGCGAGATATGGCAGTTTGGAGGCAAGAAACGCTTGATAAACTCAAAATTTTCGCAGTTCTGATGCTCGACAAGCATAACTAGAACGGCCTAGGGGAAAAGTACGCACACCGTTGTAATCGGGCGAGTTTCTACTTTCAGATGCAACAGAAATTTTGCGGATTGGTCAATCCGTTCGCGAGATATGGCAGTTTGGAGGTAAGCAACGCTTGAGAAACTCAAAATTTTCGCAGTTCTGTTGCTCGAAACGAATAACTAGAACGGGCTAGGGGAAAAGTACGCATACATTTGTAATCGGGCGAATTTCTACTTTCAGGTGCAACAGAAATTTTGCGGATTGGTCAATCCGTTCGCGAGATATGGCAGTTTGGATGTAAGAAACGCTCGAGAAACTCAAAATTTTCGCAGATCTGATGCTCGAAACGAATAACTAGAACGGCCTAGGGGAAAAGTACGCACACCGTTGTAATCGGGCGAGCTTCTACTTTCAGATGCAACAGAAATTTTGCGAATTGGTCAATCCGTTCGCGAGATATGGCAGTTTGGAGGTAAGAAACGCTTGAGAAACTCAAAATTTTCGCAGTTCTGATGCTCGACAAGCATAACTAGAACGGCCTAGGGGAAAAGTACGCACACCGTTGTAATCGGGCGAGTTTCTACTTTCAGATGCAACAGAAATTTTGCGGATTGGTCAATCCGTTCGCGAGATATGGCAGTTTGGAAGTAAGAAACGCTTGAGAAACTCAAAATTTTCGCAGTTCTGATGCTCGAAACGAATAACTAGAACGGGCTAGGGGAAAAGTACGCATACCGTTGTAATCGGGCGAGTTTCTACTTTCAGATGCAACAGAAATTTTGCGGATTTGTCATTCCGTTCGTGAGATATGGCAGTTTGGAGGTAAGAAACGCTTGAGAAACTCAAAATTTTCGCAGTTCTGATGCTCGAAACGAATAACTAGAACGGGCTAGGGGAAAAGTACGCATACAGTTGTAATCGGGCGAATTTCTACTTTCAGATGCAACAGAAATTTTGCGGATTGGTCAATCCGTTCGCGAGATATGGCAGTTTGGATGTAAGAAACGCTCGAGAAACTCAAAATTTTCGCAGTTCTGATGCTCGAAACGAATAACTAGAACGGCCTAGGGGAAAAGTACGCACACCGTTGTAATCGGGCGAGTTTCTACTTTCAGATGCAACAGAAATTTTGCGTATTGGTCAATCCGTTCGCGAGATATGGCAGTTTGGAGGTAAGCAACGCTTGAGAAACTCAAAATTTTCGCAGTTCTGATGCTCGAAACGAATAACTAGAACGGGCTAGGGGAAAAGTACGCATACCGTTGTAATCGGGCGAGTTTCTACTTTCAGATGCAACAGAAATTTTGCGGATTGGTCAATCCGTTCGCGAGATATGGCAGTTTGGATGTAAGAAACGCTTGAGAAACTCAAAATTTTCGCAGTTCTGATGCTCGAAACGAACAACTAGAACGGCCTAGGGGAAAAGTACGCATAGTGTTGTAATCGGGCGAGTTTCTACTTTGAGATGCAACAGAAATTTTGCGGATTGGTCAATCCGTTCGCGAGATATGGCAGTTTGGAAGTAAGAAACGCTTGAGAAACTCTAAATTTTCGCAGTTCTGATGCTCGAAACGAATAACTAGAACGGGCTAGGGGAAAAGTACGCATACCGTTGTAGTCGGGCGAGTTTCTACTTTCAGATGCAACAGAAATTTTGCGGATTGGTCAATCCGTTCGCGAGATATGGCAGTTTGGATGTAAGAAACGCTTGAGAAACACAAAATTTTCGCGGTTCTGATGCTCGAAACGAATAGCAAGAACGGCCTAGGGGAAAAGTACGCACACCGTTGTAATCGGGCGAGTTTCTACTTTCAGATGCAACAGAAATTTTGCGGATTGGTCATTCCGTTCGCGAGATATGGCAGTTTGGAGGCAAGAAACGCTTGATAAACTCAAAATTTTCGCAGTTCTGATGCTCGACAAGCATAACTAGAACGGCCTAGGGGAAAAGTACGCATACAGTTGTAATCGGGCGAATTTCTACTTTCAGATGCAACAGAAATTTTGCGGATTGGTCAATCCGTTCGCGAGATATGGCAGTTTGGATGTAAGAAACGCTCGAGAAACTCAAAATTTTCGCAGTTCTGATGCTCGAAACGAATAACTAGAACGGCCTAGGGGAAAAGTACGCACACCGTTGTAATCGGGCGAGTTTCTACTTTCAGATGCAACAGAAATTTTGCGTATTGGTCAATCCGTTCGCGAGATATGGCAGTTTGGAGGTAAGCAACGCTTGAGAAACTCAAAATTTTCGCAGTTCTGATGCTCGAAACGAATAACTAGAACGGGCTAGGGGAAAAGTACGCATACCGTTGTAATCGGGCGAGTTTCTACTTTCAGATGCAACAGAAATTTTGCGGATTGGTCAATCCGTTCGCGAGATATGGCAGTTTGGATGTAAGAAACGCTTGAGAAACTCAAAATTTTCGCAGTTCTGATGCTCGAAACGAACAACTAGAACGGCCTAGGGGAAAAGTACGCATAGTGTTGTAATCGGGCGAGTTTCTACTTTGAGATGCAACAGAAATTTTGCGGATTGGTCAATCCGTTCGCGAGATATGGCAGTTTGGAAGTAAGAAACGCTTGAGAAACTCAAAATTTTCGCAGTTCTGATGCTCGAAACGAATAACTAGAACGGGCTAGGGGAAAAGTACGCATACCGTTGTAGTCGGGCGAGTTTCTACTTTCAGATGCAACAGAAATTTTGCGGATTGGTCAATCCGTTCGCGAGATATGGCAGTTTGGATGTAAGAAACGCTTGAGAAACACAAAATTTTCGCGGTTCTGATGCTCGAAACGAATAGCAAGAACGGCCTAGGGGAAAAGTACGCACACCGTTGTAATCGGGCGAGTTTCTACTTTCAGATGCAACAGAAATTTTGCGGATTGGTCATTCCGTTCGCGAGATATGGCAGTTTGGAGGCAAGAAACGCTTGATAAACTCAAAATTTTCGCAGTTCTGATGCTCGACAAGCATAACTAGAACGGCCTAGGGGAAAAGTACGCATACAGTTGTAATCGGGCGAATTTCTACTTTCAGATGCAACAGAAATTTTGCGGATTGGTCAATCCGTTCGCGAGATATGGCAGTTTGGATGTAAGAAACGCTCGAGAAACTCAAAATTTTCGCAGTTCTGATGCTCGAAACGAATAACTAGAACGGCCTAGGGGAAAAGTACGCATAGTGTTGTAATCGGGCGAGTTTCTACTTTGAGATGCAACAGAAATTTTGCGGATTGGTCAATCCGTTCGCGAGATATGGCAGTTTGGAAGTAAGAAACGCTTGAGAAACTCAAAATTTTCGCAGTTCTGATGCTCGAAACGAATAACTAGAACGGGCTAGGGGAAAAGTACGCATAGCGTTGTAGTCGGGCGAGTTTCTACTTTCAGATGCAACAGAAATTTTGCGGATTGGTCAATCCGTTCGCGAGATATGGCAGTTTGGATGTAAGAAACGCTTGAGAAACACAAAATTTTCGCGGTTCTGATGCTCGAAACGAATAGCAAGAACGGCCTAGGGGAAAAGTACGCACACCGTTGTAATCGGGCGAGTTTCTACTTTCAGATGCAACAGAAATTTTGCGGATTGGTCATTCCGTTCGCGAGATATGGCAGTTTGGAGGCAAGAAACGCTTGATAAACTCAAAATTTTCGCAGTTCTGATGCTCGACAAGCATAACTAGAACGGCCTAGGGGAAAAGTACGCATACAGTTGTAATCGGGCGAATTTCTACTTTCAGATGCAACAGAAATTTTGCGGATTGGTCAATCCGTTCGCGAGATATGGCAGTTTGGATGTAAGAAACGCTCGAGAAACTCAAAATTTTCGCAGTTCTGATGCTCGAAACGAATAACTAGAACGGCCTAGGGGAAAAGTACGCACACCGTTGTAATCGGGCGAGTTTCTACTTTCAGATGCAACAGAAATTTTGCGTATTGGTCAATCCGTTCGCGAGATATGGCAGTTTGGAGGTAAGCAACGCTTGAGAAACTCAAAATTTTCGCAGTTCTGATGCTCGAAACGAATAACTAGAACGGGCTAGGGGAAAAGTACGCATACCGTTGTAATCGGGCGAGTTTCTACTTTCAGATGCAACAGAAATTTTGCGGATTGGTCAATCCGTTCGCGAGATATGGCAGTTTGGAGGTAAGAAACGCTTGAGAAACTCAAAATTTTCGCAGTTCTGATGCTCGAAACGAATAACTAGAACGGGCTAGGGGAAAAGTACGCATACCGTTGTAATCGGGCGAGTTTCTACTTTCAGATGCAACAGAAATTTTGCGGATTTGTCATTCCGTTCGTGAGATATGGCAGTTTGGAGGTAAGAAACGCTTGAGAAACTCAAAATTTTCGCAGTTCTGATGCTCGAAACGAATAACTAGAACGGGCTAGGGGAAAAGTACGCATACAGTTGTAATCGGGCGAATTTCTACTTTCAGATGCAACAGAAATTTTGCGGATTGGTCAATCCGTTCGCGAGATATGGCAGTTTGGATGTAAGAAACGCTCGAGAAACTCAAAATTTTCGCAGTTCTGATGCTCGAAACGAATAACTAGAACGGCCTAGGGGAAAAGTACGCACACCGTTGTAATCGGGCGAGTTTCTACTTTCAGATGCAACAGAAATTTTGCGTATTGGTCAATCCGTTCGCGAGATATGGCAGTTTGGAGGTAAGCAACGCTTGAGAAACTCAAAATTTTCGCAGTTCTGATGCTCGAAACGAATAACTAGAACGGGCTAGGGGAAAAGTACGCATACCGTTGTAATCGGGCGAGTTTCTACTTTCAGATGCAACAGAAATTTTGCGGATTGGTCAATCCGTTCGCGAGATATGGCAGTTTGGATGTAAGAAACGCTTGAGAAACTCAAAATTTTCGCAGTTCTGATGCTCGAAACGAACAACTAGAACGGCCTAGGGGAAAAGTACGCATAGTGTTGTAATCGGGCGAGTTTCTACTTTGAGATGCAACAGAAATTTTGCGGATTGGTCAATCCGTTCGCGAGATATGGCAGTTTGGAAGTAAGAAACGCTTGAGAAACTCAAAATTTTCGCAGTTCTGATGCTCGAAACGAATAACTAGAACGGGCTAGGGGAAAAGTACGCATACCGTTGTAGTCGGGCGAGTTTCTACTTTCAGATGCAACAGAAATTTTGCGGATTGGTCAATCCGTTCGCGAGATATGGCAGTTTGGATGTAAGAAACGCTTGAGAAACACAAAATTTTCGCGGTTCTGATGCTCGAAACGAATAGCAAGAACGGCCTAGGGGAAAAGTACGCACACCGTTGTAATCGGGCGAGTTTCTACTTTCAGATGCAACAGAAATTTTGCGGATTGGACATTCCGTTCGCGAGATATGGCAGTTTGGAGGCAAGAAACGCTTGATAAACTCAAAATTTTCGCAGTTCTGATGCTCGACAAGCATAACTAGAACGGCCTAGGGGAAAAGTACGCATACAGTTGTAATCGGGCGAATTTCTACTTTCAGATGCAACAGAAATTTTGCGGATTGGTCAATCCGTTCGCGAGATATGGCAGTTTGGATGTAAGAAACGCTCGAGAAACTCAAAATTTTCGCAGTTCTGATGCTCGAAACGAATAACTAGAACGGCCTAGGGGAAAAGTACGCACACCGTTGTAATCGGGCGAGTTTCTACTTTCAGATGCAACAGAAATTTTGCGTATTGGTCAATCCGTTCGCGAGATATGGCAGTTTGGAGGTAAGCAACGCTTGAGAAACTCAAAATTTTCGCAGTTCTGATGCTCGAAACGAATAACTAGAACGGGCTAGGGGAAAAGTACGCATACCGTTGTAATCGGGCGAGTTTCTACTTTCAGATGCAACAGAAATTTTGCGGATTGGTCAATCCGTTCGCGAGATATGGCAGTTTGGATGTAAGAAACGCTTGAGAAACTCAAAATTTTCGCAGTTCTGATGCTCGAAACGAACAACTAGAACGGCCTAGGGGAAAAGTACGCATAGTGTTGTAATCGGGCGAGTTTCTACTTTGAGATGCAACAGAAATTTTGCGGATTGGTCAATCCGTTCGCGAGATATGGCAGTTTGGATGTAAGAAACGCTTGAGAAACTCAAAATTTTCGCAGTTCTGATGCTCGAAACGAATAACTAGAACGGGCTAGGGGAAAAGTACGCATACCGTTGTAGTCGGGCGAGTTTCTACTTTCAGATGCAACAGAAATTTTGCGGATTGGTCAATCCGTTCGCGAGATATGGCAGTTTGGATGTAAGAAACGCTTGAGAAACACAAAATTTTCGCGGTTCTGATGCTCGAAACGAATAGCAAGAACGGCCTAGGGGAAAAGTACGCACACCGTTGTAATCGGGCGAGTTTCTACTTTCAGATGCAACAGAAATTTTGCGGATTGGTCATTCCGTTCGCGAGATATGGCAGTTTGGAGGCAAGAAACGCTTGATAAACTCAAAATTTTCGCAGTTCTGATGCTCGACAAGCATAACTAGAACGGCCTAGGGGAAAAGTACGCATACAGTTGTAATCGGGCGAATTTCTACTTTCAGATGCAACAGAAATTTTGCGGATTGGTCAATCCGTTCGCGAGATATGGCAGTTTGGATGTAAGAAACGCTCGAGAAACTCAAAATTTTCGCAGTTCTGATGCTCGAAACGAATAACTAGAACGGCCTAGGGGAAAAGTACGCATAGTGTTGTAATCGGGCGAGTTTCTACTTTGAGATGCAACAGAAATTTTGCGGATTGGTCAATCCGTTCGCGAGATATGGCAGTTTGGAAGTAAGAAACGCTTGAGAAACTCAAAATTTTCGCAGTTCTGATGCTCGAAACGAATAACTAGAACGGGCTAGGGGAAAAGTACGCATACCGTTGTAGTCGGGCGAGTTTCTACTTTCAGATGCAACAGAAATTTTGCGGATTGGTCAATCCGTTCGCGAGATATGGCAGTTTGGATGTAAGAAACGCTTGAGAAACACAAAATTTTCGCGGTTCTGATGCTCGAAACGAATAGCAAGAACGGCCTAGGGGAAAAGTACGCACACCGTTGTAATCGGGCGAGTTTCTACTTTCAGATGCAACAGAAATTTTGCGGATTGGTCATTCCGTTCGCGAGATATGGCAGTTTGGAGGCAAGAAACGCTTGATAAACTCAAAATTTTCGCAGTTCTGATGCTCGACAAGCATAACTAGAACGGCCTAGGGGAAAAGTACGCATACAGTTGTAATCGGGCGAATTTCTACTTTCAGATGCAACAGAAATTTTGCGGATTGGTCAATCCGTTCGCGAGATATGGCAGTTTGGATGTAAGAAACGCTCGAGAAACTCAAAATTTTCGCAGTTCTGATGCTCGAAACGAATAACTAGAACGGCCTAGGGGAAAAGTACGCACACCGTTGTAATCGGGCGAGTTTCTACTTTCAGATGCAACAGAAATTTTGCGTATTGGTCAATCCGTTCGCGAGATATGGCAGTTTGGAGGTAAGCAACGCTTGAGAAACTCAAAATTTTCGCAGTTCTGATGCTCGAAACGAATAACTAGAACGGGCTAGGGGAAAAGTACGCATACCGTTGTAATCGGGCGAGTTTCTACTTTCAGATGCAACAGAAATTTTGCGGATTGGTCAATCCGTTCGCGAGATATGGCAGTTTGGATGTAAGAAACGCTTGAGAAACTCAAAATTTTCGCAGTTCTGATGCTCGAAACGAATAACTAGAACGGGCTAGGGGAAAAGTACGCATACCGTTGTAATCGGGCGAGTTTCTACTTTCAGATGCAACAGAAATTTTGCGGATTGGTCATTCCGTTCGCGAGATATGGCAGTTTGGAGGCAAGAAACGCTTGATAAACTCAAAATTTTCGCAGTTCTGATGCTCGACAAGCATAACTAGAACGGCCTAGGGGAAAAGTACGCACACCGTTGTAATCGGGCGAGTTTCTACTTTCAGATGCAACAGAAATTTTGCGGATTGGTCAATCCGTTCGCGAGATATGGCAGTTTGGAGGTAAGCAACGCTTGAGAAACTCAAAATTTTCGCAGTTCTGATGCTCGAAACCAATAACTAGAACGGCCTGGGGGAAAAGTACGCATAGTGTTGTAATCGGGCGAGTTTCTACTTTCAGATGCAACAGAAATTTTGCGGATTGGTCAATCCGTTCGCGAGATATGGCAGTTTGGAGGTAAGAAACGCTCGAGAAACTCAAAATTTTCGCAGTTCTGATGCTCGACAAGCATAACTAGAACGGCCTAGGGGAAAAGTACGCACAACGTTGTAATCGGGCGAGTTTCTACTTTCAGATGCAACAGAAATTTTGCGGATTGGTCCATCCGTTCGCGAGATATGGCAGTTTGGAGGTAAGCAACGCTTGAAAAACTCAAAATTTTCGCAGTTCTGTTGCTCGAAACGAATAACTAGAGCGGGCTAGGGGAAAAGTACGCATACCGTTGTAATCGGGCGAGTTTCTACTTTCAGATGCAACAGAAATTTTGCGGATTGGTCAATCCGTTCGCGAGATATGGCAGTTTGGATGTAAGAAACGCTTGAGAAACACAAAATTTTCGCAGTTCTGTTGCTCGAAACGAATAACTAGAACGGGCTAGGGGAAAAGTACGCATACCGTTGTAATCGGGCGAGTTTCTACTTTCAGATGCAACAGAAATTTTGCGGATTGGTCAATCCGTTCGCGAGATATGGCAGTTTGGATGTAAGAAACGCTTGAGAAACACAAAATTTTCGCGGTTCTGATGCTCGAAACGAATAACAAGAACGGCCTAGGGGAAAAGTACGCACACCGTTGTAATCGGGCGAGTTTCTACTTTCAGATGCAGCAGAAATTTTGCGGATTGGTCATTCCGTTCGCGAGATATGGCAGTTTGGAGGCAAGAAACGCTTGATAAACTCAAAATTTTCGCAGTTCTGATGCTCGACAAGCATAACTAGAACGGCCTAGGGGAAAAGTACGCACACCGTTGTAATCGGGCGAGTTTCTACTTTCAGATGCAACAGAAATTTTGCGGATTGGTCAATCCGTTCGCGAGATATGGCAGTTTGGAGGTAAGCAACGCTTGAGAAACTCAAAATTTTCGCAGTTCTGCTGCTCGAAACGAATAACTAGAACGGGCTAGGGGAAAAGTACGCATACATTTGTAATCGGGCGAATTTCTACTTTCAGATGCAACAGAAATTTTGCGGATTGGTCAATCCGTTCGCGAGATATGGCAGTTTGGATGTAAGAAACGCTCGAGAAACTCAAAATTTTCGCAGATCTGATGCTCGAAACGAATAACTAGAACGGCCTAGGGGAAAAGTACGCACACCGTTGTAATCGGGCGAGCTTCTACTTTCAGATGCAACAGAAATTTTGCGAATTGGTCAATCCGTTCGCGAGATATGGCAGTTTGGAGGTAAGAAACGCTTGAGAAACTCAAAATTTTCGCAGTTCTGATGCTCGAAACGAATAACTAGAACGGCCTAGGGGAAAAGTACGCATAGTGTTGTAATCGGGCGAGTTTTTACTTTGAGATGCAACAGAAATTTTGCGGATTGATCAATCCGTTCGCGAGATATGGCAGTTTGGAAGTAAGAAACACTTGAGAAACTCAAAATTTTCGCAGTTCTGATGCTCGAAACGAATAACTAGAACGGGCTAGGGGAAAAGTACGCATACCGTTGTAATCGGGCGAGTTTCTACTTTCAGATGCAACAGAAATTTTGCGGATTTGTCATTCCGTTCGCGAGATATGGCAGTTTGGAGGTAAGAAACGCTTGAGAAACTCAAAATTTTCGCAGTTCTGATGCTCGAAACGAATAACTAGAACGGGCTAGCGGAAAAGTACGCATACAGTTGTAATCGGGCGAATTTCTACTTTCAGATGCAACAGAAATTTTGCGGATTGGTCAATCCGTTCGCGAGATATGGCAGTTTGGATGTAAGAAACGCTCGAGAAACTCAAAATTTTCGCAGTTCTGATGCTCGAAACGAATAACTAGAACGGCCTAGGGGAAAAGTACGCACACCGTTGTAATCGGGCGAGTTTCTACTTTCAGATGCAACAGAAATTTTGCGTATTGGTCAATCCGTTCGCGAGATATGGCAGTTTGGAGGTAAGCAACGCTTGAGAAACTCAAAATTTTCGCAGTTCTGATGCTCGAAACGAATAACTAGAACGGGCTAGGGGAAAAGTACGCATACCGTTGTAATCGGGCGAGTTTCTACTTTCAGATGCAACAGAAATTTTGCGGATTGGTCAATCCGTTCGCGAGATATGGCAGTTTGGATGTAAGAAACGCTTGAGAAACTCAAAATTTTCGCAGTTCTGATGCTCGAAACGAATAACTAGAACGGCCTAGGGGAAAAGTACGCATAGTGTTGTAATCGGGCGAGTTTTTACTTTGAGATGCAACAGAAATTTTGCGGATTGATCAATCCGTTCGCGAGATATGGCAGTTTGGAAGTAAGAAACACTTGAGAAACTCAAAATTTTCGCAGTTCTGATGCTCGAAACCAATAACTAGAACGGCCTAGGGGAAAAGTACGCATAGTGTTGTAATCGGGCGAGTTTCTACTTTCAGATGCAACAGAAATTTTGCGGATTGGTCAATCCGTTCGCGAGATATGGCAGTTTGGAGGTAAGAAACGCTCGAGAAACTCAAAATTTTCGCAGTTCTGATGCTCGACAAGCATAACTAGAACGGCCTAGGGGAAAAGTACGCATACAGTTGTAATCGGGCGAATTTCTACTTTCAGATGCAACAGAAATTTTGCGGATTGGTCAATCCGTTCGCGAGATATGGCAGTTTGGATGTAAGAAACGCTTGAGAAACTCAAAATTTTCGCAGTTCTGATGCTCGAAACGAATAACTAGAACGGCCTAGGGGAAAAGTACGCATACCGTTGTAATCGGGCGAGTTTCTACTTTCAGATGCAACAGAAATTTTGCGGATTGGTCAATCCGTTCGCGAGATGTGGTTGTTTGGATGTAAGAAACGCTTGAGAAACACAAAATTTTCGCGGTTCTGATGCTCGAAACGAATAACAAGAACGGCCTAGGGGAAAAGTACGCACACCGTTGTAATCGGGCGAGTTTCTACTTTCAGATGCAACAGAAATTTTGCGGATTGGTCATTCCGTTCGCGAGATATGGCAGTTTGGAGGTAAGAAACGCTTGAGAAACTCAAAATTTTCGCAGTTCTGATGCTCGACAAGCATAACTAGAACGGCCTAGGGGAAAAGTACGCATAGTGTTGTAATCGGGCGAGTTTCTACTTTCAGATGCAACAGAAATTTTGCGGATTGGTCAATCCGTTCGCGAGGTATGGCAGTTTGGAGGTAAGCAACGCTTGAGAAACTCAAAATTTTCGCTGTTCTGTTGCTCGAAACGAATAACTAGAACGGGCTAGGGGAAAAGTACGCATACATTTGTAATCGGGCGAATTTCTACTTTCAGATGCAACAGAAATTTTGCGGATTGGTCAATCCGTTCGCGAGATATGGCAGTTTGGATGTAAGAAACGCTCGAGAAACTCAAAATTTTCGCAGTTCTGATGCTCGAAACGAATAACTAGAACGGCCTAGGGGAAAAGTACGCCCACCGTTGTAATCGGGCGAGTTTCTACTTTCAGATGCAACAGAAATTTTGCGAATTGTTCAATCCGTTCGCGAGATATGGCAGTTTGGAGGTAAGCAACTCTTGAGAAACTCAAAATTTTCGCAGTTCTGATGCTCGAAACGAATAACTAGAACGGCCTAGGGGAAAAGTACGCATAGTGTTGTAATCGGGCGAGTTTCTACTTTCAGATGCAACAGAAATTTTGCGGATTGGTCAATCCGTTCGCGAGATATGGCAGTCTGGAAGTAAGAAACGCTTGAGAAACCCAAAATTTTCGCAGTTCTGATGCTCGAAACGAATAACTAGAACGGCCTAGGGGAAAAGTACGCATAGTGTTGTAATCGGGCGAGTTTCGACTTTCAGATGCAACAGAAATTTTGCGGATTGGTCAATCAGTTCGCGAGATATGGCAGTTTGGAGGTAAGCAACGCTTGAAAAACTCAAAATTTTCGCAGTTCTGTTGCTCGAAACGAATAACTAGAACGGGCTAGGGGAAAAGTACGCATACCGTTGTAATCAGGCGAGTTTCTACTTTCAGATGCAACAGAAATTTTGCGGATTGGTCAATCCGTTCGCGAGATATGGCAGTTTGGAGGTAAGAAACGCTTGAGAAACTCAAAATTTTCGCAATTCTGATGCTCGAAACGAATAACTAGAACGGCCTAGGGGAAAAGTACGCATACCGTTGTAATCGGGCGAGTTTCTACTTTCAGATGCAACAGAAATTTTGCGGATTGGTCAATCCGTTCGCGAGATATGGCAGTTTGGATGTAAGAAACGCTTGAGAAACTCAAAATTTTCGCAGTTCTGATGCTCGACAAGCATAACTAGAACAGCCTAGGGGGAAAGTACGCACACCGTTGTAATCGGGCGAGTTTCTACTTTCAGATGCAACAGAAATTTTGCGGATTGGTCAATCCGTTCGCGAGATATGGCAGTTTGGATGTAAGCAACGCTTGAGAAACTCAAAATTTTCGCAGTTCTGTTGCTCGAAACGAATAACTAGAACGGGCTAGGGGAAAAGTACGCATACGGTTGTAATCGGGCGAGTTTCTACTTTCAGATGCAACAGAAATTTTGCGGATTGGTCAATCCGTTCGCGAGATATGGCAGTTTGGAGGTAAGCAACGCTTGAGAAACTCAAAATTTTCGCAGTTCTGTTGCTCGAAACGAACAACTAGAACGGGCTAGGGGAAAAGTACGCATACAGTTGTAATCGGGCGAGTTTCTACTTTCAGATGCATCAGAAATTTTGCGGATTGGACAATCCGTTCGCGAGATGTGGCAGTTTGTAGGAGAGAAACGCTCGAGAAACTCAAAATTTTCGCAGTTCTGTTGCTCGAAACGAATAACTAGAACGGGCTAGGGGAAAAGTACGCATACCGTTGTAATCGGGCGAGTTTCTACCTTCAGATGCAACAGAAATTTTGCGGATTGGTCAATCCGTTCGCGAGATATGGCAGTTTGGAGGTAAGCAACGCTTGAAAAACTCAAAATTTTCGCAGTTCTGATGCTCGACAAGCATAACTAGAACAGCCTAGGGGAAAAGTACGCACACCGTTGTAATCGGGCGAGTTTCTACTTTCAGATGCAACAGAAATTTTGCGGATTGGTCAATCCGTTCGCGAGATATGGCAGTTTGGATGTAAGCAACGCTTGAGAAACTCAAAATTTTCGCAGTTCTGTTGCTCGAAACGAATAACTAGAACGGGCTAGGGGAAAAGTACGCATACAGTTGTAATCGGGCGAGTTTTTACTTTCAGATGCATCAGAAATTTTGCGGATTGGACAATCCGTTCGCGAGATGTGGCAGTTTGTAGGAGAGAAACACTCGAAAAACTCAAAATTTTCGCAGTTCTGTTGCTCGAAACGAATAACTAGAACGGGCTAGGGGAAAAGCACGCATACCGTTGTAATCGGGCGAGTTTCTACCTTCAGATGCAACAGAAATTTTGCGGATTGGTCAAACCGTTCGCGAGATATGGCAGTTTGGAGGTAAGCAAAGCTTGAAAAACTCAAAATTCTCGCAGTTCTGATG
Organism: Ptiloglossa arizonensis; assembly: GCF_051014685.1. Taxonomy (NCBI): domain Eukaryota; kingdom Metazoa; phylum Arthropoda; class Insecta; order Hymenoptera; family Colletidae; genus Ptiloglossa; species Ptiloglossa arizonensis. The sequence continues at coordinate 1,955,701 of NW_027478386.1, forward strand.
CTCGACAAGCATAACCAGAACGGCCTAGGGGAAAAGTACGCATACCGTTGTAATCGGGCGAGTTTCTACCTTCAGATGCAACAGAAATTTTGCGGATTGGTCAATCCGTTCGCGAGATATGGCAGTTTGGAAGTAAGAAACGCTTGAGAAACTCAAAATTTTCGCAGTTCTGATGCTCGAAACGAATAACTAGAACGGCCTAGGGGAAAAGTACGCATAGTGTTGTAATCGGCCGAGTTTCTACTTTCAGATGCAACAGAAACTTTGCGGATTGGTCAATCCGTTCGCGAGATATGGCAGTTTGGAGGTAAGCAACGCTTGAGAAACTCAAAATTTTCGCAGTTCTGTTGCTCGAAACGAATAACTAGAACGGGCTAGGGGAAAAGTACGCATACCGTTGTAATCGGGCGAGTTTCTACTTTCAGATGCAACAGAAATTTTGCGGATTGGTCAATCCGTTCGCGAGATATGGCAGTTTGGAGGTAAGAAACGCTTGAGAAACTCAAAATTTTCCCAGTTCTGATGCTCGAAACGAATAACTAGAACGGCCTAGGGGAAAAGTACGCACACCGTTGTAATCGGGCGAGTTTCTACTTTCAGATGCAACAGAAATTTTGCGGATTGGTCAATCCGTTCGCGAGATATGGCAGTTTGGATGTAAGCAACGCTTGAGAAACTCAAAATTTTCGCAGTTCTGTTGCTCGAAACGAATAACTAGAACGGGCTAGGGGAAAAGTACGCATACAGTTGTAATCGGGCGAGTTTTTACTTTCAGATGCATCAGAAATTTTGCGGATTGGACAATCCGTTCGCGAGATGTGGCAGTTTGTAGGAGAGAAACACTCGAAAAACTCAAAATTTTCGCAGGTCTGTTGCTCGAAACGAATAACTAGAACGGGCTAGGGGAAAAGCACGCATACCGTTGTAATCGGGCGAGCTTCTACTTTCAGATGCAACAGAAATTTTGCGGATTGGTCAATCCGTTCGCGAGATATGGCAGTTTGGAGGTAAGCAACGCTTGAAAAACTCAAAATTTTCGCAGTTCTGTTGCCCGAAACGAATAACTAGATCGGGCTAGGGGAAAAGTACGCATACCGTTGTAATCGGGCGAGTTTCTACTTTCAGATGCAACAGAAATTTTGCGGATTGGTCAATCCGTTCGCGAGATATGGCAGTTTGGAGGTAAGAAACGCACGAGAAACTCAAAATTTTCGCAGTTCTGATGCTCGACAAGCATAACTAGAACAGCCTAGGGGAAAAGTACGCACACCGTTGTAATCGGGCGAGTTTCTACTTTCAGATGCAACAGAAATTTTGCGGATTGGTCAATCCGTTCGCGAGATATGGCAGTTTGGATGTAAGCAACGCTTGAGAAACTCAAAATTTTCGCAGTTCTGTTGCTCGAAACGAATAACTAGAACGGGCTAGGGGAAAAGTACGCATACCGTTGTAATCGGGCGAGTTTCTACTTTCAGATGCAACAGAAATTTTGCGGATTGGTCAATCCGTTCGCGAGATATGGCAGTTTGGAGGTAAGCAACGCTTGAGAAACTCAAAATTTTCGCAGTTCTGTTGCTCGAAACGAACAACTAGAACGGGCTAGGGGAAAAGTACGCATACAGTTGTAATCGGGCGAGTTTCTACTTTCAGATGCATCAGAAATTTTGCGGATTGGACAATCCGTTCGCGAGATGTGGCAGTTTGTAGGAGAGAAACGCTCGAGAAACTCAAAATTTTCGCAGTTCTGTTGCTCGAAACGAATAACTAGAACGGGCTAGGGGAAAAGTACGCATACCGTTGTAATCGGGCGAGTTTCTACCTTCAGATGCAACAGAAATTTTGCGGATTGGTCAATCCGTTCGCGAGATATGGCAGTTTGGAGGTAAGCAACGCTTGAAAAACTCAAAATTTTCGCAGTTCTGATGCTCGACAAGCATAACTAGAACAGCCTAGGGGAAAAGTACGCACACCGTTGTAATCGGGCGAGTTTCTACTTTCAGATGCAACAGAAATTTTGCGGATTGGTCAATCCGTTCGCGAGATATGGCAGTTTGGATGTAAGCAACGCTTGAGAAACTCAAAATTTTGGCAGTTCTGTTGCTCGAAACGAATAACTAGAACGGGCTAGGGGAAAAGTACGCATACAGTTGTAATCGGGCGAGTTTTTACTTTCAGATGCATCAGAAATTTTGCGGATTGGACAATCCGTTCGCGAGATGTGGCAGTTTGTAGGAGAGAAACACTCGAAAAACTCAAAATTTTCGCAGTTCTGTTGCTCGAAACGAATAACTAGAACGGGCTAGGGGAAAAGCACGCATACCGTTGTAATCGGGCGAGTTTCTACCTTCAGATGCAACAGAAATTTTGCGGATTGGTCAAACCGTTCGCGAGATATGGCAGTTTGGAGGTAAGCAAAGCTTGAAAAACTCAAAATTCTCGCAGTTCTGATGCTCGACAAGCATAACCAGAACGGCCTAGGGGAAAAGTACGCATACCGTTGTAATCGGGCGAGTTTCTACCTTCAGATGCAACAGAAATTTTGCGGATTGGTCAATCCGTTCGCGAGATATGGCAGTTTGGAAGTAAGAAACGCTTGAGAAACTCAAAATTTTCGCAGTTCTGATGCTCGAAACGAATAACTAGAACGGCCTAGGGGAAAAGTACGCATAGTGTTGTAATCGGCCGAGTTTCTACTTTCAGATGCAACAGAAACTTTGCGGATTGGTCAATCCGTTCGCGAGATATGGCAGTTTGGAGGTAAGCAACGCTTGAGAAACTCAAAATTTTCGCAGTTCTGTTGCTCGAAACGAATAACTAGAACGGGCTAGGGGAAAAGTACGCATACCGTTGTAATCGGGCGAGTTTCTACTTTCAGATGCAACAGAAATTTTGCGGATTGGTCAATCCGTTCGCGAGATATGGCAGTTTGGAGGTAAGAAACGCTTGAGAAACTCAAAATTTTCCCAGTTCTGATGCTCGAAACGAATAACTAGAACGGCCTAGGGGAAAAGTACGCACACCGTTGTAATCGGGCGAGTTTCTACTTTCAGATGCAACAGAAATTTTGCGGATTGGTCAATCCGTTCGCGAGATATGGCAGTTTGGATGTAAGCAACGCTTGAGAAACTCAAAATTTTCGCAGTTCTGTTGCTCGAAACGAATAACTAGAACGGGCTAGGGGAAAAGTACGCATACAGTTGTAATCGGGCGAGTTTTTACTTTCAGATGCATCAGAAATTTTGCGGATTGGACAATCCGTTCGCGAGATGTGGCAGTTTGTAGGAGAGAAACACTCGAAAAACTCAAAATTTTCGCAGGTCTGTTGCTCGAAACGAATAACTAGAACGGGCTAGGGGAAAAGCACGCATACCGTTGTAATCGGGCGAGCTTCTACTTTCAGATGCAACAGAAATTTTGCGGATTGGTCAATCCGTTCGCGAGATATGGCAGTTTGGAGGTAAGCAACGCTTGAAAAACTCAAAATTTTCGCAGTTCTGTTGCCCGAAACGAATAACTAGATCGGGCTAGGGGAAAAGTACGCATACCGTTGTAATCGGGCGAGTTTCTACTTTCAGATGCAACAGAAATTTTGCGGATTGGTCAATCCGTTCGCGAGATATGGCAGTTTGGAGGTAAGAAACGCACGAGAAACTCAAAATTTTCGCAGTTCTGATGCTCGACAAGCATAACTAGAACAGCCTAGGGGAAAAGTACGCACACCGTTGTAATCGGGCGAGTTTCTACTTTCAGATGCAACAGAAATTTTGCGGATTGGTCAATCCGTTCGCGAGATATGGCAGTTTGGATGTAAGCAACGCTTGAGAAACTCAAAATTTTCGCAGTTCTGTTGCTCGAAACGAATAACTAGAACGGGCTAGGGGAAAAGTACGCATACCGTTGTAATCGGGCGAGTTTCTACTTTCAGATGCAACAGAAATTTTGCGGATTGGTCAATCCGTTCGCGAGATATGGCAGTTTGGAGGTAAGCAACGCTTGAGAAACTCAAAATTTTCGCAGTTCTGTTGCTCGAAACGAACAACTAGAACGGGCTAGGGGAAAAGTACGCATACAGTTGTAATCGGGCGAGTTTCTACTTTCAGATGCATCAGAAATTTTGCGGATTGGACAATCCGTTCGCGAGATGTGGCAGTTTGTAGGAGAGAAACGCTCGAGAAACTCAAAATTTTCGCAGTTCTGTTGCTCGAAACGAATAACTAGAACGGGCTAGGGGAAAAGTACGCATACCGTTGTAATCGGGCGAGTTTCTACCTTCAGATGCAACAGAAATTTTGCGGATTGGTCAATCCGTTCGCGAGATATGGCAGTTTGGAGGTAAGCAACGCTTGAAAAACTCAAAATTTTCGCAGTTCTGATGCTCGACAAGCATAACCAGAACGGCCTAGGGGAAAAGTACGCACACCGTTGTAATCGGGCGAGTTTCTACTTTCAGATGCAACAGAAATTTTGCGGATTGGTCAATCCGTTCGCGAGATATGGCAGTTTGGAGGTAAGAAACGCTTGAGAAACTCAAAATTTTCGCAGTTCTGATGCTCGAAACGAATAACTAGAACGGCCTAGGGGAAAAGTACGCATAGTGTTGTAATCGGCCGAGTTTCTACTTTCAGATGCAACAGAAACTTTGCGGATTGGTCAATCCGTTCGCGAGATATGGCAGTTTGGAGGTAAGCAACGCTTGAGAAACTCAAAATTTTCGCAGTTCTGTTGCTCGAAACGAATAACTAGAACGGGCTAGGGGAAAAGTACGCATACCGTTGTAATCGGGCGAGTTTCTACTTTCAGATGCAACAGAAATTTTGCGGATTGGTCAATCCGTTCGCGAGATATGGCAGTTTGGAGGTAAGAAACGCTTGAGAAACTCAAAATTTTCCCAGTTCTGATGCTCGAAACGAATAACTAGAACGGCCTAGGGGAAAAGTACGCACACCGTTGTAATCGGGCGAGTTTCTACTTTCAGATGCAACAGAAATTTTGCGGATTGGTCAATCCGTTCGCGAGATATGGCAGTTTGGATGTAAGCAACGCTTGAGAAACTCAAAATTTTCGCAGTTCTGTTGCTCGAAACGAATAACTAGAACGGGCTAGGGGAAAAGTACGCATACAGTTGTAATCGGGCGAGTTTTTACTTTCAGATGCATCAGAAATTTTGCGGATTGGACAATCCGTTCGCGAGATGTGGCAGTTTGTAGGAGAGAAACACTCGAAAAACTCAAAATTTTCGCAGGTCTGTTGCTCGAAACGAATAACTAGAACGGGCTAGGGGAAAAGCACGCATACCGTTGTAATCGGGCGAGCTTCTACTTTCAGATGCAACAGAAATTTTGCGGATTGGTCAATCCGTTCGCGAGATATGGCAGTTTGGAGGTAAGCAACGCTTGAAAAACTCAAAATTTTCGCAGTTCTGTTGCCCGAAACGAATAACTAGATCGGGCTAGGGGAAAAGTACGCATACCGTTGTAATCGGGCGAGTTTCTACTTTCAGATGCAACAGAAATTTTGCGGATTGGTCAATCCGTTCGCGAGATATGGCAGTTTGGAGGTAAGCAACGCTTGAGAAACTCAAAATTTTCGCAGTTCTGTTGCTCGAAACGAACAACTAGAACGGGCTAGGGGAAAAGTACGCATACAGTTGTAATCGGGCGAGTTTCTACTTTCAGATGCATCAGAAATTTTGCGGATTGGACAATCCGTTCGCGAGATGTGGCAGTTTGTAGGAGAGAAACGCTCGAGAAACTCAAAATTTTCGCAGTTCTGTTGCTCGAAACGAATAACTAGAACGGGCTAGGGGAAAAGTACGCATACCGTTGTAATCGGGCGAGTTTCTACCTTCAGATGCAACAGAAATTTTGCGGATTGGTCAATCCGTTCGCGAGATATGGCAGTTTGGAGGTAAGCAACGCTTGAAAAACTCAAAATTTTCGCAGTTCTGATGCTCGACAAGCATAACCAGAACGGCCTAGGGGAAAAGTACGCACACCGTTGTAATCGGGCGAGTTTCTACTTTCAGATGCAATAGAAATTTTGCGGATTGGTCAATCCGTTCGCGAGATATGGCAGTTTGGAGGTAAGCAACGCTTGAAAAACTCAAAATTTTCGCAGTTCTGTTGCCTGAAACGAATAACTAGAACGGGCTAGGGGAAAAGTACGCATACCGTTGTAATCGGGCGAGTTTCTACTTTCAGATGCAACAGAAATTTTGCGGATTGGTCAATCCGTTTGCGATTTATGGCAGTTTGGATGTAAGAAACGCTTGAGAAACTCAAAATTTTCGCAGTTCTGATGCTCGAAACGAATAACTAGAACGGCCTAGGGGAAAAGTACGCATAGTGTTGTATTCGGGCGAGTTTCTGCCTTCAGATGCAACAGAAATTTTGCGGATTGGTCAATCCGTTCGCGAGATATGGCAGTTTGGAAGTAAGAAACGCTTGAGAAACTCAAAATTATCGCAGTTCTGATGCTCGAAACGAATAACTAGAACGGCCTAGGGGAAAAGTACGCACAGTGTTGTAATCGGGCGAGTTTCTACTTTCAGATGCAACTGAAATTTTGCGGATTGGTCAATCCGTTCGCGAGATATGGCAGTTTGGAGGTACGAAACGCTTGAGAAACTCAAAATTTTCGCAGTTCTGATGCTCGAAACGAATAACTAGAACGGCCTAGGGGAAAAGTACGCATACCGTTGTAATCGGGCGAGTTTCTACCTTCAGATGCAACAGAAATTTTGCGGGTTGGTCAATCCGTTCGCGAGATATGGCAGTTTGGAAGTAAGAAACGCTTGAGAAACTCAAAATTTTCGCAGTTCTGATTCTCGAAACGAATAACTAGAACGGCCTAGGGAAAAAGTACGCATAGTGTTGTAATCGGGCGAGCTTCTACTTTCAGATGCAACAGAAATTTTGCGGATTGGTCAATCCGTTCGCGAGATATGGCAGTTTGGAGGTAAGAAACGCTCGAGAAACTCAAAATTTTCGCAGTTCTGATGCTCGACAAGCATAACTAGAACGGTCTAGGGGAAAAGTACGCACACCGTTGTAATCGGGCGAGTTTCTACTTTCAGATGCAACAGAAATTTTGCGGATTGGACATTCCGTTCGCGAGATATGGCAGTTTGGAGGTAAGAAACGCTTGAGAAACTCAAAATTTTCGCAGTTCTGATGCTCGACAAGCATAACTAGAACGGCCTAGGGGAAAAGTACGCACACCGTTGTAATCGGGCGAGTTTCTACTTTCAGATGCAACAGAAATTTTGCGGATTGGTCAATCCGTTCGCGAGATATGGCAGTTTGGAGGTAAGAAACGCTGGAGAAACTCAAAATTTTCGCAGTTCTGATGCTCGACAAGCATAACTAGAACGGCCTAGGGGAAAAGTACGCATACCGTTGTAATCGGGCGAGTTTCTACCTTCAGATGCAACAGAAATTTTGCGGATTGGTCAATCCGTTCGCGAGATATGGCAGTTTGGAAGTAAGAAACGCTTGAGAAACTCAAAATTTTCGCAGTTCTGATGCTCGAAACGAATAACTAGAACGGCCTAGGGGAAAAGTACGCATACCGTTGTAATCAGGCGAGTTTCTACTTTCAGATGCAACAGAAATTTTGCGGATTGGTCAATCCGTTCGCGAGATATGGCAGTTTGGAGGTAAGAAACGCTTGAGAAACTCAAAATTTTCGTAATTCTGATGCTCGAAACGAATAACTAGAACGGCCTAGGGGAAAAGTACGCATACCGTTGTAATCGGGCGAGTTTCTACTTTCAGATGCAACAGAAATTTTGCGGATTGGTCAATCCGTTCGCGAGATATGGCAGTTTGGATGTAAGAAACGCTTGAGAAACTCAAAATTTTCGCAGTTCTGATGCTCGACAAGCATAACTAGAACAGCCTAGGGGAAAAGTACGCACACCGTTGTAATCGGGCGAGTTTCTACTTTCAGATGCAACAGAAATTTTGCGGATTGGTCAATCCGTTCGCGAGATATGGCAGTTTGGATGTAAGCAACGCTTGAGAACCTCAAAATTTTCGCAGTTCTGTTGCTCGAAACGAATAACTAGAACGGGCTAGGGGAAAAGTACGCATACCGTTGTAATCGGGCGAGTTTCTACTTTCAGATGCAACAGAAATTTTGCGGATTGGTCAATCCGTTCGCGAGATATGGCAGTTTGGAGGTAAGCAACGCTTGAGAAACTCAAAATTTTCGCAGTTCTGTTGCTCGAAACGAACAACTAGAACGGGCTAGGGGAAAAGTACGCATACAGTTGTAATCGGGCGAGTTTCTACTTTCAGATGCATCAGAAATTTTGCGGATTGGACAATCCGTTCGCGAGATGTGGCAGTTTGTAGGAGAGAAACGCTCGAGAAACTCAAAATTTTCGCAGTTCTGTTGCTCGAAACGAATAACTAGAACGGGCTAGGGGAAAAGTACGCATACCGTTGTAATCGGGCGAGTTTCTACCTTCAGATGCAACAGAAATTTTGCGGATTGGTCAATCCGTTCGCGAGATATGGCAGTTTGGAGGTAAGCAACGCTTGAAAAACTCAAAATTTTCGCAGTTCTGATGCTCGACAAGCATAACTAGAACAGCCTAGGGGAAAAGTACGCACACCGTTGTAATCGGGCGAGTTTCTACTTTCAGATGCAACAGAAATTTTGCGGATTGGTCAATCCGTTCGCGAGATATGGCAGTTTGGATGTAAGCAACGCTTGAGAAACTCAAAATTTTCGCAGTTCTGTTGCTCGAAACGAATAACTAGAACGGGCTAGGGGAAAAGTACGCATACAGTTGTAATCGGGCGAGTTTTTACTTTCAGATGCATCAGAAATTTTGCGGATTGGACAATCCGTTCGCGAGATGTGGCAGTTTGTAGGAGAGAAACACTCGAAAAACTCAAAATTTTCGCAGTTCTGTTGCTCGAAACGAATAACTAGAACGGGCTAGGGGAAAAGCACGCATACCGTTGTAATCGGGCGAGTTTCTACCTTCAGATGCAACAGAAATTTTGCGGATTGGTCAAACCGTTCGCGAGATATGGCAGTTTGGAGGTAAGCAAAGCTTGAAAAACTCAAAATTCTCGCAGTTCTGATGCTCGACAAGCATAACCAGAACGGCCTAGGGGAAAAGTACGCATACCGTTGTAATCGGGCGAGTTTCTACCTTCAGATGCAACAGAAATTTTGCGGATTGGTCAATCCGTTCGCGAGATATGGCAGTTTGGAAGTAAGAAACGCTTGAGAAACTCAAAATTTTCGCAGTTCTGATGCTCGAAACGAATAACTAGAACGGCCTAGGGGAAAAGTACGCATAGTGTTGTAATCGGCCGAGTTTCTACTTTCAGATGCAACAGAAACTTTGCGGATTGGTCAATCCGTTCGCGAGATATGGCAGTTTGGAGGTAAGCAACGCTTGAGAAACTCAAAATTTTCGCAGTTCTGTTGCTCGAAACGAATAACTAGAACGGGCTAGGGGAAAAGTACGCATACCGTTGTAATCGGGCGAGTTTCTACTTTCAGATGCAACAGAAATTTTGCGGATTGGTCAATCCGTTCGCGAGATATGGCAGTTTGGAGGTAAGAAACGCTTGAGAAACTCAAAATTTTCCCAGTTCTGATGCTCGAAACGAATAACTAGAACGGCCTAGGGGAAAAGTACGCACACCGTTGTAATCGGGCGAGTGTCTACTTTCAGATGCAACAGAAATTTTGCGGATTGGTCAATCCGTTCGCGAGATATGGCAGTTTGGAGGTAAGAAACGCTCGAGAAACTCAAAATTTTCGCAGTTCTGATGCTCGACAAGCATAACTAGAACGGCCTAAGGGAAAAGTACGCATACAATTTTAATCGGGCGAATTTCTACTTTCAGATGCAACAGAAATTTTGCGGATTGGTCAATCCGTTCGCGAGATATGGCAGTTTGGATGTAAGAAACGCTCGAGAAACTCAAAATTTTCGCAGTTCTGATGCTCGAAACGAATAACTAGAACGGCCTAGGGGAAAAGTACGCACACCGTTGTAATCGGGCGAGTTTCTACTTTCAGATGCAACAGAAATTTTGCGGATTGGTCAATCCGTTCGCGAGATATGACAGTTTGGAGGTAAGCAACGCTTGAGAAACTCAAAATTTTCGCAGTTCTGATGCTCGAAACGTATAACTAGAACGGGCTAGGGGAAAAGTACGCATACCGTTGTAATCGGGCGAGTTTCTACTTTCAGATGCAACAGAAATTTTGCGGATTGGTCAATCCGTTCGCGAGATATGGCAGTTTGGAGATAAGCAACGTTTGAAAAACTCAAAATTTTCGCAGTTCTGTTGCTCGAAACGAATAACTAGAACGGGCTAGGGGAAAAGTACGCATACCGTTGTAATCGGGCGAGTTTCTACTTTCAGATGCAACAGAAATTTTGCGGATTGGTCAATCCGTTCGCGAGATATGGCAGTTTGGAGGTAAGAAACGCTTGATAAACTCAAAATTTTCGCAGTTCTGATGCTCGAAACGAATAACTAGAACGGCCTAGGGGAAAAGTACGCATAGTGTTGTAATCGGGCGAGTTTCTACTTTCAGATGCAACAGAAATTTTGCGGATTGGTCAATCCGTTCGCGAGATTTGGCAGTTTGGAGGTAAGAAACGCTCGAGAAACTCAAAATTTTCGCAGTTCTGATGCTCGACAAGCATAACAAGAACGGCCTAGGGGAAAAGTACGCACAACGTTGTAATCGGGCGAGTTTCTACCTTCAGATGCAACAGAAATTTTGCGGATTGGTCAATCCGTTCGCGAGATATGGCAGTTTGGAAGTAAGAAACGCTTGAGAAACTCAAAATTTTCGCAGTTCTGATGCTCGAAACGAATAACTAGAACGGCCTAGGGGAAAAGTACGCATACCGTTGAAATCGGGCGAGTTTCTACTTTCAGATGCAACAGAAATTTTGCGGGTTGGTCAATCCGTTCGCGAGATATGGCAGTTTGGAAGTAAGAAACGCTTGAGAAACTCAAAATTTTCGCAGTTCTGATGCTCGAAACGAATAACTAGAACGGCCTAGGGAAAAAGTACGCATAGTGTTGTAATCGGGCGAGTTTCTACTTTCAGATGCAACAGAAATTTTGCGGATTGGTCAATCCGTTCGCGAGATATGGCAGTTTGGAGGTAAGAAACGCTCGAGAAACTCAAAATTTTCGCAGTTCTGATGCTCGACAAGCATAACTAGAACGGCCTAGGGGAAAAGTACGCACACCGTTGTAATCGGGCGAGTTTCTACTTTCAGATGCAACAGAAATTTTGCGGATTGGTCAATCCGTTCGCGAGATATGGCAGTTTGGAGGTAAGAAACGCTCGAGAAACTCAAAATTTTCGCAGTTCTGATGCTCGACAAGCATAACTAGAACGGCCTAGGGGAAAAGTACGCATACAATTGTAATCGGGCGAATTTCTACTTTCAGATGCAACAGAAATTTTGCGGATTGGTCAATCCGTTCGCGAGATATGGCAGTTTGGATGTAAGAAACGCTCGAGAAACTCAAAATTTTCGCAGTTCTGATGCTCGAAACGAATAACTAGAACGGCCTAGGGGAAAAGTACGCACACCGTTGTAATCGGGCGAGTTTCTACTTTCAGATGCAACAGAAATTTTGCGGATTGGTCAATCCGTTCGCGAGATATGACAGTTTGGAGGTAAGCAACGCTTGAGAAACTCAAAATTTTCGCAGTTCTGATGCTCGAAACGAATAACTAGAACGGGCTAGGGGAAAAGTACGCATACCGTTGTAATCGGGCGAGTTTCAACTTTCAGATGCAACAGAAATTTTGCGGATTGGTCAATCCGTTCGCGAGATATGGCAGTTTGGAGATAAGCAACGCTTGAAAAACTCAAAATTTTCGCAGTTCTGTTGCTCGAAACGAATAACTAGAACGGGCTAGGGGAAAAGTACTCATACCGTTGTAATCGGGCGAGTTTCTACTTTCAGATGCAACAGAAATTTTGCGGATTGGTCAATCCGTTCGCGAGATATGGCAGTTTGGAGGTAAGAAACGCTCGAGAAACTCAAAATTTTCGCAGTTCTGATGCTCGACAAGCATAACTAGAACGGCCTAGGGGAAAAGTACGCATACAATTGTAATCGGGCGAATTTCTACTTTCAGATGCAACAGAAATTTTGCGGATTGGTCAATCCGTTCGCGAGATATGGCAGTTTGGATGTAAGAAACGCTCGAGAAACTCAAAATTTTCGCAGTTCTGATGCTCGAAACGAATAACTAGAACGGCCTAGGGGAAAAGTACGCACACCGTTGTAATCGGGCGAGTTTCTACTTTCAGATGCAACAGAAATTTTGCGGATTGGTCAATCCGTTCGCGAGATATGACAGTTTGGAGGTAAGCAACGCTTGAGAAACTCAAAATTTTCGCAGTTCTGATGCTCGAAACGAATAACTAGAACGGGCTAGGGGAAAAGTACGCATACCGTTGTAATCGGGCGAGTTTCAACTTTCAGATGCAACAGAAATTTTGCGGATTGGTCAATCCGTTCGCGAGATATGGCAGTTTGGAGATAAGCAACGCTTGAAAAACTCAAAATTTTCGCAGTTCTGTTGCTCGAAACGAATAACTAGAACGGGCTAGGGGAAAAGTACTCATACCGTTGTAATCGGGCGAGTTTCTACTTTCAGATGCAACAGAAATTTTGCGGATTGGTCAATCCGTTCGCGAGATATGGCAGTTTGGAGGTAAGAAACGCTTGATAAACTCAAAATTTTCGCAGTTCTGATGCTCGAAACGAATAACTAGAACGGCCTAGGGGAAAAGTACGCATAGTGTTGGAATCGAGCGAGTTTCTACTTTGAGATGCAACAGAAATTTTGCGGATTGGTCAATCCGTTCGCGAGATATGGCAGTTTGGAGGTAAGCAACGCTTGAAAAACACAAACTTTTCGCAGTTCTGTTGCTCGAAACGAATAACTAGAACGGGCTAGGGGAAAAGTACGCATACCGTTGTAATCGGGCGAGTTTCTACTTTCAGATGCAACAGAAATTTTGCGGATTGGTCAATCCGTTCGCGAGATATGGCAGTTTGGATGTAAGAAACGCTTGAGAAACTCAAAATTTTCGCAGTTCTGATGCTCGAAACGAATAACTAGAACGGCCTAGGGGAAAAGTACGCACATCGTTGTAATCGGGCGAGTTTCTACCTTCAGATGCAACAGAAATTTTGCGGATTGGTCAATCCGTTCGCGAGATATGGCAGTTTGGAAGTAAGAAACGCTTGAGAAACTCAAAATTATCGCAGTTCTGATGCTCGAAACGAATAACTAGAACGGCCTAGGGGAAAAGTACGCATAGTGTTGTAATCGGGCGAGTTTCTACTTTCAGATGCAACAGAAATTTTGCGGATTGGTCAATCCGTTCGCGAGATATGGCAGTTTGGAGGTACGAAACGCTTGAGAAACTCAAAATTTTCGCAGTTCTGATGCTCGAAACGAATAACGAGAACGGCCTAGGGGAAAAGTACGCATACCGTAGTAATCGGGCGAGTTTCTACCTTCAGATGCAACAGAAATTTTGCGGGTTGGTCAATCCGTTCGCGAGATATGGCAGTTTGGAAGTAAGAAACGCTTGAGAAACTCAAAATTTTCGCAGTTCTGATGCTCGAAACGAATAACTAGAACGGCCTAGGGAAAAAGTACGCATAGTGTTGTAATCGGGCGAGTTTCTACTTTCAGATGCAACAGAAATTTTGCGGATTGGTCAATCCGTTCGCGAGATATGGCAGTTTGGAGGTAAGAAACGCTCGAGAAACTCAAAATTTTCGCAGTTCTGATGCTCGACAAGCATAACTAGAACGGCCTAGGGGAAAAGTACGCACACCGTTGTAATCGGGCGAGTTTCTACTTTCAGATGCAACAGAAATTTTGCGGATTGGTCAATCCGTTCGCGAGATATGGCAGTTTGGATGTAAGCAACGCTTGAAAAACTCAAACTTTTCGCAGTTCTGTTGCTCGAAACGAATAACTAGAACGGGCTAGGGGAAAAGTACGCATACCGTTGTAATCGGGCGAGTTTCTACTTTCAGATGCAACAGAAATTTTGCGGATTGGTCAATCCGTTCGCGAGATATGGCAGTTTGGAGGTAAGAAACGCTTGAGAAACTCAAAATTTTCGCAGTTCTGATGCTCGAAACGAATAACTAGAACGGCCTAGGGGAAAAGTACGCATACCGTTGTAATCGGGCGAGTTTCTACCTTCAGATGCAACAGAAATTTTGCGGGTTGGTCAATCCGTTCGCGAGATATGGCAGTTTGGAAGTAAGAAACGCTTGAGAAACTCAAAATTTTCGCAGTTCTGATGCTCGAAACGAATAACTAGAACGGCCTAGGGAAAAAGTACGCATAGTGTTGTAATCGGGCGAGTTTCTACTTTCAGATGCAACAGAAATTTTGCGGATTGGTCAATCCGTTCGCGAGATATGGCAGTTTGGAGGTAAGAAACGCTCGAGAAACTCAAAATTTTCGCAGTTCTGATGCTCGACAAGCATAACTAGAACGGTCTAGGGGAAAAGTACGCACACCGTTGTAATCGGGCGAGTTTCTACTTTCAGATGCAACAGAAATTTTGCGGATTGGTCATTCCGTTCGCGAGATATGGCAGTTTGGATGTAAGAAACGCATGAGAAACTCAAAATTTTCGCAGTTCTGATGCTCGACAAGCATAACTAGAACGGCCTAGGGGAAAAGTACGCACACCGTTGTAATCGGGCGAGTTTCTACTTTCAGATGCAACAGAAATTTTGCGGATTGGTCAATCCGTTCGCGAGATATGGCAGTTTGGAGGTAAGAAACGCTGGAGAAACTCAAAATTTTCGCAGTTCTGATGCTCGACAAGCATAACTAGAACGGCCTAGGGGAAAAGTACGCATACCGTTGTAATCGGGCGAGTTTCTACCTTCAGATGCAACAGAAATTTTGCGGATTGGTCAATCCGTTCGCGAGATATGGCAGTTTGGAAGTAAGAAACGCTTGAGAAACTCAAAATTTTCGCAGTTCTGATGCTCGAAACGAATAACTAGAACGGCCTAGGGGAAAAGTACGCATACCGTTGCAATCGGGCGAGTTTCTACTTTCAGATGCAACAGAAATTTTGCGGGTTGGTCAATCCGTTCGCGAGATATGGCAGTTTGGAAGTAAGAAACGCTTGAGAAGCTCAAAATTTTCGCAGTTCTAATGCTCGAAACGAATAACTAGAACGGCCTAGGGAAAAAGTACGCATAGTGTTGTAATCGGGCGAGTTTCTACTTTCAGATGCAACAGAAATTTTGCGGATTGGTCAATCCGTTCGCGAGATATGGCAGTTTGGAGGTAAGAAACGCTCGAGAAACTCAAAATTTTCGCAGTTCTGATGCTCGACAAGCATAACTAGAACGGCCTAGGGGAAAAGTACGCACACCGTTGTAATCGGGCGAGTGTCTACTTTCAGATGCAACAGAAATTTTGCGGATTGGTCAATCCGTTCGCGAGATATGGCAGTTTGGAGGTAAGAAACGCTCGAGAAACTCAAAATTTTCGCAGTTCTGATGCTCGACAAGCATAACTAGAACGGCCTAAGGGAAAAGTACGCATACAATTGTAATCGGGCGAATTTCTACTTTCAGATGCAACAGAAATTTTGCGGATTGGTCAATCCGTTCGCGAGATATGGCAGTTTGGATGTAAGAAACGCTCGAGAAACTCAAAATTTTCGCAGTTCTGATGCTCGAAACGAATAACTAGAACGGCCTAGGGGAAAAGTACGCACACCGTTGTAATCGGGCGAGTTTCTACTTTCAGATGCAACAGAAATTTTGCGGATTGGTCAATCCGTTCGCGAGATATGACAGCTTGGAGGTAAGCAACGCTTGAGAAACTCAAAATTTTCGCAGTTCTGATGCTCGAAACGTATAACTAGAACGGGCTAGGGGAAAAGTACGCATACCGTTGTAATCGGGCGAGTTTCTACTTTCAGATGCAACAGAAATTTTGCGGATTGGTCAATCCGTTCGCGAGATATGGCAGTTTGGAGATAAGCAACGTTTGAAAAACTCAAAATTTTCGCAGTTCTGTTGCTCGAAACGAATAACTAGAACGGGCTAGGGGAAAAGTACGCATACCGTTGTAATCGGGCGAGTTTCTACTTTCAGATGCAACAGAAATTTTGCGGATTGGTCAATCCGTTCGCGAGATATGGCAGTTTGGAGGTAAGAAACGCTTGATAAACTCAAAATTTTCGCAGTTCTGATGCTCGAAACGAATAACTAGAACGGCCTAGGGGAAAAGTACGCATAGTGTTGTAATCGAGCGAGTTTCTACTTTGAGATGCAACAGAAATTTTGCGGATTGGTCAATCCGTTCGCGAGATATGGCAGTTTGGAAGCAAGAAACGCTTGAGAAACTCAAAATTTTCGCAGTTCTGATGCTCGAAACGAATAACTAGAACGGCCTAGGGGAAAAGTACGCATAGTGTTGTAATCGGGCGAGTTTCTACTTTCAGATGCAACAGAAATTTTGCGGATTGGTCAATCCGTTCGCGAGATATGGCAGTTTGGAGGTAAGAAACGCTCGAGAAACTCAAAATTTTCGCAGTTCTGATGCTCGACAAGCATAACTAGAACGGCCTAGGGGAAAAGTACGCATACAATTGTAATCGGGCGAATTTCTACTTTCAGATGCAACAGAAATTTTGCGGATTGGTCAATCCGTTCGCGAGATATGGCAGTTTGGATGTAAGAAACGCTCGAGAAACTCAAAATTTTCGCAGTTCTGATGCTCGAAACGAATAACTAGAACGGCCTAGGGGAAAAGTACGCACACCGTTGTAATCGGGCGAGTTTCTACTTTCAGATGCAACAGAAATTTTGCGGATTGGTCAATCCGTTCGCGAGATATGACAGTTTGGAGGTAAGCAACGCTTGAGAAACTCAAAATTTTCGCAGTTCTGATGCTCGAAACGAATAACTAGAACGGGCTAGGGGAAAAGTACGCATACCGTTGTAATCGGGCGAGTTTCTACTTTCAGATGCAACAGAAATTTTGCGGATTGGTCAATCCGTTCGCGAGATATGGCAGTTTGGAGGTAAGAAACGCTTGATAAACTCAAAATTTTCGCAGTTCTGATGCTCGAAACGAATAACTAGAACGGCCTAGGGGAAAAGTACGCATAGTGTTGTAATCGAGCGAGTTTCTACTTTGAGATGCAACAGAAATTTTGCGGATTGGTCAATCCGTTCGCGAGATATGGCAGTTTGGAAGCAAGAAACGCTTGAGAAACTCAAAATTTTCGCAGTTCTGATGCTCGAAACGAATAACTAGAACGGCCTAGGGGAAAAGTACGCATAGTGTTGTAATCGGGCGAGTTTCTACTTTCAGATGCAACAGAAATTTTGCGGATTGGTCAATCCGTTCGCGAGATATGGCAGTTTGGAGGTAAGAAACGCTCGAGAAACTCAAAATTTTCGCAGTTCTGATGCTCGACAAGCATAACTAGAACGGCCTAGGGGAAAAGTACGCACAACGTTGTAATCGGGCGAGTTTCTACTTTCAGATGCAACAGAAATTTTGCGGATTGGTCCATCCGTTCGCGAGATATGGCAGTTTGGAGGTAAGCAACGCTTGAAAAACTCAAAATTTTCGCAGTTCTGTTGCTCGAAACGAATAACTAGAGCGGGCTAGGGGAAAAGTACGCATACCGTTGTAATCGGGCGAGTTTCTACTTTCAGATGCAACAGAAATTTTGCGGATTGGTCAATCCGTTCGCGAGATATGGCAGTTTGGATGTAAGAAACGCTTGAGAAACACAAAATTTTCGCGGTTCTGATGCTCGAAACGAATAACAAGAACGGCCTAGGGGAAAAGTACGCACACCGTTGTAATCGGGCGAGTTTCTACTTTCAGATGCAACAGAAATTTTGCGGATTGGTCATTCCGTTCGCGAGATATGGCAGTTTGGATGTAAGAAACGCTTGAGAAACTCAAAATTTTCGCAGTTCTGATGCTCGACAAGCATAACTAGAACGGCCTAGGGCAAAAGTACGCACACCGTTGTAATCGGGCGAGTTTCTACTTTCAGATGCAACAGAAATTTTGCGGATTGGTCAATCCGTTCGCGAGATATGGCAGTTTGGAGGTAAGAAACGCTCGAGAAACTCAAAATTTTCGCAGTTCTGATGCTCGACAAGCATAACTAGAACGGCCTAGGGGAAAAGTACGCACACCGTTGTAATCGGGCGAGTGTCTATTTTCAGATGCAACAGAAATTTTGCGGATTGGTCAATCCGTTCGCGAGATATGGCAGTTTGGAGGTAAGAAACGCTCGAGAAACTCAAAATTTTCGCAGTTCTGATGCTCGACAAGCATAACTAGAACGGCCTAAGGGAAAAGTACGCATACAATTGTAATCGGGCGAATTTCTACTTTCAGATGCAACAGAAATTTTGCGGATTGGTCAATCCGTTCGCGAGATATGGCAGTTTGGATGTAAGAAACGCTCGAGAAACTCAAAATTTTCGCAGTTCTGATGCTCGAAACGAATAACTAGAACGGCCTAGGGGAAAAGTACGCACACCGTTGTAATCGGGCGAGTTTCTACTTTCAGATGCAACAGAAATTTTGCGGATTGGTCAATCCGTTCGCGAGATATGACAGTTTGGAGGTAAGCAACGCTTGAGAAACTCAAAATTTTCGCAGTTCTGATGCTCGAAACGAATAACTAGAACGGGCTAGGGGAAAAGTACGCATACCGTTGTAATCGGGCGAGTTTCTACTTTCAGATGTAACAGAAATTTTGCGGATTGGTCAATCCGTTCGCGAGATATGACAGTTTGGAGATAAGCAACGTTTGAAAAACTCAAAATTTTCGCAGTTCTGTTGCTCGAAACGAATAACTAGAACGTGCTAGGGGAAAAGTACGCATACCGTTGTAATCGGGCGAGTTTCTACTTTCAGATGCAACAGAAATTTTGCGGATTGGTCAATCCGTTCGCGAGATATGGCAGTTTGGAGGTAAGAAACGCTCGATAAACTCAAAATTTTCGCAGTTCTGATGCTCGAAACGAATAACTAGAACGGCCTAGGGGAAAAGTACGCATAGTGTTGTAATCGAGCGAGTTTCTACTTTGAGATGCAACAGAAATTTTGCGGATTGGTCAATCCGTTCGCGAGATATGGCAGTTTGGAAGCAAGAAACGCTTGAGAAACTCAAAATTTTCGCAGTTCTGATGCTCGAAACGAATAACTAGAACGGCCTAGGGGAAAAGTACGCATAGTGTTGTAATCGGGCGAGTTTCTACTTTCAGATGCAACAGAAATTTTGCGGATTGGTCAATCCGTTCGCGAGATATGGCAGTTTGGAGGTAAGAAACACTCGAGAAACTCAAAATTTTCGCAGTTCTGATGCTCGACAAGCATAACTAGAACGGCCTAGGGGAAAAGTACGCACAACGTTGTAATCGGGCGAGTTTCTACTTTCAGATGCAACAGAAATTTTGCGGATTGGTCAATCCGTTCGCGAGATATGGCAGTTTGGAGGTAAGAAACGCTCGAGAAACTCAAAATTTTCGCAGTTCTGATGCTCGAAAAGCATAACTAGAACGGCCTAGGGGAAAAGTACGCACACCGTTGTAATCGGGCGAGTTTCTACTTTCAGATGCAACAGAAATTTTGCGGATTGGTCAATCCGTTCGCGAGATATGACAGTTTGGAGGTAAGCAACGCTTGAGAAACTCAAAATTTTCGCAGTTCTGATGCTCGAAACGAATAACTAGAACGGGCTAGGGGAAAAGTACGCATACCGTTGTAATCGGGCGAGTTTCTACTTTCAGATGCAACAGAAATTTTGCGGATTGGTCAATCCGTTCGCGAGATATGGCAGTTTGGAGATAAGCAACGTTTGAAAAACTCAAAATTTTCGCAGTTCTGTTGCTCGAAACGAATAACTAGAACGGGCTAGGGGAAAAGTACGCCTACCGTTGTAATCGGGCGAGTTTCTACTTTCAGATGCAACAGAAATTTTGCGGATTGGTCAATCCGTTCGCGAGATATGGCAGTTTGGATGTAAGAAACGCTTGATAAACTCAAAATTTTCGCAGTTCTGATGCTCGAAACGAATAACTAGAACGGCCTAGGGGAAAAGTACGCATAGTGTTGTAATCGAGCGAGTTTCTACTTTGAGATGCAACAGAAATTTTGCGGATTGGTCAATCCGTTCGCGAGATATGGCAGTTTGGAAGCAAGAAACGCTTGAGAAACTCAAAATTTTCGCAGTTCTGATGCTCGAAACGAATAACTAGAACGGCCTAGGGGAAAAGTACGCATAGTGTTGTAATCGGGCGAGTTTCTACTTTCAGATGCAACAGAAATTTTGCGGATTGGTCAATCCGTTCGCGAGATATGGCAGTTTGGAGGTAAGAAACGCTCGAGAAACTCAAAATTTTCGCAGTTCTGATGCTCGACAAGCATAACTAGAACGGCCTAGGGGAAAAGTACGCACAACGTTGTAATCGGGCGAGTTTCTACTTTCAGATGCAACAGAAATTTTGCGGATTGGTCCGTCCGTTCGCGAGATATGGCAGTTTGGAGATAAGCAACGCTTGAAAAACTCAAAATTTTCGCAGTTCTGTTGCTCGAAACGAATAACTAGAGCGGGCTAGGGGAAAAGTACGCATACCGTTGTAATCGGGCGAGTTTCTACTTTCAGATGCAACAGAAATTTTGCGGATTGGTCAATCCGTTCGCGAGATATGGCAGTTTGGATGTAAGAAACGCTTGAGAAACACAAAATTTTCGCGGTTCTGATGCTCGAAACGAATAACAAGAACGGCCTAGGGGAAAAGTACGCACTCCGTTGTAATCGGGCGAGTTTCTACTTTCAGATGCAACAGAAATTTTGCGGATTGGTCATTCCGTTCGCGAGATATGGCAGTTTGGAGGCAAGAAACGCTTGATAAACTCAAAATTTTCGCAGTTCTGATGCTCGGCAAGCATAACTAGAACGGCCTAGGGGAAAAGTACGCACACCGTTGTAATCGGGCGAGTTTCTACTTTCAGATGCAACAGAAATTTTGCGGATTGGTCAATCCGTTCGCGAGATATGGCAGTTTGGAGGTAAGCAACGCTTGAGAAACTCAAAATTTTCGCAGTCCTGTTGCTCGAAACGAATAACTAGAACGGGCTAGGGGAAAAGTACGCATACATTTGTAATCGGGCGAATTTCTACTTTCAGATGCAACAGAAATTTTGCGGATTGGTCAATCCGTTCGCGAGATATGGCAGTTTGGATGTAAGAAACGCTCGAGAAACTCAAAATTTTCGCAGATCTGATGCTCGAAACGAATAACTAGAACGGCCTAGGGGAAAAGTACGCACACCGTTGTAATCGGGCGAGCTTCTACTTTCAGATGCAACAGAAATTTTGCGAATTGGTCAATCCGTTCGCGAGATATGGCAGTTTGGAGGTAAGAAACGCTTGAGAAACTCAAAATTTTCGCAGTTCTGATGCTCGACAAGCATAACTAGAACGGCCTAGGGGAAAAGTACGCATACCGTTGTAATCGGGCGAGTTTCTACTTTCAGATGCAACAGAAATTTTGCGGATTGGTCAATCCGTTCGCGAGATATGGCAGTTTGGAAGTAAGAAACGCTTGAGAAACTCAAAATTTTCGCAGTTCTGATGCTCGAAACGAATAACTAGAACGGGCTAGGGGAAAAGTACGCATACCGTTGTAATCGGGCGAGTTTCTACTTTCAGATGCAACAGAAATTTTGCGGATTTGTCATTCCGTTCGCGAGATATGGCAGTTTGGAGGTAAGAAACGCTTGAGAAACTCAAAATTTTCGCAGTTCTGATGCTCGAAACGAATAACTAGAACGGGCTAGGGGAAAAGTACGCATACAGTTGTAATCGGGCGAATTTCTACTTTCAGATGCAACAGAAATTTTGAGGATTGGTCAATCCGTTCGCGAGATATGGCAGTTTGGATGTAAGAAACGCTCGAGAAACTCAAAATTTTCGCAGTTCTGATGCTCGAAACGAATAACTAGAACGGCCTAGGGGAAAAGTACGCACACCGTTGTAATCGGGCGAGTTTCTACTTTCAGATGCAACAGAAATTTTGCGGATTGGTCAATCCGTTCGCGAGATATGACAGTTTGGAGGTAAGCAACGCTTGAGAAACTCAAAATTTTCGCAGTTCTGATGCTCGAAACGAATAACTAGAACGGGCTAGGGGAAAAGTACGCATACCGTTGTAATCGGGCGAGTTTCTACTTTCAGATGCAACAGAAATTTTGCGGATTGGTCAATCCGTTCGCGAGATATGGCAGTTTGGAGATAAGCAACGTTTGAAAAACTCAAAATTTTCGCAGTTCTGTTGCTCGAAACGAATAACTAGAACGGGCTAGGGGAAAAGTACGCATACCGTTGTAATCGGGCGAGTTTGTACTTTCAGATGCAACAGAAATTTTGCGGATTGGTCAATCCGTTCGCGAGATATGGCAGTTTGGAGGTAAGAAACGCTTGATAAACACAAAATTTTCGCAGTTCTGATGCTCGAAACGAATAACTAGAACGGCCTAGGGGAAAAGTACGCATAGTGTTGTAATCGAGCGAGTTTCTACTTTGAGATGCAACAGAAATTTTGCGGATTGGTCAATCCGTTCGCGAGATATGGCAGTTTGGAAGCAAGAAACGCTTGAGAAACTCAAAATTTTCGCAGTTCTGATGCTCGAAACGAATAACTAGAACGGCCTAGGGGAAAAGTACGCATAGTGTTGTAATCGGGCGAGTTTCTACTTTCAGATGCAACAGAAATTTTGCGGATTGGTCAATCCGTTCGCGAGATATGGCAGTTTGGAGGTAAGAAACGCTCGAGAAACTCAAAATTTTCGCAGTTCTGATGCTCGACAAGCATAACTAGAACGGCCTAGGGGAAAAGTACGCACAACGTTGTAATCGGGCGAGTTTCTACTTTCAGATGCAACAGAAATTTTGCGGATTGGTCCATCCGTTCGCGAGATATGGCAGTTTGGAGGTAAGCAACGCTTGAAAAACTCAAAATTTTCGCAGTTCTGATGCTCGAAACGAATAACTAGAACGGGCTAGGGGAAAAGTACGCATACAGTTGTAATCGGGCGAATTTCTACTTTCAGATGCAACAGAAATTTTGCGGATTGGTCAATCCGTTCGCGAGATATGGCAGTTTGGATGTAAGAAACGCTCGAGAAACTCAAAATTTTCGCAGTTCTGATGCTCGAAACGAATAACTAGAACGGCCTAGGGGAAAAGTACGCACAC
This sequence comes from Ptiloglossa arizonensis, assembly GCF_051014685.1. Classification (NCBI taxonomy): domain Eukaryota; kingdom Metazoa; phylum Arthropoda; class Insecta; order Hymenoptera; family Colletidae; genus Ptiloglossa; species Ptiloglossa arizonensis. Next base: position 1,979,021 of record NW_027478386.1, read on the forward strand.
CGTTGTAATCGGGCGAGTTTCTACTTTCAGATGCAACAGAAATTTTGCGGATTGGTCAATCCGTTCGCGAGATATGACAGTTTGGAGGTAAGCAACGCTTGAGAAACTCAAAATTTTCGCAGTTCTGATGCTCGAAACGAATAACTAGAACGGGCTAGGGGAAAAGTACGCATACCGTTGTAATCGGGCGAGTTTCTACTTTCAGATGCAACAGAAATTTTGCGGATTGGTCAATCCGTTCGCGAGATATGGCAGTTTGGAGATAAGCAACGTTTGAAAAACTCAAAATTTTCGCAGTTCTGTTGCTCGAAACGAATAACTAGAACGGGCTAGGGGAAAAGTACGCATACCGTTGTAATCGGGCGAGTTTGTACTTTCAGATGCAACAGAAATTTTGCGGATTGGTCAATCCGTTCGCGAGATATGGCAGTTTGGAGGTAAGAAACGCTTGATAAACACAAAATTTTCGCAGTTCTGATGCTCGAAACGAATAACTAGAACGGCCTAGGGGAAAAGTACGCATAGTGTTGTAATCGAGCGAGTTTCTACTTTGAGATGCAACAGAAATTTTGCGGATTGGTCAATCCGTTCGCGAGATATGGCAGTTTGGAAGCAAGAAACGCTTGAGAAACTCAAAATTTTCGCAGTTCTGATGCTCGAAACGAATAACTAGAACGGCCTAGGGGAAAAGTACGCATAGTGTTGTAATCGGGCGAGTTTCTACTTTCAGATGCAACAGAAATTTTGCGGATTGGTCAATCCGTTCGCGAGATATGGCAGTTTGGAGGTAAGAAACGCTCGAGAAACTCAAAATTTTCGCAGTTCTGATGCTCGACAAGCATAACTAGAACGGCCTAGGGGAAAAGTACGCACAACGTTGTAATCGGGCGAGTTTCTACTTTCAGATGCAACAGAAATTTTGCGGATTGGTCCATCCGTTCGCGGGATATGGCAGTTTGGAGGTAAGCAACGCTTGAAAAACTCAAAATTTTCGCAGTTCTGTTGCTCGAAACGAATAACTAGAGCGGGCTAGGGGAAAAGTACGCATACCGTTGTAATCGGGCGAGTTTCTACTTTCAGATGCAACAGAAATTTTGCGGATTGGTCAATCCGTTCGCGAGATATGGCAGTTTGGATGTAAGAAACGCTTGAGAAACACAAAATTTTCGCGGTTCTGATGCTCGAAACGAATAACAAGAACGGCCTAGGGGAAAAGTACGCACTCCGTTGTAATCGGGCGAGTTTCTACTTTCAGATGCAACAGAAATTTTGCGGATTGGTCATTCCGTTCGCGAGATATGGCAGTTTGGAGGCAAGAAACGCTTGATAAACTCAAAATTTTCGCAGTTCTGATGCTCGACAAGCATAACTAGAACGGCCTAGGGGAAAAGTACGCACACCGTTGTAATCGGGCGAGTTTCTACTTTCAGATGCAACAGAAATTTTGCGGATGGTCAATCCGTTCGCGAGATATGGCAGTTTGGAGGTAAGCAACGCTTGAGAAACTCAAAATTTTCGCAGTTCTGCTGCTCGAAACGAATAACTAGAACGGGCTAGGGGAAAAGTACGCATACATTTGTAATCGGGCGAATTTCTACTTTCAGATGCAACAGAAATTTTGCGGATTGGTCAATCCGTTCGCGAGATATGGCAGTTTGGATGTAAGAAACGCTCGAGAAACTCAAAATTTTCGCAGATCTGATGCTCGAAACCAATAACTAGAACGGCCTAGGGGAAAAGTACGCACACCGTTGTAATCGGGCGAGCTTCTACTTTCAGATGCAACAGAAATTTTGCGAATTGGTCAATCCGTTCGCGAGATATGGCAGTTTGGAGGTAAGAAACGCTTGAGAAACTCAAAATTTTCGCAGTTCTGATGCTCGACAAGCATAACTAGAACGGCCTAGGGGAAAAGTACGCACACCGTTGTAATCGGGCGAGTTTCTACTTTCAGATGCAACAGAAATTTTGCGTATTGGTCAATCCGTTCGCGAGATATGGCAGTTTGGAGGTAAGCAACGCTTGAGAAACTCAAAATTTTCGCAGTTCTGATGCTCGAAACCAATAACTAGAACGGGCTAGGGGAAAAGTACGCATACCGTTGTAATCGGGCGAGTTTCTACTTTCAGATGCAACAGAAATTTTGCGGATTGGTCAATCCGTTCGCGAGATATGGCAGTTTGGATGTAAGAAACGCTTGAGAAACTCAAAATTTTCGCAGTTCTGATGCTCGAAACGAATAACTAGAACGGCCTAGGGGAAAAGTACGCATAGTGTTGTAATCGGGCGAGTTTTTACTTTGAGATGCAACAGAAATTTTGCGGATTGGTCAATCCGTTCGCGAGATATGGCAGTTTGGAAGTAAGAAACGCTTGAGAAACTCAAAATTTTCGCAGTTCTGATGCTCGAAACCAATAACTAGAACGGCCTAGGGGAAAAGTACGCATAGTGTTGTAATCGGGCGAGTTTCTACTTTCAGATGCAACAGAAATTTTGCGGATTGGTCAATCCGTTCGCGAGATATGGCAGTTTGGAGGTAAGAAACGCTTGATAAACTCAAAATTTTCGCAGTTCTGATGCTCGAAACGAATAACTAGAACGGCCTAGGGGAAAAGTACGCATAGTGTTGTAATCGGGCGAGTTTCTACTTTCAGATGCAACAGAAATTTTGCGGATTGGTCAATCCGTTCGCGAGATATGGCAGTTTGGAGGTAAGAAACGCTCGAGAAACTCAAAATTTTCGCAGTTCCGATGCTCGACAAGCATAACTAGAACGGCCTAGGGGAAAAGTACGCACAACGTTGTAATCGGGCGAGTTTCTACTTTCAGATGCAACAGAAATTTTGCGGATTGGTCCATCCGTTCGCGAGATATGGCAGTTTGGAGGTAAGCAACGCTTGAAAAACTCAAAATTTTCGCAGTTCTGTTGCTCGAAACGAATAACTAGAGCGGGCTAGGGGAAAAGTACGCATACCGTTGTAATCGGGCGAGTTTCTACTTTCAGATGCAACAGAAATTTTGCGGATTGGTCAATCCGTTCGCGAGATATGGCAGTTTGGATGTAAGAAACGCTTGAGAAACACAAAATTTTCGCGGTTCTGATGCTCGAAACGAATAACTAGAACGGGCTAGGGGAAAAGTACGCATACAGTTGTAATCGGGCGAATTTCTACTTTCAGATGCAACAGAAATTTTGCGGATTGGTCAATCCGTTCGCGAGATATGGCAGTTTGGATGTAAGAAACGCTCGAGAAACTCAAAATTTTCGCAGTTCTGATGCTCGAAACGAATAACTAGAACGGCCTAGGGGAAAAGTACGCACACCGTTGTAATCGGGCGAGTTTCTACTTTCAGATGCAACAGAAATTTTGCGTATTGGTCAATCCGTTCGCGAGATATGGCAGTTTGGAGGTAAGCAACGCTTGAGAAACTCAAAATTTTCGCAGTTCTGATGCTCGAAACCAATAACTAGAACGGGCTAGGGGAAAAGTACGCATACCGTTGTAATCGGGCGAGTTTCTACTTTCAGATGCAACAGAAATTTTGCGGATTGGTCAATCCGTTCGCGAGATATGGCAGTTTGGATGTAAGAAACGCTTGAGAAACTCAAAATTTTCGCAGTTCTGATGCTCGAAACGAATAACTAGAACGGCCTAGGGGAAAAGTACGCATAGTGTTGTAATCGGGCGAGTTTTTACTTTGAGATGCAACAGAAATTTTGCGGATTGGTCAATCCGTTCGCGAGATATGGCAGTTTGGAAGTAAGAAACGCTTGAGAAACTCAAAATTTTCGCAGTTCTGATGCTCGAAACCAATAACTAGAACGGCCTAGGGGAAAAGTACGCATAGTGTTGTAATCGGGCGAGTTTCTACTTTCAGATGCAACAGAAATTTTGCGGATTGGTCAATCCGTTCGCGAGATATGGCAGTTTGGAGGTAAGAAACGCTTGATAAACTCAAAATTTTCGCAGTTCTGATGCTCGAAACGAATAACTAGAACGGCCTAGGGGAAAAGTACGCATAGTGTTGTAATCGGGCGAGTTTCTACTTTCAGATGCAACAGAAATTTTGCGGATTGGTCAATCCGTTCGCGAGATATGGCAGTTTGGAGGTAAGAAACGCTCGAGAAACTCAAAATTTTCGCAGTTCCGATGCTCGACAAGCATAACTAGAACGGCCTAGGGGAAAAGTACGCACAACGTTGTAATCGGGCGAGTTTCTACTTTCAGATGCAACAGAAATTTTGCGGATTGGTCCATCCGTTCGCGAGATATGGCAGTTTGGAGGTAAGCAACGCTTGAAAAACTCAAAATTTTCGCAGTTCTGTTGCTCGAAACGAATAACTAGAGCGGGCTAGGGGAAAAGTACGCATACCGTTGTAATCGGGCGAGTTTCTACTTTCAGATGCAACAGAAATTTTGCGGATTGGTCAATCCGTTCGCGAGATATGGCAGTTTGGATGTAAGAAACGCTTGAGAAACACAAAATTTTCGCGGTTCTGATGCTCGAAACGAATAACAAGAACGGCCTAGGGGAAAAGTACGCACTCCGTTGTAATCGGGCGTGTTTCTACTTTCAGATGCAACAGAAATTTTGCGGATTGGTCATTCCGTTCGCGAGATATGGCAGTTTGGAGGCAAGAAACGCTTGATAAACTCAAAATTTTCGCAGTTCTGATGCTCGACAAGCATAACTAGAACGGCCTAGGGGAAAAGTACGCACACCGTTGTAATCGGGCGAGTTTCTACTTTCAGATGCAACAGAAATTTTGCGGATTGGTCAATCCGTTCGCGAGATATGGCAGTTTGGAGGTAAGCAACGCTTGAGGAACTCAAAATTTTCGCAGTTCTGCTGCTCGAAACGAATAACTAGAACGGGCTAGGGGAAAAGTACGCATACATTTGTAATCGGGCGAATTTCTACTTTCAGATGCAACAGAAATTTTGCGGATTGGTCAATCCGTTCGCGAGATATGGCAGTTTGGATGTAAGAAACGCTCGAGAAACTCAAAATTTTCGCAGATCTGATGCTCGAAACGAATAACTAGAACGGCCTAGGGGAAAAGTACGCACACCGTTGTAATCGGGCGAGCTTCTACTTTCAGATGCAACAGAAATTTTGCGAATTGGTCAATCCGTTCGCGAGATATGGCAGTTTGGAGGTAAGAAACGCTTGAGAAACTCAAAATTTTCGCAGTTCTGATGCTCGACAAGCATAACTAGAACGGCCTAGGGGAAAAGTACGCATACCGTTGTAATCGGGCGAGTTTCTACTTTCAGATGCAACAGAAATTTTGCGGATTGGTCAATCCGTTCGCGAGATATGGCAGTTTGGAAGTAAGAAACGCTTGAGAAACTCAAAATTTTCGCAGTTCTGATGCTCGAAACGAATAACTAGAACGGGCTAGGGGAAAAGTACGCATACCGTTGTAATCGGGCGAGTTTCTACTTTCAGATGCAACAGAAATTTTGCGGATTGGTCATTCCGTTCGCGAGATATGGCAGTTTGGAGGCAAGAAACGCTTGATAAACTCAAAATTTTCGCAGTTCTGATGCTCGACAAGCATAACTAGAACGGCCTAGGGGAAAAGTACGCACACCGTTGTAATCGGGCGAGTTTCTACTTTCAGATGCAACAGAAATTTTGCGGATTGGTCAATCCGTTCGCGAGATATGGCAGTTTGGAGGTAAGCAACGCTTGAGAAACTCAAAATTTTCGCAGTTCTGCTGCTCGAAACGAATAACTAGAACGGGCTAGGGGAAAAGTACGCATACATTTGTAATCGGGCGAATTTCTACTTTCAGATGCAACAGAAATTTTGCGGATTGGTCAATCCGTTCGCGAGATATGGCAGTTTGGATGTAAGAAACGCTCGAGAAACTCAAAATTTTCGCAGATCTGATGCTCGAAACGAATAACTAGAACGGCCCAGGGGAAAAGTACGCACACCGTTGTAATCGGGCGAGCTTCTACTTTCAGATGCAACAGAAATTTTGCGAATTGGTCAATCCGTTCGCGAGATATGGCAGTTTGGAGGTAAGAAACGCTTGAGAAACTCAAAATTTTCGCAGTTCTGATGCTCGACAAGCATAACTAGAACGGCCTAGGGGAAAAGTACGCATAGTGTTGTAATCGGGCGAGTTTTTACTTTGAGATGCAACAGAAATTTTGCGGATTGGTCAATCCGTTCGCGAGATATGGCAGTTTGGAAGTAAGAAACACTTGAGAAACTCAAAATTTTCGCAGTTCTGATGCTCGAAACCAATAACTAGAACGGCCTAGGGGAAAAGTACGCATAGTGTTGTAATCGGGCGAGTTTCTACTTTCAGATGCAACAGAAATTTTGCGGATTGGTCAATCCGTTCGCGAGATATGGCAGTTTGGAGGTAAGAAACGCTCGAGAAACTCAAAATTTTCGCAGTTCTGATGCTCGACAAGCATAACTAGAACGGCCTAGGGGAAAAGTACGCACAACGTTGTAATCGGGCGAGTTTCTACTTTCAGATGCAACAGAAATTTTGCGGATTGGTCCATCCGTTCGCGAGATATGGCAGTTTGGAGGTAAGCAACGCTTGAAAAACTCAAAATTTTCGCAGTTCTGTTGCTCGAAACGAATAACTAGAGCGGGCTAGGGGAAAAGTACGCATACCGTTGTAATCGGGCGAGTTTCTACTTTCAGATGCAACAGAAATTTTGCGGATTGGTCAATCCGTTCGCGAGATATGGCAGTTTGGATGTAAGAAACGCTTGAGAAACACAAAATTTTCGCAGTTCTGTTGCTCGAAACGAATAACTAGAACGGGCTAGGGGAAAAGTACGCATACCGTTGTAATCGGGCGAGTTTCTACTTTCAGATGCAACAGAAATTTTGCGGATTGGTCAATCCGTTCGCGAGATATGGCAGTTTGGATGTAAGAAACGCTTGAGAAACACAAAATTTTCGCGGTTCTGATGCTCGAAACGAATAACAAGAACGGCCTAGGGGAAAAGTACGCACACGGTTGTAATCGGGCGAGTTTCTACTTTCAGATGCAACAGAAATTTTGCGGATTGGTCATTCCGTTCGCGAGATATGGCAGTTTGGAGGCAAGAAACGCTTGATAAACTCAAAATTTTCGCAGTTCTGATGCTCGACAAGCATAACTAGAACGGCCTAGGGGAAAAGTACGCACACCGTTGTAATCGGGCGAGTTTCTACTTTCAGATGCAACAGAAATTTTGCGGATTGGTCAATCCGTTCGCGAGATATGGCAGTTTGGAGGTAAGCAACGCTTGAGAAACTCAAAATTTTCGCAGTTCTGTTGCTCGAAACGAATAACTAGAACGGGCTAGGGGAAAAGTACGCATACATTTGTAATCGGGCGAATTTCTACTTTCAGGTGCAACAGAAATTTTGCGGATTGGTCAATCCGTTCGCGAGATATGGCAGTTTGGATGTAAGAAACGCTCGAGAAACTCAAAATTTTCGCAGATCTGATGCTCGAAACGAATAACTAGAACGGCCTAGGGGAAAAGTACGCACACCGTTGTAATCGGGCGAGCTTCTACTTTCAGATGCAACAGAAATTTTGCGAATTGGTCAATCCGTTCGCGAGATATGGCAGTTTGGAGGTAAGAAACGCTTGAGAAACTCAAAATTTTCGCAGTTCTGATGCTCGACAAGCATAACTAGAACGGCCTAGGGGAAAAGTACGCACACCGTTGTAATCGGGCGAGTTTCTACTTTCAGATGCAACAGAAATTTTGCGGATTGGTCAATCCGTTCGCGAGATATGGCAGTTTGGAAGTAAGAAACGCTTGAGAAACTCAAAATTTTCGCAGTTCTGATGCTCGAAACGAATAACTAGAACGGGCTAGGGGAAAAGTACGCATACCGTTGTAATCGGGCGAGTTTCTACTTTCAGATGCAACAGAAATTTTGCGGATTTGTCATTCCGTTCGTGAGATATGGCAGTTTGGAGGTAAGAAACGCTTGAGAAACTCAAAATTTTCGCAGTTCTGATGCTCGAAACGAATAACTAGAACGGGCTAGGGGAAAAGTACGCATACAGTTGTAATCGGGCGAATTTCTACTTTCAGATGCAACAGAAATTTTGCGGATTGGTCAATCCGTTCGCGAGATATGGCAGTTTGGATGTAAGAAACGCTCGAGAAACTCAAAATTTTCGCAGTTCTGATGCTCGAAACGAATAACTAGAACGGCCTAGGGGAAAAGTACGCACACCGTTGTAATCGGGCGAGTTTCTACTTTCAGATGCAACAGAAATTTTGCGTATTGGTCAATCCGTTCGCGAGATATGGCAGTTTGGAGGTAAGCAACGCTTGAGAAACTCAAAATTTTCGCAGTTCTGATGCTCGAAACGAATAACTAGAACGGGCTAGGGGAAAAGTACGCATACCGTTGTAATCGGGCGAGTTTCTACTTTCAGATGCAACAGAAATTTTGCGGATTGGTCAATCCGTTCGCGAGATATGGCAGTTTGGATGTAAGAAACGCTTGAGAAACTCAAAATTTTCGCAGTTCTGATGCTCGAAACGAACAACTAGAACGGCCTAGGGGAAAAGTACGCATAGTGTTGTAATCGGGCGAGTTTCTACTTTGAGATGCAACAGAAATTTTGCGGATTGGTCAATCCGTTCGCGAGATATGGCAGTTTGGAAGTAAGAAACGCTTGAGAAACTCAAAATTTTCGCAGTTCTGATGCTCGAAACGAATAACTAGAACGGGCTAGGGGAAAAGTACGCATACCGTTGTAGTCGGGCGAGTTTCTACTTTCAGATGCAACAGAAATTTTGCGGATTGGTCAATCCGTTCGCGAGATATGGCAGTTTGGATGTAAGAAACGCTTGAGAAACACAAAATTTTCGCGGTTCTGATGCTCGAAACGAATAGCAAGAACGGCCTAGGGGAAAAGTACGCACACCGTTGTAATCGGGCGAGTTTCTACTTTCAGATGCAACAGAAATTTTGCGGATTGGTCATTCCGTTCGCGAGATATGGCAGTTTGGAGGCAAGAAACGCTTGATAAACTCAAAATTTTCGCAGTTCTGATGCTCGACAAGCATAACTAGAACGGCCTAGGGGAAAAGTACGCATACAGTTGTAATCGGGCGAATTTCTACTTTCAGATGCAACAGAAATTTTGCGGATTGGTCAATCCGTTCGCGAGATATGGCAGTTTGGATGTAAGAAACGCTCGAGAAACTCAAAATTTTCGCAGTTCTGATGCTCGAAACGAATAACTAGAACGGCCTAGGGGAAAAGTACGCACACCGTTGTAATCGGGCGAGTTTCTACTTTCAGATGCAACAGAAATTTTGCGTATTGGTCAATCCGTTCGCGAGATATGGCAGTTTGGAGGTAAGCAACGCTTGAGAAACTCAAAATTTTCGCAGTTCTGATGCTCGAAACGAATAACTAGAACGGGCTAGGGGAAAAGTACGCATACCGTTGTAATCGGGCGAGTTTCTACTTTCAGATGCAACAGAAATTTTGCGGATTGGTCAATCCGTTCGCGAGATATGGCAGTTTGGATGTAAGAAACGCTTGAGAAACTCAAAATTTTCGCAGTTCTGATGCTCGAAACGAACAACTAGAACGGCCTAGGGGAAAAGTACGCATAGTGTTGTAATCGGGCGAGTTTCTACTTTGAGATGCAACAGAAATTTTGCGGATTGGTCAATCCGTTCGCGAGATATGGCAGTTTGGAAGTAAGAAACGCTTGAGAAACTCAAAATTTTCGCAGTTCTGATGCTCGAAACGAATAACTAGAACGGGCTAGGGGAAAAGTACGCATACCGTTGTAGTCGGGCGAGTTTCTACTTTCAGATGCAACAGAAATTTTGCGGATTGGTCAATCCGTTCGCGAGATATGGCAGTTTGGATGTAAGAAACGCTTGAGAAACACAAAATTTTCGCGGTTCTGATGCTCGAAACGAATAGCAAGAACGGCCTAGGGGAAAAGTACGCACACCGTTGTAATCGGGCGAGTTTCTACTTTCAGATGCAACAGAAATTTTGCGGATTGGTCATTCCGTTCGCGAGATATGGCAGTTTGGAGGCAAGAAACGCTTGATAAACTCAAAATTTTCGCAGTTCTGATGCTCGACAAGCATAACTAGAACGGCCTAGGGGAAAAGTACGCATACAGTTGTAATCGGGCGAATTTCTACTTTCAGATGCAACAGAAATTTTGCGGATTGGTCAATCCGTTCGCGAGATATGGCAGTTTGGATGTAAGAAACGCTCGAGAAACTCAAAATTTTCGCAGTTCTGATGCTCGAAACGAATAACTAGAACGGCCTAGGGGAAAAGTACGCATAGTGTTGTAATCGGGCGAGTTTCTACTTTGAGATGCAACAGAAATTTTGCGGATTGGTCAATCCGTTCGCGAGATATGGCAGTTTGGAAGTAAGAAACGCTTGAGAAACTCAAAATTTTCGCAGTTCTGATGCTCGAAACGAATAACTAGAACGGGCTAGGGGAAAAGTACGCATAGCGTTGTAGTCGGGCGAGTTTCTACTTTCAGATGCAACAGAAATTTTGCGGATTGGTCAATCCGTTCGCGAGATATGGCAGTTTGGATGTAAGAAACGCTTGAGAAACACAAAATTTTCGCGGTTCTGATGCTCGAAACGAATAGCAAGAACGGCCTAGGGGAAAAGTACGCACACCGTTGTAATCGGGCGAGTTTCTACTTTCAGATGCAACAGAAATTTTGCGGATTGGTCATTCCGTTCGCGAGATATGGCAGTTTGGAGGCAAGAAACGCTTGATAAACTCAAAATTTTCGCAGTTCTGATGCTCGACAAGCATAACTAGAACGGCCTAGGGGAAAAGTACGCATACAGTTGTAATCGGGCGAATTTCTACTTTCAGATGCAACAGAAATTTTGCGGATTGGTCAATCCGTTCGCGAGATATGGCAGTTTGGATGTAAGAAACGCTCGAGAAACTCAAAATTTTCGCAGTTCTGATGCTCGAAACGAATAACTAGAACGGCCTAGGGGAAAAGTACGCACACCGTTGTAATCGGGCGAGTTTCTACTTTCAGATGCAACAGAAATTTTGCGTATTGGTCAATCCGTTCGCGAGATATGGCAGTTTGGAGGTAAGCAACGCTTGAGAAACTCAAAATTTTCGCAGTTCTGATGCTCGAAACGAATAACTAGAACGGGCTAGGGGAAAAGTACGCATACCGTTGTAATCGGGCGAGTTTCTACTTTCAGATGCAACAGAAATTTTGCGGATTGGTCAATCCGTTCGCGAGATATGGCAGTTTGGAGGTAAGAAACGCTTGAGAAACTCAAAATTTTCGCAGTTCTGATGCTCGAAACGAATAACTAGAACGGGCTAGGGGAAAAGTACGCATACCGTTGTAATCGGGCGAGTTTCTACTTTCAGATGCAACAGAAATTTTGCGGATTTGTCATTCCGTTCGTGAGATATGGCAGTTTGGAGGTAAGAAACGCTTGAGAAACTCAAAATTTTCGCAGTTCTGATGCTCGAAACGAATAACTAGAACGGGCTAGGGGAAAAGTACGCATACAGTTGTAATCGGGCGAATTTCTACTTTCAGATGCAACAGAAATTTTGCGGATTGGTCAATCCGTTCGCGAGATATGGCAGTTTGGATGTAAGAAACGCTCGAGAAACTCAAAATTTTCGCAGTTCTGATGCTCGAAACGAATAACTAGAACGGCCTAGGGGAAAAGTACGCACACCGTTGTAATCGGGCGAGTTTCTACTTTCAGATGCAACAGAAATTTTGCGTATTGGTCAATCCGTTCGCGAGATATGGCAGTTTGGAGGTAAGCAACGCTTGAGAAACTCAAAATTTTCGCAGTTCTGATGCTCGAAACGAATAACTAGAACGGGCTAGGGGAAAAGTACGCATACCGTTGTAATCGGGCGAGTTTCTACTTTCAGATGCAACAGAAATTTTGCGGATTGGTCAATCCGTTCGCGAGATATGGCAGTTTGGATGTAAGAAACGCTTGAGAAACTCAAAATTTTCGCAGTTCTGATGCTCGAAACGAACAACTAGAACGGCCTAGGGGAAAAGTACGCATAGTGTTGTAATCGGGCGAGTTTCTACTTTGAGATGCAACAGAAATTTTGCGGATTGGTCAATCCGTTCGCGAGATATGGCAGTTTGGAAGTAAGAAACGCTTGAGAAACTCAAAATTTTCGCAGTTCTGATGCTCGAAACGAATAACTAGAACGGGCTAGGGGAAAAGTACGCATACCGTTGTAGTCGGGCGAGTTTCTACTTTCAGATGCAACAGAAATTTTGCGGATTGGTCAATCCGTTCGCGAGATATGGCAGTTTGGATGTAAGAAACGCTTGAGAAACACAAAATTTTCGCGGTTCTGATGCTCGAAACGAATAGCAAGAACGGCCTAGGGGAAAAGTACGCACACCGTTGTAATCGGGCGAGTTTCTACTTTCAGATGCAACAGAAATTTTGCGGATTGGTCATTCCGTTCGCGAGATATGGCAGTTTGGAGGCAAGAAACGCTTGATAAACTCAAAATTTTCGCAGTTCTGATGCTCGACAAGCATAACTAGAACGGCCTAGGGGAAAAGTACGCATACAGTTGTAATCGGGCGAATTTCTACTTTCAGATGCAACAGAAATTTTGCGGATTGGTCAATCCGTTCGCGAGATATGGCAGTTTGGATGTAAGAAACGCTCGAGAAACTCAAAATTTTCGCAGTTCTGATGCTCGAAACGAATAACTAGAACGGCCTAGGGGAAAAGTACGCACACCGTTGTAATCGGGCGAGTTTCTACTTTCAGATGCAACAGAAATTTTGCGTATTGGTCAATCCGTTCGCGAGATATGGCAGTTTGGAGGTAAGCAACGCTTGAGAAACTCAAAATTTTCGCAGTTCTGATGCTCGAAACGAATAACTAGAACGGGCTAGGGGAAAAGTACGCATACCGTTGTAATCGGGCGAGTTTCTACTTTCAGATGCAACAGAAATTTTGCGGATTGGTCAATCCGTTCGCGAGATATGGCAGTTTGGATGTAAGAAACGCTTGAGAAACTCAAAATTTTCGCAGTTCTGATGCTCGAAACGAACAACTAGAACGGCCTAGGGGAAAAGTACGCATAGTGTTGTAATCGGGCGAGTTTCTACTTTGAGATGCAACAGAAATTTTGCGGATTGGTCAATCCGTTCGCGAGATATGGCAGTTTGGAAGTAAGAAACGCTTGAGAAACTCAAAATTTTCGCAGTTCTGATGCTCGAAACGAATAACTAGAACGGGCTAGGGGAAAAGTACGCATACCGTTGTAGTCGGGCGAGTTTCTACTTTCAGATGCAACAGAAATTTTGCGGATTGGTCAATCCGTTCGCGAGATATGGCAGTTTGGATGTAAGAAACGCTTGAGAAACACAAAATTTTCGCGGTTCTGATGCTCGAAACGAATAGCAAGAACGGCCTAGGGGAAAAGTACGCACACCGTTGTAATCGGGCGAGTTTCTACTTTCAGATGCAACAGAAATTTTGCGGATTGGTCATTCCGTTCGCGAGATATGGCAGTTTGGAGGCAAGAAACGCTTGATAAACTCAAAATTTTCGCAGTTCTGATGCTCGACAAGCATAACTAGAACGGCCTAGGGGAAAAGTACGCATACAGTTGTAATCGGGCGAATTTCTACTTTCAGATGCAACAGAAATTTTGCGGATTGGTCAATCCGTTCGCGAGATATGGCAGTTTGGATGTAAGAAACGCTCGAGAAACTCAAAATTTTCGCAGTTCTGATGCTCGAAACGAATAACTAGAACGGCCTAGGGGAAAAGTACGCATACCGTTGTAATCGGGCGAGTTTCTACTTTCAGATGCAACAGAAATTTTGCGTATTGGTCAATCCGTTCGCGAGATATGGCAGTTTGGAGGTAAGCAACGCTTGAGAAACTCAAAATTTTCGCAGTTCTGATGCTCGAAACGAATAACTAGAACGGGCTAGGGGAAAAGTACGCATACCGTTGTAATCGGGCGAGTTTCTACTTTCAGATGCAACAGAAATTTTGCGGATTGGTCAATCCGTTCGCGAGATATGGCAGTTTGGATGTAAGAAACGCTTGAGAAACTCAAAATTTTCGCAGTTCTGATGCTCGAAACGAATAACTAGAACGGGCTAGGGGAAAAGTACGCATACCGTTGTAATCGGGCGAGTTTCTACTTTCAGATGCAACAGAAATTTTGCGGATTGGTCATTCCGTTCGCGAGATATGGCAGTTTGGAGGCAAGAAACGCTTGATAAACTCAAAATTTTCGCAGTTCTGATGCTCGACAAGCATAACTAGAACGGCCTAGGGGAAAAGTACGCACACCGTTGTAATCGGGCGAGTTTCTACTTTCAGATGCAACAGAAATTTTGCGGATTGGTCAATCCGTTCGCGAGATATGGCAGTTTGGAGGTAAGCAACGCTTGAGAAACTCAAAATTTTCGCAGTTCTGATGCTCGAAACCAATAACTAGAACGGCCTGGGGGAAAAGTACGCATAGTGTTGTAATCGGGCGAGTTTCTACTTTCAGATGCAACAGAAATTTTGCGGATTGGTCAATCCGTTCGCGAGATATGGCAGTTTGGAGGTAAGAAACGCTCGAGAAACTCAAAATTTTCGCAGTTCTGATGCTCGACAAGCATAACTAGAACGGCCTAGGGGAAAAGTACGCACAACGTTGTAATCGGGCGAGTTTCTACTTTCAGATGCAACAGAAATTTTGCGGATTGGTCCATCCGTTCGCGAGATATGGCAGTTTGGAGGTAAGCAACGCTTGAAAAACTCAAAATTTTCGCAGTTCTGTTGCTCGAAACGAATAACTAGAGCGGGCTAGGGGAAAAGTACGCATACCGTTGTAATCGGGCGAGTTTCTACTTTCAGATGCAACAGAAATTTTGCGGATTGGTCAATCCGTTCGCGAGATATGGCAGTTTGGATGTAAGAAACGCTTGAGAAACACAAAATTTTCGCAGTTCTGTTGCTCGAAACGAATAACTAGAACGGGCTAGGGGAAAAGTACGCATACCGTTGTAATCGGGCGAGTTTCTACTTTCAGATGCAACAGAAATTTTGCGGATTGGTCAATCCGTTCGCGAGATATGGCAGTTTGGATGTAAGAAACGCTTGAGAAACACAAAATTTTCGCGGTTCTGATGCTCGAAACGAATAACAAGAACGGCCTAGGGGAAAAGTACGCACACCGTTGTAATCGGGCGAGTTTCTACTTTCAGATGCAGCAGAAATTTTGCGGATTGGTCATTCCGTTCGCGAGATATGGCAGTTTGGAGGCAAGAAACGCTTGATAAACTCAAAATTTTCGCAGTTCTGATGCTCGACAAGCATAACTAGAACGGCCTAGGGGAAAAGTACGCACACCGTTGTAATCGGGCGAGTTTCTACTTTCAGATGCAACAGAAATTTTGCGGATTGGTCAATCCGTTCGCGAGATATGGCAGTTTGGAGGTAAGCAACGCTTGAGAAACTCAAAATTTTCGCAGTTCTGCTGCTCGAAACGAATAACTAGAACGGGCTAGGGGAAAAGTACGCATACATTTGTAATCGGGCGAATTTCTACTTTCAGATGCAACAGAAATTTTGCGGATTGGTCAATCCGTTCGCGAGATATGGCAGTTTGGATGTAAGAAACGCTCGAGAAACTCAAAATTTTCGCAGATCTGATGCTCGAAACGAATAACTAGAACGGCCTAGGGGAAAAGTACGCACACCGTTGTAATCGGGCGAGCTTCTACTTTCAGATGCAACAGAAATTTTGCGAATTGGTCAATCCGTTCGCGAGATATGGCAGTTTGGAGGTAAGAAACGCTTGAGAAACTCAAAATTTTCGCAGTTCTGATGCTCGAAACGAATAACTAGAACGGCCTAGGGGAAAAGTACGCATAGTGTTGTAATCGGGCGAGTTTTTACTTTGAGATGCAACAGAAATTTTGCGGATTGATCAATCCGTTCGCGAGATATGGCAGTTTGGAAGTAAGAAACACTTGAGAAACTCAAAATTTTCGCAGTTCTGATGCTCGAAACGAATAACTAGAACGGGCTAGGGGAAAAGTACGCATACCGTTGTAATCGGGCGAGTTTCTACTTTCAGATGCAACAGAAATTTTGCGGATTTGTCATTCCGTTCGCGAGATATGGCAGTTTGGAGGTAAGAAACGCTTGAGAAACTCAAAATTTTCGCAGTTCTGATGCTCGAAACGAATAACTAGAACGGGCTAGCGGAAAAGTACGCATACAGTTGTAATCGGGCGAATTTCTACTTTCAGATGCAACAGAAATTTTGCGGATTGGTCAATCCGTTCGCGAGATATGGCAGTTTGGATGTAAGAAACGCTCGAGAAACTCAAAATTTTCGCAGTTCTGATGCTCGAAACGAATAACTAGAACGGCCTAGGGGAAAAGTACGCACACCGTTGTAATCGGGCGAGTTTCTACTTTCAGATGCAACAGAAATTTTGCGTATTGGTCAATCCGTTCGCGAGATATGGCAGTTTGGAGGTAAGCAACGCTTGAGAAACTCAAAATTTTCGCAGTTCTGATGCTCGAAACGAATAACTAGAACGGGCTAGGGGAAAAGTACGCATACCGTTGTAATCGGGCGAGTTTCTACTTTCAGATGCAACAGAAATTTTGCGGATTGGTCAATCCGTTCGCGAGATATGGCAGTTTGGATGTAAGAAACGCTTGAGAAACTCAAAATTTTCGCAGTTCTGATGCTCGAAACGAATAACTAGAACGGCCTAGGGGAAAAGTACGCATAGTGTTGTAATCGGGCGAGTTTTTACTTTGAGATGCAACAGAAATTTTGCGGATTGATCAATCCGTTCGCGAGATATGGCAGTTTGGAAGTAAGAAACACTTGAGAAACTCAAAATTTTCGCAGTTCTGATGCTCGAAACCAATAACTAGAACGGCCTAGGGGAAAAGTACGCATAGTGTTGTAATCGGGCGAGTTTCTACTTTCAGATGCAACAGAAATTTTGCGGATTGGTCAATCCGTTCGCGAGATATGGCAGTTTGGAGGTAAGAAACGCTCGAGAAACTCAAAATTTTCGCAGTTCTGATGCTCGACAAGCATAACTAGAACGGCCTAGGGGAAAAGTACGCACAACGTTGTAATCGGGCGAGTTTCTACTTTCAGATGCAACAGAAATTTTGCGGATTGGTCCATCCGTTCGCGAGATATGGCAGTTTGGAGGTAAGCAACGCTTGAAAAACTCAAAATTTTCGCAGTTCTGTTGCTCGAAACGAATAACTAGAGCGGGCTAGGGGAAAAGTACGCATACCGTTGTAATCGGGCGAGTTTCTACTTTCAGATGCAACAGAAATTTTGCGGATTGGTCAATCCGTTCGCGAGATATGGCAGTTTGGATGTAAGAAACGCTTGAGAAACACAAAATTTTCGCAGTTCTGTTGCTCGAAACGAATAACTAGAACGGGCTAGGGGAAAAGTACGCATACCGTTGTAATCGGGCGAGTTTCTACTTTCAGATGCAACAGAAATTTTGCGGATTGGTCAATCCGTTCGCGAGATATGGCAGTTTGGATGTAAGAAACGCTTGAGAAACACAAAATTTTCGCGGTTCTGATGCTCGAAACGAATAACAAGAACGGCCTAGGGGAAAAGTACGCACACCGTTGTAATCGGGCGAGTTTCTACTTTCAGATGCAACAGAAATTTTGCGGATTGGTCATTCCGTTCGCGAGATATGGCAGTTTGGAGGCAAGAAACGCTTGATAAACTCAAAATTTTCGCAGTTCTGATGCTCGACAAGCATAACTAGAACGGCCTAGGGGAAAAGTACGCACACCGTTGTAATCGGGCGAGTTTCTACTTTCAGATGCAACAGAAATTTTGCGGATTGGTCAATCCGTTCGCGAGATATGGCAGTTTGGAGGTAAGCAACGCTTGAGAAACTCAAAATTTTCGCAGTTCTGTTGCTCGAAACGAATAACTAGAACGGGCTAGGGGAAAAGTACGCATACATTTGTAATCGGGCGAATTTCTACTTTCAGGTGCAACAGAAATTTTGCGGATTGGTCAATCCGTTCGCGAGATATGGCAGTTTGGATGTAAGAAACGCTCGAGAAACTCAAAATTTTCGCAGATCTGATGCTCGAAACGAATAACTAGAACGGCCTAGGGGAAAAGTACGCACACCGTTGTAATCGGGCGAGCTTCTACTTTCAGATGCAACAGAAATTTTGCGGATTTGTCATTCCGTTCGCGAGATATGGCAGTTTGGAGGTAAGAAACGCTTGAGAAACTCAAAATTTTCGCAGTTCTGATGCTCGAAACGAATAACTAGAACGGGCTAGGGGAAAAGTACGCATACAGTTGTAATCGGGCGAATTTCTACTTTCAGATGCAACAGAAATTTTGCGGATTGGTCAATCCGTTCGCGAGATATGGCAGTTTGGATGTAAGAAACGCTCGAGAAACTCAAAATTTTCGCAGTTCTGATGCTCGAAACGAATAACTAGAACGGCCTAGGGGAAAAGTACGCACACCGTTGTAATCGGGCGAGTTTCTACTTTCAGATGCAACAGAAATTTTGCGTATTGGTCAATCCGTTCGCGAGATATGGCAGTTTGGAGGTAAGCAACGCTTGAGAAACTCAAAATTTTCGCAGTTCTGATGCTCGAAACGAATAACTAGAACGGGCTAGGGGAAAAGTACGCATACCGTTGTAATCGGGCGAGTTTCTACTTTCAGATGCAACAGAAATTTTGCGGATTGGTCAATCCGTTCGCGAGATATGGCAGTTTGGATGTAAGAAACGCTTGAGAAACTCAAAATTTTCGCAGTTCTGATGCTCGAAACGAACAACTAGAACGGCCTAGGGGAAAAGTACGCATAGTGTTGTAATCGGGCGAGTTTCTACTTTGAGATGCAACAGAAATTTTGCGGATTGGTCAATCCGTTCGCGAGATATGGCAGTTTGGAAGTAAGAAACGCTTGAGAAACTCAAAATTTTCGCAGTTCTGATGCTCGAAACGAATAACTAGAACGGGCTAGGGGAATAGTACGCATACCGTTGTAGTCGGGCGAGTTTCTACTTTCAGATGCAACAGAAATTTTGCGGATTGGTCAATCCGTTCGCGAGATATGGCAGTTTGGATGTAAGAAACGCTTGAGAAACACAAAATTTTCGCGGTTCTGATGCTCGAAACGAATAGCAAGAACGGCCTAGGGGAAAAGTACGCACACCGTTGTAATCGGGCGAGTTTCTACTTTCAGATGCAACAGAAATTTTGCGGATTGGTCATTCCGTTCGCGAGATATGGCAGTTTGGAGGCAAGAAACGCTTGATAAACTCAAAATTTTCGCAGTTCTGATGCTCGACAAGCATAACTAGAACGGCCTAGGGGAAAAGTACGCATACAGTTGTAATCGGGCGAATTTCTACTTTCAGATGCAACAGAAATTTTGCGGATTGGTCAATCCGTTCGCGAGATATGGCAGTTTGGATGTAAGAAACGCTCGAGAAACTCAAAATTTTCGCAGTTCTGATGCTCGAAACGAATAACTAGAACGGCCTAGGGGAAAAGTACGCACACCGTTGTAATCGGGCGAGTTTCTACTTTCAGATGCAACAGAAATTTTGCGTATTGGTCAATCCGTTCGCGAGATATGGCAGTTTGGATGTAAGCAACGCTTGAGAAACTCAAAATTTTCGCAGTTCTGATGCTCGAAACGAATAACTAGAACGGGCTAGGGGAAAAGTACGCATACCGTTGTAATCGGGCGAGTTTCTACTTTCAGATGCAACAGAAATTTTGCGGATTGGTCAATCCGTTCGCGAGATATGGCAGTTTGGATGTAAGAAACGCTTGAGAAACTCAAAATTTTCGCAGTTCTGATGCTCGAAACGAACAACTAGAACGGCCTAGGGGAAAAGTACGCATAGTGTTGTAATCGGGCGAGTTTCTACTTTGAGATGCAACAGAAATTTTGCGGATTGGTCAATCCGTTCGCGAGATATGGCAGTTTGGAAGTAAGAAACGCTTGAGAAACTCAAAATTTTCGCAGTTCTGATGCTCGAAACGAATAACTAGAACGGGCTAGGGGAAAAGTACGCATACCGTTGTAGTCGGGCGAGTTTCTACTTTCAGATGCAACAGAAATTTTGCGGATTGGTCAATCCGTTCGCGAGATATGGCAGTTTGGATGTAAGAAACGCTTGAGAAACACAAAATTTTCGCGGTTCTGATGCTCGAAACGAATAGCAAGAACGGCCTAGGGGAAAAGTACGCACACCGTTGTAATCGGGCGAGTTTCTACTTTCAGATGCAACAGAAATTTTGCGGATTGGTCATTCCGTTCGCGAGATATGGCAGTTTGGAGGCAAGAAACGCTTGATAAACTCAAAATTTTCGCAGTTCTGATGCTCGACAAGCATAACTAGAACGGCCTAGGGGCAAAGTACGCATACAGTTGTAATCGGGCGAATTTCTACTTTCAGATGCAACAGAAATTTTGCGGATTGGTCAATCCGTTCGCGAGATATGGCAGTTTGGATGTAAGAAACGCTTGAGAAACTCAAAATTTTCGCAGTTCTGATGCTCGAAACGAATAACTAGAACGGCCTAGGGGAAAAGTACGCATAGTGTTGTAATCGGGCGAGTTTCTACTTTGAGATGCAACAGAAATTTTGCGGATTGGTCAATCCGTTCGCGAGATATGGCAGTTTGGAAGTAAGAAACGCTTGAGAAACTCAAAATTTTCGCAGTTCTGATGCTCGAAACGAATAACTAGAACGGCCTATGGGAAAAGTACGCATAGTGTTGTAATCGGGCGAGTTTCTACTTTGAGATGCAACAGAAATTTTGCGGATTGGTCAATCCGTTCGCGAGATATGGCAGTTTGGAAGTAAGAAACGCTTGAGAAACTCAAAACTTTCGCAGTTCTGTTGCTCGAAACGAATAACTAGAACGGGCTAGGGGAAAAGTACGCATACATTTGTAATCGGGCGAATTGCTACTTTCAGATGCAACAGAAATTTTGCGGATTGGTCAATCCGTTCGCGAGATATGGCAGTTTGGATGTAAGAAACGCTTGAGAAACACAAAATTTTCGCGGTTCTGATGCTCGAAACGAATAACAAGAACGGCCTAGGGGAAAAGTACGCACACCGTTGTAATCGGGCGAGTTTCTACTTTCAGATGCAACAGAAATTTTGCGGATTGGTCATTCCGTTCGCGAGATATGGCAGTTTGGAGGCAAGAAACGCTTGATAAACTCAAAATTTTCGCAGTTCTGATGCTCGACAAGCATAACTAGAACGGCCTAGGGGAAAAGTACGCACACCGTTGTAATCGGGCGAGTTTCTACTTTCAGATGCAACAGAAATTTTGCGGATTGGTCAATCCGTTCGCGAGATATGGCAGTTTGGAGGTAAGCAACGCTTGAGAAACTCAAAATTTTCGCAGTTCTGATGCTCGAAACGAATAACTAGAACGGGCTAGGGGAAAAGTACGCATACCGTTGTAATCGGGCGAGTTTCTACTTTCAGATGCAACAGAAATTTTGCGGATTGGTCAATCCGTTCGCGAGATATGGCAGTTTGGAGGTAAGAAACGCTTGAGAAACTCAAAATTTTCGCAGTTCTGATGCTCGAAACGAATAACTAGAACGGCCTAGGGGAAAAGTACGCATAGTGTTGTAATCGGGCGAGTTTCTACTTTGAGATGCAACAGAAATTTTGCGGATTGGTCAATCCGTTCGCGAGATATGGCAGTTTGGATGTAAGAAACGCTTGATAAACTCAAAATTTTCGCAGTTCTGATGCTCGACAAGCATAACTAGAACGGCCTAGGGGAAAAGTACGCACACCGTTGTAATCGGGCGAGTTTCTACTTTCAGATGCAACAGAAATTTTGCGGATTGGTCAATTCGTTCGCGAGATATGGCAGTTTGGAGGTAAGCAACGCTTGAGAAACTCAAAATTTTCGCAGTTCTGTTGCTCGAAACGAATAACTAGAACGGGCTAGGGGAAAAGTACGCATACATTTGTAATCGGGCGAATTTCTACTTTCAGATGCAGCAGAAATTTTGCGGATTGGTCAATCCGTTCGCGAGATATGGCAGTTTGGATGTAAGAAACGCTCGAGAAACTCAAAATTTTCGCAGTTCTGATGCTCGAAACGAATAACTAGAACGGCCTAGGGGAAAAGTACGCACACCGTTGTAATCGGGCGAGTTTCTACTTTCAGATGCAACAGAAATTTTGCGTATTGGTCAATCCGTTCGCGAGATATGGCAGTTTGGAGGTAAGCAACGCTTGAGAAACTCAAAATTTTCGCAGTTCTGATGCTCGAAACGAATAACTAGAACGGGCTAGGGGAAAAGTACGCATACCGTTGTAATCGGGCGAGTTTCTACTTTCAGATGCAACAGAAATTTTGCGGATTGGTCAATCCGTTCGCGAGATATGGCAGTTTGGATGTAAGAAACGCTTGAGAAACTCAAAATTTTCGCAGTTCTGATGCTCGAAACGAATAACTAGAACGGCCTAGGGGAAAAGTACGCATAGTGTTGTAATCGGGCGAGTTTTTACTTTGAGATGCAACAGAAATTTTGCGGATTGATCAATCCGTTCGCGAGATATGGCAGTTTGGAAGTAAGAAACACTTGAGAAACTCAAAATTTTCGCAGTTCTGATGCTCGAAACCAATAACTAGAACGGCCTAGGGGAAAAGTACGCATAGTGTTGTAATCGGGCGAGTTTCTACTTTCAGATGCAACAGAAATTTTGCGGATTGGTCAATCCGTTCGCGAGATATGGCAGTTTGGAGGTAAGAAACGCTCGAGAAACTCAAAATTTTCGCAGTTCTGATGCTCGACAAGCATAACTAGAACGGCCTAGGGGAAAAGTACGCACAACGTTGTAATCGGGCGAGTTTCTACTTTCAGATGCAACAGAAATTTTGCGGATTGGTCCATCCGTTCGCGAGATATGGCAGTTTGGAGGTAAGCAACGCTTGAAAAACTCAAAATTTTCGCAGTTCTGTTGCTCGAAACGAATAACTAGAGCGGGCTAGGGGAAAAGTACGCATACCGTTGTAATCGGGCGAGTTTCTACTTTCAGATGCAACAGAAATTTTGCGGATTGGTCAATCCGTTCGCGAGATATGGCAGTTTGGATGTAAGAAACGCTTGAGAAACACAAAATTTTCGCAGTTCTGTTGCTCGAAACGAATAACTAGAACGGGCTAGGGGAAAAGTACGCATACCGTTGTAATCGGGCGAGTTTCTACTTTCAGATGCAACAGAAATTTTGCGGATTGGTCAATCCGTTCGCGAGATATGGCAGTTTGGATGTAAGAAACGCTTGAGAAACACAAAATTTTCGCGGTTCTGATGCTCGAAACGAATAACAAGAACGGCCTAGGGGAAAAGTACGCACACCGTTGTAATCGGGCGAGTTTCTACTTTCAGATGCAACAGAAATTTTGCGGATTGGTCATTCCGTTCGCGAGATATGGCAGTTTGGAGGCAAGAAACGCTTGATAAACTCAAAATTTTCGCAGTTCTGATGCTCGACAAGCATAACTAGAACGGCCTAGGGGAAAAGTACGCACACCGTTGTAATCGGGCGAGTTTCTACTTTCAGATGCAACAGAAATTTTGCGGATTGGTCAATCCGTTCGCGAGATATGGCAGTTTGGAGATAAGCAACGCTTGAGAAACACAAAATTTTCGCAGTTCTGTTGCTCGAAACGAATAACTAGAACGGGCTAGGGGAAAAGTACGCATACATTTGTAATCGGGCGAATTTCTACTTTCAGGTGCAACAGAAATTTTGCGGATTGGTCAATCCGTTCGCGAGATATGGCAGTTTGGATGTAAGAAACGCTCGAGAAACTCAAAATTTTCGCAGATCTGATGCTCGAAACGAATAACTAGAACGGCCTAGGGGAAAAGTACGCACACCGTTGTAATCGGGCGAGCTTCTACTTTCAGATGCAACAGAAATTTTGCGGATTTGTCATTCCGTTCGCGAGATATGGCAGTTTGGAGGTAAGAAACGCTTGAGAAACTCAAAATTTTCGCAGTTCTGATGCTCGAAACGAATAACTAGAACGGGCTAGGGGAAAAGTACGCATACAGTTGTAATCGGGCGAATTTCTACTTTCAGATGCAACAGAAATTTTGCGGATTGGTCAATCCGTTCGCGAGATATGGCAGTTTGGATGTAAGAAACGCTCGAGAAACTCAAAATTTTCGCAGTTCTGATGCTCGAAACGAATAACTAGAACGGCCTAGGGGAAAAGTACGCACACCGTTGTAATCGGGCGAGTTTCTACTTTCAGATGCAACAGAAATTTTGCGTATTGGTCAATCCGTTCGCGAGATATGGCAGTTTGGAGGTAAGCAACGCTTGAGAAACTCAAAATTTTCGCAGTTCTGATGCTCGAAACGAATAACTAGAACGGGCTAGGGGAAAAGTACGCATACCGTTGTAATCGGGCGAGTTTCTACTTTCAGATGCAACAGAAATTTTGCGGATTGGTCAATCCGTTCGCGAGATATGGCAGTTTGGATGTAAGAAACGCTTGAGAAACTCAAAATTTTCGCAGTTCTGATGCTCGAAACGAACAACTAGAACGGCCTAGGGGAAAAGTACGCATAGTGTTGTAATCGGGCGAGTTTCTACTTTGAGATGCAACAGAAATTTTGCGGATTGGTCAATCCGTTCGCGAGATATGGCAGTTTGGAAGTAAGAAACGCTTGAGAAACTCAAAATTTTCGCAGTTCTGATGCTCGAAACGAATAACTAGAACGGGCTAGGGGAAAAGTACGCATACCGTTGTAGTCGGGCGAGTTTCTACTTTCAGATGCAACAGAAATTTTGCGGATTGGTCAATCCGTTCGCGAGATATGGCAGTTTGGATGTAAGAAACGCTTGAGAAACACAAAATTTTCGCGGTTCTGATGCTCGAAACGAATAGCAAGAACGGCCTAGGGGAAAAGTACGCACACCGTTGTAATCGGGCGAGTTTCTACTTTCAGATGCAACAGAAATTTTGCGGATTGGTCATTCCGTTCGCGAGATATGGCAGTTTGGAGGCAAGAAACGCTTGATAAACTCAAAATTTTCGCAGTTCTGATGCTCGACAAGCATAACTAGAACGGCCTAGGGGAAAAGTACGCATACAGTTGTAATCGGGCGAGTTTCTACTTTCAGATGCAACAGAAATTTTGCGGATTGGTCAATCCGTTCGCGAGATATGGCAGTTTGGATGTAAGAAACGCTTGAGAAACACAAAATTTTCGCGGTTCTGATGCTCGAAACGAATAGCAAGAACGGCCTAGGGGAAAAGTACGCACACCGTTGTAATCGGGCGAGTTTCTACTTTCAGATGCAACAGAAATTTTGCGGATTGGTCATTCCGTTCGCGAGATATGGCAGTTTGGAGGCAAGAAACGCTTGATAAACTCAAAATTTTCGCAGTTCTGATGCTCGACAAGCATAACTAGAACGGCCTAGGGGAAAAGTACGCATACAGTTGTAATCGGGCGAATTTCTACTTTCAGATGCAACAGAAATTTTGCGGATTGGTCAATCCGTTCGCGAGATATGGCAGTTTGGATGTAAGAAACGCTTGAGAAACTCAAAATTTTCGCAGTTCTGATGCTCGAAACGAATAACTAGAACGGCCTAGGGGAAAAGTACGCATAGTGTTGTAATCGGGCGAGTTTCTACTTTGAGATGCAACAGAAATTTTGCGGATTGGTCAATCCGTTCGCGAGATATGGCAGTTTGGAAGTAAGAAACGCTTGAGAAACTCAAAATTTTCGCAGTTCTGATGCTCGAAACGAATAACTAGAACGGCCTATGGGAAAAGTACGCATAGTGTTGTAATCGGGCGAGTTTCTACTTTGAGATGCAACAGAAATTTTGCGGATTGGTCAATCCGTTCGCGAGATATGGCAGTTTGGAAGTAAGAAACGCTTGAGAAACTCAAAACTTTCGCAGTTCTGTTGCTCGAAACGAATAACTAGAACGGGCTAGGGGAAAAGTACGCATACATTTGTAATCGGGCGAATTGCTACTTTCAGATGCAACAGAAATTTTGCGGATTGGTCAATCCGTTCGCGAGATATGGCAGTTTGGATGTAAGAAACGCTTGAGAAACACAAAATTTTCGCGGTTCTGATGCTCGAAACGAATAACAAGAACGGCCTAGGGGAAAAGTACGCACACCGTTGTAATCGGGCGAGTTTCTACTTTCAGATGCAACAGAA
Organism: Ptiloglossa arizonensis; assembly: GCF_051014685.1. NCBI lineage: Eukaryota > Metazoa > Arthropoda > Insecta > Hymenoptera > Colletidae > Ptiloglossa > Ptiloglossa arizonensis. The sequence continues at coordinate 2,005,311 of NW_027478386.1, forward strand.
ATTTTGCGGATTGGTCATTCCGTTCGCGAGATATGGCAGTTTGGAGGCAAGAAACGCTTGATAAACTCAAAATTTTCGCAGTTCTGATGCTCGACAAGCATAACTAGAACGGCCTAGGGGAAAAGTACGCACACCGTTGTAATCGGGCGAGTTTCTACTTTCAGATGCAACAGAAATTTTGCGGATTGGTCAATCCGTTCGCGAGATATGGCAGTTTGGAGGTAAGCAACGCTTGAGAAACTCAAAATTTTCGCAGTTCTGATGCTCGAAACGAATAACTAGAACGGGCTAGGGGAAAAGTACGCATACCGTTGTAATCGGGCGAGTTTCTACTTTCAGATGCAACAGAAATTTTGCGGATTGGTCAATCCGTTCGCGAGATATGGCAGTTTGGAAGTAAGAAACACTTGAGAAACTCAAAATTTTCGCAGTTCTGATGCTCGAAACGAATAACTAGAACGGCCTAGGGGAAAAGTACGCATAGTGTTGTAATCGGGCGAGTTTCTACTTTGAGATGCAACAGAAATTTTGCGGATTGGTCAATCCGTTCGCGAGATATGGCAGTTTGGATGTAAGAAACGCTTGATAAACTCAAAATTTTCGCAGTTCTGATGCTCGACAAGCATAACTAGAACGGCCTAGGGGAAAAGTACGCACACCGTTGTAATCGGGCGAGTTTCTACTTTCAGATGCAACAGAAATTTTGCGGATTGGTCAATTCGTTCGCGAGATATGGCAGTTTGGAGGTAAGCAACGCTTGAGAAACTCAAAATTTTCGCAGTTCTGTTGCTCGAAACGAATAACTAGAACGGGCTAGGGGAAAGGTACGCATACATTTGTAATCGGGCGAATTTCTACTTTCAGATGCAGCAGAAATTTTGCGGATTGGTCAATCCGTTCGCGAGATATGGCAGTTTGGATGTAAGAAACGCTCGAGAAACTCAAAATTTTCGCAGTTCTGATGCTCGAAACGAATAACTAGAACGGCCTAGGGGAAAAGTACGCACACCGTTGTAATCGGGCGAGTTTCTACTTTCAGATGCAACAGAAATTTTGCGTATTGGTCAATCCGTTCGCGAGATATGGCAGTTTGGAGGTAAGCAACGCTTGAGAAACTCAAAATTTTCGCAGTTCTGATGCTCGAAACGAATAACTAGAACGGGCTAGGGGAAAAGTACGCATACCGTTGTAATCGGGCGAGTTTCTACTTTCAGATGCAACAGAAATTTTGCGGATTGGTCAATCCGTTCGCGAGATATGGCAGTTTGGATGTAAGAAACGCTTGAGAAACTCAAAATTTTCGCAGTTCTGATGCTCGAAACGAATAACTAGAACGGCCTAGGGGAAAAGTACGCATAGTGTTGTAATCGGGCGAGTTTTTACTTTGAGATGCAACAGAAATTTTGCGGATTGATCAATCCGTTCGCGAGATATGGCAGTTTGGAAGTAAGAAACACTTGAGAAACTCAAAATTTTCGCAGTTCTGATGCTCGAAACCAATAACTAGAACGGCCTAGGGGAAAAGTACGCATAGTGTTGTAATCGGGCGAGTTTCTACTTTCAGATGCAACAGAAATTTTGCGGATTGGTCAATCCGTTCGCGAGATATGGCAGTTTGGAGGTAAGAAACGCTCGAGAAACTCAAAATTTTCGCAGTTCTGATGCTCGACAAGCATAACTAGAACGGCCTAGGGGAAAAGTACGCACAACGTTGTAATCGGGCGAGTTTCTACTTTCAGATGCAACAGAAATTTTGCGGATTGGTCCATCCGTTCGCGAGATATGGCAGTTTGGAGGTAAGCAACGCTTGAAAAACTCAAAATTTTCGCAGTTCTGTTGCTCGAAACGAATAACTAGAGCGGGCTAGGGGAAAAGTACGCATACCGTTGTAATCGGGCGAGTTTCTACTTTCAGATGCAACAGAAATTTTGCGGATTGGTCAATCCGTTCGCGAGATATGGCAGTTTGGATGTAAGAAACGCTTGAGAAACACAAAATTTTCGCAGTTCTGTTGCTCGAAACGAATAACTAGAACGGGCTAGGGGAAAAGTACGCATACCGTTGTAATCGGGCGAGTTTCTACTTTCAGATGCAACAGAAATTTTGCGGATTGGTCAATCCGTTCGCGAGATATGGCAGTTTGGATGTAAGAAACGCTTGAGAAACACAAAATTTTCGCGGTTCTGATGCTCGAAACGAATAACAAGAACGGCCTAGGGGAAAAGTACGCACACCGTTGTAATCGGGCGAGTTTCTACTTTCAGATGCAACAGAAATTTTGCGGATTGGTCATTCCGTTCGCGAGATATGGCAGTTTGGAGGCAAGAAACGCTTGATAAACTCAAAATTTTCGCAGTTCTGATGCTCGACAAGCATAACTAGAACGGCCTAGGGGAAAAGTACGCACACCGTTGTAATCGGGCGAGTTTCTACTTTCAGATGCAACAGAAATTTTGCGGATTGGTCAATCCGTTCGCGAGATATGGCAGTTTGGAGGTAAGCAACGCTTGAGAAACTCAAAATTTTCGCAGTTCTGTTGCTCGAAACGAATAACTAGAACGGGCTAGGGGAAAAGTACGCATACATTTGTAATCGGGCGAATTTCTACTTTCAGGTGCAACAGAAATTTTGCGGATTGGTCAATCCGTTCGCGAGATATGGCAGTTTGGATGTAAGAAACGCTCGAGAAACTCAAAATTTTCGCAGATCTGATGCTCGAAACGAATAACTAGAACGGCCTAGGGGAAAAGTACGCACACCGTTGTAATCGGGCGAGCTTCTACTTTCAGATGCAACAGAAATTTTGCGGATTTGTCATTCCGTTCGCGAGATATGGCAGTTTGGAGGTAAGAAACGCTTGAGAAACTCAAAATTTTCGCAGTTCTGATGCTCGAAACGAATAACTAGAACGGGCTAGGGGAAAAGTACGCATACAGTTGTAATCGGGCGAATTTCTACTTTCAGATGCAACAGAAATTTTGCGGATTGGTCAATCCGTTCGCGAGATATGGCAGTTTGGATGTAAGAAACGCTCGAGAAACTCAAAATTTTCGCAGTTCTGATGCTCGAAACGAATAACTAGAACGGCCTAGGGGAAAAGTACGCACACCGTTGTAATCGGGCGAGTTTCTACTTTCAGATGCAACAGAAATTTTGCGTATTGGTCAATCCGTTCGCGAGATATGGCAGTTTGGAGGTAAGCAACGCTTGAGAAACTCAAAATTTTCGCAGTTCTGATGCTCGAAACGAATAACTAGAACGGGCTAGGGGAAAAGTACGCATACCGTTGTAATCGGGCGAGTTTCTACTTTCAGATGCAACAGAAATTTTGCGGATTGGTCAATCCGTTCGCGAGATATGGCAGTTTGGATGTAAGAAACGCTTGAGAAACTCAAAATTTTCGCAGTTCTGATGCTCGAAACGAACAACTAGAACGGCCTAGGGGAAAAGTACGCATAGTGTTGTAATCGGGCGAGTTTCTACTTTGAGATGCAACAGAAATTTTGCGGATTGGTCAATCCGTTCGCGAGATATGGCAGTTTGGAAGTAAGAAACGCTTGAGAAACTCAAAATTTTCGCAGTTCTGATGCTCGAAACGAATAACTAGAACGGGCTAGGGGAAAAGTACGCATACCGTTGTAGTCGGGCGAGTTTCTACTTTCAGATGCAACAGAAATTTTGCGGATTGGTCAATCCGTTCGCGAGATATGGCAGTTTGGATGTAAGAAACGCTTGAGAAACACAAAATTTTCGCGGTTCTGATGCTCGAAACGAATAGCAAGAACGGCCTAGGGGAAAAGTACGCACACCGTTGTAATCGGGCGAGTTTCTACTTTCAGATGCAACAGAAATTTTGCGGATTGGTCATTCCGTTCGCGAGATATGGCAGTTTGGAGGCAAGAAACGCTTGATAAACTCAAAATTTTCGCAGTTCTGATGCTCGACAAGCATAACTAGAACGGCCTAGGGGAAAAGTACGCATACAGTTGTAATCGGGCGAATTTCTACTTTCAGATGCAACAGAAATTTTGCGGATTGGTCAATCCGTTCGCGAGATATGGCAGTTTGGATGTAAGAAACGCTCGAGAAACTCAAAATTTTCGCAGTTCTGATGCTCGAAACGAATAACTAGAACGGCCTAGGGGAAAAGTACGCACACCGTTGTAATCGGGCGAGTTTCTACTTTCAGATGCAACAGAAATTTTGCGTATTGGTCAATCCGTTCGCGAGATATGGCAGTTTGGATGTAAGCAACGCTTGAGAAACTCAAAATTTTCGCAGTTCTGATGCTCGAAACGAATAACTAGAACGGGCTAGGGGAAAAGTACGCATACCGTTGTAATCGGGCGAGTTTCTACTTTCAGATGCAACAGAAATTTTGCGGATTGGTCAATCCGTTCGCGAGATATGGCAGTTTGGATGTAAGAAACGCTTGAGAAACTCAAAATTTTCGCAGTTCTGATGCTCGAAACGAACAACTAGAACGGCCTAGGGGAAAAGTACGCATAGTGTTGTAATCGGGCGAGTTTCTACTTTGAGATGCAACAGAAATTTTGCGGATTGGTCAATCCGTTCGCGAGATATGGCAGTTTGGAAGTAAGAAACGCTTGAGAAACTCAAAATTTTCGCAGTTCTGATGCTCGAAACGAATAACTAGAACGGGCTAGGGGAAAAGTACGCATACCGTTGTAGTCGGGCGAGTTTCTACTTTCAGATGCAACAGAAATTTTGCGGATTGGTCAATCCGTTCGCGAGATATGGCAGTTTGGATGTAAGAAACGCTTGAGAAACACAAAATTTTCGCGGTTCTGATGCTCGAAACGAATAGCAAGAACGGCCTAGGGGAAAAGTACGCACACCGTTGTAATCGGGCGAGTTTCTACTTTCAGATGCAACAGAAATTTTGCGGATTGGTCATTCCGTTCGCGAGATATGGCAGTTTGGAGGCAAGAAACGCTTGATAAACTCAAAATTTTCGCAGTTCTGATGCTCGACAAGCATAACTAGAACGGCCTAGGGGAAAAGTACGCATACAGTTGTAATCGGGCGAATTTCTACTTTCAGATGCAACAGAAATTTTGCGGATTGGTCAATCCGTTCGCGAGATATGGCAGTTTGGATGTAAGAAACGCTTGAGAAACTCAAAATTTTCGCAGTTCTGATGCTCGAAACGAATAACTAGAACGGCCTAGGGGAAAAGTACGCATAGTGTTGTAATCGGGCGAGTTTCTACTTTGAGATGCAACAGAAATTTTGCGGATTGGTCAATCCGTTCGCGAGATATGGCAGTTTGGAAGTAAGAAACGCTTGAGAAACTCAAAATTTTCGCAGTTCTGATGCTCGAAACGAATAACTAGAACGGCCTATGGGAAAAGTACGCATAGTGTTGTAATCGGGCGAGTTTCTACTTTGAGATGCAACAGAAATTTTGCGGATTGGTCAATCCGTTCGCGAGATATGGCAGTTTGGAAGTAAGAAACGCTTGAGAAACTCAAAACTTTCGCAGTTCTGTTGCTCGAAACGAATAACTAGAACGGGCTAGGGGAAAAGTACGCATACATTTGTAATCGGGCGAATTGCTACTTTCAGATGCAACAGAAATTTTGCGGATTGGTCAATCCGTTCGCGAGATATGGCAGTTTGGATGTAAGAAACGCTTGAGAAACACAAAATTTTCGCGGTTCTGATGCTCGAAACGAATAACAAGAACGGCCTAGGGGAAAAGTACGCACACCGTTGTAATCGGGCGAGTTTCTACTTTCAGATGCAACAGAAATTTTGCGGATTGGTCATTCCGTTCGCGAGATATGGCAGTTTGGAGGCAAGAAACGCTTGATAAACTCAAAATTTTCGCAGTTCTGATGCTCGACAAGCATAACTAGAACGGCCTAGGGGAAAAGTACGCACACCGTTGTAATCGGGCGAGTTTCTACTTTCAGATGCAACAGAAATTTTGCGGATTGGTCAATCCGTTCGCGAGATATGGCAGTTTGGAGGTAAGCAACGCTTGAGAAACTCAAAATTTTCGCAGTTCTGATGCTCGAAACGAATAACTAGAACGGGCTAGGGGAAAAGTACGCATACCGTTGTAATCGGGCGAGTTTCTACTTTCAGATGCAACAGAAATTTTGCGGATTGGTCAATCCGTTCGCGAGATATGGCAGTTTGGATGTAAGAAACGCTTGAGAAACTCAAAATTTTCGCAGTTCTGATGCTCGAAACGAATAACTAGAACGGGCTAGGGGAAAAGTACGCATACCGTTGTAATCGGGCGAGTTTCTACTTTCAGATGCAACAGAAATTTTGCGGATTGGTCAATCCGTTCGCGAGATATGGCAGTTTGGATGTAAGAAACGCTTGAGAAACTCAAAATTTTCGCAGTTCTGATGCTCGAAACGAACAACTAGAACGGCCTAGGGGAAAAGTACGCATAGTGTTGTAATCGGGCGAGTTTCTACTTTGAGATGCAACAGAAATTTTGCGGATTGGTCAATCCGTTCGCGAGATATGGCAGTTTGGAAGTAAGAAACGCTTGAGAAACTCAAAATTTTCGCAGTTCTGATGCTCGAAACGAATAACTAGAACGGGCTAGGGGAAAAGTACGCATACCGTTGTAGTCGGGCGAGTTTCTAATTTCAGATGCAACAGAAATTTTGCGGATTGGTCAATCCGTTCGCGAGATATGGCAGTTTGGATGTAAGAAACGCTTGAGAAACACAAAATTTTCGCGGTTCTGATGCTCGAAACGAATAGCAAGAACGGCCTAGGGGAAAAGTACGCACACCGTTGTAATCGGGCGAGTTTCTACTTTCAGATGCAACAGAAATTTTGCGGATTGGTCATTCCGTTCGCGAGATATGGCAGTTTGGAGGCAAGAAACGCTTGATAAACTCAAAATTTTCGCAGTTCTGATGCTCGACAAGCATAACTAGAACGGCCTAGGGGAAAAGTACGCATACAGTTGTAATCGGGCGAATTTCTACTTTCAGATGCAACAGAAATTTTGCGGATTGGTCAATCCGTTCGCGAGATATGGCAGTTTGGATGTAAGAAACGCTTGAGAAACTCAAAATTTTCGCAGTTCTGATGCTCGAAACGAATAACTAGAACGGCCTAGGGGAAAAGTACGCATAGTGTTGTAATCGGGCGAGTTTCTACTTTGAGATGCAACAGAAATTTTGCGGATTGGTCAATCCGTTCGCGAGATATGGCAGTTTGGAAGTAAGAAACGCTTGAGAAACTCAAAATTTTCGCAGTTCTGATGCTCGAAACGAATAACTAGAACGGCCTATGGGAAAAGTACGCATAGTGTTGTAATCGGGCGAGTTTCTACTTTGAGATGCAACAGAAATTTTGCGGATTGGTCAATCCGTTCGCGAGATATGGCAGTTTGGAAGTAAGAAACGCTTGAGAAACTCAAAACTTTCGCAGTTCTGTTGCTCGAAACGAATAACTAGAACGGGCTAGGGGAAAAGTACGCATACATTTGTAATCGGGCGAATTGCTACTTTCAGATGCAACAGAAATTTTGCGGATTGGTCAATCCGTTCGCGAGATATGGCAGTTTGGATGTAAGAAACGCTTGAGAAACACAAAATTTTCGCGGTTCTGATGCTCGAAACGAATAACAAGAACGGCCTAGGGGAAAAGTACGCACACCGTTGTAATCGGGCGAGTTTCTACTTTCAGATGCAACAGAAATTTTGCGGATTGGTCATTCCGTTCGCGAGATATGGCAGTTTGGAGGCAAGAAACGCTTGATAAACTCAAAATTTTCGCAGTTCTGATGCTCGACAAGCATAACTAGAACGGCCTAGGGGAAAAGTACGCACACCGTTGTAATCGGGCGAGTTTCTACTTTCAGATGCAACAGAAATTTTGCGGATTGGTCAATCCGTTCGCGAGATATGGCAGTTTGGAGGTAAGCAACGCTTGAGAAACTCAAAATTTTCGCAGTTCTGATGCTCGAAACGAATAACTAGAACGGGCTAGGGGAAAAGTACGCATACCGTTGTAATCGGGCGAGTTTCTACTTTCAGATGCAACAGAAATTTTGCGGATTGGTCAATCCGTTCGCGAGATATGGCAGTTTGGAGGTAAGAAACGCTTGAGAAACTCAAAATTTTCGCAGTTCTGATGCTCGAAACGAATAACTAGAACGGCCTAGGGGAAAAGTACGCATAGTGTTGTAATCGGGCGAGTTTCTACTTTGAGATGCAACAGAAATTTTGCGGATTGGTCAATCCGTTCGCGAGATATGGCAGTTTGGATGTAAGAAACGCTTGATAAACTCAAAATTTTCGCAGTTCTGATGCTCGACAAGCATAACTAGAACGGCCTAGGGGAAAAGTACGCACACCGTTGTAATCGGGCGAGTTTCTACTTTCAGATGCAACAGAAATTTTGCGGATTGGTCAATTCGTTCGCGAGATATGGCAGTTTGGAGGTAAGCAACGCTTGAGAAACTCAAAATTTTCGCAGTTCTGTTGCTCGAAACGAATAACTAGAACGGGCTAGGGGAAAAGTACGCATACATTTGTAATCGGGCGAATTTCTACTTTCAGATGCAGCAGAAATTTTGCGGATTGGTCAATCCGTTCGCGAGATATGGCAGTTTGGATGTAAGAAACGCTCGAGAAACTCAAAATTTTCGCAGTTCTGATGCTCGAAACGAATAACTAGAACGGCCTAGGGGAAAAGTACGCACACCGTTGTAATCGGGCGAGTTTCTACTTTCAGATGCAACAGAAATTTTGCGTATTGGTCAATCCGTTCGCGAGATATGGCAGTTTGGAGGTAAGCAACGCTTGAGAAACTCAAAATTTTCGCAGTTCTGATGCTCGAAACGAATAACTAGAACGGGCTAGGGGAAAAGTACGCATACCGTTGTAATCGGGCGAGTTTCTACTTTCAGTTGCAACAGAAATTTTGCGGATTGGTCAATCCGTTCGCGAGATATGGCAGTTTGGATGTAAGAAACGCTTGAGAAACTCAAAATTTTCGCAGTTCTGATGCTCGAAACGAACAACTAGAACGGCCTAGGGGAAAAGTACGCATAGTGTTGTAATCGGGCGAGTTTCTACTTTGAGATGCAACAGAAATTTTGTGGATTGGTCAATCCGTTCGCGAGATATGGCAGTTTGGAAGTAAGAAACGCTTGAGAAACTCAAAATTTTCGCAGTTCTGATGCTCGAAACGAATAACTAGAACGGGCTAGGGGAAAAGTACGCATACCGTTGTAGTCGGGCGAGTTTCTACTTTCAGATGCAACAGAAATTTTGCGGATTGGTCAATCCGTTCGCGAGATATGGCAGTTTGGATGTAAGAAACGCTTGAGAAACACAAAATTTTCGCGGTTCTGATGCTCGAAACGAATAGCAAGAACGGCCTAGGGGAAAAGTACGCACACCGTTGTAATCGGGCGAGTTTCTACTTTCAGATGCAACAGAAATTTTGCGGATTGGTCATTCCGTTCGCGAGATATGGCAGTTTGGAGGAAAGAAACGCTTGATAAACTCAAAATTTTCGCAGTTCTGATGCTCGACAAGCATAACTAGAACGGCCTAGGGGAAAAGTACGCATACAGTTGTAATCGGGCGAATTTCTACTTTCAGATGCAACAGAAATTTTGCGGATTGGTCAATCCGTTCGCGAGATATGGCAGTTTGGATGTAAGAAACGCTCGAGAAACTCAAAATTTTCGCAGTTCTGATGCTCGAAACGAATAACTAGAACGGCCTAGGGGAAAAGTACGCACACCGTTGTAATCGGGCGAGTTTCTACTTTCAGATGCAACAGAAATTTTGCGTATTGGTCAATCCGTTCGCGAGATATGGCAGTTTGGAGGTAAGCAACGCTTGAGAAACTCAAAATTTTCGCAGTTCTGATGCTCGAAACGAATAACTAGAACGGGCTAGGGGAAAAGTACGCATACCGTTGTAATCGGGCGAGTTTCTACTTTCAGATGCAACAGAAATTTTGCGGATTGGTCAATCCGTTCGCGAGATATGGCAGTTTGGATGTAAGAAACGCTTGAGAAACTCAAAATTTTCGCAGTTCTGATGCTCGAAACGAACAACTAGAACGGCCTAGGGGAAAAGTACGCACACCGTTGTAATCGGGCGAGTTTCTACTTTCAGATGCAACAGAAATTTTGAGGATTGGTCAATCCGTTCGCGAGATATGGCAGTTTGGATGTAAGAAACGCTTGAGAAATACAAAATTTTCGCGGTTCTGATGCTCGAAACGAATAGCAAGAACGGCCTAGGGGAAAAGTACGCACACCGTTGTAGTCGGGCGAGTTTCTACTTTCAGATGCAACAGAAATTTTGCGGATTGGTCAATCCGTTCGCGAGATATGGCAGTTTGGAAGTAAGAAACGCTTGAGAAACTCAAAATTTTCGCAGTTCTGATGCTCGAAACGAATAACTAGAACGGGCTAGGGGAAAAGTACGCATACCGTTGTAGTCGGGCGAGTTTCTACTTTCAGATGCAACAGAAATTTTGCGGATTGGTCAATCCGTTCGCGAGATATGGCAGTTTGGATGTAAGAAACGCTTGAGAAACACAAAATTTTCGCGGTTCTGATGCTCGAAACGAATAGCAAGAACGGCCTAGGGGAAAAGTACGCACACCGTTGTAATCGGGCGAGTTTCTACTTTCAGATGCAACAGAAATTTTGCGGATTGGTCATTCCGTTCGCGAGATATGGCAGTTTGGAGGCAAGAAACGCTTGATAAACTCAAAATTTTCGCAGTTCTGATGCTCGACAAGCATAACTAGAACGGCCTAGGGGAAAAGTACGCACACCGTTGTAATCGGGCGAGATTCTACTTTCAGATGCAACAGAAATTTTGCGGATTGGTCAATCCGTTCGCGAGATATGGCAGTTTGGAGGTAAGCAACGCTTGAGAAACTCAAAATTTTCGCAGTTCTGTTGCTCGAAACGAATAACTAGAACGGGCTAGGGGAAAAGTACGCATACCGTTGTAGTCGGGCGAATTGCTACTTTCAGATGCAACAGAAATTTTGCGGATTGGTCAATCCGTTCGCGAGATATGGCAGTTTGGATGTAAGAAACGCTTGAGAAACACAAAATTTTCGCGGTTCTGATGCTCGAAACGAATAACAAGAACGGCCTAGGGGAAAAGTACGCACACCGTTGTAATCGGGCGAGTTTCTACTTTCAGATGCAACAGAAATTTTGCGGATTGGTCATTCCGTTCGCGAGATATGGCAGTTTGGAGGCAAGAAACGCTTGATAAACTCAAAATTTTCGCAGTTCTGATGCTCGACAAGCATAACTAGAACGGCCTAGGGGAAAAGTACGCACACCGTTGTAATCGGGCGAGTTTCTACTTTCAGATGCAACAGAAATTTTGCGGATTGGTCAATCCGTTCGCGAGATATGGCAGTTTGGAGGTAAGCAACGCTTGAGAAACTCAAAATTTTCGCAGTTCTGATGCTCGAAACGAATAACTAGAACGGGCTAGGGGAAAAGTACGCATACCGTTGTAATCGGGCGAGTTTCTACTTTCAGATGCAACAGAAATTTTGCGGACTGGTCAATCCGTTCGCGAGATATGGCAGTTTGGAGGTAAGAAACGCTTGAGAAACTCAAAATTTTCGCAGTTCTGATGCTCGAAACGAATAACTAGAACGGCCTAGGGGAAAAGTACGCATAGTGTTGTAATCGGGCGAGTTTCTACTTTGAGATGCAACAGAAATTTTGCGGATTGGTCAATCCGTTCGCGAGATATGGCAGTTTGGATGTAAGAAACGCTTGAGAAACACAAAATTTTCGCGGTTCTGATGCTCGAAACGAATAACAAGAACGGCCTAGGGGAAAAGTACGCATACCGTTGTAATCGGGCGAGTTTCTACTTTCAGATGCAACAGAAATTTTGCGGATTGGTCTATCCGTTCGCGAGATATGGCTGTTTGGACGTAAGAAACGCTTGAGAAAATCAAAATTTTCGCAGTTCTGTTGCTCGAAACGAATAACTAGAACGGGCTAGGGGAAAAGTACGCATACATTTGTAATCGGGCGAATTGCTACTTTCAGATGCAACAGAAATTTTGCGGATTGGTCAATCCGTTCGCGAGATATGGCAGTTTGGATGTAAGAAACGCTTGAGAAACACAAAATTTTCGCGGTTCTGATGCTCGAAACGAATAACAAGAACGGCCTAGGGGAAAAGTACGCACACCGTTGTAATCGGGCGAGTTTCTACTTTCAGATGCAACAGAAATTTTGCGGATTGGTCATTCCGTTCGCGAGATATGGCAGTTTGGAGGCAAGAAACGCTTGATAAACTCAAAATTTTCGCAGTTCTGATGCTCGACAAGCATAACTAGAACGGCCTAGGGGAAAAGTACGCACACCGTTGTAATCGGGCGAGTTTCTACTTTCAGATGCAACAGAAATTTTGCGGATTGGTCAATCCGTTCGCGAGATATGGCAGTTTGGAGGTAAGCAACGCTTGAGAAACTCAAAATTTTCGCAGTTCTGATGCTCGAAACGAATAACTAGAACGGGCTAGGGGAAAAGTACGCATACCGTTGTAATCGGGCGAGTTTCTACTTTCAGATGCAACAGAAATTTTGCGGATTGGTCAATCCGTTCGCGAGATATGGCAGTTTGGAGGTAAGAAACGCTTGAGAAACTCAAAATTTTCGCAGTTCTGATGCTCGAAACGAATAACTAGAACGGCCTAGGGGAAAAGTACGCATAGTGTTGTAATCGGGCGAGTTTCTACTTTGAGATGCAACAGAAATTTTGCGGATTGGTCAATCCGTTCGCGAGATATGGCAGTTTGGATGTAAGAAACGCTTGAGAAACACAAAATTTTCGCGGTTCTGATGCTCGAAACGAACAACAAGAACGGCCTAGGGGAAAAGTACGCACACCGTTGTAATCGGGCGAGTTTCTACTTTCAGATGCAACAGAAATTTTGCGAATTGGTCAATCCGTTCGCGAGATATGGCAGTTTGGAGGTAAGAAACGCTTGAGAAACTCAAAATTTTCGCAGTTCTGATGCTCGACAAGCATAACTAGAACGGCCTAGGGGAAAAGTACGCACACCGTTGTAATCGGGCGAGTTTCTACTTTCAGATGCAACAGAAATTTTGCGGATTGGTCAATCCGTTCGCGAGATATGGCAGTTTGGAGGTAAGAAACGCTTGAGAAACACAAAATTTTCGCGGTTCTGATGCTCGAAACGAATAACAAGAACGGCCTAGGGGAAAAGTACGCACACCGTTGTAATCGGGCGAGTTTCTACTTTCAGATGCAACAGAAATTTTGCGGATTGGTCATCCCGTTCGCGAGATATGGCAGTTTGGAGGTAAGAAACGCTTGAGAAACTCAAAATTTTCGCAGTTCTGATGCTCGAAACGAATAACTAGAACGGCCTAGGGGAAAAGTACGCACACCGTTGTAGTCGGGCGAGTTTCTACTTTCAGATGCAACAGAAATTTTGCGGATTGGTCAATCCGTTCGCGAGATATGGCAGTTTGGAGGTAAGAAACGCTTGAGAAACTCAAAATTTTCGCAGTTCTGATGCTCGACAAGCATAACTAGAACGGCCTAGGGGAAAAGTACGCATAGTGTTGTAATCGGGCGAGTTTCTACTTTGAGATGCAACAGAAATTTTGCGGATTGGTCAATCCGTTCGCGAGATATGGCAGTTTGGATGTAAGAAACGCTTGAGAAACACAAAATTTTCGCGGTTCTGATGCTCGAAACGAACAACAAGAACGGCCTAGGGGAAAAGTACGCACACCGTTGTAATCGGGCGAGTTTCTACTTTCAGATGCAACAGAAATTTTGCGAATTGGTCAATCCGTTCGCGAGATATGGCAGTTTGGAGGTAAGAAACGCTTGAGAAACTCAAAATTTTCGCAGTTCTGATGCTCGACAAGCATAACTAGAACGGCCTAGGGGAAAAGTACGCACACCGTTGTAATCGGGCGAGTTTCTACTTTCAGATGCAACAGAAATTTTGCGGATTGGTCAATCCGTTCGCGAGATATGGCAGTTTGGAGGTAAGAAACGCTTGAGAAACACAAAATTTTCGCGGTTCTGATGCTCGAAACGAATAACAAGAACGGCCTAGGGGAAAAGTACGCACACCGTTGTAATCGGGCGAGTTTCCACTTTCAGATGCAACAGAAATTTTGCGGATTGGTCATCCCGTTCGCGAGATATGGCAGTTTGGAGGTAAGAAACGCTTGAGAAACTCAAAATTTTCGCAGTTCTGATGCTCGAAACGAATAACTAGAACGGCCTAGGGGAAAAGTACGCACACCGTTGTAGTCGGGCGAGTTTCTACTTTCAGATGCAACAGAAATTTTGCGGATTGGTCAATCCGTTCGCGAGATATGGCAGTTTGGAGGTAAGAAACGCTTGAGAAACTCAAAATTTTCGCAGTTCTGATGCTCGACAAGCATAACTAGAACGGCCTAGGGGAAAAGTACGCATAGTGTTGTAATCGGGCGAGTTTCTACTTTCAGATGCAACAGAAATTTTGCGGATTGGTCAATCCGTTCTGGAGATATGGCAGTTTGGAGGTAAGAAACGCTTGAGAAACTCAAAATTTTCGCAGTTCTGATGCTCGAAACGAATAACTAGAACGGCCTAGGGGAAAAGTACGCACACCGTTGTAGTCGGGCGAGATTCTACTTTCAGATGCAACAGAAATTTTGCGGATTGGTCAATCCGTTTGCGAGATATGGCAGTTTGGAGGTAAGCAACGCTTGAGAAACTCAAAATTTTCGCAGATCTGTTGCTCGAAACGAATAACTAGAACGGGCTAGGGGAAAAGTACGCATACAGTTGTAATCGGGCGAATTTCTACTTTCAGATGCAACAGAAATTTTGCGGATTGGTCAATCCGTTCGCGAGATATGGCAGTTTGGAGGTAAGCAACGCTTGAGAAACTCAAAATTTTCGCAGTTCTGATGCTCGAAACGAATAACTAGAACGGGCTAGGGGAAAAGTACGCATACCGTTGTAATCGGGCGAGCTTCTAATTTCAGATGCAACAGAAATTTTGCGGATTGGTCAATCCGTTCTGGAGATATGGCAGTTTGGAGGTAAGAAACGCTTGAGAAACTCAAAATTTTCGCAGTTCTGATGCTCGAAACGAATAACTAGAACGGCCTAGGGGAAAAGTACGCACACCGTTGTAGTCGGGCGAGATTCTACTTTCAGATGCAACAGAAATTTTGCGGATTGGTCAATCCGTTTGCGAGATATGGCAGTTTGGAGGTAAGCAACGCTTGAGAAACTCAAAATTTTCGCAGATCTGTTGCTCGAAACGAATAACTAGAACGGGCTAGGGGAAAAGTACGCATACAGTTGTAATCGGGCGAATTTCTACTTTCAGATGCAACAGAAATTTTGCGGATTGGTCAATCCGTTCGCGAGATATGGCAGTTTGGAGGTAAGCAACGCTTGAGAAACTCAAAATTTTCGCAGTTCTGATGCTCGAAACGAATAACTAGAACGGGCTAGGGGAAAAGTACGCATACCGTTGTAATCGGGCGAGCTTCTAATTTCAGATGCAACAGAAATTTTGCGGATTGGTCAATCCGTTCGCGAGATATGGCAGTTTGGAGGTAAGAAACGCTTGAGAAACTCAAAATTTTCGCAGTTCTGATGCTCGAAACGAATAACTAGAACGGCCTAGGGGAAAAGTACGCATAGTGTTGTAATCGGGCGAGTTTCTACTTTCAGATGCAACAGAAATTTTGCGGATTGGTCAATCCGTTCGCGAGATATGGCAGTTTGGAGGTAAGAAACGCTTGAGAAACTCAAAATTTTCGCAGTTCTGATGCTCGAAACGAATAACTAGAACGGCCTAGGGGAAAAGTACGCATAGTGTTGTAATCGGGCGAGTTTCTACTTTCAGATGCAACAGAAATTTTGCGGATTGGTCAATCCGTTCGCGAGATATGGCAGTTTGGAGGTAAGAAACGCTCGAGAAACTCAAAATTTTCGCAGTTCTGATGCTCGACAAGCATAACTAGAACGGCCTAGGGGAAAAGTACGCACACCGTTGTAATCGGGCGAGTTTCTACTTTCAGATGCAACAGAAATTTTGCGGATTGGTCAATCCGTTCGCGAGATATGGCAGTTTGAAGGTAAGCAACTCTTGAAAAACTCAAAATTTTCGCAGTTCTGTTGCTCGAAACGAATAACTAGAACGGGCTAGGGGAAAAGTACGCATACCGTTGTTATTGGGCGAGTTTCTACTTTCAGATGCAACAGAAATTTTGCGGATTGGTCAATCCGTTCGCGAGATATGGCAGTTTGGATGTAAGAAACGCTTGAGAAACTCAAAATTTTCGCAGTTCTGATGCTCGAAACGAATAACTAGAACGGCCTAGGGGAAAAGTACGCATACCGTTGTAATCGGGCGAGTTTCTGCTTTCAGATGCAACAGAAATTTTGCGGATTGGTCAATCCGTTCGCGAGATGTGGCAGTTTGGATGTAAGACACGCTTGAGAAACACAAAATTTTCGCGGTTCTGATGCTCGAAACGAATAACAAGAACGGCCTAGGGGAAAAGTACGCACACCGTTGTAATCGGGCGAGTTTCTACTTTCAGATGCAACAGAAATTTTGCGGATTGGTCATTCCGTTCGCGAGATATGGCAGTTTGGAGGTAAGAAACGCTTGAGAAACTCAAAATTTTCGCAGTTCTGATGCTCGACAAGCATAACTAGAACGGCCTAGGGGAAAAGTACGCACACCGTTGTGATCGGGCGAGTTTCTACTTTCAGATGCAACAGAAATTTTGCGGATTGGTCAATCCGTTCGCGAGATATGGCAGTTTGGAGGTAAGCAACGCTTGAGAAACACAAAATTTTCGCAGTTCTGTTGCTCGAAACGAATAACTAGAACGGGCTAGGGGAAAAGTACGCATACATTTGTAATCGGGCGAATTTCTACTTTCAGATGCAACAGAAATTTTGCGGATTGGTCAATCCGTTCGCGAGATATGGCAGTTTGGATGTAAGAAACGCTCGAGAAACTCAAAATTTTCGCAGTTCTGATGCTCGAAACGAATAACTAGAACGGCCTAGGGGAAAAGTACGCATAGTGTTGTAATCGGGCGAGTTTCTACTTTCAGATGCAACAGAAATTTTGCGGATTGGTCAATCCGTTCGCGAGATATGGCAGTTTGGAGGTAAGCAACGCTTGAGAAACTCAAAATTTTCGCAGTTCTGATGCTCGAAACGAATAACTAGAACAGGCTAGGGGAAAAGTACGCATACCGTTGTAATCGGGCGAGTTTCTACTTTCAGATGCAACAGAAATTTTGCGGATTGGTCAATCCGTTCGCGAGATATGGCAGTTTGGAGGTAAGAAACGCTTGAGAAACTCAAAATTTTCGCAGTTCTGATGCTCGAAACGAATAACTAGAACGGCCTAGGGGAAAAGTACGCATAGTGTTGTAATCGGGCGAGTTTCTACTTTGAGATGCAACAGAAATTTTGCGGATTGGTCAATCCGTTCGCGAGATATGGCAGTTTGGATGTAAGAAACGCTTGAGAAACACAAAATTTTCGCGGTTCTGATGCTCGAAACGAATAACAAGAACGGCCTAGGGGAAAAGTACGCACACCGTTGTAATCGGGCGAGTTTCTACTTTCAGATGCAACAGAAATTTTGCGGATTGGTCATTCCGTTCGCGAGATATGGCAGTTTGGAGGCAAGAAACGCTTGATAAACTCAAAATTTTCGCAGTTCTGATGCTCGACAAGCATAACTAGAACGGCCTAGGGGAAAAGTACGCACACCGTTGTAATCGGGCGAGTTTCTACTTTCAGATGCAACAGAAATTTTGCGGATTGGTCAATTCGTTCGCGAGATATGGCAGTTTGGAGGTAAGCAACGCTTGAGAAACTCAAAATTTTCGCAGTTCTGTTGCTCGAAACGAATAACTAGAACGGGCTAGGGGAAAAGTACGCATACATTTGTAATCGGGCGAATTTCTACTTTCAGATGCAGCAGAAATTTTGCGGATTGGTCAATCCGTTCGCGAGATATGGCAGTTTGGATGTAAGAAACGCTCGAGAAACTCAAAATTTTCGCAGATCTGATGCTCGAAACGAATAACTAGAACGGCCTAGGGGAAAAGTACGCACACCGTTGTAATCGGGCGAGTTTCTACTTTCAGATGCAACAGAAATTTTGCGAATTGGTCAATCCGTTCGCGAGATATGGCAGTTTGGAGGTAAGAAACGCTTGAGAAACTCAAAATTTTCGCAGTTCTGATGCTCGACAAGCATAACTAGAACGGCCTAGGGGAAAAGTACGCACACCGTTGTAATCGGGCGAGTTTCTACTTTCAGATGCAACAGAAATTTTGCGGATTGGTCATTCCGTTCGCGAGATATGGCAGTTTGGAGTCAAGAAACGCTTGATAAACTCAAAATTTTCGCAGTTCTGATGCTCGACAAGCATAACTAGAACGGCCTAGGGGAAAAGTACGCACACCGTTGTAATCGGGCGAGTTTCTACTTTCAGATGCAACAGAAATTTTGCGGATTGGTCAATCCGTTCGCGAGATATGGCAGTTTGGAGGTAAGCAACGCTTGAGAAACTCAAAATTTTCGCAGTTCTGTTGCTCGAAACGAATAACTAGAACGGGCTAGGGGAAAAGTACGCATACATTTGTAATCGGGCGAATTTCTACTTTCAGATGCAACAGAAATTTTGCGGATTGGTCAATCCGTTCGCGAGATATGGCAGTTTGGATGTAAGAAACGCTCGAGAAACTCAAAATTTTCGCAGATCTGATGCTCGAAACGAATAACTAGAACGGCCTAGGGGAAAAGTACGCACACCGTTGTAATCGGGCGAGTTTCTACTTTCAGATGCAACAGAAATTTTGCGAATTGGTCAATCCGTTCGCGAGATATGGCAGTTTGGAGGTAAGAAACGCTTGAGAAACTCAAAATTTTCGCAGTTCTGATGCTCGACAAGCATAACTAGAACGGCCTAGGGGAAAAGTACGCACACCGTTGTAATCGGGCGAGTTTCTACTTTCAGATGCAACAGAAATTTTGCGGATTGGTCAATCCGTTCGCGAGATATGGCAGTTTGGAGGTAAGAAACGCTTGAGAAACACAAAATTTTCGCGGTTCTGATGCTCGAAACGAATAACAAGAACGGCCTAGGGGAAAAGTACGCACACCGTTGTAATCGGGCGAGTTTCTACTTTCAGATGCAACAGAAATTTTGCGGATTGGTCAATCCGTTCTGGAGATATGGCAGTTTGGAGGTAAGAAACGCTTGAGAAACTCAAAATTTTCGCAGTTCTGATGCTCGAAACGAATAACTAGAACGGCCTAGGGGAAAAGTACGCACACCGTTGTAGTCGGGCGAGTTTCTACTTTCAGATGCAACAGAAATTTTGCGGATTGGTCAATCCGTTTGCGAGATATGGCAGTTTGGAGGTAAGCAACGCTTGAGAAACTCAAAATTTTCGCAGATCTGTTGCTCGAAACGAATAACTAGAACGGGCTAGGGGAAAAGTACGCATACAGTTGTAATCGGGCGAATTTCTACTTTCAGATGCAACAGAAATTTTGCGGATTGGTCAATCCGTTCGCGAGATATGGCAGTTTGGAGGTAAGCAACGCTTGAGAAACTCAAAATTTTCGCAGTTCTGATGCTCGAAACGAATAACTAGAACGGGCTAGGGGAAAAGTACGCATACCGTTGTAATCGGGCGAGTTTCTACTTTCAGATGCAACAGAAATTTTGCGGATTGGTCAATCCGTTCGCGAGATATGGCAGTTTGGAGATAAGCAACGCTTGAAAAACTCAAAATTTTCGCAGTTCTGTTGCTCGAAACGAATAACTAGAACGGGCTAGGGGAAAAGTACGCATACCGTTGTAATCGGGCGAGCTTCTACTTTCAGATGCAACAGAAATTTTGCGGATTGGTCAATCCGTTCGCGAGATATGGCAGTTTGGAGGTAAGAAACGCTTGAGAAACTCAAAATTTTCGCAGTTCTGATGCTCGAAACGAATAACTAGAACGGCCTAGGGGAAAAGTACGCATAGTGTTGTAATCGGGCGAGTTTCTACTTTCAGATGCAACAGAAATTTTGCGGATTGGTCAATCCGTTCGCGAGATATGGCAGTTTGGAGGTAAGAAACGCTTGAGAAACTCAAAATTTTCGCAGTTCTGATGCTCGAAACGAATAACTAGAACGGCCTAGGGGAAAAGTACGCATAGTGTTGTAATCGGGCGAGTTTCTACTTTCAGATGCAACAGAAATTTTGCGGATTGGTCAATCCGTTCGCGAGATATGGCAGTTTGGAGGTAAGAAACGCTCGAGAAACTCAAAATTTTCGCAGTTCTGATGCTCGACAAGCATAACTAGAACGGCCTAGGGGAAAAGTACGCACACCGTTGTAATCGGGCGAGTTTCTACTTTCAGATGCAACAGAAATTTTGCGGATTGGTCAATCCGTTCGCGAGATATGGCAGTTTGGAGGTAAGCAACTCTTGAAAAACTCAAAATTTTCGCAGTTCTGTTGCTCGAAACGAATAACTAGAACGGGCTAGGGGAAAAGTACGCATACCGTTGTTATTGGGCGAGTTTCTACTTTCAGATGCAACAGAAATTTTGCGGATTGGTCAATCCGTTCGCGAGATATGGCAGTTTGGATGTAAGAAACGCTTGAGAAACTCAAAATTTTCGCAGTTCTGATGCTCGAAACGAATAACTAGAACGGCCTAGGGGAAAAGTACGCATACCGTTGTAATCGGGCGAGTTTCTGCTTTCAGATGCAACAGAAATTTTGCGGATTGGTCAATCCGTTCGCGAGATGTGGCAGTTTGGATGTAAGACACGCTTGAGAAACACAAAATTTTCGCGGTTCTGATGCTCGAAACGAATAACAAGAACGGCCTAGGGGAAAAGTACGCACACCGTTGTAATCGGGCGAGTTTCTACTTTCAGATGCAACAGAAATTTTGCGGATTGGTCATTCCGTTCGCGAGATATGGCAGTTTGGAGGTAAGAAACGCTTGAGAAACTCAAAATTTTCGCAGTTCTGATGCTCGACAAGCATAACTAGAACGGCCTAGGGGAAAAGTACGCACACCGTTGTGATCGGGCGAGTTTCTACTTTCAGATGCAACAGAAATTTTGCGGATTGGTCAATCCGTTCGCGAGATATGGCAGTTTGGAGGTAAGCAACGCTTGAGAAACACAAAATTTTCGCAGTTCTGTTGCTCGAAACGAATAACTAGAACGGGCTAGGGGAAAAGTACGCATACATTTGTAATCGGGCGAATTTCTACTTTCAGATGCAACAGAAATTTTGCGGATTGGTCAATCCGTTCGCGAGATATGGCAGTTTGGATGTAAGAAACGCTCGAGAAACTCAAAATTTTCGCAGTTCTGATGCTCGAAACGAATAACTAGAACGGCCTAGGGGAAAAGTACGCATAGTGTTGTAATCGGGCGAGTTTCTACTTTCAGATGCAACAGAAATTTTGCGGATTGGTCAATCCGTTCGCGAGATATGGCAGTTTGGAGGTAAGAAACGCTCGAGAAACTCAAAATTTTCGCAGATCTGTTGCTCGAAACGAATAACTAGAACGGGCTAGGGGAAAAGTACGCATACAGTTGTAATCGGGCGAATTTCTACTTTCAGATGCAACAGAAATTTTGCGGATTGGTCAATCCGTTCGCGAGATATGGCAGTTTGGAGGTAAGCAACGCTTGAGAAACTCAAAATTTTCGCAGTTCTGATGCTCGAAACGAATAACTAGAACGGGCTAGGGGAAAAGTACGCATACCGTTGTAATCGGGCGAGTTTCTACTTTCAGATGCAACAGAAATTTTGCGGATTGGTCAATCCGTTCGCGAGATATGGCAGTTTGGAGATAAGCAACGCTTGAAAAACTCAAAATTTTCGCAGTTCTGTTGCTCGAAACGAATAACTAGAACGGGCTAGGGGAAAAGTACGCATACCGTTGTAATCGGGCGAGCTTCTACTTTCAGATGCAACAGAAATTTTGCGGATTGGTCAATCCGTTCGCGAGATATGGCAGTTTGGAGGTAAGAAACGCTTGAGAAACTCAAAATTTTCGCAGTTCTGATGCTCGAAACGAATAACTAGAACGGCCTAGGGGAAAAGTACGCATAGTGTTGTAATCGGGCGAGTTTCTACTTTCAGATGCAACAGAAATTTTGCGGATTGGTCAATCCGTTCGCGAGATATGGCAGTTTGGAGGTAAGAAACGCTTGAGAAACTCAAAATTTTCGCAGTTCTGATGCTCGAAACGAATAACTAGAACGGCCTAGGGGAAAAGTACGCATAGTGTTGTAATCGGGCGAGTTTCTACTTTCAGATGCAACAGAAATTTTGCGGATTGGTCAATCCGTTCGCGAGATATGGCAGTTTGGAGGTAAGAAACGCTCGAGAAACTCAAAATTTTCGCAGTTCTGATGCTCGACAAGCATAACTAGAACGGCCTAGGGGAAAAGTACGCACACCGTTGTAATCGGGCGAGTTTCTACTTTCAGATGCAACAGAAATTTTGCGGATTGGTCAATCCGTTCGCGAGATATGGCAGTTTGGAGGTAAGCAACTCTTGAAAAACTCAAAATTTTCGCAGTTCTGTTGCTCGAAACGAATAACTAGAACGGGCTAGGGGAAAAGTACGCATACCGTTGTTATTGGGCGAGTTTCTACTTTCAGATGCAACAGAAATTTTGCGGATTGGTCAATCCGTTCGCGAGATATGGCAGTTTGGATGTAAGAAACGCTTGAGAAACTCAAAATTTTCGCAGTTCTGATGCTCGAAACGAATAACTAGAACGGCCTAGGGGAAAAGTACGCATACCGTTGTAATCGGGCGAGTTTCTGCTTTCAGATGCAACAGAAATTTTGCGGATTGGTCAATCCGTTCGCGAGATGTGGCAGTTTGGATGTAAGACACGCTTGAGAAACACAAAATTTTCGCGGTTCTGATGCTCGAAACGAATAACAAGAACGGCCTAGGGGAAAAGTACGCACACCGTTGTAATCGGGCGAGTTTCTACTTTCAGATGCAACAGAAATTTTGCGGATTGGTCATTCCGTTCGCGAGATATGGCAGTTTGGAGGTAAGAAACTCTTGAGAAACTCAAAATTTTCGCAGTTCTGATGCTCGACAAGCATAACTAGAACGGCCTAGGGGAAAAGTACGCACACCGTTGTGATCGGGCGAGTTTCTACTTTCAGATGCAACAGAAATTTTGCGGATTGGTCAATCCGTTCGCGAGATATGGCAGTTTGGAGGTAAGCAACGCTTGAGAAACACAAAATTTTCGCAGTTCTGTTGCTCGAAACGAATAACTAGAACGGGCTAGGGGAAAAGTACGCATACATTTGTAATCGGGCGAATTTCTACTTTCAGATGCAACAGAAATTTTGCGGATTGGTCAATCCGTTCGCGAGATATGGCAGTTTGGATGTAAGAAACGCTCGAGAAACTCAAAATTTTCGCAGTTCTGATGCTCGAAACGAATAACTAGAACGGCCTAGGGGAAAAGTACGCATAGTGTTGTAATCGGGCGAGTTTCTACTTTCAGATGCAACAGAAATTTTGCGGATTGGTCAATCCGTTCGCGAGATATGGCAGTTTGGAGGTAAGAAACGCTCGAGAAACTCAAAATTTTCGCAGATCTGTTGCTCGAAACGAATAACTAGAACGGGCTAGGGGAAAAGTACGCACACCGTTGTAGTCGGGCGAGTTTCTACTTTCAGATGCAACAGAAATTTTGCAGATTGGTCAATCCGTTCGCGAGATATGGCAGTTTGGAGGTAAGCAACGCTTGAGAAACTCAAAATTTTCGCAGTTCTGATGCTCGAAACGAATAACTAGAACGGCCTAGGGGAAAAGTACGCATAGTGTTGTAATCGGGCGAGTTTCTACTTTCAGATGCAACAGAAATTTTGCGGATTGGTCAATCCGTTCGCGAGATATGGCAGTTTGGAGGTAAGAAACGCTTGAGAAACTCAAAATTTTCGCAGTTCTGATGCTCGAAACGAATAACTAGAACGGCCTAGGGGAAAAGTACGCATAGTGTTGTAATCGGGCGAGTTTCTACTTTCAGAAGGTACAGAAATTTTGCGGATTGGTCAATCCGTTCGCGAGATATGGCAGTTTGGAGGTAAGAAACGCTCGAGAAACTCAAAATTTTCGCAGTTCTGATGCTCGACAAGCATAACTAGAACGGCCTAGGGGAAAAGTACGCACACCGTTGTAATCGGGCGAGTTTCTACTTTCAGATGCAACAGAAATTTTGCGGATTGGTCAATCCGTTCGCGAGATATGGCAGTTTGGAGGTAAGCAACTCTTGAAAAACTCAAAATTTTCGCAGTTCTGTTGCTCGAAACGAATAACTAGAACGGGCTAGGGGAAAAGTACGCATACCGTTGTTATTGGGCGAGTTTCTACTTTCAGATGCAACAGAAATTTTGCGGATTGGTCAATCCGTTCGCGAGATATGGCAGTTTGGATGTAAGAAACGCTTGAGAAACTCAAAATTTTCGCAGTTCTGATGCTCGAAACGAATAACTAGAACGGCCTAGGGGAAAAGTACGCATACCGTTGTAATCGGGCGAGTTTCTGCTTTCAGATGCAACAGAAATTTTGCGGATTGGTCAATCCGTTCGCGAGATGTGGCAGTTTGGATGTAAGACACGCTTGAGAAACACAAAATTTTCGCGGTTCTGATGCTCGAAACGAATAACAAGAACGGCCTAGGGGAAAAGTACGCACACCGTTGTAATCGGGCGAGTTTCTACTTTCAGATGCAACAGAAATTTTGCGGATTGGTCATTCCGTTCGCGAGATATGGCAGTTTGGAGGTAAGAAACGCTTGAGAAACTCAAAATTTTCGCAGTTCTGATGCTCGACAAGCATAACTAGAACGGCCTAGGGGAAAAGTACGCACACCGTTGTGATCGGGCGAGTTTCTACTTTCAGATGCAACAGAAATTTTGCGGATTGGTCAATCCGTTCGCGAGATATGGCAGTTTGGAGGTAAGCAACGCTTGAGAAACACAAAATTTTCGCAGTTCTGTTGCTCGAAACGAATAACTAGAACGGGCTAGGGGAAAAGTACGCATACATTTGTAATCGGGCGAATTTCTACTTTCAGATGCAACAGAAATTTTGCGGATTGGTCAATCCGTTCGCGAGATATGGCAGTTTGGATGTAAGAAACGCTCGAGAAACTCAAAATTTTCGCAGTTCTGATGCACGAAACGAATAACTAGAACGGCCTAGGGGAAAAGTACGCACAGTGTTGTAATCGGGCGAGTTTCTACTTTCAGATGCAACAGAAATTTTGCGGATTGGTCAATCCGTTCGCGAGATATGGCAGTTTGGAGGTAAGCAACGCTTGAGAAACTCAAAATTTTCGCAGTTCTGATGCTCGAAACGAATAACTAGAACGGGCTAGGGGAAAAGTACGCATACCGTTGTAATCGGGCGAGTTTCTACTTTCAGATGCAACAGAAATTTTGCGGATTGGTCAATCCGTTCGCGAGATATGGCAGTTTGGAGGTAAGAAACGCTTGAGAAACTCAAAATTTTCGCAGTTCTGATGCTCGAAACGAATAACTAGAACGGCCTAGGGGAAAAGTACGCATAGTGTTGTAATCGGGCGAGTTTCTACTTTGAGATGCAACAGAAATTTTGCGGATTGGTCAATCCGTTCGCGAGATATGGCAGTTTGGATGTAAGAAACGCTTGAGAAACACAAAATTTTCGCGGTTCTGATGCTCGAAACGAATAACAAGAACGGCCTAGGGGAAAAGTACGCACACCGTTGTAATCGGGCGAGTTTCTACTTTCAGATGCAACAGAAATTTTGCGGATTGGTCATTCCGTTCGCGAGATATGGCAGTTTGGAGGCAAGAAACGCTTGATAAACTCAAAATTTTCGCAGTTCTGATGCTCGACAAGCATAACTAGAACGGCCTAGGGGAAAAGTACGCACACCGTTGTAATCGGGCGAGTTTCTACTTTCAGATGCAACAGAAATTTTGCGGATTGGTCAATTCGTTCGCGAGATATGGCAGTTTGGAGGTAAGCAACGCTTGAGAAACTCAAAATTTTCGCAGTTCTGTTGCTCGAAACGAATAACTAGAACGGGCTAGGGGAAAAGTACGCATACATTTGTAATCGGGCGAATTTCTACTTTCAGATGCAGCAGAAATTTTGCGGATTGGTCAATCCGTTCGCGAGATATGGCAGTTTGGATGTAAGAAACGCTCGAGAAACTCAAAATTTTCGCAGATCTGATGCTCGAAACGAATAACTAGAACGGCCTAGGGGAAAAGTACGCACACCGTTGTAATCGGGCGAGTTTCTACTTTCAGATGCAACAGAAATTTTGCGAATTGGTCAATCCGTTCGCGAGATATGGCAGTTTGGAGGTAAGAAACGCTTGAGAAACTCAAAATTTTCGCAGTTCTGATGCTCGACAAGCATAACTAGAACGGCCTAGGGGAAAAGTACGCACACCGTTGTAATCGGGCGAGTTTCTACTTTCAGATGCAACAGAAATTTTGCGGATTGGTCATTCCGTTCGCGAGATATGGCAGTTTGGAGTCAAGAAACGCTTGATAAACTCAAAATTTTCGCAGTTCTGATGCTCGACAAGCATAACTAGAACGGCCTAGGGGAAAAGTACGCACACCGTTGTAATCGGGCGAGTTTCTACTTTCAGATGCAACAGAAATTTTGCGGATTGGTCAATCCGTTCGCGAGATATGGCAGTTTGGAGGTAAGCAACGCTTGAGAAACTCAAAATTTTCGCAGTTCTGTTGCTCGAAACGAATAACTAGAACGGGCTAGGGGAAAAGTACGCATACATTTGTAATCGGGCGAATTTCTACTTTCAGATGCAACAGAAATTTTGCGGATTGGTCAATCCGTTCGCGAGATATGGCAGTTTGGATGTAAGAAACGCTCGAGAAACTCAAAATTTTCGCAGATCTGATGCTCGAAACGAATAACTAGAACGGCCTAGGGGAAAAGTACGCACACCGTTGTAATCGGGCGAGTTTCTACTTTCAGATGCAACAGAAATTTTGCGAATTGGTCAATCCGTTCGCGAGATATGGCAGTTTGGAGGTAAGAAACGCTTGAGAAACTCAAAATTTTCGCAGTTCTGATGCTCGACAAGCATAACTAGAACGGCCTAGGGGAAAAGTACGCACACCGTTGTAATCGGGCGAGTTTCTACTTTCAGATGCAACAGAAATTTTGCGGATTGGTCAATCCGTTCGCGAGATATGGCAGTTTGGAGGTAAGAAACGCTTGAGAAACACAAAATTTTCGCGGTTCTGATGCTCGAAACGAATAACAAGAACGGCCTAGGGGAAAAGTACGCACACCGTTGTAATCGGGCGAGTTTCTACTTTCAGATGCAACAGAAATTTTGCGGATTGGTCATCCCGTTCGCGAGATATGGCAGTTTGGAGGTAAGAAACGCTTGAGAAACTCAAAATTTTCGCAGTTCTGATGCTCGAAACGAATAACTAGAACGGCCTAGGGGAAAAGTACGCACACCGTTGTAGTCGGGCGAGTCTCTACTTTCAGATGCAACAGAAATTTTGCGGATTGGTCAATCCGTTCGCGAGATATGGCAGTTTGGAGGTAAGAAACGCTTGAGAAACTCAAAATTTTCGCAGTTCTGATGCTCGACAAGCATAACTAGAACGGCCTAGGGGAAAAGTACGCATAGTGTTGTAATCGGGCGAGTTTCTACTTTCAGATGCAACAGAAATTTTGCGGATTGGTCAATCCGTTCTGGAGATATGGCAGTTTGGAGGTAAGAAACGCTTGAGAAACTCAAAATTTTCGCAGTTCTGATGCTCGAAACGAATAACTAGAACGGCCTAGGGGAAAAGTACGCACACCGTTGTAGTCGGGCGAGTTTCTACTTTCAGATGCAACAGAAATTTTGCGGATTGGTCAATCCGTTTGCGAGATATGGCAGTTTGGAGGTAAGCAACGCTTGAGAAACTCAAAATTTTCGCAGATCTGTTGCTCGAAACGAATAACTAGAACGGGCTAGGGGAAAAGTACGCATACAGTTGTAATCGGGCGAATTTCTACTTTCAGATGCAACAGAAATTTTGCGGATTGGTCAATCCGTTCGCGAGATATGGCAGTTTGGAGGTAAGCAACGCTTGAGAAACTCAAAATTTTCGCAGTTCTGATGCTCGAAACGAATAACTAGAACGGGCTAGGGGAAAAGTACGCATACCGTTGTAATCGGGCGAGTTTCTACTTTCAGATGCAACAGAAATTTTGCGGATTGGTCAATCCGTTCGCGAGATATGGCAGTTTGGAGATAAGCAACGCTTGAAAAACTCAAAATTTTCGCAGTTCTGTTGCTCGAAACGAATAACTAGAACGGGCTAGGGGAAAAGTACGCATACCGTTGTAATCGGGCGAGCTTCTACTTTCAGATGCAACAGAAATTTTGCGGATTGGTCAATCCGTTCGCGAGATATGGCAGTTTGGAGGTAAGAAACGCTTGAGAAACTCAAAATTTTCGCAGTTCTGATGCTCGAAACGAATAACTAGAACGGCCTAGGGGAAAAGTACGCATAGTGTTGTAATCGGGCGAGTTTCTACTTTCAGATGCAACAGAAATTTTGCGGATTGGTCAATCCGTTCGCGAGATATGGCAGTTTGGAGGTAAGAAACGCTTGAGAAACTCAAAATTTTCGCAGTTCTGATGCTCGAAACGAATAACTAGAACGGCCTAGGGGAAAAGTACGCATAGTGTTGTAATCGGGCGAGTTTCTACTTTCAGATGCAACAGAAATTTTGCGGATTGGTCAATCCGTTCGCGAGATATGGCAGTTTGGAGGTAAGAAACGCTCGAGAAACTCAAAATTTTCGCAGTTCTGATGCTCGACAAGCATAACTAGAACGGCCTAGGGGAAAAGTACGCACACCGTTGTAATCGGGCGAGTTTCTACTTTCAGATGCAACAGAAATTTTGCGGATTGGTCAATCCGTTCGCGAGATATGGCAGTTTGGAGGTAAGCAACTCTTGAAAAACTCAAAATTTTCGCAGTTCTGTTGCTCGAAACGAATAACTAGAACGGGCTAGGGGAAAAGTACGCATACCGTTGTTATTGGGCGAGTTTCTACTTTCAGATGCAACAGAAATTTTGCGGATTGGTCAATCCGTTCGCGAGATATGGCAGTTTGGATGTAAGAAACGCTTGAGAAACTCAAAATTTTCGCAGTTCTGATGCTCGAAACGAATAACTAGAACGGCCTAGGGGAAAAGTACGCATACCGTTGTAATCGGGCGAGTTTCTGCTTTCAGATGCAACAGAAATTTTGCGGATTGGTCAATCCGTTCGCGAGATGTGGCAGTTTGGATGTAAGACACGCTTGAGAAACACAAAATTTTCGCGGTTCTGATGCTCGAAACGAATAACAAGAACGGCCTAGGGGAAAAGTACGCACACCGTTGTAATCGGGCGAGTTTCTACTTTCAGATGCAACAGAAATTTTGCGGATTGGTCATTCCGTTCGCGAGATATGGCAGTTTGGAGGTAAGAAACGCTTGAGAAACTCAAAATTTTCGCAGTTCTGATGCTCGACAAGCATAACTAGAACGGCCTAGGGGAAAAGTACGCACACCGTTGTGATCGGGCGAGTTTCTACTTTCAGATGCAACAGAAATTTTGCGGATTGGTCAATCCGTTCGCGAGATATGGCAGTTTGGAGGTAAGCAACGCTTGAGAAACACAAAATTTTCGCAGTTCTGTTGCTCGAAACGAATAACTAGAACGGGCTAGGGGAAAAGTACGCATACATTTGTAATCGGGCGAATTTCTACTTTCAGATGCAACAGAAATTTTGCGGATTGGTCAATCCGTTCGCGAGATATGGCAGTTTGGATGTAAGAAACGCTCGAGAAACTCAAAATTTTCGCAGTTCTGATGCTCGAAACGAATAACTAGAACGGCCTAGGGGAAAAGTACGCATAGTGTTGTAATCGGGCGAGTTTCTACTTTCAGATGCAACAGAAATTTTGCGGATTGGTCAATCCGTTCGCGAGATATGGCAGTTTGGAGGTAAGAAACGCTCGAGAAACTCAAAATTTTCGCAGTTCTGATGCGCGACAAGCATAACTAGAACGGCCTAGGGGAAAAGTACGCACACCGTTGTAATCGGGCGAGTTTCTACTTTCAGATGCAACAGAAATTTTGCGGATTGGTCAATCCGTTCGCGAGATATGGCAGTTTGGATGTAAGAAACGCTTGAGAAACTCAAAATTTTCGCAGTTCTGTTGCTCGAAACGAATAACTAGAACGGCCTAGGGGAAAAGTACGCATAGTGTTGTAATCGGGCGAGTTTCTACTTTGAGATGCAACAGAAATTTTGCGGATTGGTCAATCCGTTCGCGAGATATGGCAGTTTGGAAGTAAGAAACGCTTGAGAAACTCAAAATTTTCGCAGTTCTGATGCTCGAAACGAACAACTAGAACGGCCTAGGGGAAAAGTACGCATAGTGTTGTAATCGGGCGAGTTTCTACTTTGAGATGCAACAGAAATTTTGCGGATTGGTCAATCCGTTTGCGAGATATGGCAGTTTGGAGGTAAGCAACGCTTGAGAAACTCAAAATTTTCGCAGATCTGTTGCTCGAAACGAATAACTAGAACGGGCTAGGGGAAAAGTACGCATACAGTTGTAAACGGGCGAATTTCTACTTTCAGATGCAACAGAAATTTTGCGGATTGGTCAATCCGTTCGCGAGATATGGCAGTTTGGAGGTAAGCAACGCTTGAGAAACTCAAAATTTTCGCAGTTCTGATGCTCGAAACGAATAACTAGAACGGGCTAGGGGAAAAGTACGCATACCGTTGTAATCGGGCGAGTTTCTACTTTCAGATGCAACAGAAATTTTGCGGATTGGTCAATCCGTTCGCGAGATATGGCAGTTTGGAGATAAGCTACGCTCGAAAAACTCAAAATTTTCGCAGTTCTGTTGCTCGAAACGAATAACTAGAACGGGCTAGGGGAAAAGTACGCATACCGTTGTAACCGGGCGAGCTTCTACTTTCAGATGCAACAGAAATTTTGCGGATTGGTCAATCCGTTCGCGAGATATGGCAGTTTGGAGGTAAGAAACGCTTGAGAAACTCAAAATTTTCGCAGTTCTGATGCTCGAAACGAATAACTAGAACGGCCTAGGGGAAAAGTACGCATAGTGTTGTAATCGGGCGAGTTTCTACTTTCAGATGCAACAGAAATTTTGCGGATTGGTCAATCCGTTCGCGAGATATGGCAGTTTGGAGGTAAGAAACGCTTGAGAAACTCAAAATTTTCGCAGTTCTGATGCTCGAAACGAATAACTAGAACGGCCTAGGGGAAAAGTACGCATAGTGTTGTAATCGGGCGAGTTTCTACTTTCAGATGCAACAGAAATTTTGCGGATTGGTCAATCCGTTCGCGAGATATGGCAGTTTGGAGGTAAGAAACGCTCGAGAAACTCAAAATTTTCGCAGTTCTGATGCTCGACAAGCATAACTAGAACGGCCTAGGGGAAAAGTACGCACACCGTTGTAATCGGGCGAGTTTCTACTTTCAGATGCAACAGAAATTTTGCGGATTGGTCAATCCGTTCGCGAGATATGGCAGTTTGGAGGTAAGCAACTCTTGAAAAACTCAAAATTTTCGCAGTTCTGTTGCTCGAAACGAATAACTAGAACGGGCTAGGGGAAAAGTACGCATACCGTTGTTATTGGGTGAGTTTCTACTTTCAGATGCAACAGAAATTTTGCGGATTGGTCAATCCGTTCGCGAGATATGGCAGTTTGGATGTAAGAAACGCTTGAGAAACTCAAAATTTTCGCAGTTCTGATGCTCGAAACGAATAACTAGAACGGCCTAGGGGAAAAGTACGCATACCGTTGTAATCGGGCGAGTTTCTGCTTTCAGATGCAACAGAAATTTTGCGGATTGGTCAATCCGTTCGCGAGATGTGGCAGTTTGGATGTAAGACACGCTTGAGAAACACAAAATTTTCGCGGTTCTGATGCTCGAAACGAATAACAAGAACGGCCTAGGGGAAAAGTACGCACACCGTTGTAATCGGGCGAGTTTCTACTTTCAGATGCAACAGAAATTTTGCGGATTGGTCATTCCGTTCGCGAGATATGGCAGTTTGGAGGTAAGAAACGCTTGAGAAACTCAAAATTTTCGCAGTTCTGATGCTCGACAAGCATAACTAGAACGGCCTAGGGGAAAAGTACGCACACCGTTGTAATCGGGCGAGTTTCTACTTTCAGATGCAACAGAAATTTTGCGGATTGGTCAATCCGTTCGCGAGATATGGCAGTTTGGAGGTAAGCAACGCTTGAGAAACACAAAATTTTCGCAGTTCTGTTGCTCGAAACGAATAACTAGAACGGGCTAGGGGAAAAGTACGCATACATTTGTAATCGGGCGAATTTCTACTTTCAGATGCAACAGAAATTTTGCGGATTGGTCAATCCGTTCGCGAGATATGGCAGTTTGGATGTAAGAAACGCTCGAGAAACTCAAAATTTTCGCAGTTCTGATGCTCGAAACGAATAACTAGAACGGCCTAGGGGAAAAGTACGCATAGTGTTGTAATCGGGCGAGTTTCTACTTTCAGATGCAACAGAAATTTTGCGGATTGGTCAATCCGTTCGCGAGATATGGCAGTTTGGAGGTAAGAAACGCTCGAGAAACTCAAAATTTTCGCAGTTCTGATGCTCGACAAGCATAACTAGAACGGCCTAGGGGAAAAGTACGCACACCGTTGTAATCGGGCGAGTTTCTACTTTCAGATGCAACAGAAATTTTGCGGATTGGTCAATCCGTTCGCGAGATATGGCAGTTTGGAGGTAAGCAACTCTTGAAAAACTCAAAATTTTCGCAGTTCTGTTGCTCGAAACGAATAACTAGAACGGGCTAGGGGAAAAGTACGCATACCGTTGTTATTGGGTGAGTTTCTACTTTCAGATGCAACAGAAATTTTGCGGATTGGTCAATCCGTTCGCGAGATATGGCAGTTTGGATGTAAGAAACGCTTGAGAAACTCAAAATTTTCGCAGTTCTGATGCTCGAAACGAATAACTAAAACGGCCTAGGGGAAAAGTACGCATACCGTTGTAATCGGGCGAGTTTCTGCTTTCAGATGCAACAGAAATTTTGCGGATTGGTCAATCCGTTCGCGAGATGTGGCAGTTTGGATGTAAGACACGCTTGAGAAACACAAAATTTTCGCGGTTCTGATGCTCGAAACGAATAACAAGAACGGCCTAGGGGAAAAGTACGCACACCGTTGTAATCGGGCGAGTTTCTACTTTCAGATGCAACAGAAATTTTGCGGATTGGTCATTCCGTTCGCGAGATATGGCAGTTTGGAGGTAAGAAACGCTTGAGAAACTCAAAATTTTCGCAGTTCTGATGCTCGACAAGCATAACTAGAACGGCCTAGGGGAAAAGTACGCACACCGTTGTAATCGGGCGAGTTTCTACTTTCAGATGCAACAGAAATTTTGCGGATTGGTCAATCCGTTCGCGAGATATGGCAGTTTGGAGGTAAGCAACGCTTGAGAAACACAAAATTTTCGCAGTTCTGTTGCTCGAAACGAATAACTAGAACGGGCTAGGGGAAAAGTACGCATACATTTGTAATCGGGCGAATTTCTACTTTCAGATGCAACAGAAATTTTGCGGATTGGTCAATCCGTTCGCGAGATATGGCAGTTTGGATGTAAGAAACGCTCGAGAAACTCAAAATTTTCGCAGTTCTGATGCTCGAAACGAATAACTAGAACGGCCTAGGGGAAAAGTACGCATAGTGTTGTAATCGGGCGAGTTTCTACTTTCAGATGCAACAGAAATTTTGCGGATTGGTCAATCCGTTCGCGAGATATGGCAGTTTGGAGGTAAGAAACGCTCGAGAAACTCAAAATTTTCGCAGTTCTGATGCTCGACAAGCATAACTAGAACGGCCTAGGGGAAAAGTACGCACACCGTTGTAATCGGGCGAGTTTCTACTTTCAGATGCAACAGAAATTTTGCGGATTGGTCAATCCGTTCGCGAGATATGGCAGTTTGGATGTAAGAAACGCTTGAGAAACTCAAAATTTTCGCAGTTCTGTTGCTCGAAACGAATAACTAGAACGGCCTAGGGGAAAAGTACGCATAGTGTTGTAATCGGGCGAGTTTCTACTTTCAGATGCAACAGAAATTTTGCGGATTTGTCATTCCGTTCGCGAGATATGGCAGTTTGGAGGTAAGAAACGCTTGAGAAACTCAAAATTTTCGCAGTTCTGATGCTCGAAACGAATAACTAGAACCGGCTAGGGGAAAAGTACGCATACAGTTGTAATCGGGCGAATTTCTACTTTCAGATGCAACAGAAATTTTGCGGATTGGTCAATCCGTTCGCGAGATATGGCAGTTTGGATGTAAGAAACGCTCGAGAAACTCAAAATTTTCGCAGTTCTGATGCTCGAAACGAATAACTAGAACGGCCTAGGGGAAAAGTACGCACACCGTTGTAATCGGGCGAGTTTCTACTTTCAGATGCAACAGAAATTTTGCGTATTGGTCAATCCGTTCGCGAGATATGGCAGTTTGGAGGTAAGCAACGCTTGAGAAACTCAAAATTTTCGCAGTTCTGATGCTCGAAACGAATAACTAGAACGGGCTAGGGGAAAAGTACGCATACCGTTGTAATCGGGCGAGTTTCTACTTTCAGATGCAACAGAAATTTTGCGGATTGGTCAATCCGTTCGCGAGATATGGCAGTTTGGATGTAAGAAACGCTTGAGAAACTCAAAATTTTCGCAGTTCTGATGCTCGAAACGAATAACTAGAACGGCCTAGGGGAAAAGTACGCATAGTGTTGTAATCGGGCGAGTTTCTACTTTGAGATGCAACAGAAATTTTGCGGATTGGTCAATCCGTTCGCGAGATATGGCAGTTTGGAAGTAAGAAACGCTTGAGAAACTCAAAATTTTCGCAGTTCTGATGCTCGAAACGAACAACTAGAACGGCCTAGGGGAAAAGTACGCATAGTGTTGTAATCGGGCGAGTTTCTACTTTGAGATGCAACAGAAATTTTGCGGATTGGTCAATCCGTTCGCGAGATATGGCAGTTTGGAAGTAAGAAACGCTTGAGAAACTCAAAATTTTCGCAGTTCTGATGCTCGAAACGAATAACTAGAACGGGCTAGGGGAAAAGTACGCATACCGTTGTAGTCGGGCGAGTTTCTACTTTCAGATGCAACAGAAATTTTGCGGATTGGTCAATCCGTTCGCGAGATATGGCAGTTTGGATGTAAGAAACGCTTGAGAAACACAAAATTTTCGCGGTTCTGATGCTCGAAACGAATAGCAAGAACGGCCTAGGGGAAAAGTACGCACACCGTTGTAATCGGGCGAGTTTCTACTTTCAGATGCAACAGAAATTTTGCGGATTGGTCATTCCGTTCGCGAGATATGGCAGTTTGGAGGCAAGAAACGCTTGATAAACTCAAAATTTTTGCAGTTCTGATGCTCGACAAGCATAACTAGAACGGCCTAGGGGAAAAGTACGCACACCGTTGTAATCGGGCGAGTTTCTACTTTCAGATGCAACAGAAATTTTGCGGATTGGTCAATCCGTTCGCGAGATATGGCAGTTTGGAGGTAAGCAACGCTTGAGAAACTCAAAATTTTCGCAGTTCTGTTGCTCGAAACGAATAACTAGAACGGGCTAGGGGAAAAGTACGCATACATTTGTAATCGGGCGAATTTCTACTTTCAGATGCAACAGAAATTTTGCGGATTGGTCAATCCGTTCGCGAGATATGGCAGTTTTGATGTAAGAAACGCTCGAGAAACTCAAAATTTTCGCAGATCTGATGCTCGAAACGAATAACTAGAACGACCTAGGGGAAAAGTACGCACACCGTTGTAATCGGGCGAGTTTCTACTTTCAGATGCAACAGAAATTTTGCGAATTGGTCAATCCGTTCGCGAGATATGGCAGTTTGGAGGTAAGAAACGCTTGAGAAACTCAAAATTTTCGCAGTTCTGATGCTCGACAAGCATAACTAGAACGGCCTAGGGGAAAAGTACGCACACCGTTGTAATCGGGCGAGTTTCTACTTTCAGATGCAACAGAAATTTTGCGGATTGGTCAATCCGTTCGCGAGATATGGCAGTTTGGAGGTAAGAAACGCTTGAGAAACACAAAATTTTCGCGGTTCTGATGCTCGAAACGAATAACAAGAACGGCCTAGGGGAAAAGTACGCACACCGTTGTAATCGGGCGAGTTTCTACTTTCAGATGCAACAGAAATTTTGCGGATTTGTCATTCCGTTCGCGAGATATGGCAGTTTGGAGGTAAGAAACGCTTGAGAAACTCAAAATTTTCGCAGTTCTGATGCTCGAAACGAATAACTAGAACGGCCTAGGGGAAAAGTACGCACACCGTTGTAGTCGGGCGAGTTTCTACTTTCAGATGCAACAGAAATTTTGCGGATTGGTCAATCCGTTCGCGAGATATGGCAGTTTGGAGGTAAGAAACGCTTGAGAAACTCAAAATTTTCGCAGTTCTGATGCTCGACAAGCATAACTAGAACGGCCTAGGGGAAAAGTACGCATAGTGTTGTAATCGGGCGAGTTTCTACTTTCAGATGCAACAGAAATTTTGCGGATTGGTCAATCCGTTCGCGAGATATGGCAGTTTGGAGGTAAGCAACGCTTGAGAAACTCAAAATTTTCGCAGTTCTGATGCTCGAAACGAATAACTAGAACGGGCTAGGGGAAAAGTACGCATACCGTTGTAATCGGGCGAGTTTCTACTTTCAGATGCAACAGAAATTTTGCGGATTGGTCAATCCGTTCGCGAGATATGGCAGTTTGGAGATAAGCAACGCTTGAAAAACTCAAAATTTTCGCAGTTCTGTTGCTCGAAACGAATAACTAGAACGGGCTAGGGGAAAAGTACGCATACCGTTGTAATCG
Source organism: Ptiloglossa arizonensis (assembly GCF_051014685.1). Taxonomy (NCBI): domain Eukaryota; kingdom Metazoa; phylum Arthropoda; class Insecta; order Hymenoptera; family Colletidae; genus Ptiloglossa; species Ptiloglossa arizonensis. The sequence continues at coordinate 2,042,381 of NW_027478386.1, forward strand.
GGCGAGCTTCTACTTTCAGATGCAACAGAAATTTTGCGGATTGGTCAATCCGTTCGCGAGATATGGCAGTTTGGAGGTAAGAAACGCTTGAGAAACTCAAAATTTTCGCAGTTCTGATGCTCGAAACGAATAACTAGAACGGCCTAGGGGAAAAGTACGCATAGTGTTGTAATCGGGCGAGTTTCTACTTTCAGATGCAACAGAAATTTTGCGGATTGGTCAATCCGTTCGCGAGATATGGCAGTTTGGAGGTAAGAAACGCTTGAGAAACTCAAAATTTTCGCAGTTCTGATGCTCGAAACGAATAACTAGAACGGCCTAGGGGAAAAGTACGCATAGTGTTGTAATCGGGCGAGTTTCTACTTTCAGATGCAACAGAAATTTTGCGGATTGGTCAATCCGTTCGCGAGATATGGCAGTTTGGAGGTAAGAAACGCTCGAGAAACTCAAAATTTTCGCAGTTCTGATGCTCGACAAGCATAACTAGAACGGCCTAGGGGAAAAGTACGCACACCGTTGTAATCGGGCGAGTTTCTACTTTCAGATGCAACAGAAATTTTGCGGATTGGTCAATCCGTTCGCGAGATATGGCAGTTTGGAGGTAAGCAACTCTTGAAAAACTCAAAATTTTCGCAGTTCTGTTGCTCGAAACGAATAACTAGAACGGGCTAGGGGAAAAGTACGCATACCGTTGTTATTGGGCGAGTTTCTACTTTCAGATGCAACAGAAATTTTGCGGATTGGTCAATCCGTTCGCGAGATATGGCAGTTTGGATGTAAGAAACGCTTGAGAAACTCAAAATTTTCGCAGTTCTGATGCTCGAAACGAATAACTAGAACGGCCTAGGGGAAAAGTACGCATACCGTTGTAATCGGGCGAGTTTCTGCTTTCAGATGCAACAGAAATTTTGCGGATTGGTCAATCCGTTCGCGAGATGTGGCAGTTTGGATGTAAGACACGCTTGAGAAACACAAAATTTTCGCGGTTCTGATGCTCGAAACGAATAACAAGAACGGCCTAGGGGAAAAGTACGCACACCGTTGTAATCGGGCGAGTTTCTACTTTCAGATGCAACAGAAATTTTGCGGATTGGTCATTCCGTTCGCGAGATATGGCAGTTTGGAGGTAAGAAACGCTTGAGAAACTCAAAATTTTCGCAGTTCTGATGCTCGACAAGCATAACTAGAACGGCCTAGGGGAAAAGTACGCACACCGTTGTAATCGGGCGAGTTTCTACTTTCAGATGCAACAGAAATTTTGCGGATTGGTCAATCCGTTCGCGAGATATGGCAGTTTGGAGGTAAGAAACGCTTGAGAAACTCAAAATTTTCGCAGTTCTGATGCTCGAAACGAATAACTAGAACGGCCTAGGGGAAAAGTACGCATAGTGTTGTAATCGGGCGAGTTTCTACTTTCAGATGCAACAGAAATTTTGCGGATTGGTCAATCCGTTCGCGAGATATGGCAGTTTGGAGGTAAGAAACGCTCGAGAAACTCAAAATTTTCGCAGTTCTGATGCTCGACAAGCATAACTAGAACGGCCTAGGGGAAAAGTACGCACACCGTTGTAATCGGGCGAGTTTCTACTTTCAGATGCAACAGAAATTTTGCGGATTGGTCAATCCGTTCGCGAGATATGGCAGTTTGGAGGTAAGCAACTCTTGAAAAACTCAAAATTTTCGCAGTTCTGATGCTCGACAAGCATAACTAGAACGGCCTAGGGGAAAAGTACGCATACCGTTGTAATCGGGCGAGTTTCTACTTTCAGATGCAACAGAAATTTTGCGGATTGGTCAATCCGTTCGCGAGATATGGCAGTTTGGATGTAAGAAACGCTTGAGAAACTCAAAATTTTCGCAGTTCTGTTGCTCGAAACGAATAACTAGAACGGCCTAGGGGAAAAGTACGCATAGTGTTGTAATCGGGCGAGTTTCTACTTTCAGATGCAACAGAAATTTTGCGGATTGGTCAATCCGTTCGCGAGATATGGCAATTTGGAGGTAAGCAACGCTTGAGAAACTCAAAATTTTCGCAGTTCTGTTGCTCGAAACGAATAACTAGAACGGGCTAGGGGAAAAGTACGCATACATTTGTAATCGGGCGAATTTCTACTTTCAGATGCAACAGAAATTTTGCGGATTGGTCAATCCGTTCGCGAGATATGGCAGTTTGGATGTAAGAAACGCTCGAGAAACTCAAAATTTTCGCAGTTCTGATGCTCGAAACGAATAACTAGAACGGCCTAGGGGAAAAGTACGCATACCGTTGTAATCGGGCGAGTTTCTACTTTCAGATGCAACAGAAATTTTGCGGATTGGTCAATCCGTTCGCGAGATATGGCAGTTTGGATGTAAGAAACGCTTGAGAAACTCAAAATTTTCGCAGTTCTGTTGCTCGAAACGAATAACTAGAACGGCCTAGGGGAAGAGTACGCATAGTGTTGTAATCGGGCGAGTTTCTACTTTCAGATGCAACAGAAATTTTGCGGATTGGTCAATCCGTTCGCGAGATATGGCAGTTTGGATGTAAGAAACGCTTGAGAAACTCAAAATTTTCGCAGTTCTGATGGTCGAAACGAATAACTAGAACGGCCTAGGGGAAAAGTACGCATAGTGTTGTAATCGGGCGAGTTTCTACTTTCAGATGCAACAGAAATTTTGCGGATTGGTCAATCCGTTCGCGAGATATGGCAGTTTGGAGGTAAGAAACGCTCGAGAAACTCAAAATTTTCGCAGTTCTGATGCTCGACAAGCATAACTAGAACGGCCTAGGGGAAAAGTACGCACACCGTTGTAATCGGGCGAGTTTCTACTTTCAGATGCAACAGAAATTTTGCGGATTGGTCAATCCGTTCGCGAGATATGGCAGTTTGGAGGTAAGAAACGCTCGAGAAACTCAAAATTTTCGCAGTTCTGATGCTCGACAAGCATAACTAGAACGGCCTAGGGGAAAAGTACGCACACCGTTGTAATCGGGCGAGTTTCTACTTTCAGATGCAACAGAAATTTTGCGGATTGGTCAATCCGTTCGCGAGATATGGCAGTTTGGATGTAAGAAACGCTTGAGAAACTCAAAATTTTCGCAGTTCTGTTGCTCGAAACGAATAACTAGAAAGGCCTAGGGGAAAAGTACGCATAGTGTTGTAATCGGGCGAGTTTCTACTTTCAGATGCAACAGAAATTTTGCGGATTGGTCAATCCGTTCGCGAGATATGGCAGTTTGGAGGTAAGAAACGCTTGAGAAACTCAAAATTTTCGCAGTTCTGATGCTCGAAACGAATAACTAGAACGGCCTAGGGGAAAAGTACGCACACCGTTGTAGTCGGGCGAGTTTCTACTTTCAGATGCAACAGAAATTTTGCAGATTGGTCAATCCGTTCGCGAGATATGGCAGTTTGGAGGTAAGCAACGCTTGAAAAACTCAAAATTTTCGCAGTTCTGTTGCTCGAAACGAATAACTAGAACGGGCTTGGGGAAAAGTACGCATACCGTTGTAATTGGGCGAGTTTCTACTTTCAGATGCAACAGAAATTTTGCGGATTGGTCAATCCGTTCGCGAGATATGGCAGTTTGGATGTAAGAAACGCTTGAGAAACTCAAAATTTTCGCAGTTCTGATGCTCGAAACGAATAACTAGAACGGGCTAGGGGAAAAGTACGCATACCGTTGTAATCGGGCGAGTTTCTACTTTCAGATGCAACAGAAATTTTGCGGATTGGTCAATCCGTTCGCGAGATATGGCAGTTTGGAGGTAAGAAACGCTCGAGAAACTCAAAATTTTCGCAGTTCTGATGCTCGACAAGCATAACTAGAACGGGCTAGGGGAAAAGTTCTCACACCGTTGTAGTCGGGCGAGTTTCTACTTTCAGATGCAACAGAAATTTTGCGGATTGGTCAATCCGTTCGCGAGATGTGGCAGTTTGGATGTAAGAAACGCTTGAGAAACACAAAATTTTCGCGGTTCTGATGCTCGAAACGAATAACAAGAACGGCCTAGGGGAAAAGTACGCACACCGTTGTAGTCGGGCGAGTTTCTACTTTCAGATGCAACAGAAATTTTGCGGATTGGTCAATCCGTTCGCGAGATATGGCAGTTTGGAGGTAAGAAACGCTCGAGAAACTCAAAATTTTCGCAGTTCTGATGCTCGACAAGCATAACTAGAACGGCCTAGGGGAAAAGTACGCACACCGTTGTAATCGGGCGAGTTTCTACTTTCAGATGCAACAGAAATTTTGCGGATTGGTCAATCCGTTCGCGAGATATGGCAGTTTGGAGGTAAGAAACGCTCGAGAAACTCAAAATTTTCGCAGTTCTGATGCTCGACAAGCATAACTAGAACGGCCTAGGGGAAAAGTACGCACACCGTTGTAATCGGGCGAGTTTCTACTTTCAGATGCAACAGAAATTTTGCGGATTGGTCAATCCGTTCGCGAGATATGGCAGTTTGGATGTAAGAAACGCTTGAGAAACTCAAAATTTTCGCAGTTCTGTTGCTCGAAACGAATAACTAGAAAGGCCTAGGGGAAAAGTACGCATAGTGTTGTAATCGGGCGAGTTTCTACTTTCAGATGCAACAGAAATTTTGCGGATTGGTCAATCCGTTCGCGAGATATGGCAGTTTGGAGGTAAGAAACGCTTGAGAAACTCAAAATTTTCGCAGTTCTGATGCTCGAAACGAATAACTAGAACGGCCTAGGGGAAAAGTACGCACACCGTTGTAGTCGGGCGAGTTTCTACTTTCAGATGCAACAGAAATTTTGCAGATTGGTCAATCCGTTCGCGAGATATGGCAGTTTGGAGGTAAGCAACGCTTGAAAAACTCAAAATTTTCGCAGTTCTGTTGCTCGAAACGAATAACTAGAACGGGCTTGGGGAAAAGTACGCATACCGTTGTAATTGGGCGAGTTTCTACTTTCAGATGCAACAGAAATTTTGCGGATTGGTCAATCCGTTCGCGAGATATGGCAGTTTGGATGTAAGAAACGCTTGAGAAACTCAAAATTTTCGCAGTTCTGATGCTCGAAACGAATAACTAGAACGGGCTAGGGGAAAAGTACGCATACCGTTGTAATCGGGCGAGTTTCTACTTTCAGATGCAACAGAAATTTTGCGGATTGGTCAATCCGTTCGCGAGATATGGCAGTTTGGAGGTAAGAAACGCTCGAGAAACTCAAAATTTTCGCAGTTCTGATGCTCGACAAGCATAACTAGAACGGGCTAGGGGAAAAGTTCTCACACCGTTGTAGTCGGGCGAGTTTCTACTTTCAGATGCAACAGAAATTTTGCGGATTGGTCAATCCGTTCGCGAGATGTGGCAGTTTGGATGTAAGAAACGCTTGAGAAACACAAAATTTTCGCGGTTCTGATGCTCGAAACGAATAACAAGAACGGCCTAGGGGAAAAGTACGCACACCGTTGTAATCGGGCGAGTTTCTACTTTCAGATGCAACAGAAATTTTGCGGATTGGTCATTCCGTTCGCGAGATATGGCAGTTTGGAGGTAAGAAACGCTTGAGAAACTCAAAATTTTCGCAGTTCTGATGCTCGACAAGCATAACTAGAACGGCCTAGGGGAAAAGTACGCACACCGTTGTAATCGGGCGAGTTTCTACTTTCAGATGCTACAGAAATTTTGCGGATTGGTCAATCCGTTCGTTCGATATGGCAGTTTGGAGGTAAGCAACGCTTGAAAAACTCAAAATTTTCGCAGTTCTGTTGCTCGAAACGAATAACTAGAACGGGCTAGGGGAAAAGTACGCATACCGTTGTAATCGGGCGAGTTTCTACTTTCAGATGCAACAGAAATTTTGCGGATTGGTCAATCCGTTCGCGAGATATGGCAGTTTGGATGTAAGAAACGCTCGAGAAACTCAAAATTTTCGCAGTTCTGATGCTCGAAACGAATAACTAGAACGGCCTAGGGGAAAAGTACGCATAGTGTTGTAATCGGGCGAGTTTCTACTTTCAGATGCAACAGAAATTTTGCGGATTGGTCAATCCGTTCGCGAGATATGGCAGTTTGGAGGTAAGAAACGCTCGAGATTACAAAATTTTCGCAGTTCTGATGCTCGACAAGCATAACTAGAACGGCCTAGGGGAAAAGTACGCACACCGTTGTAATCGGGCGAGTTTCTACTTTCAGATGCAACAGAAATTTTGCGGATTGGTCAATCCGTTCGCGAGATATGGCAGTTTGGATGTAAGAAACGCTTGAGAAACTCAAAATTTTCGCAGTTCTGTTGCTCGAAACGAATAACTAGAACGGCCTAGGGGAAAAGTACGCATAGTGTTGTAATCGGGCGAGTTTCTACTTTCAGATGCAACAGAAATTTTGCGGATTGGTCAATCCGTTCGCGAGATATGGCAGTTTGGAGGTAAGAAACGCTCGAGAAACTCAAAATTTTCGCAGTTCTGATGCTCGACAAGCATAACTAGAACGGCCTAGGGGAAAAGTTCGCACACCGTTGTAATCGGGCGAGTTTCTACTTTCAGATGCAACAGAAATTTTGCGGATTGGTCAATCCGTTCGCGAGATATGGCAGTTTGGAGGTAAGCAACGCTTGAAAAACTCAAAATTTTCGCAGTTCTGTTGCTCGAAACGAATAACTAGAACGGGCTTGGGGAAAAGTACGCATACCGTTGTAATTGGGCGAGTTTCTACTTTCAGATGCAACAGAAATTTTGCGGATTGGTCAATCCGTTCGCGAGATATGGCAGTTTGGATGTAAGAAACGCTTGAGAAACTCAAAATTTTCGCAGTTCTGATGCTCGAAACGAATAACTAGAACGGGCTAGGGGAAAAGTACGCATACCGTTGTAATCGGGCGAGTTTCTACTTTCAGATGCAACAGAAATTTTGCGGATTGGTCAATCCGTTCGCGAGATATGGCAGTTTGGAGGTAAGAAACGCTCGAGAAACTCAAAATTTTCGCAGTTCTGATGCTCGACAAGCATAACTAGAACGGCCTAGGGGAAAAGTACGCACACCGTTGTAATCGGGCGAGTTTCTACTTTCAGATGCAACAGAAATTTTGCGGATTGGTCAATCCGTTCGCGAGATATGGCAGTTTGGATGTAAGAAACGCTTGAGAAACTCAAAATTTTCGCAGTTCTGTTGCTCGAAACGAATAACTAGAACGGCCTAGGGGAAAAGTACGCATAGTGTTGTAATCGGGCGAGTTTCTACTTTCAGATGCAACAGAAATTTTGCGGATTGGTCAATCCGTTCGCGAGATATGGCAGTTTGGAGGTAAGAAACGCTTGAGAAACTCAAAATTTTCGCAGTTCTGATGCTCGAAACGAATAACTAGAACGGCCTAGGGGAAAAGTACGCACACCGTTGTAGTCGGGCGAGTTTCTACTTTCAGATGCAACAGAAATTTTGCAGATTGGTCAATCCGTTCGCGAGATATGGCAGTTTGGAGGTAAGCAACGCTTGAGAAACTCAAAATTTTCGCAGTTCTGATGCTCGAAACGAATAACTAGAACGGCCTAGGGGAAAAGTACGCACACCGTTGTAATCGGGCGAGTTTCTACTTTCAGATGCAACAGAAATTTTGCGGATTGGTCAATCCGTTCGCGAGATATGGCAGTTTGGAGGTAAGCAACGCTTGAGAAACTCAAAATTTTCGCAGTTCTGTTGCTCGAAACGAATAACTAGAACGGCCTAGGGGAAAAGTACGCATACCGTTGTAATCGGGCGTGTTTCTGCTTTCAGATGCAACAGAAATTTTGCGGATTGGTCAATCCGTTCGCGAGATGTGGCAGTTTGGATGTAAGAAACGCTTGAGAAACACAAAATTTTCGCGGTTCTGATGCTCGAAACGAATAACAAGAACGGCCTAGGGGAAAAGTACGCACACCGTTGTAATCGGGCGAGTTTCTACTTTCAGATGCAACAGAAATTTTGCGGATTGGTCATTCCGTTCGCGAGATATGGCAGTTTGGAGGTAAGAAACGCTTGAGAAACTCAAAATTTTCGCAGTTCTGATGCTCGACAAGCATAACTAGAACGGCCTAGGGGAAAAGTACGCACACCGTTGTAATCGGGCGAGTTTCTACTTTCAGATGCAACAGAAATTTTGCGGATTGGTCAATCCGTTCGCGAGATATGGCAGTTTGGAGGTAAGCAACGCTTGAGAAACTCAAAATTTTCGCAGTTCTGATGCTCGAAACGAATAACTAGAACGGCCTAGGGGAAAAGTACGCATACCGTTGTAATCGGGCGAGTTTCTACTTTCAGATGCAACAGAAATTTTGCGGATTGGTCAATCCGTTCGCGAGATATGGCAGTTTGGATGTAAGAAACGCTCGAGAAACTCAAAATTTTCGCAGTTCTGATGCTCGAAACGAATAACTAGAACGGCCTAGGGGAAAAGTACGCATAGTGTTGTAATCGGGCGAGTTTCTACTTTCAGATGCAACAGAAATTCTGCGGATTGGTCAATCCGTTCGCGAGATATGGCAGTTTGGAGGTAAGAAACGCTTGAGAAACTCAAAATTTTCGCAGTTCTGATGCTCGAAACGAATAACTAGAACGGCCTAGGGGAAAAGTACGCATACCGTTGTAATCGGGCGAGTTTCTACTTTCAGATGCAACAGAAATTTTGCGGATTGGTCAATCCGTTCGCGAGATATGGCAGTTTGGATGTAAGAAACGCTCGAGAAACTCAAAATTTTCGCAGTTCTGATGCTCGAAACGAATAACTAGAACGGCCTAGGGGAAAAGTACGCACACCGTTGTAATCGGGCGAGTTTCTACTTTCAGATGCAACAGAAATTTTGCGGATTGGTCATTCCGTTCGCGAGATATGGCAGTTTGGAGGTAAGAAACGCTTGAGAAACTCAAAATTTTCGCAGTTCTGATGCTCGACAAGCATAACTAGAACGGCCTAGGGGAAAAGTACGCACACCGTTGTAATCGGGCGAGTTTCTACTTTCAGATGCAACAGAAATTTTGCGGATTGGTCAATCCGTTCGCGAGATATGGCAGTTTGGAGGTAAGCAACGCTTGAGAAACTCAAAATTTTCGCAGTTCTGATGCTCGAAACGAATAACTAGAACGGCCTAGGGGAAAAGTACGCATACCGTTGTAATCGGGCGAGTTTCTACTTTCAGATGCAACAGAAATTTTGCGGATTGGTCAATCCGTTCGCGAGATATGGCAGTTTGGATGTAAGAAACGCTCGAGAAACTCAAAATTTTCGCAGTTCTGATGCTCGAAACGAATAACTAGAACGGCCTAGGGGAAAAGTACGCATAGTGTTGTAATCGGGCGAGTTTCTACTTTCAGATGCAACAGAAATTCTGCGGATTGGTCAATCCGTTCGCGAGATATGGCAGTTTGGAGGTAAGAAACGCTTGAGAAACTCAAAATTTTCGCAGTTCTGATGCTCGAAACGAATAACTAGAACGGCCTAGGGGAAAAGTACGCATACCGTTGTAATCGGGCGAGTTTCTACTTTCAGATGCAACAGAAATTTTGCGGATTGGTCAATCCGTTCGCGAGATATGGCAGTTTGGATGTAAGAAACGCTCGAGAAACTCAAAATTTTCGCAGTTCTGATGCTCGAAACGAATAACTAGAACGGCCTAGGGGAAAAGTACGCATAGTGTTGTAATCGGGCGAGTTTCTACTTTCAGATGCAACAGAAATTTTGCGGATTGGTCAATCCGTTCGCGAGATATGGCAGTTTGGAGGTAAGAAACGCTCGAGAAACTCAAAATTTTCGCAGTTCTGATGCTCGACAAGCATAACTAGAACGGCCTAGGGGAAAAGTACGCACACCGTTGTAATCGGGCGAGTTTCTACTTTCAGATGCAACAGAAATTTTGCGGATTGGTCAATCCGTTCGCGAGATATGGCAGTTTGGATGTAAGAAACGCTTGAGAAACTCAAAATTTTCGCAGTTCTGTTGCTCGAAACGAATAACTAGAACGGCCTAGGGGAAAAGTACGCATAGTGTTGTAATCGGGCGAGTTTCTACTTTCAGATGCAACAGAAATTTTGCGGATTGGTCAATCCGTTCGCGAGATATGGCAGTTTGGAGGTAAGAAACGCTTGAGAAACTCAAAATTTTCGCAGTTCTGATGCTCGAAACGAATAACTAGAACGGCCTAGGGGAAAAGTACGCACACCGTTGTAGTCGGGCGAGTTTCTACTTTCAGATGCAACAGAAATTTTGCAGATTGGTCAATCCGTTCGCGAGATATGGCAGTTTGGAGGTAAGCAACGCTTGAGAAACTCAAAATTTTCGCAGTTCTGATGCTCGAAACGAATAACTAGAACGGCCTAGGGGAAAAGTACGCATACCGTTGTAATCGGGCGAGTTTCTGCTTTCAGATGCAACAGAAATTTTGCGGATTGGTCAATCCGTTCGCGAGATGTGGCAGTTTGGATGTAAGAAACGCTTGAGAAACACAAAATTTTCGCGGTTCTGATGCTCGAAACGAATAACAAGAACGGCCTAGGGGAAAAGTACGCACACCGTTGTAATCGGGCGAGTTTCTACTTTCAGATGCAACAGAAATTTTGCGGATTGGTCATTCCGTTCGCGAGATATGGCAGTTTGGAGGTAAGAAACGCTTGAGAAACTCAAAATTTTCGCAGTTCTGATGCTCGACAAGCATAACTAGAACGGCCTAGGGGAAAAGTACGCACACCGTTGTAATCGGGCGAGTTTCTACTTTCAGATGCAACAGAAATTTTGCGGATTGGTCAATCCGTTCGCGAGATATGGCAGTTTGGAGGTAAGCAACGCTTGAGAAACTCAAAATTTTCGCAGTTCTGTTGCTCGAAACGAATAACTAGAACGGGCTAGGGGAAAAGTACGCATACATTTGTAATCGGGCGAATTTCTACTTTCAGATGCAACAGAAATTTTGCGGATTGGTCAATCCGTTCGCGAGATATGGCAGTTTGGATGTGAGAAACGCTCGAGAAACTCAAAATTTTCGCAGTTTTGATGCTCGAAACGAATAACTAGAACGGCCTAGGGGAAAAGTACGCATAGTGTTGTAATCGGGCGAGTTTCTACTTTCAGATGCAACAGAAATTTTGCGGATTGGTCAATCCGTTCGCGAGATATGGCAGTTTGGAGGTAAGAAACGCTCGAGAAACTCAAAATTTTCGCAGTTCTGATGCTCGACAAGCATAACTAGAACGGCCTAGGGGAAAAGTACGCACACCGTTGTAATCGGGCGAGTTTCTACTTTCAGATGCAACAGAAATTTTGCGGATTGGTCAATCCGTTCGCGAGATATGGCAGTTTGGATGTAAGAAACGCTTGAGAAACTCAAAATTTTCGCAGTTCTGTTGCTCGAAACGAATAACTAGAACGGCCTAGGGGAAAAGTACGCATAGTGTTGTAATCGGGCGAGTTTCTACTTTCAGATGCAACAGAAATTTTGCGGATTGGTCAATCCGTTCGCGAGATATGGCAGTTTGGAGGTAAGCAACGCTTGAGAAACTCAAAATTTTCGCAGTTCTGTTGCTCGAAACGAATAACTAGAACGGGCTAGGGGAAAAGTACGCATACATTTGTAATCGGGCGAATTTCTACATTCAGATGCAACAGAAATTTTGCGGATTGGTCAATCCGTTCGCGAGATATGGCAGTTTGGATGTAAGAAACGCTCGAGAAACTCAAAATTTTCGCAGTTCTGATGCTCGAAACGAATAACTAGAACGGCCTAGGGGAAAAGTACGCATAGTGTTGTAATCGGGCGAGTTTCTACTTTCAGATGCAACAGAAATTTTGCGGATTGGTCAATCCGTTCGCGAGATATGGCAGTTTGGAGGTAAGAAACGCTTGAGAAACTCAAAATTTTCGCAGTTCTGATGCTCGAAACGAATAACTAGAACGGCCTAGGGGAAAAGTACGCACACCGTTGTAGTCGGGCGAGTTTCTACTTTCAGATGCAACAGAAATTTTGCAGATTGGTCAATCCGTTCGCGAGATATGGCAGTTTGGAGGTAAGCAACGCTTGAGAAACTCAAAATTTTCGCAGTTCTGATGCTCGAAACGAATAACTAGAACGGCCTAGGGGAAAAGTACGCATAGTGTTGTAATCGGGCGAGTTTCTACTTTCAGATGCAACAGAAATTTTGCGGATTGGTCAATCCGTTCGCGAGATATGGCAGTTTGGAGGTAAGAAACGCTTGAGAAACTCAAAATTTTCGCAGTTCTGATGCTCGAAACGAATAACTAGAACGGCCTAGGGGAAAAGTACGCATAGTGTTGTAATCGGGCGAGTTTCTACTTTCAGATGCAACAGAAATTTTGCGGATTGGTCAATCCGTTCGCGAGATATGGCAGTTTGGAGGTAAGAAACGCTCGAGAAACTCAAAATTTTCGCAGTTCTGATGCTCGACAAGCATAACTAGAACGGCCTAGGGGAAAAGTACGCACACCGTTGTAATCGGGCGAGTTTCTACTTTCAGATGCAACAGAAATTTTGCGGATTGGTCAATCCGTTCGCGAGATATGGCAGTTTGGAGGTAAGCAACGCTTGAAAAACTCAAAATTTTCGCAGTTCTGAAGCTCGAAACGAATAACTAGAACGGGCTTGGGGAAAAGTACGCATACCGTTGTAATTGGGCGAGTTTCTACTTTCAGATGCAACAGAAATTTTGCGGATTGGTCAATCCGTTCGCGAGATATGGCAGTTTGGATGTAAGAAACGCTTGAGAAACTCAAAATTTTCGCAGTTCTGATGCTCGAAACGAATAACTAGAACGGCCTAGGGGAAAAGTACGCATACCGTTGTAATCGGGCGAGTTTCTACTTTCAGATGCAACAGAAATTTTGCGGATTGGTCAATCCGTTCGCGAGATGTGGCTGTTTGGATGTAAGAAACGCTTGAGAAACACAAAATTTTCGCGGTTCTGATGCTCGAAACGAATAACAAGAACGGCCTAGGGGAAAAGTACGCACACCGTTGTAATCGGGCGAGTTTCTACTTTCAGATGCAACAGAAATTTTGCGGATTGGTCATTCCGTTCGCGAGATATGGCAGTTTGGAGGTAAGAAACGCTTGAGAAACTCAAAATTTTCGCAGTTCTGATGCTCGACAAGCATAACTAGAACGGCCTAGGGGAAAAGTACGCATAGTGTTGTAATCGGGCGAGTTTCTACTTTCAGATGCAACAGAAATTTTGCGGATTGGTCAATCCGTTCGCGAGGTATGGCAGTTTGGAGGTAAGCAACGCTTGAGAAACTCAAAATTTTCGCTGTTCTGTTGCTCGAAACGAATAACTAGAACGGGCTAGGGGAAAAGTACGCATAGTGTTGTAATCGGGCGAGTTTCTACTTTCAGATGCAACAGAAATTTTGCGGATTGGTCAATCCGTTCGCGAGATATGGCAGTTTGGAGGTAAGAAACGCTTGAGAAACTCAAAATTTTCGCAGTTCTGATGCTCGAAACGAATAACTAGAACGGCCTAGGGGAAAAGTACGCACACCGTTGTAGTCGGGCGAGTTTCTACTTTCAGATGCAACAGAAATTTTGCAGATTGGTCAATCCGTTCGCGAGATATGGCAGTTTGGAGGTAAGCAACGCTTGAGAAACTCAAAATTTTCGCAGTTCTGATGCTCGAAACGAATAACTAGAACGGCCTAGGGGAAAAGTACGCATAGTGTTGTAATCGGGCGAGTTTCTACTTTCAGATGCAACAGAAATTTTGCGGATTGGTCAATCCGTTCGCGAGATATGGCAGTTTGGAGGTAAGAAACGCTTGAGAAACTCAAAATTTTCGCAGTTCTGATGCTCGAAACGAATAACTAGAACGGCCTAGGGGAAAAGTACGCATAGTGTTGTAATCGGGCGAGTTTCTACTTTCAGATGCAACAGAAATTTTGCGGATTGGTCAATCCGTTCGCGAGATATGGCAGTTTGGAGGTAAGAAACGCTCGAGAAACTCAAAATTTTCGCAGTTCTGATGCTCGACAAGCATAACTAGAACGGCCTAGGGGAAAAGTACGCACACCGTTGTAATCGGGCGAGTTTCTACTTTCAGATGCAACAGAAATTTTGCGGATTGGTCAATCCGTTCGCGAGATATGGCAGTTTGGAGGTAAGCAACGCTTGAAAAACTCAAAATTTTCGCAGTTCTGAAGCTCGAAACGAATAACTAGAACGGGCTTGGGGAAAAGTACGCATACCGTTGTAATTGGGCGAGTTTCTACTTTCAGATGCAACAGAAATTTTGCGGATTGGTCAATCCGTTCGCGAGATATGGCAGTTTGGATGTAAGAAACGCTTGAGAAACTCAAAATTTTCGCAGTTCTGATGCTCGAAACGAATAACTAGAACGGCCTAGGGGAAAAGTACGCATACCGTTGTAATCGGGCGAGTTTCTACTTTCAGATGCAACAGAAATTTTGCGGATTGGTCAATCCGTTCGCGAGATGTGGCTGTTTGGATGTAAGAAACGCTTGAGAAACACAAAATTTTCGCGGTTCTGATGCTCGAAACGAATAACAAGAACGGCCTAGGGGAAAAGTACGCACACCGTTGTAATCGGGCGAGTTTCTACTTTCAGATGCAACAGAAATTTTGCGGATTGTTCATTCCGTTCGCGAGATATGGCAGTTTGGAGGTAAGAAACGCTTGAGAAACTCAAAATTTTCGCAGTTCTGATGCTCGACAAGCATAACTAGAACGGCCTAGGGGAAAAGTACGCATAGTGTTGTAATCGGGCGAGTTTCTACTTTCAGATGCAACAGAAATTTTGCGGATTGGTCAATCCGTTCGCGAGGTATGGCAGTTTGGAGGTAAGCAACGCTTGAGAAACTCAAAATTTTCGCTGTTCTGTTGCTCGAAACGAATAACTAGAACGGGCTAGGGGAAAAGTACGCATACATATGTAATCGGGCGAATTTCTACTTTCAGATGCAACAGAAATTTTGCGGATTGGTCAATCCGTTCGCGAGATATGGCAGTTTGGATGTAAGAAACGCTCGAGAAACTCAAAATTTTCGCAGTTCTGATGCTCGAAACGAATAACTAGAACGGCCTAGGGGAAAAGTACGCCCACCGTTGTAATCGGGCGAGTTTCTACTTTCAGATGCAACAGAAATTTTGCGAATTGTTCAATCCGTTCGCGAGATATGGCAGTTTGGAGGTAAGCAACTCTTGAGAAACTCAAAATTTTCGCAGTTCTGATGCTCGAAACGAATAACTAGAACGGCCTAGGGGAAAAGTACGCATAGTGTTGTAATCGGGCGAGTTTCTACTTTCAGATGCAACAGAAATTTTGCGGATTGGTCAATCCGTTCGCGAGATATGGCAGTTTGGAAGTAAGAAACGCTTGAGAAACTCAAAATTTTCGCAGTTCTGATGCTCGAAACGAATAACTAGAACGGCCTAGGGGAAAAGTACGCATAGTGTTGTAATCGGCCGAGTTTCGACTTTCAGATGCAACAGAAATTTTGCGGATTGGTCAATCCGTTCGCGAGATATGGCAGTTTGGAGGTAAGCAACGCTCGAGAAACTCAAAATTTTCGCAGTTCTGATGCTCGACAAGCATAACTAGAACGGCCTAGGGGAAAAGTACGCACACCGTTGTAATCGGGCGAGTTTCTACTTTCAGATGCAACAGAAATTTTGCGGATTGGTCAATCCGTTCGCGAGATATGGCAGTTTGGAGGTAAGCAACGCTTGAAAAACTCAAAATTTTCGCAGTTCTGAAGCTCGAAACGAATAACTAGAACGGGCTTGGGGAAAAGTACGCATACCGTTGTAATTGGGCGAGTTTCTACTTTCAGATGCAACAGAAATTTTGCGGATTGGTCAATCCGTTCGCGAGATATGGCAGTTTGGATGTAAGAAACGCTTGAGAAACTCAAAATTTTCGCAGTTCTGATGCTCGAAACGAATAACTAGAACGGCCTAGGGGAAAAGTACGCATACCGTTGTAATCGGGCGAGTTTCTACTTTCAGATGCAACAGAAATTTTGCGGATTGGTCAATCCGTTCGCGAGATGTGGCTGTTTGGATGTAAGAAACGCTTGAGAAACACAAAATTTTCGCGGTTCTGATGCTCGAAACGAATAACAAGAACGGCCTAGGGGAAAAGTACGCACACCGTTGTAATCGGGCGAGTTTCTACTTTCAGATGCAACAGAAATTTTGCGGATTGGTCATTCCGTTCGCGAGATATGGCAGTTTGGAGGTAAGAAACGCATGAGAAACTCAAAATTTTCGCAGTTCTGATGCTCGACAAGCATAACTAGAACGGCCTAGGGGAAAAGTACGCATAGTGTTGTAATCGGGCGAGTTTCTACTTTCAGATGCAACAGAAATTTTGCGGATTGGTCAATCCGTTCGCGAGGTATGGCAGTTTGGAGGTAAGCAACGCTTGAGAAACTCAAAATTTTCGCTGTTCTGTTGCTCGAAACGAATAACTAGAACGGGCTAGGGGAAAAGTACGCATACATTTGTAATCGGGCGAATTTCTACTTTCAGATGCAACAGAAATTTTGCGGATTGGTCAATCCGTTCGCGAGATATGGCAGTTTGGATGTAAGAAACGCTCGAGAAACTCAAAATTTTCGCAGTTCTGATGCTCGAAACGAATAACTAGAACGGCCTAGGGGAAAAGTACGCCCACCGTTGTAATCGGGCGAGTTTCTACTTTCAGATGCAACAGAAATTTTGCGAATTGTTCAATCCGTTCGCGAGATATGGCAGTTTGGAGGTAAGCAACTCTTGAGAAACTCAAAATTTTCGCAGTTCTGATGCTCGAAACGAATAACTAGAACGGCCTAGGGGAAAAGTACGCATAGTGTTGTAATCGGGCGAGTTTCTACTTTCAGATGCAACAGAAATTTTGCGGATTGGTCAATCCGTTCGCGAGATATGGCAGTTTGGAAGTAAGAAACGCTTGAGAAACTTAAAATTTTCGCAGTTCTGATGCTCGAAACGAATAACTAGAACGGCCTAGGGGAAAAGTACGCATAGTGTTGTAATCGGGCGAGTTTCGACTTTCAGATGCAACAGAAATTTTGCGGATTGGTCAATCCGTTCGCGAGATATGGCAGTTTGGAGGTAAGCAACGCTTGAAAAACTCAAAATTTTCGCAGTTCTGTTGCTCGAAACGAATAACTAGAACGGGCTAGGGGAAAAGTACGCATACCGTTGTAATCGGGCGAGTTTCTACTTTCAGATGCAACAGAAATTTTGCGGATTGGTCAATCCGTTCGCGAGATATGGCAGTTTGGAAGTAAGAAACGCTTGAGAAACTCAAAATTTTCGCAGTTCTGATGCTCGAAACGAATAACTAGAACGGCCTAGGGGAAAAGTACGCATAGTGTTGTAATCGGGCGAGTTTCGACTTTCAGATGCAACAGAAATTTTGCGGATTGGTCAATCCGTTCGCGAGATATGGCAGTTTGGATGTAAGAAACGCTTGAGAAACTCAAAATTTTCGCAGTTCTGATGCTCGAAACGAATAACTAGAACGGCCTAGGGGAAAAGTACGCATACCGTTGTAATCGGGCGAGTTTCTACTTTCAGATGCAACAGAAATTTTGCGGATTGGTCAATCCGTTCGCGAGATGTGGCTGTTTGGATGTAAGAAACGCTTGAGAAACACAAAATTTTCGCGGTTCTGATGCTCGAAACGAATAACAAGAACGGCCTAGGGGAAAAGTACGCACACCGTTGTAATCGGGCGAGTTTCTACTTTCAGATGCAACAGAAATTTTGCGGATTGGTCATTCCGTTCGCGAGATATGGCAGTTTGGAGGTAAGAAACGCTTGAGAAACTCAAAATTTTCGCAGTTCTGATGCTCGACAAGCATAACTAGAACGGCCTAGGGGAAAAGTACGCATAGTGTTGTAATCGGGCGAGTTTCTACTTTCAGATGCAACAGAAATTTTGCGGATTGGTCAATCCGTTCGCGAGGTATGGCAGTTTGGAGGTAAGCAACGCTTGAGAAACTCAAAATTTTCGCTGTTCTGTTGCTCGAAACGAATAACTAGAACGGGCTAGGGGAAAAGTACGCATACATTTGTAATCGGGCGAATTTCTACTTTCAGATGCAACAGAAATTTTGCGGATTGGTCAATCCGTTCGCGAGATATGGCAGTTTGGATGTAAGAAACGCTCGAGAAACTCAAAATTTTCGCAGTTCTGATGCTCGAAACGAATAACTAGAACGGCCTAGGGGAAAAGTACGCCCACCGTTGTAATCGGGCGAGTTTCTACTTTCAGATGCAACAGAAATTTTGCGAATTGTTCAATCCGTTCGCGAGATATGGCAGTTTGGAGGTAAGCAACTCTTGAGAAACTCAAAATTTTCGCAGTTCTGATGCTCGAAACGAATAACTAGAACGGCCTAGGGGAAAAGTACGCATAGTGTTGTAATCGGGCGAGTTTCTACTTTCAGATGCAACAGAAATTTTGCGGATTGGTCAATCCGTTCGCGAGATATGGCAGTTTGGAAGTAAGAAACGCTTGAGAAACTCAAAATTTTCGCAGTTCTGATGCTCGAAACGAATAACTAGAACGGCCTAGGGGAAAAGTACGCATAGTGTTGTAATCGGGCGAGTTTCGACTTTCAGATGCAACAGAAATTTTGCGGATTGGTCAATCCGTTCGCGAGATATGGCAGTTTGGAGGTAAGCAACGCTCGAGAAACTCAAAATTTTCGCAGTTCTGATGCTCGACAAGCATAACTAGAACGGCCTAGGGGAAAAGTACGCACACCGTTGTAATCGGGCGAGTTTCTACTTTCAGATGCAACAGAAATTTTGCGGATTGGTCAATCCGTTCGCGAGATATGGCAGTTTGGAGGTAAGCAACGCTTGAAAAACTCAAAATTTTCGCAGTTCTGAAGCTCGAAACGAATAACTAGAACGGGCTTGGGGAAAAGTACGCATACCGTTGTAATTGGGCGAGTTTCTACTTTCAGATGCAACAGAAATTTTGCGGATTGGTCAATCCGTTCGCGAGATATGGCAGTTTGGATGTAAGAAACGCTTGAGAAACTCAAAATTTTCGCAGTTCTGATGCTCGAAACGAATAACTAGAACGGCCTAGGGGAAAAGTACGCATACCGTTGTAATCGGGCGAGTTTCTACTTTCAGATGCAACAGAAATTTTGCGGATTGGTCAATCCGTTCGCGAGATGTGGCTGTTTGGATGTAAGAAACGCTTGAGAAACACAAAATTTTCGCGGTTCTGATGCTCGAAACGAATAACAAGAACGGCCTAGGGGAAAAGTACGCACACCGTTGTAATCGGGCGAGTTTCTACTTTCAGATGCAACAGAAATTTTGCGGATTGGTCATTCCGTTCGCGAGATATGGCAGTTTGGAGGTAAGAAACGCATGAGAAACTCAAAATTTTCGCAGTTCTGATGCTCGACAAGCATAACTAGAACGGCCTAGGGGAAAAGTACGCATAGTGTTGTAATCGGGCGAGTTTCTACTTTCAGATGCAACAGAAATTTTGCGGATTGGTCAATCCGTTCGCGAGGTATGGCAGTTTGGAGGTAAGCAACGCTTGAGAAACTCAAAATTTTCGCTGTTCTGTTGCTCGAAACGAATAACTAGAACGGGCTAGGGGAAAAGTACGCATACATTTGTAATCGGGCGAATTTCTACTTTCAGATGCAACAGAAATTTTGCGGATTGGTCAATCCGTTCGCGAGATATGGCAGTTTGGATGTAAGAAACGCTCGAGAAACTCAAAATTTTCGCAGTTCTGATGCTCGAAACGAATAACTAGAACGGCCTAGGGGAAAAGTACGCCCACCGTTGTAATCGGGCGAGTTTCTACTTTCAGATGCAACAGAAATTTTGCGAATTGTTCAATCCGTTCGCGAGATATGGCAGTTTGGAGGTAAGCAACTCTTGAGAAACTCAAAATTTTCGCAGTTCTGATGCTCGAAACGAATAACTAGAACGGCCTAGGGGAAAAGTACGCATAGTGTTGTAATCGGGCGAGTTTCTACTTTCAGATGCAACAGAAATTTTGCGGATTGGTCAATCCGTTCGCGAGATATGGCAGTTTGGAAGTAAGAAACGCTTGAGAAACTTAAAATTTTCGCAGTTCTGATGCTCGAAACGAATAACTAGAACGGCCTAGGGGAAAAGTACGCATAGTGTTGTAATCGGGCGAGTTTCGACTTTCAGATGCAACAGAAATTTTGCGGATTGGTCAATCCGTTCGCGAGATATGGCAGTTTGGAGGTAAGCAACGCTTGAAAAACTCAAAATTTTCGCAGTTCTGTTGCTCGAAACGAATAACTAGAACGGGCTAGGGGAAAAGTACGCATACCGTTGTAATCGGGCGAGTTTCTACTTTCAGATGCAACAGAAATTTTGCGGATTGGTCAATCCGTTCGCGAGATATGGCAGTTTGGAAGTAAGAAACGCTTGAGAAACTCAAAATTTTCGCAGTTCTGATGCTCGAAACGAATAACTAGAACGGCCTAGGGGAAAAGTACGCATAGTGTTGTAATCGGGCGAGTTTCGACTTTCAGATGCAACAGAAATTTTGCGGATTGGTCAATCCGTTCGCGAGATATGGCAGTTTGGATGTAAGAAACGCTTGAGAAACTCAAAATTTTCGCAGTTCTGATGCTCGAAACGAATAACTAGAACGGCCTAGGGGAAAAGTACGCATACCGTTGTAATCGGGCGAGTTTCTACTTTCAGATGCAACAGAAATTTTGCGGATTGGTCAATCCGTTCGCGAGATGTGGCTGTTTGGATGTAAGAAACGCTTGAGAAACACAAAATTTTCGCGGTTCTGATGCTCGAAACGAATAACAAGAACGGCCTAGGGGAAAAGTACGCACACCGTTGTAATCGGGCGAGTTTCTACTTTCAGATGCAACAGAAATTTTGCGGATTGGTCATTCCGTTCGCGAGATATGGCAGTTTGGAGGTAAGAAACGCTTGAGAAACTCAAAATTTTCGCAGTTCTGATGCTCGACAAGCATAACTAGAACGGCCTAGGGGAAAAGTACGCATAGTGTTGTAATCGGGCGAGTTTCTACTTTCAGATGCAACAGAAATTTTGCGGATTGGTCAATCCGTTCGCGAGGTATGGCAGTTTGGAGGTAAGCAACGCTTGAGAAACTCAAAATTTTCGCTGTTCTGTTGCTCGAAACGAATAACTAGAACGGGCTAGGGGAAAAGTACGCATACATTTGTAATCGGGCGAATTTCTACTTTCAGATGCAACAGAAATTTTGCGGATTGGTCAATCCGTTCGCGAGATATGGCAGTTTGGATGTAAGAAACGCTCGAGAAACTCAAAATTTTCGCAGTTCTGATGCTCGAAACGAATAACTAGAACGGCCTAGGGGAAAAGTACGCCCACCGTTGTAATCGGGCGAGTTTCTACTTTCAGATGCAACAGAAATTTTGCGAATTGTTCAATCCGTTCGCGAGATATGGCAGTTTGGAGGTAAGCAACTCTTGAGAAACTCAAAATTTTCGCAGTTCTGATGCTCGAAACGAATAACTAGAACGGCCTAGGGGAAAAGTACGCATAGTGTTGTAATCGGGCGAGTTTCTACTTTCAGATGCAACAGAAATTTTGCGGATTGGTCAATCCGTTCGCGAGATATGGCAGTTTGGAAGTAAGAAACGCTTGAGAAACTCAAAATTTTCGCAGTTCTGATGCTCGAAACGAATAACTAGAACGGCCTAGGGGAAAAGTACGCATAGTGTTGTAATCGGGCGAGTTTCGACTTTCAGATGCAACAGAAATTTTGCGGATTGGTCAATCCGTTCGCGAGATATGGCAGTTTGGAGGTAAGCAACGCTCGAGAAACTCAAAATTTTCGCAGTTCTGATGCTCGACAAGCATAACTAGAACGGCCTAGGGGAAAAGTACGCACACCGTTGTAATCGGGCGAGTTTCTACTTTCAGATGCAACAGAAATTTTGCGGATTTGTCAATCCGTTCGCGAGATATGGCAGTTTGGAGGTAAGCAACGCTTGAAAAACTCAAAATTTTCGCAGTTCTGAAGCTCGAAACGAATAACTAGAACGGGCTTGGGGAAAAGTACGCATACCGTTGTAATTGGGCGAGTTTCTACTTTCAGATGCAACAGAAATTTTGCGGATTGGTCAATCCGTTCGCGAGATATGGCAGTTTGGATGTAAGAAACGCTTGAGAAACTCAAAATTTTCGCAGTTCTGATGCTCGAAACGAATAACTAGAACGGCCTAGGGGAAAAGTACGCATACCGTTGTAATCGGGCGAGTTTCTACTTTCAGATGCAACAGAAATTTTGCGGATTGGTCAATCCGTTCGCGAGATGTGGCTGTTTGGATGTAAGAAACGCTTGAGAAACACAAAATTTTCGCGGTTCTGATGCTCGAAACGAATAACAAGAACGGCCTAGGGGAAAAGTACGCACACCGTTGTAATCGGGCGAGTTTCTACTTTCAGATGCAACAGAAATTTTGCGGATTGGTCATTCCGTTCGCGAGATATGGCAGTTTGGAGGTAAGAAACGCTTGAGAAACTCAAAATTTTCGCAGTTCTGATGCTCGACAAGCATAACTAGAACGGCCTAGGGGAAAAGTACGCATAGTGTTGTAATCGGGCGAGTTTCTACTTTCAGATGCAACAGAAATTTTGCGGATTGGTCAATCCGTTCGCGAGGTATGGCAGTTTGGAGGTAAGCAACGCTTGAGAAACTCAAAATTTTCGCTGTTCTGTTGCTCGAAACGAATAACTAGAACGGGCTAGGGGAAAAGTACGCATACATTTGTAATCGTGCGAATTTCTACTTTCAGATGCAACAGAAATTTTGCGGATTGGTCAATCCGTTCGCGAGATATGGCAGTTTGGATGTAAGAAACGCTCGAGAAACTCAAAATTTTCGCAGTTCTGATGTTCGAAACGAATAACTAGAACGGCCTAGGGGAAAAGTACGCCCACCGTTGTAATCGGGCGAGTTTCTACTTTCAGATGCAACAGAAATTTTGCGAATTGTTCAATCCGTTCGCGAGATATGGCAGTTTGGAGGTAAGCAACTCTTGAGAAACTCAAAATTTTCGCAGTTCTGATGCTCGAAACGAATAACTAGAACGGCCTAGGGGAAAAGTACGCATAGTGTTGTAATCGGGCGAGTTTCTACTTTCAGATGCAACAGAAATTTTGCGGATTGGTCAATCCGTTCGCGAGATATGGCAGTTTGGAAGTAAGAAACGCTTGAGAAACTCAAAATTTTCGCAGTTCTGATGCTCGAAACGAATAACTAGAACGGCCTAGGGGAAAAGTACGCATAGTGTTGTAATCGGGCGAGTTTCGACTTTCAGATGCAACAGAAATTTTGCGGATTGGTCAATCCGTTCGCGAGATATGGCAGTTTGGAGGTAAGCAACGCTTGAAAAACTCAAAATTTTCGCAGTTCTGTTGCTCGAAACGAATAACTAGAACGGGCTAGGGGAAAAGTACGCATACCGTTGTAATCGGGCGAGTTTCTACTTTCAGATGCAACAGAAATTTTGCGGATTGGTCAATCCGTTCGCGAGATATGGCAGTTTGGAGGTAAGAAACGCTTGAGAAACTCAAAATTTTCGCAGTTCTGATGCTCGAAACGAATAACTAGAACGGCCTAGGGGAAAAGTACGCATAGTGTTGTATTCGGGCGAGTTTCTACTTTGAGATGCAACAGAAATTTTGCGGATTGGTCAATCCGTTCGCGAGATATGGCAGTTTGGAAGTAAGAAACGCTTGAGAAACTCAAAATTTTCGCAGTTCTGATGCTCGAAACGAATAACTAGAACGGCCTAGGGGAAAAGTACGCATAGTGTTGTAATCGGGCGAGTTTCTACTTTCAGATGCAACAGAAATTTTGCGGATTGGTCAATCCGTTCGCGAGATATGGCAGTTTGGAGGTAAGAAACGCTCGAGAAACTCAAAATTTTCGCAGTTCTGATGCTCGACAAGCATAACTAGAACGGCCTAGGGGAAAAGTACGCACACCGTTGTAATCGGGCGAGTTTCTACTTTCAGATGCAACAGAAATTTTGCGGATTGGTCAATCCGTTCGCGAGATATGGCAGTTTGGAGGTAAGCAACGCTTGAGAAACTCAAAATTTTCGCAGTTCTGTTGCTCGAAACGAATAACTAGAACGAGCTAGGGGAAAAGTACGCATACAGTTGTAATCGGGCGAATTTCTACTTTCAGATGCAACAGAACTTTTGCGGATTGGTCAATCCGTTCGCGAGATATGGCAGTTTGGATGTAAGAAACGCTCGAGAAACTCAAAATTTTCGCAGTTCTGATGCTCGAAACGAATAACTAGAACGGCCTAGGGGAAAAGTACGAACACCGTTGTAATCGGGCGAGTTTCTACTTTCAGATGCAACAGAAATTTTGCGGATTGGTCAATCCGTTCGCGAGATATGGCAGTTTGGAGGTAAGCAACGCTTGAGAAACTCAAAATTTTCGCAGTTCTGATGCTCGAAACGAATAACTAGAACGGGCTAGGGGAAAAGTACGCATACCGTTGTAATCGGGCGAGTTTCTACTTTCAGATGCAACAGAAATTTTGCGGATTGGTCAATCCGTTCGCGAGATATGGCAGTTTGGAGGTAAGCAACGCTTGAAAAACTCAAAATTTTCGCAGTTCTGTTGCTCGAAACGAATAACTAGAACGGGCTAGGGGAAAAGTACGCATACCGTTGTAATCGGGCGAGTTTCTACTTTCAGATGCAACAGAAATTTTGCGGATTGTTCAATCCTTTCGCGAGATATGGCAGTTTGGAGGTAAGAAACGCTTGAGAAACTCAAAATTTTCGCAGTTCTGATGCTCGAAACGAATAACTAGAACGGCCTAGGGGAAAAGTACGCGTAGTGTTGTAATCGGGCGAGTTTCTACTTTGAGATGCAACAGAAATTTTGCGGATTGGTCAATCCGTTCGCGAGATATGGCAGTTTGGAAGTAAGAAACGCTTGAGAAACTCAAAATTTTCGCAGTTCTGATGCTCGAAACGAATAACTAGGACGGCCTAGGGGGAAAGTACGCATAGTGTTGTAATCGGGTGAGTTTCTACTTTCAGATGCAACAGAAATTTTGCGGATTGGTCAATCCGTTCGCGAGATATGGCAGTTTGGAGGTAAGAAACGCTCGAGAAACTCAAAATTTTCGCAGTTCTGATGCTCGACAAGCATAACTAGAACGGCCTAGGGGAAAAGGACGCACACCGTTGTAATCGGGCGAGTTTCTACTTTCAGATGCAACAGAAATTTTGCGGATTGGTCAATCCGTTCGCGAGATATGGCAGTTTGGAGGTAAGCAACGCTTGAAAAACTCAAAATGTTCGCAGTTCTGGTGCTCGAAACGAATAACTAGAACGGGCTAGGGGAAAAGTACGCATACCGTTGTAATTGGGCGAGTTTCTACTTTCAGATGCAACAGAAATTTTGCGGATTGGTCTATCCGTTCGCGAGATATGGCAGTTTGGAGGTAAGCAACGCTTGAGAAACTCAAAATTTTCGCAGTTCTGTTGCTCGAAACGAATAACTAGAACGGGCTAGGGGAAAAGTACGCATACAGTTGTAATCGGGCGAATTTCTACTTTCAGATGCAACAGAACTTTTGCGGATTGGTCAATCCGTTCGCGAGATATGGCAGTTTGGATGTAAGAAACGCTCGAGAAACTCAAAATTTTCGCAGTTCTGATGCTCGAAACGAATAACTAGAACGGCCTAGGGGAAAAGTACGAACACCGTTGTAATCGGGCGAGTTTCTACTTTCAGATGCAACAGAAATTTTGCGGATTGGTCAATCCGTTCGCGAGATATGGCAGTTTGGAGGTAAGCAACGCTTGAGAAACTCAAAATTTTCGCAGTTCTGATGCTCGAAACGAATAACTAGAACGGGCTAGGGGAAAAGTACGCATACCGTTGTAATCGGGCGAGTTTCTACTTTCAGATGCAACAGAAATTTTGCGGATTGGTCAATCCGTTCGCGAGATATGGCAGTTTGGAGGTAAGAAACGCTTGAGAAACTCAAAATTTTCGCAGTTCTGATGCTCGAAACGAATAACTAGAACGGCCTAGGGGAAAAGTACGCATAGTGTTGTATTCGGGCGAGTTTCTACTTTGAGATGCAACAGAAATTTTGCGGATTGGTCAATCCGTTCGCGAGATATGGCAGTTTGGAAGTAAGAAACGCTTGAGAAACTCAAAATTTTCGCAGTTCTGATGCTCGAAACGAATAACTAGAACGGCCTAGGGGAAAAGTACGCATAGTGTTGTATTCGGGCGAGTTTCTACTTTGAGATGCAACAGAAATTTTGCGGATTGGTCAATCCGTTCGCGAGATATGGCAGTTTGGAAGTAAGAAACGCTTGAGAAACTCAAAATTTTCGCAGTTCTGATGCTCGAAACGAATAACTAGAACGGCCTAGGGGAAAAGTACGCATAGTGTTGTAATCGGGCGAGTTTCTACTTTCAGATGCAACAGAAATTTTGCGGATTGGTCAATCCGTTCGCGAGATATGGCAGTTTGGAGGTAAGAAACGCTCGAGAAACTCAAAATTTTCGCAGTTCTGATGCTCGACAAGCATAACTAGAACGGCCTAGGGGAAAAGTACGCACACCGTTGTAATCGGGCGAGTTTCTACTTTCAGATGCAACAGAAATTTTGCGGATTGGTCAATCCGTTCGCGAGATATGGCAGTTTGGAGGTAAGCAACGCTTGAGAAACTCAAAATTTTCGCAGTTCTGTTGCTCGAAACGAATAACTAGAACGGGCTAGGGGAAAAGTACGCATACAGTTGTAATCGGGCGAATTTCTACTTTCAGATGCAACAGAACTTTTGCGGATTGGTCAATCCGTTCGCGAGATATGGCAGTTTGGATGTAAGAAACGCTCGAGAAACTCAAAATTTTCGCAGTTCTGATGCTCGAAACGAATAACTAGAACGGCCTAGGGGAAAAGTACGAACACCGTTGTAATCGGGCGAGTTTCTACTTTCAGATGCAACAGAAATTTTGCGGATTGGTCAATCCGTTCGCGAGATATGGCAGTTTGGAGGTAAGCAACGCTTGAGAAACTCAAAATTTTCGCAGTTCTGATGCTCGAAACGAATAACTAGAACGGGCTAGGGGAAAAGTACGCATACCGTTGTAATCGGGCGAGTTTCTACTTTCAGATGCAACAGAAATTTTGCGGATTGGTCAATCCGTTCGCGAGATATGGCAGTTTGGAGGTAAGCAACGCTTGAAAAACTCAAAATTTTCGCAGTTCTGTTGCTCGAAACGAATAACTAGAACGGGCTAGGGGAAAAGTACGCATACCGTTGTAATCGGGCGAGTTTCTACTTTCAGATGCAACAGAAATTTTGCGGATTGTTCAATCCTTTCGCGAGATATGGCAGTTTGGAGGTAAGAAACGCTTGAGAAACTCAAAATTTTCGCAGTTCTGATGCTCGAAACGAATAACTAGAACGGCCTAGGGGAAAAGTACGCGTAGTGTTGTAATCGGGCGAGTTTCTACTTTGAGATGCAACAGAAATTTTGCGGATTGGTCAATCCGTTCGCGAGATATGGCAGTTTGGAAGTAAGAAACGCTTGAGAAACTCAAAATTTTCGCAGTTCTGATGCTCGAAACGAATAACTAGGACGGCCTAGGGGGAAAGTACGCATAGTGTTGTAATCGGGTGAGTTTCTACTTTCAGATGCAACAGAAATTTTGCGGATTGGTCAATCCGTTCGCGAGATATGGCAGTTTGGAGGTAAGAAACGCTCGAGAAACTCAAAATTTTCGCAGTTCTGATGCTCGACAAGCATAACTAGAACGGCCTAGGGGAAAAGGACGCACACCGTTGTAATCGGGCGAGTTTCTACTTTCAGATGCAACAGAAATTTTGCGGATTGGTCAATCCGTTCGCGAGATATGGCAGTTTGGAGGTAAGCAACGCTTGAAAAACTCAAAATGTTCGCAGTTCTGGTGCTCGAAACGAATAACTAGAACGGGCTAGGGGAAAAGTACGCATACCGTTGTAATTGGGCGAGTTTCTACTTTCAGATGCAACAGAAATTTTGCGGATTGGTCTATCCGTTCGCGAGATATGGCAGTTTGGAGGTAAGCAACGCTTGAGAAACTCAAAATTTTCGCAGTTCTGTTGCTCGAAACGAATAACTAGAACGGGCTAGGGGAAAAGTACGCATACAGTTGTAATCGGGCGAATTTCTACTTTCAGATGCAACAGAACTTTTGCGGATTGGTCAATCCGTTCGCGAGATATGGCAGTTTGGATGTAAGAAACGCTCGAGAAACTCAAAATTTTCGCAGTTCTGATGCTCGAAACGAATAACTAGAACGGCCTAGGGGAAAAGTACGAACACCGTTGTAATCGGGCGAGTTTCTACTTTCAGATGCAACAGAAATTTTGCGGATTGGTCAATCCGTTCGCGAGATATGGCAGTTTGGAGGTAAGCAACGCTTGAGAAACTCAAAATTTTCGCAGTTCTGATGCTCGAAACGAATAACTAGAACGGGCTAGGGGAAAAGTACGCATACCGTTGTAATCGGGCGAGTTTCTACTTTCAGATGCAACAGAAATTTTGCGGATTGGTCAATCCGTTCGCGAGATATGGCAGTTTGGAGGTAAGAAACGCTCGAGAAACTCAAAATTTTCGCAGTTCTGATGCTCGACAAGCATAACTAGAACGGCCTAGGGGAAAAGGACGCACACCGTTGTAATCGG
This sequence comes from Ptiloglossa arizonensis, assembly GCF_051014685.1. Classification (NCBI taxonomy): domain Eukaryota; kingdom Metazoa; phylum Arthropoda; class Insecta; order Hymenoptera; family Colletidae; genus Ptiloglossa; species Ptiloglossa arizonensis. Next base: position 2,071,081 of record NW_027478386.1, read on the forward strand.
GCGAGTTTCTACTTTCAGATGCAACAGAAATTTTGCGGATTGTTCAATCCTTTCGCGAGATATGGCAGTTTGGAGGTAAGAAACGCTTGAGAAACTCAAAATTTTCGCAGTTCTGATGCTCGAAACGAATAACTAGAACGGCCTAGGGGAAAAGTACGCGTAGTGTTGTAATCGGGCGAGTTTCTACTTTGAGATGCAACAGAAATTTTGCGGATTGGTCAATCCGTTCGCGAGATATGGCAGTTTGGAAGTAAGAAACGCTTGAGAAACTCAAAATTTTCGCAGTTCTGATGCTCGAAACGAATAACTAGGACGGCCTAGGGGAAAAGTACGCATAGTGTTGTAATCGGGTGAGTTTCTACTTTCAGATGCAACAGAAATTTTGCGGATTGGTCAATCCGTTCGCGAGATATGGCAGTTTGGAGGTAAGCAACGCTTGAGAAACTCAAAATTTTCGCAGTTCTGTTGCTCGAAACGAATAACTAGAACGGGCTAGGGGAAAAGTACGCATACAGTTGTAATCGGGCGAATTTCTACTTTCAGATGCAACAGAACTTTTGCGGATTGGTCAATCCGTTCGCGAGATATGGCAGTTTGGATGTAAGAAACGCTCGAGAAACTCAAAATTTTCGCAGTTCTGATGCTCGAAACGAATAACTAGAACGGCCTAGGGGAAAAGTACGAACACCGTTGTAATCGGGCGAGTTTCTACTTTCAGATGCAACAGAAATTTTGCGGATTGGTCAATCCGTTCGCGAGATATGGCAGTTTGGAGGTAAGCAACGCTTGAGAAACTCAAAATTTTCGCAGTTCTGATGCTCGAAACGAATAACTAGAACGGGCTAGGGGAAAAGTACGCATACCGTTGTAATCGGGCGAGTTTCTACTTTCAGATGCAACAGAAATTTTGCGGATTGGTCAATCCGTTCGCGAGATATGGCAGTTTGGAGGTAAGCAACGCTTGAAAAACTCAAAATTTTCGCAGTTCTGTTGCTCGAAACGAATAACTAGAACGGGCTAGGGGAAAAGTACGCATACCGTTGTAATCGGGCGAGTTTCTACTTTCAGATGCAACAGAAATTTTGCGGATTGTTCAATCCTTTCGCGAGATATGGCAGTTTGGAGGTAAGAAACGCTTGAGAAACTCAAAATTTTCGCAGTTCTGATGCTCGAAACGAATAACTAGAACGGCCTAGGGGAAAAGTACGCGTAGTGTTGTAATCGGGCGAGTTTCTACTTTGAGATGCAACAGAAATTTTGCGGATTGGTCAATCCGTTCGCGAGATATGGCAGTTTGGAAGTAAGAAACGCTTGAGAAACTCAAAATTTTCGCAGTTCTGATGCTCGAAACGAATAACTAGGACGGCCTAGGGGGAAAGTACGCATAGTGTTGTAATCGGGTGAGTTTCTACTTTCAGATGCAACAGAAATTTTGCGGATTGGTCAATCCGTTCGCGAGATATGGCAGTTTGGAGGTAAGAAACGCTCGAGAAACTCAAAATTTTCGCAGTTCTGATGCTCGACAAGCATAACTAGAACGGCCTAGGGGAAAAGGACGCACACCGTTGTAATCGGGCGAGTTTCTACTTTCAGATGCAACAGAAATTTTGCGGATTGGTCAATCCGTTCGCGAGATATGGCAGTTTGGAGGTAAGCAACGCTTGAAAAACTCAAAATGTTCGCAGTTCTGGTGCTCGAAACGAATAACTAGAACGGGCTAGGGGAAAAGTACGCATACCGTTGTAATTGGGCGAGTTTCTACTTTCAGATGCAACAGAAATTTTGCGGATTGGTCTATCCGTTCGCGAGATATGGCAGTTTGGAGGTAAGCAACGCTTGAGAAACTCAAAATTTTCGCAGTTCTGTTGCTCGAAACGAATAACTAGAACGGGCTAGGGGAAAAGTACGCATACAGTTGTAATCGGGCGAATTTCTACTTTCAGATGCAACAGAAATTTTGCGGATTGGTCAATCCGTTCGCGAGATATGGCAGTTTGGAGGTAAGCAACGCTTGAGAAACTCAAAATTTTCGCAGTTCTGATGATCGAAACGAATAACTAGAACGGGCTAGGGGAAAAGTACGCATACCGTTGTAATCGGGCGAGTTTCTACTTTCAGATGCAACAGAAATTTTGCGGATTGTTCAATCCTTTCGCGAGATATGGCAGTTTGGAGGTAAGAAACGCTTGAGAAACTCAAAATTTTCGCAGTTCTGATGCTCGAAACGAATAACTAGAACGGCCTAGGGGAAAAGTACGCGTAGTGTTGTAATCGGGCGAGTTTCTACTTTGAGATGCAACAGAAATTTTGCGGATTGGTCAATCCGTTCGCGAGATATGGCAGTTTGGAAGTAAGAAACGCTTGAGAAACTCAAAATTTTCGCAGTTCTGATGCTCGAAACGAATAACTAGGACGGCCTAGGGGAAAAGTACGCATAGTGTTGTAATCGGGTGAGTTTCTACTTTCAGATGCAACAGAAATTTTGCGGATTGGTCAATCTGTTCGCGAGATATGGCAGTTTGGAGGTAAGAAACGCTTGAGAAACTCAAAATTTTCGCAGTTCTGATGCTCGAAACGAATAACTAGAACGGCCTAGGGGAAAAGTACGCATAGTGTTGTATTCGGGAGAGTTTCTACTTTGAGATGCAACAGAAATTTTGCGGATTGGTCAATCCGTTCGCGAGATATGGCAGTTTGGAAGTAAGAAACGCTTGAGAAACTCAAAATTTTCGCAGTTCTGATGCTCGAAACGAATAACTAGAACGGCCTAGGGGAAAAGTACGCATAGTGTTGTAATCGGGCGGGTTTCTACTTTCAGATGCAACAGAAATTTTGCGGATTGGTCAATCCGTTCGCGAGATATGGCAGTTTGGAGGTAAGAAACGCTCGAGAAACTCAAAATTTTCGCAGTTCTGATGCTCGACAAGCATAACTAGAACGGCCTAGGGGAAAAGTACGCACACCGTTGTAATCGGGCGAGTTTCTACTTTCAGATGCAACAGAAATTTTGCTGATTGGTCAATCCGTTCGCGAGATGTGGCAGTTTGGATGTAAGAAACGCTTGAGAAACACAAAATTTTCGCAGTTCTGATGCTCGAAACGAATAACAAGAACGGCCTAGGGGAAAAGTACGCACACCGTTGTAATCGGGCGTGTTTCTACTTTCAGATGCAACAGAAATTTTGCGGATTGGTCATTCCGTTCGCGAGATATGGCAGTTTCGAGGTAAGAAACGCTTGAGAAACTCAAAATTTTCGCAGTTCTGATGCTCGACAAGCATAACTAGAACGGCCTAGGGGAAAAGTACGCACACCGTTGTAATCGGGCGAGTTTCTACTTTCAGATGCAACAGAAATTTTGCGGATTGGTCAATCCGTTCGCGAGATATGGCAGTTTGGAGGTAAGCAACGCTTGAGAAACTCAAAATTTTCGCAGTTCTGTTGCTCGAAACGAATAACTAGAACGGGCTAGGGGAAAAGTACGCATACATTTGTAATCGGGCGAATTTCTACTTTCAGATGCAACAGAAATTTTGCGGATTGGTCAATCCGTTCGCGAGATATGGCAGTTTGGATGTAAGAAACGCTCGAGAAACTCAAAATTTTCGCAGTTCTGATGCTCGAAACGAATAACTAGAACGACCTAGGGCAAAAGTACGCCCACCGTTGTAATCGGGCGAGTTTCTACTTTCAGATGCAACAGAAATTTTGCGAATTGTTCAATCCGTTCGCGAGATATGGCAGTTTGGAGGTAAGCAACGCTTGAGAAACTCAAAATTTTCGCATTTCTGATGCTCGAAACGAATAACTAGAACGGCCTAGGGGAAAAGTACGCATACCGTTGTAATCGGGCGAGTTTCTACTTTCAGATGCAACAGAAATTTTGCGGATTGGTCAATCCGTTCGCGAGATATGGCAGTTTGGAGGTAAGCAACGCTTGAGAAACTCAAAATTTTCGCAGTTCTGTTGCTCGAAACGAATAACTAGAACGGGCTAGGGGAAAAGTACGCATACAGTTGTAATCGGGCGAATTTCTACTTTCAGATGCAACAGAACTTTTGCGGATTGGTCAATCCGTTCGCGAGATATGGCAGTTTGGATGTAAGAAACGCTCGAGAAACTCAAAATTTTCGCAGTTCTGATGCTCGAAACGAATAACTAGAACGGCCTAGGGGAAAAGTACGAACACCGTTGTAATCGGGCGAGTTTCTACTTTCAGATGCAACAGAAATTTTGCGGATTGGTCAATCCGTTCGCGAGATATGGCAGTTTGGAGGTAAGCAACGCTTGAGAAACTCAAAATTTTCGCAGTTCTGATGCTCGAAACGAATAACTAGAACGGGCTAGGGGAAAAGTACGCATACCGTTGTAATCGGGCGAGTTTCTACTTTCAGATGCAACAGAAATTTTGCGGATTGGTCAATCCGTTCGCGAGATATGGCAGTTTGGAGGTAAGCAACGCTTGAAAAACTCAAAATTTTCGCAGTTCTGTTGCTCGAAACGAATAACTAGAACGGGCTAGGGGAAAAGTACGCATACCGTTGTAATCGGGCGAGTTTCTACTTTCAGATGCAACAGAAATTTTGCGGATTGTTCAATCCTTTCGCGAGATATGGCAGTTTGGAGGTAAGAAACGCTTGAGAAACTCAAAATTTTCGCAGTTCTGATGCTCGAAACGAAAAACTAGAACGGCCTAGGGGAAAAGTACGCGTAGTGTTGTAATCGGGCGAGTTTCTACTTTGAGATGCAACAGAAATTTTGCGGATTGGTCAATCCGTTCGCGAGATATGGCAGTTTGGAAGTAAGAAACGCTTGAGAAACTCAAAATTTTCGCAGTTCTGATGCTCGAAACGAATAACTAGGACGGCCTAGGGGAAAAGTACGCATAGTGTTGTAATCGGGTGAGTTTCTACTTTCAGATGCAACAGAAATTTTGCGGATTGGTCAAACCGTTCGCGAGATATGGCAGTTTGGAGGTAAGAAACGCTCGAGAAACTCAAAATTTTCGCAGTTCTGATGCTCGACAAGCATAACTAGAACGGCCTAGGGGAAAAGGACGCACACCGTTGTAATCGGGCGAGTTTCTACTTTCAGATGCAACAGAAATTTTGCGGATTGGTCAATCCGTTCGCGAGATATGGCAGTTTGGAGGTAAGCAACGCTTGAAAAACTCAAAATGTTCGCAGTTCTGGTGCTCGAAACGAATAACTAGAACGGGCTAGGGGAAAAGTACGCATACCGTTGTAATCGGGCGAGTTTCTACTTTCAGATGCAACAGAAATTTTGCTGATTGGTCAATCCGTTCGCGAGATGTGGCAGTTTGGATGTAAGAAACGCTTGAGAAACACAAAATTTTCGCAGTTCTGATGCTCGAAACGAATAACAAGAACGGCCTAGGGGAAAAGTACGCACACCGTTGTAATCGGGCGTGTTTCTACTTTCAGATGCAACAGAAATTTTGCGGATTGGTCATTCCGTTCGCGAGATATGGCAGTTTCGAGGTAAGAAACGCTTGAGAAACTCAAAATTTTCGCAGTTCTGATGCTCGACAAGCATAACTAGAACGGGCTAGGGGAAAAGTACGCACACCGTTGTAATCGGGCGAGTTTCTACTTTCAGATGCAACAGAAATTTTGCGGATTGGTCAATCCGTTCGCGAGATATGGCAGTTTGGAGGTAAGAAACGCTTGAGAAACTCAAAATTTTCGCAGTTCTGATGCTCGAAACGAATAACTAGAACGGCCTAGGGGAAAAGTACGCATAGTGTTGTATTCGGGCGAGTTTCTACTTTGAGATGCAACAGAAATTTTGCGGATTGGTCAATCCGTTCGCGAGATATGGCAGTTTGGAAGTAAGAAACGCTTGAGAAACTCAAAATTTTCGCAGTTCTGATGCTCGAAACGAATAACTAGAACGGCCTAGGGGAAAAGTACGCACAGTGTTGTAATCGGGCGAGTTTCTACTTTCAGATGCAACAGAAATTTTGCGGATTGGTCAATCCGTTCGCGAGATATGGCAGTTTGGAGGTAAGAAACGCTCGAGAAACTCAAAATTTTCGCAGTTCTGATGCTCGAAACGAATAACTAGAACGGCCTAGGGGAAAAGTACGAACACCGTTGTAATCGGGCGAGTTTCTAATTTCAGATGCAACAGAAATTTTGCGGATTGGTCAATCCGTTCGCGAGATATGGCAGTTTGGAGGTAAGCAACGCTTGAGAAACTCAAAATTTTCGCAGTTCTGATGCTCGAAACGAATAACTAGAACGGGCTAGGGGAAAAGTACGCATACCGTTGTAATCGGGCGAGTTTCTACTTTCAGATGCAACAGAAATTTTGCGGATTGGTCCATCTGTTCGCGAGATATGGCAGTTTGGAGGTAAGCAACGCTTGAAAAACTCAAAATTTTCGCAGTTCTGTTGCTCGAAACGAATAACTAGAACGGGCTAGGGGAAAAGTACGCATACCGTTGTAATCGGGCGAGTTTCTACTTTCAGATGCAACAGAAATTTTGCGGATTGTTCAATCCTTTCGCGAGATATGGCAGTTTGGAGGTAAGAAACGCTTGAGAAACTCAAAATTTTCGCAGTTCTGATGCTCGAAACGAATAACTAGAACGGCCTAGGGGAAAAGTACGCGTAGTGTTGTAATCGGGCGAGTTTCTACTTTGAGATGCAACAGAAATTTTGCGGATTGGTCAATCCGTTCGCGAGATATGGCAGTTTGGATGTAAGAAACGCTTGAGAAACTCAAAATTTTCGCAGTTCTGATGCTCGAAACGAATAACTAGAAAGGCCTAGGGGAAAAATACGCATACCGTTGTAATCGGGCGAGTTTCTACTTTCAGATGCAACAGAAATTTTGCTGATTGGTCAATCCGTTCGCGAGATGTGGCAGTTTGGATGTAAGAAACGCTTGAGAAACACAAAATTTTCGCAGTTCTGATGCTCGAAACGAATAACAAGAACGGCCTAGGGGAAAAGTACGCACACCGTTGTAATCGGGCGTGTTTCTACTTTCAGATGCAACAGAAATTTTGCGGATTGGTCATTCCGTTCGCGAGATATGGCAGTTTCGAGGTAAGAAACGCTTGAGAAACTCAAAATTTTCGCAGTTCTGATGCTCGACAAGCATAACTAGAACGGCCTAGGGGAAAAGTACGCACACCGTTGTAATCGGGCGAGTTTCTACTTTCAGATGCAACAGAAATTTTGCGGATTGGTCAATCCGTTCGCGAGATATGGCAGTTTGGAGGTAAGAAACGCTCGAGAAACTCAAAATTTTCGCAGTTCTGATGCTCGACAAGCATAACTAGAACGGCCTAGGGGAAAAGGACGCACACCGTTGTAATCGGGCGAGTTTCTACTTTCAGATGCAACAGAAATTTTGCGGATTGGTCAATCCGTTCGCGAGATATGGCAGTTTGGAGGTAAGCAACGCTTGAAAAACTCAAAATGTTCGCAGTTCTGGTGCTCGAAACGAATAACTAGAACGGGCTAGGGGAAAAGTACGCATACCGTTGTAATTGGGCGAGTTTCTACTTTCAGATGCAACAGAAATTTTGCGGATTGGTCTATCCGTTCGCGAGATATGGCAGTTTGGATGTAAGAAACGCTTGAGAAACTCAAAATTTTCGCAGTTCTGATGCTCGAAACGAATAACTAGAAAGGCCTAGGGGAAAAATACGCATACCGTTGTAATCGGGCGAGTTTCTACTTTCAGATGCAACAGAAATTTTGCTGATTGGTCAATCCGTTCGCGAGATGTGGCAGTTTGGATGTAAGAAACGCTTGAGAAACACAAAATTTTCGCAGTTCTGATGCTCGAAACGAATAACAAGAACGGCCTAGGGGAAAAGTACGCACACCGTTGTAATCGGGCGTGTTTCTACTTTCAGATGCAACAGAAATTTTGCGGATTGGTCATTCCGTTCGCGAGATATGGCAGTTTCGAGGTAAGAAACGCTTGAGAAACTCAAAATTTTCGCAGTTCTGATGCTCGACAAGCATAACTAGAACGGCCTAGGGGAAATGTACGCACACCGTTGTAATCGGGCGAGTTTCTACTTTCAGATGCAACAGAAATTTTGCGGATTGGTCAATCCGTTCGCGAGATATGGCAGTTTGGAGGTAAGCAACGCTTGAGAAACTCAAAATTTTCGCAGTTCTGTTGCACGAAACGAATAACTAGAACGGGCTAGGGGAAAAGTACGCATACATTTGTAATCGGGCGAATTTCTACTTTCAGATGCAACAGAAATTTTGCGGATTGGTCAATCCGTTCGCGAGATATGGCAGTTTGGATGTAAGAAACGCTCGAGAAACTCAAAATTTTCGCAGTTCTGATGCTCGAAACGAATAACTAGAACGACCTAGGGCAAAAGTACGCCCACCGTTGTAATCGGGCGAGTTTCTACTTTCAGATGCAACAGAAATTTTGCGAATTGTTCAATCCGTTCGCGAGATATGGCAGTTTGGAGGTAAGCAACGCTTGAGAAACTAAAAATTTTCGCATTTCTGATGCTCGAAACGAATAACTAGAACGGCCTAGGGGAAAAGTACGCATACCGTTGTAATCGGGCGAGTTTCTACTTTCAGATGCAACAGAAATTTTGCGGATTGGTCAATCCGTTCGCGAGATATGGCAGTTTGGATGTAAGAAACGCTTGAGAAACTGAAAATTTTCGCAGTTCTGATGCTCGAAACGAATAACTAGAACGGCCTAGGGGAAAGTACGCATAGTGTTGTAATCGGGCGAGTTTCTACTTTGAGATGCAACAGAAATTTTGCGGATTGGTCAATCCGTTCGCGAGATATGGCAGTTTGGAGGTAAGAAACGCTTGAGAAACTCAAAATTTTCGCAGTTCTGATGCTCGAAACGAATAACTAGAACGGCCTAGGGGAAAAGTACGCATAGTGTTGTAATCGGGCGAGTTTCTACTTTGAGATGCAACAGAAATTTTGCGGATTGGTCAATCCGTTCGCAGGATATGGCAGTTTGGAAGTAAGAAACGCTTGAGAAACTCAAAATTTTCGCAGTTCTGATACTCGAAACGAATAACTAGAACGGCCTAGGGGAAAAGTACGCATAGTGATGTAATCGGGCGAGTTTCTACTTTCAGATGCAACAGAAATTTTGCGGATTGGTCAATCCGTTCGCGAGATATGGCAGTTTGGATGTAAGAAACGCTTGAGAAACACAAAATTTTCGCAGTTCTGATGCTCGAAACGAATAACAAGAACGGCCTAGGGGAAAAGTACGCACACCGTTGTAATCGGGCGTGTTTCTACTTTCAGATGCAACAGAAATTTTGCGGATTGGTCATTCCGTTCGCGAGATATGGCAGTTTGGAGGTAAGAAACGCTTGAGAAACTCAAAATTTTCGCAGTTCTGATGCTCGACAAGCATAACTAGAACGGCCTAGGGGAAAAGTACGCACACCGTTGTAATCGGGCGAGTTTCTACTTTCAGATGCAACAGAAATTTTGCGAATTGTTCAATCCGTTCGCGAGATATGGCAGTTTGGATGTAAGAAACGCTTGAGAAACTCAAAATTTTCGCAGTTCTGATGCTCGAAACGAATAACTAGAACGGCCTAGGGGAAAAGTACGCATACTGTTGTAATCGGGCGAGTTTCTACTTTCAGATGCAACAGAAATTTTGCGGATTGGTCATTCCGTTCGCGAGATATGGCAGTTTGGAGGTAAGAAACGCTTGAGAAACTCAAAATTTTCGCAGTTCTGATGCTCGACAAGCATAACTAGAACGGCCTAGGGGAAAAGTACGCATAGTGTTGTAATCGGGCGAGTTTCTACTTTGAGATGCAACAGAAATTTTGCGGATTGGTCAATCCGTTCGCGAGATATGGCAGTTTGGAAGTAAGAAACGCTTGAGAAACTCAAAATTTTCGCAGTTCTGATGCTCGAAACGAATAACTAGAACGGCCTAGGGGAAAGTACGCATAGTGTTGTAATCGGGCGAGTTTCTACTTTGAGATGCAACAGAAATTTTGCGGATTGGTCAATCCGTTCGCGAGATATGGCAGTTTGGAGGTAAGAAACGCTTGAGAAACTCAAAATTTTCGCAGTTCTGATGCTTGAAACGAATAACAAGAACGGCCTAGGGGAAAAGTACGCACACCGTTGTAATCGGGCGCGTTTCTACTTTCAGATGCAACAGAAATTTTGCGGATTGGTCAATCCGTTCGCGAGATATGGCAGTTTGGAGGTAAGCAACGCTTGAGAAACTCAAAATTTTCGCAGTTCTGTTGCTCGAAACGAATAACTAGAACGGGCTAGGGGAAAAGTACGCATACAGTTGTAATCGGGCGAATTTCTACTTTCAGATGTAACAGAAATTTTGCGGATTGGTCAATCCGTTCGCGAGATATGGCAGTTTGGATGTAAGCAACGCTTGAGAAACTCAAAATTTTCGCAGTTCTGTTGCTCGAAACGAATAACTAGAACGGGCTAGGGGAAAAGTACGCATACATTTGTAATCGGGCGAATTTCTACTTTCAGATGCAACAGAAATTTTGCGGATTGGTCAATCCGTTCGCGAGATATGGCAGTTTGGATGTAAGACACGCTCGAGAAACTCAAAATTTTCGCAGTTCTGATGCTCGAAACAAATAACTAGAACGGCCTAGGGGAATAGTACGCACACCGTTGTAATCGGGCGAGTTTCTACTTTCAGATGCAACAGAAATTTTGCGAATTGGTCAATCCGTTCGCGAGATATGGCAGTTTGGAAGTAAGAAACGCTTGAGAAACTCAAAATTTTCGCAGTTCTGATGCTCGACAAGCATAACTAGAACGGCCTAGGGGAAAAGTACGCACACCGTTGTAATCGGGCGAGTTTCTACTTTCAGATGCAACAGAAATTTTGCGGATTTGTCATTCCGTTCGCGAGATATGGCAGTTTGGAGGTAAGAAACGCTTGAGAAACTCAAAATTTTCGCAGTTCTGATGCTCGACAAGCATAACTAGAACGGCCTAGGGGAGAAGTACGCACACCGTTGTAATCGGGCGAGTTTCTACTTTCAGATGCAACAGAAATTTTGCGGATTGGTCAATCCGTTCGCGAGATATGGCAGTTTGGAGGTAAGCAACGCTTGAGAAACTCAAAATTTTCGCAGTTCTGTTGCTCGAAACGAATAACTAGAACGGGCTAGGGGAAAAGTACGCATACAGTTGTAATCGGGCGAATTTCTACTTTCAGATGTAACAGAAATTTTGCGGATTGGTCAATCCGTTCGCGAGATATGGCAGTTTGGAGGTAAGCAACGCTTGAGAAACTCAAAATTTTCGCAGTTCTGATGCTCGAAACGAATAACTAGAACGGCCTAGGGGAAAAGTACGCATAGTGTTGTAATCGGGCGAGTTTCTACTTTGAGATGCAACAGAAATTTTGCGGATTGGTCAATCCGTTCGCAGGATATGGCAGTTTGGAAGTAAGAAACGCTTGAGAAACTCAAAATTTTCGCAGTTCTGATACTCGAAACGAATAACTAGAACGGCCTAGGGGAAAAGTACGCATAGTGATGTAATCGGGCGAGTTTCTACTTTCAGATGCAACAGAAATTTTGCGGATTGGTCAATCCGTTCGCGAGATATGGCAGTTTGGAGGTAAGAAACGCTCGAGAAACTCAAAATTTTCGCAGTTCTGATGCTCGAAACGAATAACTAGAACGGGCTAGGGGAAAAGTACACATACCGTTGTAATTGGGCTAGTTTCTACTTTCAGATGCAACAGAAATTTTGCGGATTGGTCAATCCGTTCGCGAGATATGGCAGTTTGGATGTAAGAAACGCTTGAGAAACACAAAATTTTCGCAGTTCTGATGCTCGAAACGAATAACAAGAACGGCCTAGGGGAAAAGTACGCACACCGTTGTAATCGGGCGTGTTTCTACTTTCAGATGCAACAGAAATTTTGCGGATTGGTCATTCCGTTCGCGAGATATGGCAGTTTGGAGGTAAGAAACGCTTGAGAAACTCAAAATTTTCGCAGTTCTGATGCTCGACAAGCATAACTAGAACGGCCTAGGGGAAAAGTACGCACACCGTTGTAATCGGGCGAGTTTCTACTTTCAGATGCAACAGAAATTTTGCGAATTGTTCAATCCGTTCGCGAGATATGGCAGTTTGGATGTAAGAAACGCTTGAGAAACTCAAAATTTTCGCAGTTCTGATGCTCGAAACGAATAACTAGAACGGCCTAGGGGAAAAGTACGCATAGTGTTGTAATCGGGCGAGTTTCTACTTTCAGATGCAACAGAAATTTTGCGGATTGGTCATTCCGTTCGCGAGATATGGCAGTTTGGAGGTAAGAAACGCTTGAGAAACTCAAAATTTTCGCAGTTCTGATGCTCGACAAGCATAACTAGAACGGCCTAGGGGAAAAGTACGCATAGTGTTGTAATCGGGCGAGTTTCTACTTTGAGATGCAACAGAAATTTTGCGGATTGGTCAATCCGTTCGCGAGATATGGCAGTTTGGAAGTAAGAAACGCTTGAGAAACTCAAAATTTTCGCAGTTCTGATGCTCGAAACGAATAACTAGAACGGCCTAGGGGAAAGTACGCATAGTGTTGTAATCGGGCGAGTTTCTACTTTGAGATGCAACAGAAATTTTGCGGATTGGTCAATCCGTTCGCGAGATATGGCAGATTGGAGGTAAGAAACGCTTGAGAAACTCAAAATTTTCGCAGTTCTGATGCTCGAAACGAATAACAAGAACGGCCTAGGGGAAAAGTACGCACACCGTTGTAATCGGGCGCGTTTCTACTTTCAGATGCAACAGAAATTTTGCGGATTGGTCAATCCGTTCGCGAGATATGGCAGTTTGGAGGTAAGCAACGCTTGAGAAACTCAAAATTTTCGCAGTTCTGTTGCTCGAAACGAATAACTAGAACGGGCTAGGGGAAAAGTACGCATACAGTTGTAATCGGGCGAATTTCTACTTTCAGATGTAACAGAAATTTTGCGGATTGGTCAATCCGTTCGCGAGATATGGCAGTTTGGATGTAAGCAACGCTTGAGAAACTCAAAATTTTCGCAGTTCTGTTGCTCGAAACGAATAACTAGAACGGGCTAGGGGAAAAGTACGCATACATTTGTAATCGGGCGAATTTCTACTTTCAGATGCAACAGAAATTTTGCGGATTGGTCAATCCGTTCGCGAGATATGGCAGTTTGGATGTAAGACACGCTCGAGAAACTCAAAATTTTCGCAGTTCTGATGCTCGAAACAAATAACTAGAACGGCCTAGGGGAATAGTACGCACACCGTTGTAATCGGCCGAGTTTCTACTTTCAGATGCAACAGAAATTTTGCGAATTGGTCAATCCGTTCGCGAGATATGGCAGTTTGGAAGTAAGAAACGCTTGAGAAACTCAAAATTTTCGCAGTTCTGATGCTCGACAAGCATAACTAGAACGGCCTAGGGGAAAAGTACGCACACCGTTGTAATCGGGCGAGTTTCTACTTTCAGATGCAACAGAAATTTTGCGGATTTGTCATTCCGTTCGCGAGATATGGCAGTTTGGAGGTAAGAAACGCTTGAGAAACTCAAAATTTTCGCAGTTCTGATGCTCGACAAGCATAACTAGAACGGCCTAGGGGAAAAGTACGCACACCGTTGTAATCGGGCGAGTTTCTACTTTCAGATGCAACAGAAATTTTGCGGATTGGTCAATCCGTTCGCGAGATATGGCAGTTTGGAGGTAAGAAACGCTTGAGAAACTCAAAATTTTCGCAGTTCTGATGCTCGAAACGAATAACAAGAACGGCCTAGGGGAAAAGTACGCACACCGTTGTAATCGGGCGCGTTTCTACTTTCAGATGCAACAGAAATTTTGCGGATTGGTCAACCCGTTCGCGAGATATGGCAGTTTGGAGGTAAGCAACGCTTGAGAAACTCAAAATTTTCGCAGTTCTGTTGCTCGAAACGAATAACTAGAACGGGCTAGGGGAAAAGTACGCATACAGTTGTAATCGGGCGAATTTCTACTTTCAGATGTAACAGAAATTTTGCGGATTGGTCAATCCGTTCGCGAGATATGGCAGTTTGGATGTAAGCAACGCTTGAGAAACTCAAAATTTTCGCAGTTCTGTTGCTCGAAACGAATAACTAGAACGGCCTAGGGGAAAGTACGAATAGTGTTGCAATCGGGCGAGTTTCTACTTTCAGATGCAACAGAAATTTTGCGGATTGGTCATTCCGTTCGCGAGATATGGCAGTTTGGAGGTAAGAAACGCTTGAGAAACTCAAAATTTTCGCAGTTCTGATGCTCGACAAGCATAACTAGAACGGCCTAGGGGAAAAGTACGCATAGTGTTGTAATCGGGCGAGTTTCTACTTTGAGATGCAACAGAAATTTTGCGGATTGGTCAATCCGTTCGCGAGATATGGCAGTTTGGAAGTAAGAAACGCTTGAGAAACTCAAAATTTTCGCAGTTCTGATGCTCGAAACGAATAACTAGAACGGCCTAGGGGAAAGTACGCATAGTGTTGTAATCGGGCGAGTTTCTACTTTGAGATGCAACAGAAATTTTGCGGATTGGTCAATCCGTTCGCGAGATATGGCAGTTTGGAGGTAAGAAACGCTTGAGAAACTCAAAATTTTCGCAGTTCTGATGCTCGAAACGAATAACAAGAACGGCCTAGGGGAAAAGTACGCACACCGTTGTAATCGGGCGCGTTTCTACTTTCAGATGCAACAGAAATTTTGCGGATTGGTCATTCCGTTCGCGAGATATGGCAGTTTGGAGGTAAGCAACGCTTGAGAAACTCAAAATTTTCGCAGTTCTGTTGCTCGAAACGAATAACTAGAACGGGCTAGGGGAAAAGTACGCATACAGTTGTAATCGGGCGAATTTCTACTTTCAGATGTAACAGAAATTTTGCGGATTGGTCAATCCGTTCGCGAGATATGGCAGTTTGGATGTAAGCAACGCTTGAGAAACTCAAAATTTTCGCAGTTCTGTTGCTCGAAACGAATAACTAGAACGGGCTAGGGGAAAAGTACGCATACATTTGTAATCGGGCGAATTTCTACTTTCAGATGCAACAGAAATTTTGCGGATTGGTCAATCCGTTCGCGAGATATGGCAGTTTGGATGTAAGACACGCTCGAGAAACTCAAAATTTTCGCAGTTCTGATGCTCGAAACAAATAACTAGAACGGCCTAGGGGAATAGTACGCACACCGTTGTAATCGGGCGAGTTTCTACTTTCAGATGCAACAGAAATTTTGCGAATTGGTCAATCCGTTCGCGAGATATGGCAGTTTGGAAGTAAGAAACGCTTGAGAAACTCAAAATTTTCGCAGTTCTGATGCTCGACAAGCATAACTAGAACGGCCTAGGGGAAAAGTACGCACACCGTTGTAATCGGGCGAGTTTCTACTTCCAGATGCAACAGAAATTTTGCGGATTGGTCAATCCGTTCGCGAGATATGGCAGTTTGGAGGTAAGAAACGCTTGAGAAACTCAAAATTTTCGCAGTTCTGATGGTCGAAACGAATAACTAGAACGGCCTAGGGGAAAAGTACGCATAGTGTTGTAATCGGGCGAGTTTCTACTTTGAGATGCAACAGAAATTTTGCGGATTGGTCAATCCGTTCGCAGGATATGGTAGTTTGGAAGTAAGAAACGCTTGAGAAACTCAAAATTTTCGCAGTTCTGATACTCGAAACGAATAACTAGAACGGCCTAGGGGAAAAGTACGCATAGTGATGTAATGGGGCGAGTTTCTACTTTCAGATGCAACAGAAATTTTGCGGATTGGTCAATCCGTTCGCGAGATATGGCAGTTTGGAGGTAAGAAACGCTTGAGAAACTCAAAATTTTCGCAGTTCTGTTGCTCGAAACGAATAACTAGAACGGGCTAGGGGAAAAGTACGCATACCGTTGTAATTGCGCGAGTTTCTACTTTCAGATGCAACAGAAATTTTGCGGATTGGTCAATCCGTTCGCGAGATATGGCAGTTTGGATGTAAGAAACGCTTGAGAAACACAAAATTTTCGCAGTTCTGATGCTCGAAACGAATAACAAGAACGGCCTAGGGGAAAAGTACGCACACCGTTGTAATCGGGCGTGTTTCTACTTTCAGATGCAACAGAAATTTTGCGGATTGGTCATTCCGTTCGCGAGATATGGCAGTTTGGAGGTAAGAAACGCTTGAGAAACTCAAAATTTTCGCAGTTCTGATGCTCGACAAGCATAACTAGAACGGCCTAGGGGAAAAGTACGCACACCGTTGTAATCGGGCGAGTTTCTACTTTCAGATGCAACAGAAATTTTGCGAATTGTTCAATCCGTTCGCGAGATATGGCAGTTTGGATGTAAGCAACGCTTGAGAAACTCAAAATTTTCGCAGTTCTGATGCTCGAAACGAATAACTAGAACGGCCTAGGGGAAAAGTACGCATACCGTTGTAATCGGGCGAGTTTCTACATTCAGATGCAACAGAAATTTTGCTGATTGGTCAATCCGTTCGCGAGATGTGGCAGTTTGGATGTAAGAAACGCTTGAGAAACACAAAATTTTCGCAGTTCTGATGCTCGAAACGAATAACAAGAACGGCCTAGGAGAAAAGTACGCACACCGTTGTAATCGGGCGTGTTTCTACTTTCAGATGCAACAGAAATTTTGCGGATTGGTCATTCCGTTCGCGAGATATGGCAGTTTGGAGGTAAGAAACGCTTGAGAAACTCAAAATTTTCGCAGTTCTGATGCTCGACAAGCATAACTAGAACGGCCTAGGGGAAAAGTACGCACACCGTTGTAATCGGGCGAGTTTCTACTTTCAGATGCAACAGAAATTTTGCGGATTGGTCAATCCGTTCGCGAGATATGGCAGTTTGGAGGTAAGCAACGCTTGAGAAACTCAAAATTTTCGCAGTTCTGATGCTCGAAACGAATAACTAGAACGGGCTAGGGGAAAAGTACGCATACCGTTGTAATCGGGCGAGTTTCTACTTTCCGATGCAACAGAAATTTTGCGGATTGGTCAATGCGTTCGCGAGATATGGCAGTTTGGAGGTAAGCAACGCTTGAAAAACTCAAAATTTTCGCAGTTCTGTTGCTCGAAACGAATAACTAGAACGGGCTAGGGGAAAAGTACGCATACCGTTGTAATCGGGCGAGTTTGTACTTTCAGATGCAACAGAAATTTTGCGGATTTGTCAATCCGTTCGCGAGATATGGCAGTTTGGAGGTAAGAAACGCTTGAGAAACTCAAAATTTTCGCAGTTCTGATGCTCGAAACGAATAACTAGAACGGCCTACGGGAAAAGTACGCACAGTGTTGTAATCGGGCGAGTTTCTACTTTGAGATGCAACAGAAATTTTGCGGATTGGTCAATCCGTTCGCGAGATATGGCAGTTTGGAAGTAAGAAACGCTTGAGAAACTCAAAATTTTCGCAGTTCTGATGCTCGAAACGAAAAACTAGAACGGCCTAGGGGAAAAGTACGCATAGTGTTGTAATCGGGCGAGTTTCTACTTTGAGATGCAACAGAAATTTTGCGGATTGGTCAATCCGTTCGCGAGATATGGCAGTATGCAGGTAAGAAACGCTTGAGAAACTCAAAATTTTCGCAGTTCTGTTGCTCGAAACGAATAACAAGAACGGCCTAGGGGAAAAGTACGCACACCGTTGTAATCGGGCGCGTTTCTACTTTCAGATGCAACAGAAATTTTGCGGATTGGTCAATCCGTTCGCGAGATATGGCAGTTTGGAGGTAAGCAACGCTTGAGAAACTCAAAATTTTCGCAGTTCTGTTGCTCGAAACGAATAACTAGAACGGGCTAGGGGAAAAGTACGCATACAGTTGTAATCGGGCGAATTTCTACTTTCAGATGCAACAGAAATTTTGCGGATTGGTCAATCCGTTCGCGAGATATGGCAGTTTGGATGTAAGAAACGCTCGAGAAACTCAAAATCTTCGCAGTTCTGATGCTCGAAACGAATAACTAGAACGGCCTAGGGGAAAAGTACGCACACCGTTGTAATCGGGCGCGTTTCTACTTTCAGATGCAACAGAAATTTTGCGGATTGGTCATTCCGTTCGCGAGATATGGCAGTTTGGAGGTGAGAAACGCTTGAGAAACTCAAAATTTTCGCAGTTCTGATGCTCGACATGCATAACTAGAACGGCCTAGGGGAAAAGTACGCACACCGTTGTAATCGGGCGAGTTTCTACTTTCAGATGCAACAGAAATTTTGCGGATTGGTCAATCCGTTCGCGAGATATGGCAGTTTGGAGGTAAGCAACGCTTGAGAGACTCAAAATTTTCGCAGTTCTGTTGCTCGAAACGAATAACTAGAACGGGCTAGGGGAAAAGTACGCATACATTTGTAATCGGGCGAATTTCTACTTTCAGATGCAACAGAAATTTTGCGGATTGGTCAATCCGTTCGCGAGATATGGCAGTATGGAGGTAAGAAACGCTTGAGAAACTCAAAATTTTCGCAGTTCTGATGCTCGAAACGAATAACAAGAACGGCCTAGAGGAAAAGTACGCACACCGTTGTAATCGGGCGCGTTTCTACTTTCAGATGCAACAGAAATTTTGCGGATTGGTCAATCCGTTCGCGAGATATGGCAGTTTGGAGGTAAGCAACGCTTGAGAAACTCAAAATTTTCGCAGTTCTGTTGCTCGAAACGAATAACTAGAACGGGCTAGGGGAAAAGTACGCATAGTGTTGTAATCGGGCGAGTTTCTACTTTCAGATGCAACAGAAATTTTGCGGATTGGTCAATCCGTTCGCGAGATATGGCAGTTTGGAGGTAAGCAACGCTTGAAAAACTCAAAATTTTCGCAGTTCTGTTGCTCGAAACGAATAACTAGAACGGGCTAGGGGAAAAGTACGCATACCGTTGTAATCGGGCGAGTTTGTACTTTCAGATGCAACAGAAATTTTGCGGATTGGTCAATCCGTTCGCGAGATATGGCAGTTTGGAGGTAAGAAACGCTTGAGAAACTCAAAATTTTCGCAGTTCTGATGCTCGAAACGAATAACTAGAACGGCCTAGGGGAAAAGTACGCATAGTGTTGTAATCGGGCGAGTTTCTACTTTGAGATGCAACAGAAACTTTGCGGATTGGTCAATCCGTTCGCGAGATATGGCAGTATGGAGGTAAGAAACGCTTGAGAAACTCAAAATCTTCGCAGTTCTGATGCTCGAAACGAATAACTAGAACGGCCTAGGGGAAAAGTACGCACACCGTTGTAATCGGGCGAGTTTCTACTTTCAGATGCAACAGAAATTTTGCGGATTGGTCAATCCGTTCGCGAGATATGGCAGTTTGGAGGTAAGCAACGCTTGAGAAACTCAAAATTTTCGCAGTTCTGTTGCTCGAAACGAATAACTAGAACGGGCTAGGGGAAAAGTACGCATACAGTTGTAATCGGGCGAATTTCTACTTTCAGATGCAACAGAAATTTTGCGGATTGGTCAATCCGTTCGCGAGATATGGCAGTTTGGATGTAAGAAACGCTCGAGAAACTCAAAATCTTCGCAGTTCTGATGCTCGAAACGAATAACTAGAACGGCCTAGGGGAAAAGTACGCACACCGTTGTAATCGGGCGAGTTTCTACTTTCAGATGCAACAGAAATTTTGCGGATTGGTCAATCCGTTCGCGAGATATGGCAGTTTGGAGGTAAGCAACCCTTGAAAAACTCAAAATTTTCGCAGTTCTGTTGCTCGAAACGAATAACTAGAACGGGCTAGGGGAAAAGTACGCATACCGTTGTAATCGGGCGAGTTTGTACTTTCAGATGCAACAGAAATTTTGCGGATTGGTCAATCCGTTCGCGAGATATGGCAGTTTGGAGGTAAGAAACGCTTGAGAAACTCAAAATTTTCGCAGTTCTGATGCTCGAAACGAATAACTAGAACGGCCTAGGGGAAAAGTACGCATAGTGTTGTAATCGGGCGAGTTTCTACTTTGAGATGCAACAGAAATTTTGCGGATTGGTCAATCCGTTCGCGAGATATGGCAGTTTGGAGGTAAGCAACGCTTGAGAAACTCAAAATTTTCGCAGTTCTGTTGCTCGAAACGAATAACTAGAACAGGCTAGGGGAAAAGTACGCATACAGTTGTAATCGGGCGAATTTCTACTTTCAGATGCAACAGAAATTTTGCGGATTGGTCAATCCGTTCGCGAGATATGGCAGTTTGGATGTAAGAAACGATCGAGAAACTCAAAATCTTCGCAGTTCTGATGCTCGAAACGAATAACTAGAACGGCCTAGGGGAAAAGTACGCACACCGTTGTAATCGGGCGAGTTTCTACTTTCAGATGCAACAGAAATTTTGCGGATTGGTCAATCCGTTCGCGAGATATGGCAGTTTGGAGGTAAGCAACGCTTGAGAAACTCAAAATTTTCGCAGTTCTGATGCTCGAAACGAATAACTAGAATGGGCTAGGGGAAAAGTACGCATACCGTTGTAATCGGGCGAGTTTCTACTTTCAGATGCAACAGAAATTTTGCGGATTGGTCAATCCGTTCGCGAGATATGGCAGTTTGGAGGTAAGCAACGCTTGAAAAACTCAAAATTTTCGCAGTTCTGTTGCTCGAAACGAATAACTAGAACCGGCTAGGGGAAAAGTACGCATACCGTTGTAATCGGGCGGGTTTCTACTTTCAGATGCAACAGAAATTTTGCGGATTGGTCAATCCGTTCGCGAGATATGGCAGTTTGGATGTAAGAAACGCTCGAGAAACTCAAAATCTTCGCAGTTCTGATGCTCGAAACGAATAACTAGAACGGCCTAGGGGAAAAGTACGCACACCGTTGTAATCGGGCGAGTTTCTACTTTCAGATGCAACAGAAATTTTGCGGATTGGTCAATCCGTTCGCGAGATATGGCAGTTTGGAGGTAAGCAACGCTTGAGAAACTCAAAATTTTCGCAGTTCTGATGCTCGAAACGAATAACTAGAACGGGCTAGGGGAAAAGTACGCATACCGTTGTAATCGGGCGAGTATCTACTTTCAGATGCAACAGAAATTTTGCGGATTGGTCAATCCGTTCGCGAGATATGACAGTTTGGAGGTAAGCAACGCTTGAAAAACTCAAAATTTTCGCAGTTCTGTTGCTCGAAACGAATAACTAGAACAGGCTAGGGGAAAAGTACGCATACAGTTGTAATCGGGCGAATTTCTACTTTCAGATGCAACAGAAATTTTGCGGATTGGTCAATCCGTTCGCGAGATATGGCAGTTTGGATGTAAGAAACGATCGAGAAACTCAAAATCTTCGCAGTTCTGATGCTCGAAACGAATAACTAGAACGGCCTAGGGGAAAAGTACGCACACCATTGTAATCGGGCGAGTTTCTACTTTCAGATGCAACAGAAATTTTGCGGATTGGTCAATCCGTTCGCGAGATATGGCAGTTTGGAGGTAAGCAACGCTTGAGAAACTCAAAATTTTCGCAGTTCTGATGCTCGAAACGAATAACTAGAACGGGCTAGGGGAAAAGTACGCATACCGTTGTAATCGGGCGAGTTTCTACTTTCAGATGCAACAGAAATTTTGCGGATTGGTCAATCCGTTCGCGAGATATGGCAGTTTGGAGGTAAGCAACGCTTGAGAAACTCAAAATTTTCGCAGTTCTGATGCTCGAAACGAATAACTAGAACGGGCTAGGGGAAAAGTACGCATACCGTTGTAATCGGGCGAGTTTCTACTTTCAGATGCAACAGAAATTTTGCGGATTGGTCAATCCGTTCGCGAGATATGGCAGTTTGGAGGTAAGCAACGCTTGAAAAACTCAAAATTTTCGCAGTTCTGTTGCTCGAAACGAATAACTAGAACCGGCTAGGGGAAAAGTACGCATACCGTTGTAATCGGGCGAGTTTTTACTTTCAGATGCAACAGAAATTTTGCGGATTGGTCAATCCGTTCGCGAGATATGACAGTTTGGAGGTAAGCAACGCTTGAAAAACTCAAAATTTTCGCAGTTCTGTTGCTCGAAACGAATAACTAGAACAGGCTAGGGGAAAAGTACGCATACAGTTGTAATCGGGCGAATTTCTACTTTCAGATGCAACAGAAATTTTGCGGATTGGTCAATCCGTTCGCGAGATATGGCAGTTTGGATGTAAGAAACGATCGAGAAACTCAAAATCTTCGCAGTTCTGATGCTCGAAACGAATAACTAGAACGGCCTAGGGGAAAAGTACGCACACCGTTGTAATCGGGCGAGTTTCTACTTTCAGATGCAACAGAAATTTTGCGGATTGGTCAATCCGTTCGCGAGATATGGCAGTTTGGAGGTAAGCAACGCTTGAGAAACTCAAAATTTTCGCAGTTCTGATGCTCGAAACGAATAACTAGAACGGGCTAGGGGAAAAGTACGCATACCGTTGTAATCGGGCGAGTTTCTACTTTCAGATGCAACAGAAATTTTGCGGATTGGTCAATCCGTTCGCGAGATATGGCAGTTTGGAGGTAAGCAACGCTTGAAAAACTCAAAATTTTCGCAGTTCTGTTTCTCGAAACGAATAACTAGAACCGGCTAGGGGAAAAGTACGCATACCGTTGTAATCGGGCGAGTTTCTACTTTCAGATGCAACAGAAATTTTGCGGATTGGTCAATCCGTTCGCGAGATATGGCAGTTTGGATGTAAGAAACGCTCGAGAAACTCAAAATCTTCGCAGTTCTGATGCTCGAAACGAATAACTAGAACGGCCTAGGGGAAAAGTACGCACACCGTTGTAATCGGGCGAGTTTCTACTTTCAGATGCAACAGAAATTTTGCGGATTGGTCAATCCGTTCGCGAGATATGGCAGTTTGGAGGTAAGCAACGCTTGAGAAACTCAAAATTTTCGCAGTTCTGATGCTCGAAACGAATAACTAGAACGGGCTAGGGGAAAAGTACGCATACCGTTGTAATCGGGCGAGTATCTACTTTCAGATGCAACAGAAATTTTGCGGATTGGTCAATCCGTTCGCGAGATATGGCAGTTTGGAGGTAAGCAACGCTTGAAAAACTCAAAATTTTCGCAGTTCTGTTGCTCGAAACGAATAACTAGAACGGGCTAGGGGAAAAGTACGCATACCGTTGTAATCGGGCGAGTTTCTACTTTCAGATGCAACAGAAATTTTGAGGATTGGTCAATCCGTTCGCGAGATATGGCAGTTTGGAGGTAAGAAACGCTTGAGAAACTCAAAATTTTCGCAGTTCTGATGCTCGAAACGAATAACTAGAACGGCCTAGGGGAAAAGTACGCATAGTGTTGTAATCGGGCGAGTTTCTACTTTGAGATGCAACAGAAATTTTGCGGATTGGTCAATCCGTTCGCGAGATATGGCAGTTTGGAAGTAAGAAACGCTTGAGAAACTCAAAATTTTCGCAGTTCTGATGCTCGAAACGAATAACTAGAACGGCCTAGGGGAAAAGTACGCATAGTGTTGTAATCGGGCGAGTTTCTACTTTGAGATGCAACAGAAATTTTGCGGATTGGTCAATCCGTTCGCGAGATATGGCACTTTGGAAGTAAGAAACGCTTGAGAAACTCAAAATTTTCGCAGTTCTGATGCTCGAAACGAATAACTAGAACGGCCTAGGGGAAAAGTACGCATAGTGTTGTAATCGGGCGAGTTTCTACTTTCAGATGCAACAGAAATTTTGCGGATTGGTCAATCCGTTCGCGAGATATGGCAGTTTGGAGGTAAGAAACGCTCGAGAAACTCAAAATTTTCGCAGTTCTGATGCTCGACAAGCATAACTAGAACGGCCTAGGGGAAAAGTACGCACACCGTTGTAATCGGGCGAGTTTCTACTTTCAGATGCAACAGAAATTTTGCGGATTGGTCAATCCGTTCGCGAGATATGGCAGTTTGGAAGTAAGCAACGCTTGAGAAACTCAAAATTTTCGCAGTTCTGTTGCTCGAAACGAATAACTAGAACGGGCTAGGGGAAAAGTACGCATACATTTGTAATCGGGCGAATTTCTACTTTCAGATGCAACAGAAATTTTGCGGATTGATCAATCCGTTCGCGAGATATGGCAGTTTGGATGTAAGAAACGCTCGAGAAACTCAAAATTTTCGCAGTTCTGATGCTCGAAACGAATAACTAGAACGGCCTAGGGGAAAAGTACGCCCACCGTTGTAATCGGGCGAGTTTCTACTTTCAGATGCAACAGAAATTTTGCGAATTGTTCAATCCGTTCGCGAGATATGGCAGTTTGGACGTAAGCAACGCTTGAGAAACTCAAAATTTTCGCAGTTCTGATGCTCGAAACGAATAACTAGAACGGCCTAGGGGAAAAGTACGCATAGTGTTGTAATCGGGCGAGTTTCTACTTTCAGATGCAACAGAAATTTTGCGGATTGGTCAATCCGTTCGCGAGATATGGCAGTTTGGAGGTAAGCAACGCTTGAAAAACTCAAAATTTTCGCAGTTCTGTTGCTCGAAACGAATAACCAGAACGGGCTAGGGGAAAAGTACGCATACCGTTGTAATCGGGCGAGTTTCTACTTTCAGATGCAACAGAAATTTTGCGGATTGGTCAATCCGTTCGCGAGATATGGCAGTTTGGAGGTAAGAAACGCTCGAGAAACTCAAAATTTTCGCAGTTCTGATGCTCGACAAGCATAACTAGAACGGGCTAGGGGAAAAGTACTCACACCGTTGTAGTCGGGCGAGTTTCTACTTTCAGATGCAACAGAAATTTTGCGGATTGGTCAATCCGTTCGCGAGATGTGGCAGTTTGGATGTAAGAAACGCTTGAGAAACACAAAATTTTCGCGGTTCTGATGCTCGAAACGAATAACAAGAACGGCCTAGGGGAAAAGTACGCATACCGTTGTAATCGGGCGAGTTTCTACTTTCAGATGCAACAGAAATTTTGAGGATTGGTCAATCCGTTCGCGAGATATGGCAGTTTGGAGGTAAGAAACGCTTGAGAAACTCCAAATTTTCGCAGTTCTGATGCTCGAAACGAATAACTAGAACGGCCTAGGGGAAAAGTACGCACACCGTTGTAATCGGGCGAGTTTCTACTTTCAGATGCAACAGAAATTTTGCGGATTGGTCAATCCGTTCGCGAGATATGGCAGTTTGGAGGTAAGCAACGCTTGAGGAACTCAAAATTTTCGCAGTTCTGATGCTCGAAACGAATAACTAGAACGGCCTAGGGGAAAAGTACGCATAGTGTTGTAATCGGGCGAGTTTCTACTTTCAGATGCAACAGAAATTTTGCGGATTGGTCAATCCGTTCGCGAGATATGGCAGTTTGGATGTAAGCAACGCTTGGGAAACTCAAAATTTTCGCAGTTCTGTTGCTCGAAACGAATAACTAGAACGGGCTAGGGGAAAAGTACGCATACATTTGTAATCGGGCGAATTTCTACTTTCAGATGCAACAGAAATTTTGCGGATTGATCAATCCGTTCGCGAGATATGGCAGTTTGGATGTGAGAAACGCTCGAGAAACTCAAAATTTTCGCAGTTCTGATGCTCGAAACGAATAACTAGAACGGCCTAGGGGAAAAGTACGCATAGTGTTGTAATCGGGCGAGTTTCTACTTTCAGATGCAACAGAAATTTTGCGGATTGGTCAATCCGTTCGCGAGATATGGCAGTTTGGAGGTAAGAAACGCTCGAGAAACTCAAAATTTTCGCAGTTCTGATGCTCGACAAGCATAACTAGAACGGCCTAGGGGAAAAGTACGCACACCGTTGTAATCGGGCGAGTTTCTACTTTCAGATGCAACAGAAATTTTGCGGATTGGTCAATCCGTTCGCGAGATATGGCAGTTTGGAAGTAAGCAACGCTTGAGAAACTCAAAATTTTCGCAGTTCTGTTGCTCGAAACGAATAACTAGAACGGGCTAGGGGAAAAGTACGCATACATTTGTAATCGGGCGAATTTCTACTTTCAGATGCAACAGAAATTTTGCGGATTGATCAATCCGTTCGCGAGATATGGCAGTTTGGATGTAAGAAACGCTCGAGAAACTCAAAATTTTCGCAGTTCTGATGCTCGAAACGAATAACTAGAACGGCCTAGGGGAAAAGTACGCCCACCGTTGTAATCGGGCGAGTTTCTACTTTCAGATGCAACAGAAATTTTGCGAATTGTTCAATCCGTTCGCGAGATATGGCAGTTTGGACGTAAGCAACGCTTGAGAAACTCAAAATTTTCGCAGTTCTGATGCTCGAAACGAATAACTAGAACGGCCTAGGGGAAAAGTACGCATAGTGTTGTAATCGGGCGAGTTTCTACTTTCAGATGCAACAGAAATTTTGCGGATTGGTCAATCCGTTCGCGAGATATGGCAGTTTGGAGGTAAGCAACGCTTGAAAAACTCAAAATTTTCGCAGTTCTGTTGCTCGAAACGAATAACCAGAACGGGCTAGGGGAAAAGTACGCATACCGTTGTAATCGGGCGAGTTTCTACTTTCAGATGCAACAGAAATTTTGCGGATTGGTCAATCCGTTCGCGAGATATGGCAGTTTGGAGGTAAGAAACGCTCGAGAAACTCAAAATTTTCGCAGTTCTGATGCTCGACAAGCATAACTAGAACGGGCTAGGGGAAAAGTACTCACACCGTTGTAGTCGGGCGAGTTTCTACTTTCAGATGCAACAGAAATTTTGCGGATTGGTCAATCCGTTCGCGAGATGTGGCAGTTTGGATGTAAGAAACGCTTGAGAAACACAAAATTTTCGCGGTTCTGATGCTCGAAACGAATAACAAGAACGGCCTAGGGGAAAAGTACGCATACCGTTGTAATCGGGCGAGTTTCTACTTTCAGATGCAACAGAAATTTTGAGGATTGGTCAATCCGTTCGCGAGATATGGCAGTTTGGAGGTAAGAAACGCTTGAGAAACTCCAAATTTTCGCAGTTCTGATGCTCGAAACGAATAACTAGAACGGCCTAGGGGAAAAGTACGCACACCGTTGTAATCGGGCGAGTTTCTACTTTCAGATGCAACAGAAATTTTGCGGATTGGTCAATCCGTTCGCGAGATATGGCAGTTTGGAGGTAAGCAACGCTTGAGGAACTCAAAATTTTCGCAGTTCTGATGCTCGAAACGAATAACTAGAACGGCCTAGGGGAAAAGTACGCATAGTGTTGTAATCGGGCGAGTTTCTACTTTCAGATGCAACAGAAATTTTGCGGATTGGTCAATCCGTTCGCGAGATATGGCAGTTTGGATGTAAGCAACGCTTGGGAAACTCAAAATTTTCGCAGTTCTGTTGCTCGAAACGAATAACTAGAACGGGCTAGGGGAAAAGTACGCATACATTTGTAATCGGGCGAATTTCTACTTTCAGATGCAACAGAAATTTTGCGGATTGATCAATCCGTTCGCGAGATATGGCAGTTTGGATGTGAGAAACGCTCGAGAAACTCAAAATTTTCGCAGTTCTGATGCTCGAAACGAATAACTAGAACGGCCTAGGGGAAAAGTACGCCCACCGTTGTAATCGGGCGAGTTTCTACTTTCAGATGCAACAGAAATTTTGCGAATTGTTCAATCCGTTCGCGAGATATGGCAGTTTGGACGTAAGAAACGCTTGAGAAACTCAAAATTTTCGCAGTTCTGATGCTCGAAACGAATAACTAGAACGGGCTAGGGGAAAAGTACGCATACATTTGTAATCGGGCGAATTTCTACTTTCAGATGTAACAGAAATTTTGCGGATTGATCAATCCGTTCGCGAGATATGGCAGTTTGGATGTGAGAAACGCTCGAGAAACTCAAAATTTTCGCAGTTCTGATGCTCGAAACGAATAACTAGAACGGCCTAGGGGAAAAGTACGCCCACCGTTGTAATCGGGCGAGTTTCTACTTTCAGATGCAACAGAAATTTTGCGAATTGTTCAATCCGTTCGCGAGATATGGCAGTTTGGACGTAAGCAACGCTTGAGAAACTCAAAATTTTCGCAGTTCTGATGCTCGAAACGAATAACTAGAACGGCCTAGGGGAAAAGTACGCATAGTGTTGTAATCGGGCGAGTTTCTACTTTCAGATGCAACAGAAATTTTGCGGATTGGTCAATCCGTTCGCGAGATATGGCAGTTTGGAGGTAAGCAACGCTTGAAAAACTCAAAATTTTCGCAGTTCTGTTGCTCGAAACGAATAACTAGAACGGGCTAGGGGAAAAGTACGCATACCGTTGTAATCGGGCGAGTTTCTACTTTCAGATGCAACAGAAATTTTGCGGATTGGTCAATCCGTTCGCGAGATATGGCAGTTTGGAGGTAAGAAACGCTCGAGAAACTCAAAATTTTCGCAGTTCTGATGCTCGACAAGCATAACTAGAACGGGCTTGGGGAAAAGTACTCACACCGTTGTAGTCGGGCGAGTTTCTACTTTCAGATGCAACAGAAATTTTGCGGATTGGTCAATCCGTTCGCGAGATGTGGCAGTTTGGATGTAAGAAACGCTTGAGAAACACAAAATTTTCGCGGTTCTGATGCTCGAAACGAATAACAAGAACGGCCTAGGGGAAAAGTACGCACACCGTTGTAATCGGGCGAGTTTCTACTTTCAGATGCAACAGAAATTTTGCGGATTGGTCATTCCGTTCGCGAGATATGGCAGTTTGGAGGTAAGAAACGCTTGAGAAACTCAAAATTTTCGCAGTTCTGATGCTCGACAAGCATAACTAGAACGGCCTAGGGGAAAAGTACGCACACCGTTGTAATCGGGCGAGTTTCTACTTTCAGATGCAACAGAAATTTTGCGGATTGGTCAATCCGTTCGCGAGATATGGCAGTTTGGAGGTAAGCAACGCTTAAAAAACTCAAAATTTTCGCAGTTCTGTTGCTCGAAACGAATAACTAGAACGGGCTAGGGGAAAAGTACGCATACCGTTGTAATCGGGCGAGCTTCTACTTTCAGATGCAACAGAAATTTTGCGGATTGGTCAATCCGTTCGCGAGATATGGCAGTTTGGAGGTAAGAAACGCTTGAGAAACTCAAAATTTTCGCAGTTCTGATGCTCGAAACGAATAACTAGAACGGCCTAGGGGAAAAGTACGCATAGTGTTGTAATCGGGCGAGTTTCTACTTTGAGATGCAACAGAAATTTTGCGGATTGGTCAATCCGTTCGCGAGATATGGCAGTTTGGAAGTAAGAAACGCTTGAGAAACTCAAAATTTTCGCAGTTCTGATGCTCGAAACGAATAACTAGAACGGCCTAGGGGAAAAGTACGCATAGTGTTGTAGTCGGGCGAGTTTCTACTTTGAGATGCAACAGAAATTTTGCGGATTGGTCAATCCGTTCGCGAGATATGGCAGTTTGGAAGTAAGAAACGCTTGAGGAACTCAAAATTTTCGCAGTTCTGATGCTCGAAACGAATAACTAGAACGGCCTAGGGGAAAAGTACGCATAGTGTTGTAATCGGGCGAGTTTCTACTTTCAGATGCAACAGAAATTTTGCGGATTGGTCAATCCGTTCGCGAGATATGGCAGTTTGGATGTAAGCAACGCTTGGGAAACTCAAAATTTTCGCAGTTCTGTTGCTCGAAACGAATAACTAGAACGGGCTAGGGGAAAAGTACGCATACATTTGTAATCGGGCGAATTTCTACTTTCAGATGCAACAGAAATTTTGCGGATTGATCAATCCGTTCGCGAGATATGGCAGTTTGGATGTGAGAAACGCTCGAGAAACTCAAAATTTTCGCAGTTCTGATGCTCGAAACGAATAACTAGAACGGCCTAGGGGAAAAGTACGCCCACCGTTGTAATCGGGCGAGTTTCTACTTTCAGATGCAACAGAAATTTTGCGAATTGTTCAATCCGTTCGCGAGATATGGCAGTTTGGACGTAAGCAACGCTTGAGAAACTCAAAATTTTCGCAGTTCTGATGCTCGAAACGAATAACTAGAACGGCCTAGGGGAAAAGTACGCATAGTGTTGTAATCGGGCGAGTTTCTACTTTCAGATGCAACAGAAATTTTGCGGATTGGTCAATCCGTACGCGAGATATGGCAGTTTGGAGGTAAGAAACGCTCGAGAAACTCAAAATTTTCGCAGTTCTGATGCTCGACAAGCATAACTAGAACGGCCTAGGGGAAAAGTACGCACACCGTTGTAATCGGGCGAGTTTCTACTTTCAGATGCAACAGAAATTTTGCGGATTGGTCAATCCGTTCGCGAGATATGGCAGTTTGGATGTAAGCAACGCTTGGGAAACTCAAAATTTTCGCAGTTCTGTTGCTCGAAACGAATAACTAGAACGGGCTAGGGGAAAAGTACGCATACATTTGTAATCGGGCGAATTTCTACTTTCAGATGCAACAGAAATTTTGCGGATTGATCAATCCGTTCGCGAGATATGGCAGTTTGGATGTGAGAAACGCTCGAGAAACTCAAAATTTTCGCAGTTCTGATGCTCGAAACGAATAACTAGAACGGCCTAGGGGAAAAGTACGCCCACCGTTGTAATCGGGCGAGTTTCTACTTTCAGATGCAACAGAAATTTTGCGAATTGTTCAATCCGTTTGCGAGATATGGCAGTTTGGACGTAAGCAACGCTTGAGAAACTCAAAATTTTCGCAGTTCTGATGCTCGAAACGAATAACTAGAACGGCCTAGGGGAAAAGTACGCATAGTGTTGTAATCGGGCGAGTTTCTACTTTCAGATGCAACAGAAATTTTGCGGATTGTTCAATCCGTTCGCGAGATATGGCAGTTTGGAAGTAAGAAACGCTTGAGAAACTCAAAATTTTCGCAGTTCTGATGCTCGAAACGAATAACTAGAACGGCCTAGGGGAAAAGTACGCATAGTGTTGTAATCGGGCGAGTTTCTACTTTCAGATGCAACAGAAATTTTGCGGATTGGTCAATCCGTTCGCGAGATATGGCAGTTTGGAGGTAAGCAACGCTTGAAAAACTCAAAATTTTCGCAGTTCTGTTGCTCGAAACGAATAACTAGAACGGGATAGGGGAAAAGTACGCATACCGTTGTAATCGGGCGAGTTTCTACTTTCAGATGCAACAGAAATTTTGCGGATTGGTCAATCCGTTCGCGAGATATGGCAGTTTGGAGGTAAGAAACGCTCGAGAAACTCAAAATTTTCGCAGTTCTGATGCTCGACAAGCATAACTAGAACGGGCTAGGGGAAAAGTACTCACACCGTTGTAGTCGGGCGAGTTTCTACTTTCAGATGCAACAGAAATTTTGCGGATTGGTCATTCCGTTCGCGAGATATGGCAGTTTGGAGGTAAGAAACGCTTGAGAAACTCAAAATTTTCGCAGTTCTGATGCTCGACAAGCATAACTAGAACGGCCTAGGGGAAAAGTACGCACACCGTTGTAATCGGGCGAGTTTCTACTTTCAGATGCAACAGAAATTTTGCGGATTGGTCAATCCGTTCGCGCGATATGGCAGTTTGGAGGTAAGCAACGCTTGAAAAACT
The DNA here is from genome assembly GCF_051014685.1 of Ptiloglossa arizonensis. Lineage (NCBI taxonomy): Eukaryota > Metazoa > Arthropoda > Insecta > Hymenoptera > Colletidae > Ptiloglossa > Ptiloglossa arizonensis. Next base: position 2,102,497 of record NW_027478386.1, read on the forward strand.
CAAAATTTTAGCAGTTCTGTTGCTCGAAACGAATAACTAGAACGGGCTAGGGGAAAAGTACGCATGCCGTTGTAATCGGGCGAGTTTCTACTTTCAGACGCAACAGAAATTTTGCGGATTGGTCAATCCGTTCGCGAGATATGGCAGTTTGGAGGTAAGAAACGCTTGAGAAACTCAAAATTTTCGCAGTTCTGATGCTCGAAACGAATAACTAGAACGGCCTAGGGGAAAAGTACGCACACCGTTGTAATCGGGCGAGTTTCTACTTTCAGATGCAACAGAAATTTTGCGGATTGGTCATTCCGTTCGCGAGATATGGCAGTTTGGAGGTAAGAAACGCTTGAGAAACTCAAAATTTTCGCAGTTCTGATGCTCGACAAGCATAACTAGAACGGCCTAGGGGAAAAGTACGCACACCGTTGTAATCGGGCGAGTTTCTACTTTCAGATGCAACAGAAATTTTGCGGATTGGTCAATCCGTTCGCGAGATATGGCAGTTTGGAGGTAAGCAACGCTTAAAAAACTCAAAATTTTCGCAGTTCTGTTGCTCGAAACGAATAACTAGAACGGGCTAGGGGAAAAGTACGCATACCGTTGTAATCGGGCGATCTTCTACTTTCAGATGCAACAGAAATTTTGCGGATTGGTCAATCCGTTCGCGAGATATGGCAGTTTGGAGGTAAGAAACGCTTGAGAAACTCAAAATTTTCGCAGTTCTGATGCTCGAAACGAATAACTAGAACGGCCTAGGGGAAAAGTACGCATAGTGTTGTAATCGGGCGAGTTTCTACTTTGAGATGCAACAGAAATTTTGCGGATTGGTCAATCCGTTCGCGAGATATGGCAGTTTGGATGTAAGCAACGCTTGGGAAACTCAAAATTTTCGCAGTTCTGTTGCTCGAAACGAATAACTAGAACGGGCTAGGGGAAAAGTACGCATACATTTGTAATCGGGCGAATTTCTACTTTCAGATGCAACAGAAATTTTGCGGATTGATCAATCCGTTCGCGAGATATGGCAGTTTGGATGTGAGAAACGCTCGAGAAACTCAAAATTTTCGCAGTTCTGATGCTCGAAACGAATAACTAGAACGGCCTAGGGGAAAAGTACGCCCACCGTTGTAATCGGGCGAGTTTCTACTTTCAGATGCAACAGAAATTTTGCGAATTGTTCAATCCGTTTGCGAGATATGGCAGTTTGGACGTAAGCAACGCTTGAGAAACTCAAAATTTTCGCAGTTCTGATGCTCGAAACGAATAACTAGAACGGCCTAGGGGAAAAGTACGCATAGTGTTGTAATCGGGCGAGTTTCTACTTTCAGATGCAACAGAAATTTTGCGGATTGTTCAATCCGTTCGCGAGATATGGCAGTTTGGAAGTAAGAAACGCTTGAGAAACTCAAAATTTTCGCAGTTCTGATGCTCGAAACGAATAACTAGAACGGCCTAGGGGAAAAGTACGCATAGTGTTGTAATCGGGCGAGTTTCTACTTTCAGATGCAACAGAAATTTTGCGGATTGGTCAATCCGTTCGCGAGATATGGCAGTTTGGAGGTAAGCAACGCTTGAAAAACTCAAAATTTTCGCAGTTCTGTTGCTCGAAACGAATAACTAGAACGGGATAGGGGAAAAGTACGCATACCGTTGTAATCGGGCGAGTTTCTACTTTCAGATGCAACAGAAATTTTGCGGATTGGTCAATCCGTTCGCGAGATATGGCAGTTTGGAGGTAAGAAACGCTCGAGAAACTCAAAATTTTCGCAGTTCTGATGCTCGACAAGCATAACTAGAACGGGCTAGGGGAAAAGTACTCACACCGTTGTAGTCGGGCGAGTTTCTACTTTCAGATGCAACAGAAATTTTGCGGATTGGTCATTCCGTTCGCGAGATATGGCAGTTTGGAGGTAAGAAACGCTTGAGAAACTCAAAATTTTCGCAGTTCTGATGCTCGACAAGCATAACTAGAACGGCCTAGGGGAAAAGTACGCACACCGTTGTAATCGGGCGAGTTTCTACTTTCAGATGCAACAGAAATTTTGCGGATTGGTCAATCCGTTCGCGCGATATGGCAGTTTGGAGGTAAGCAACGCTTGAAAAACTCAAAATTTTAGCAGTTCTGTTGCTCGAAACGAATAACTAGAACGGGCTAGGGGAAAAGTACGCATGCCGTTGTAATCGGGCGAGTTTCTACTTTCAGACGCAACAGAAATTTTGCGGATTGGTCAATCCGTTCGCGAGATATGGCAGTTTGGAGGTAAGAAACGCTTGAGAAACTCAAAATTTTCGCAGTTCTGATGCTCGAAACGAATAACTAGAACGGCCTAGGGGAAAAGTACGCACACCGTTGTAATCGGGCGAGTTTCTACTTTCAGATGCAACAGAAATTTTGCGGATTGGTCATTCCGTTCGCGAGATATGGCAGTTTGGAGGTAAGAAACGCTTGAGAAACTCAAAATTTTCGCAGTTCTGATGCTCGACAAGCATAACTAGAACGGCCTAGGGGAAAAGTACGCACACCGTTGTAATCGGGCGAGTTTCTACTTTCAGATGCAACAGAAATTTTGCGGATTGGTCAATCCGTTCGCGAGATATGGCAGTTTGGAGGTAAGCAACGCTTAAAAAACTCAAAATTTTCGCAGTTCTGTTGCTCGAAACGAATAACTAGAACGGGCTAGGGGAAAAGTACGCATACCGTTGTAATCGGGCGATCTTCTACTTTCAGATGCAACAGAAATTTTGCGGATTGGTCAATCCGTTCGCGAGATATGGCAGTTTGGAGGTAAGAAACGCTTGAGAAACTCAAAATTTTCGCAGTTCTGATGCTCGAAACGAATAACTAGAACGGCCTAGGGGAAAAGTACGCATAGTGTTGTAATCGGGCGAGTTTCTACTTTGAGATGCAACAGAAATTTTGCGGATTGGTCAATCCGTTCGCGAGATATGGCAGTTTGGAAGTAAGAAACGCTTGAGAAACTCAAAATTTTCGCAGTTCTGATGCTCGAAACGAATAACTAGAACGGCCTAGGGGAAAAGTACGCATAGTGTTGTAGTCGGGCGAGTTTCTACTTTGAGATGCAACAGAAATTTTGCGGATTGGTCAATCCGTTCGCGAGATATGGCAGTTTGGAAGTAAGAAACGCTTGAGGAACTCAAAATTTTCGCAGTTCTGATGCTCGAAACGAATAACTAGAACGGCCTAGGGGAAAAGTACGCATAGTGTTGTAATCGGGCGAGTTTCTACTTTCAGATGCAACAGAAATTTTGCGGATTGGTCAATCCGTTCGCGAGATATGGCAGTTTGGATGTAAGCAACGCTTGGGAAACTCAAAATTTTCGCAGTTCTGTTGCTCGAAACGAATAACTAGAACGGGCTAGGGGAAAAGTACGCATACATTTGTAATCGGGCGAATTTCTACTTTCAGATGCAACAGAAATTTTGCGGATTGATCAATCCGTTCGCGAGATATGGCAGTTTGGATGTGAGAAACGCTCGAGAAACTCAAAATTTTCGCAGTTCTGATGCTCGAAACGAATAACTAGAACGGCCTAGGGGAAAAGTACGCCCACCGTTGTAATCGGGCGAGTTTCTACTTTCAGATGCAACAGAAATTTTGCGAATTGTTCAATCCGTTCGCGAGATATGGCAGTTTGGACGTAAGCAACGCTTGAGAAACTCAAAATTTTCGCAGTTCTGATGCTCGAAACGAATAACTAGAACGGCCTAGGGGAAAAGTACGCATAGTGTTGTAATCGGGCGAGTTTCTACTTTCAGATGCAACAGAAATTTTGCGGATTGGTCAATCCGTACGCGAGATATGGCAGTTTGGGGGTAAGAAACGCTCGAGAAACTCAAAATTTTCGCAGTTCTGATGCTCGACAAGCATAACTAGAACGGCCTAGGGGAAAAGTACGCACACCGTTGTAATCGGGCGAGTTTCTACTTTCAGATGCAACAGAAATTTTGCGGATTGGTCAATCCGTTCGCGAGATATGGCAGTTTGGATGTAAGCAACGCTTGGGAAACTCAAAATTTTCGCAGTTCTGTTGCTCGAAATGAATAACTAGAACGGGCTAGGGGAAAAGTACGCATACATTTGTAATCGGGCGAATTTCTACTTTCAGATGCAACAGAAATTTTGCGGATTGATCAATCCGTTCGCGAGATATGGCAGTTTGGATGTGAGAAACGCTCGAGAAACTCAAAATTTTCGCAGTTCTGATGCTCGAAACGAATAACTAGAACGGCCTAGGGGAAAAGTACGCCCACCGTTGTAATCGGGCGAGTTTCTACTTTCAGATGCAACAGAAATTTTGCGAATTGTTCAATCCGTTCGCGAGATATGGCAGTTTGGACGTAAGCAACGCTTGAGAAACTCAAAATTTTCGCAGTTCTGATGCTCGAAACGAATAACTAGAACGGCCTAGGGGAAAAGTACGCATAGTGTTGTAATCGGGCGAGTTTCTACTTTCAGATGCAACAGAAATTTTGCGGATTGTTCAATCCGTTCGCGAGATATGGCAGTTTGGAAGTAAGAAACGCTTGAGAAACTCAAAATTTTCGCAGTTCTGATGCTCGAAACGAATAACTAGAACGGCCTAGGGGAAAAGTACGCATAGTGTTGTAATCGGGCGAGTTTCTACTTTCAGATGCAACAGAAATTTTGCAGATTGGTCAATCCGTTCGCGAGATATGGCAGTTTGGAGGTAAGCAACGCTTGAAAAACTCAAAATTTTCGCAGTTCTGTTGCTCGAAACGAATAACTAGAACGGGATAGGGGAAAAGTACGCATACCGTTGTAATCGGGCGAGTTTCTACTTTCAGATGCAACAGAAATTTTGCGGATTGGTCAATCCGTTCGCGAGATATGGCAGTTTGGAGGTAAGAAACGCTCGAGAAACTCAAAATTTTCGCAGTTCTGATGCTCGACAAGCATAACTAGAACGGGCTAGGGGAAAAGTACTCACACCGTTGTAGTCGGGCGAGTTTCTACTTTCAGATGCAACAGAAATTTTGCGGATTGGTCATTCCGTTCGCGAGATATGGCAGTTTGGAGGTAAGAAACGCTTGAGAAACTCAAAATTTTCGCAGTTCTGATGCTCGACAAGCATAACTAGAACGGCCTAGGGGAAAAGTACGCACACCGTTGTAATCGGGCGAGTTTCTACTTTCAGATGCAACAGAAATTTTGCGGATTGGTCAATCCGTTCGCGCGATATGGCAGTTTGGAGGTAAGCAACGCTTGAAAAACTCAAAATTTTAGCAGTTCTGTTGCTCGAAACGAATAACTAGAACGGGCTAGGGGAAAAGTACGCATGCCGTTGTAATCGGGCGAGTTTCTACTTTCAGACGCAACAGAAATTTTGCGGATTGGTCAATCCGTTCGCGAGATATGGCAGTTTGGAGGTAAGAAACGCTTGAGAAACTCAAAATTTTCGCAGTTCTGATGCTCGAAACGAATAACTAGAACGGCCTAGGGGAAAAGTACGCATAGTGTTGTAATCGGGCGAGTTTCTACTTTGAGATGCAACAGAAATTTTGCGGATTGGTCAATCCGTTCGCGAGATATGGCAGTTTGGAAGTAAGAAACGCTTGAGAAACTCAAAATTTTCGCAGTTCTGATGCTCGAAACGAATAACTAGAACGGCCTAGGGGAAAAGTACGCATAGTGTTGTAGTCGGGCGAGTTTCTACTTTGAGATGCAACAGAAATTTTGCGGATTGGTCAATCCGTTCGCGAGATATGGCAGTTTGGAAGTAAGAAACGCTTGAGGAACTCAAAATTTTCGCAGTTCTGATGCTCGAAACGAATAACTAGAATGGCCTAGGGGAAAAGTACGCATAGTGTTGTAATCGGGCGAGTTTCTACTTTCAGATGCAACAGAAATTTTGCGGATTGGTCAATCCGTACGCGAGATATGGCAGTTTGGAGGTAAGAAACGCTCGAGAAACTCAAAATTTTCGCAGTTCTGATGCTCGACAAGCATAACTAGAACGGCCTAGGGGAAAAGTACGCACACCGTTGTAATCGGGCGAGTTTCTACTTTCAGATGCAACAGAAATTTTGCGGATTGGTCAATCCGTTCGCGAGATATGGCAGTTTGGATGTAAGCAACGCTTGGGAAACTCAAAATTTTCGCAGTTCTGTTGCTCGAAACGAATAACTAGAACGGGCTAGGGGAAAAGTACGCATACATTTGTAATCGGGCGAATTTCTACTTTCAGATGCAACAGAAATTTTGCGGATTGATCAATCCGTTCGCGAGATATGGCAGTTTGGATGTGAGAAACGCTCGAGAAACTCAAAATTTTCGCAGTTCTGATGCTCGAAACGAATAACTAGAACGGCCTAGGGGAAAAGTACGCCCACCGTTGTAATCGGGCGAGTTTCTACTTTCAGATGCAACAGAAATTTTGCGAATTGTTCAATCCGTTCGCAAGATATGGCAGTTTGGACGTAAGCAACGCTTGAGAAACTCAAAATTTTCGCAGTTCTGATGCTCGAAACGAATAACTAGAACGGCCTAGGGGAAAAGTACGCATAGTGTTGTAATCGGGCGAGTTTCTACTTTCAGATGCAACAGAAATTTTGCGGATTGTTCAATCCGTTCGCGAGATATGGCAGTTTGGAAGTAAGAAACGCTCGAGAAACTCAAAATTTTCGCAGTTCTGATGCTCGAAACGAATAACTAGAACGGCCTAGGGGAAAAGTACGCCCACCGTTGTAATCGGGCGAGTTTCTACTTTCAGATGCAACAGAAATTTTGCGAATTGTTCAATCCGTTCGCAAGATATGGCAGTTTGGACGTAAGCAACGCTTGAGAAACTCAAAATTTTCGCAGTTCTGATGCTCGAAACGAATAACTAGAACGGCCTAGGGGAAAAGTACGCATAGTGTTGTAATCGGGCGAGTTTCTACTTTCAGATGCAACAGAAATTTTGCGGATTGTTCAATCCGTTCGCGAGATATGGCAGTTTGGAAGTAAGAAACGCTTGAGAAACTCAAAATTTTCGCAGTTCTGATGCTCGAAACGAATAACTAGAACGGCCTAGGGGAAAAGTACGCATAGTGTTGTAATCGGGCGAGTTTCTACTTTCAGATGCAACAGAAATTTTGCGGATTGGTCAATCCGTTCGCGAGATATGGCAGTTTGGAGGTAAGCAACGCTTGAAAAACTCAAAATTTTCGCAGTTCTGTTGCTCGAAACGAATAACTAGAACGGGATAGGGGAAAAGTACGCATACCGTTGTAATCGGGCGAGTTTCTACTTTCAGATGCAACAGAAATTTTGCGGATTGGTCAATCCGTTCGCGAGATATGGCAGTTTGGAGGTAAGAAACGCTCGAGAAACTCAAAATTTTCGCAGTTCTGATGCTCAACAAGCATAACTAGAACGGGCTAGGGGAAAAGAACTCACACCGTTGTAGTCGGGCGAGTTTCTACTTTCAGATGCAACAGAAATTTTGCGGATTGGTCAATCCGTTCGCGAGATGTGGCAGTTTGGATGTAAGAAACGCTTGAGAAACACAAAATTTTCGCGGTTCTGATGCTCGAAACGAATAACAAGAACGGCCTAGGGGAAAAGTACGCACACCGTTGTAATCGGGCGAGTTTCTACTTTCAGATGCAACAGAAATTTTGCGGATTGGTCAATCCGTTCGCGAGATATGGCAGTTTGGAGGTAAGAAACGCTCGAGAAACTCAAAATTTTCGCAGTTCTGATGCTCGACAAGCATAACTAGAACGGGCTAGGGGAAAAGTACTCACACCGTTGTAGTCGGGCGAGTTTCTACTTTCAGATGCAACAGAAATTTTGCGGATTGGTCATTCCGTTCGCGAGATATGGCAGTTTGGAGGTAAGAAACGCTTGAGAAACTCAAAATTTTCGCAGTTCTGATGCTCGACAAGCATAACTAGAACGGCCTAGGGGAAAAGTACGCACACCGTTGTAATCGGGCGAGTTTCTACTTTCAGATGCAACAGAAATTTTGCGGATTGGTCAATCCGTTCGCGCGATATGGCAGTTTGGAGGTAAGCAACGCTTGAAAAACTCAAAATTTTAGCAGTTCTGTTGCTCGAAACGAATAACTAGAACGGGCTAGGGGAAAAGTACGCATGCCGTTGTAATCGGGCGAGTTTCTACTTTCAGACGCAACAGAAATTTTGCGGATTGGTCAATCCGTTCGCGAGATATGGCAGTTTGGAGGTAAGAAACGCTTGAGAAACTCAAAATTTTCGCAGTTCTGATGCTCGAAACGAATAACTAGAACGGCCTAGGGGAAAAGTACGCATAGTGTTGTAATCGGGCGAGTTTCTACTTTGAGATGCAACAGAAATTTTGCGGATTGGTCAATCCGTTCGCGAGATATGGCAGTTTGGAAGTAAGAAACGCTTGAGAAACTCAAAATTTTCGCAGTTCTGATGCTCGAAACGAATAACTAGAACGGCCTAGGGGAAAAGTACGCATAGTGTTGTAGTCGGGCGAGTTTCTACTTTGAGATGCAACAGAAATTTTGCGGATTGGTCAATCCGTTCGCGAGATATGGCAGTTTGGAAGTAAGAAACGCTTGAGGAACTCAAAATTTTCGCAGTTCTGATGCTCGAAACGAATAACTAGAACGGCCTAGGGGAAAAGTACGCATAGTGTTGTAATCGGGCGAGTTTCTACTTTCAGATGCAACAGAAATTTTGCGGATTGGTCAATCCGTACGCGAGATATGGCAGTTTGGAGGTAAGAAACGCTCGAGAAACTCAAAATTTTCGCAGTTCTGATGCTCGACAAGCATAACTAGAACGGCCTAGGGGAAAAGTACGCACACCGTTGTAATCGGGCGAGTTTCTACTTTCAGATGCAACAGAAATTTTGCGGATTGGTCAATCCGTTCGCGAGATATGGCAGTTTGGATGTAAGCAACGCTTGGGAAACTCAAAATTTTCGCAGTTCTGTTGCTCGAAACGAATAACTAGAACGGGCTAGGGGAAAAGTACGCATACATTTGTAATCGGGCGAATTTCTACTTTCAGATGCAACAGAAATTTTGCGGATTGATCAATCCGTTCGCGAGATATGGCAGTTTGGATGTGAGAAACGCTCGAGAAACTCAAAATTTTCGCAGTTCTGATGCTCGAAACGAATAACTAGAACGGCCTAGGGGAAAAGTACGCCCACCGTTGTAATCGGGCGAGTTTCTACTTTCAGATGCAACAGAAATTTTGCGAATTGTTCAATCCGTTCGCAAGATATGGCAGTTTGGACGTAAGCAACGCTTGAGAAACTCAAAATTTTCGCAGTTCTGATGCTCGAAACGAATAACTAGAACGGCCTAGGGGAAAAGTACGCATAGTGTTGTAATCGGGCGAGTTTCTACTTTCAGATGCAACAGAAATTTTGCGGATTGTTCAATCCGTTCGCGAGATATGGCAGTTTGGAAGTAAGAAACGCTCGAGAAACTCAAAATTTTCGCAGTTCTGATGCTCGAAACGAATAACTAGAACGGCCTAGGGGAAAAGTACGCCCACCGTTGTAATCGGGCGAGTTTCTACTTTCAGATGCAACAGAAATTTTGCGAATTGTTCAATCCGTTCGCAAGATATGGCAGTTTGGACGTAAGCAACGCTTGAGAAACTCAAAATTTTCGCAGTTCTGATGCTCGAAACGAATAACTAGAACGGCCTAGGGGAAAAGTACGCATACCGTTGTAATCGGGCGAGTTTCTACTTTCAGATGCAACAGAAATTTTGCGGATTGGTCAATCCGTTCGCGAGATATGGCAGTTTGGATGTAAGAAACGCTCGAGAAACTCAAAATCTTCGCAGTTCTGATGCTCGAAACGAATAACTAGAACGGCCTAGGGGAAAAGTACGCACACCGTTGTAATCGGGCGAGTTTCTACTTTCAGATGCAACAGAAATTTTGCGGATTGGTCAATCCGTTCGCGAGATATGGCAGTTTGGAGGTAAGCAACGCTTGAGAAACTCAAAATTTTCGCAGTTCTGATGCTCGAAACGAATAACTAGAACGGGCTAGGGGAAAAGTACGCATACCGTTGTAATCGGGCGAGTATCTACTTTCAGATGCAACAGAAATTTTGCGGATTGGTCAATCCGTTCGCGAGATATGGCAGTTTGGAGGTAAGCAACGCTTGAAAAACTCAAAATTTTCGCAGTTCTGTTGCTCGAAACGAATAACTAGAACGGGCTAGGGGAAAAGTACGCATACCGTTGTAATCGGGCGAGTTTCTACTTTCAGATGCAACAGAAATTTTGAGGATTGGTCAATCCGTTCGCGAGATATGGCAGTTTGGAGGTAAGAAACGCTTGAGAAACTCAAAATTTTCGCAGTTCTGATGCTCGAAACGAATAACTAGAACGGCCTAGGGGAAAAGTACGCATAGTGTTGTAATCGGGCGAGTTTCTACTTTGAGATGCAACAGAAATTTTGCGGATTGGTCAATCCGTTCGCGAGATATGGCAGTTTGGAAGTAAGAAACGCTTGAGAAACTCAAAATTTTCGCAGTTCTGATGCTCGAAACGAATAACTAGAACGGCCTAGGGGAAAAGTACGCATAGTGTTGTAATCGGGCGAGTTTCTACTTTGAGATGCAACAGAAATTTTGCGGATTGGTCAATCCGTTCGCGAGATATGGCACTTTGGAAGTAAGAAACGCTTGAGAAACTCAAAATTTTCGCAGTTCTGATGCTCGAAACGAATAACTAGAACGGCCTAGGGGAAAAGTACGCATAGTGTTGTAATCGGGCGAGTTTCTACTTTCAGATGCAACAGAAATTTTGCGGATTGGTCAATCCGTTCGCGAGATATGGCAGTTTGGAGGTAAGAAACGCTCGAGAAACTCAAAATTTTCGCAGTTCTGATGCTCGACAAGCATAACTAGAACGGCCTAGGGGAAAAGTACGCACACCGTTGTAATCGGGCGAGTTTCTACTTTCAGATGCAACAGAAATTTTGCGGATTGGTCAATCCGTTCGCGAGATATGGCAGTTTGGAAGTAAGCAACGCTTGAGAAACTCAAAATTTTCGCAGTTCTGTTGCTCGAAACGAATAACTAGAACGGGCTAGGGGAAAAGTACGCATACATTTGTAATCGGGCGAATTTCTACTTTCAGATGCAACAGAAATTTTGCGGATTGATCAATCCGTTCGCGAGATATGGCAGTTTGGATGTAAGAAACGCTCGAGAAACTCAAAATTTTCGCAGTTCTGATGCTCGAAACGAATAACTAGAACGGCCTAGGGGAAAAGTACGCCCACCGTTGTAATCGGGCGAGTTTCTACTTTCAGATGCAACAGAAATTTTGCGAATTGTTCAATCCGTTCGCGAGATATGGCAGTTTGGACGTAAGCAACGCTTGAGAAACTCAAAATTTTCGCAGTTCTGATGCTCGAAACGAATAACTAGAACGGCCTAGGGGAAAAGTACGCATTGTGTTGTAATCGGGCGAGTTTCTACTTTCAGATGCAACAGAAATTTTGCGGATTGGTCAATCCGTTCGCGAGATATGGCAGTTTGGAAGTAAGAAACGCTTGAGAAACTCAAAATTTTCGCAGTTCTGATGCTCGAAACGAATAACTAGAACGGCCTAGGGGAAAAGTACGCATAGTGTTGTAATCGGGCGAGTTTCTACTTTCAGATGCAACAGAAATTTTGCGGATTGGTCAATCCGTTCGCGAGATATGGCAGTTTGGAGGTAAGCAACGCTTGAAAAACTCAAAATTTTCGCAGTTCTGTTGCTCGAAACGAATAACCAGAACGGGCTAGGGGAAAAGTACGCATACCGTTGTAATCGGGCGAGTTTCTACTTTCAGATGCAACAGAAATTTTGCGGATTGGTCAATCCGTTCGCGAGATATGGCAGTTTGGAGGTAAGAAACGCTCGAGAAACTCAAAATTTTCGCAGTTCTGATGCTCGACAAGCATAACTAGAACGGGCTAGGGGAAAAGTACTCACACCGTTGTAGTCGGGCGAGTTTCTACTTTCAGATGCAACAGAAATTTTGCGGATTGGTCAATCCGTTCGCGAGATGTGGCAGTTTGGATGTAAGAAACGCTTGAGAAACACAAAATTTTCGCGGTTCTGATGCTCGAAACGAATAACAAGAACGGCCTAGGGGAAAAGTACGCATACCGTTGTAATCGGGCGAGTTTCTACTTTCAGATGCAACAGAAATTTTGAGGATTGGTCAATCCGTTCGCGAGATATGGCAGTTTGGAGGTAAGAAACGCTTGAGAAACTCCAAATTTTCGCAGTTCTGATGCTCGAAACGAATAACTAGAACGGCCTAGGGGGAAAGTACGTATAGTGTTGTAATCGGGCGAGTTTCTACTTTGAGATGCAACAGAAATTTTGCGGATTGGTCAATCCGTTCGCGAGATATGGCAGTTTGGAGGTAAGCAACGCTTGGGAAACTCAAAATTTTCGCAGTTCTGTTGCTCGAAACGAATAACTAGAACGGGCTAGGGGAAAAGTACGCATACATTTGTAATCGGGCGAATTTCTACTTTCAGATGTAACAGAAATTTTGCGGATTGATCAATCCGTTCGCGAGATATGGCAGTTTGGATGTGAGAAACGCTCGAGAAACTCAAAATTTTCGCAGTTCTGATGCTCGAAACGAATAACTAGAACGGCCTAGGGGAAAAGTACGCCCACCGTTGTAATCGGGCGAGTTTCTACTTTCAGATGCAACAGAAATTTTGCGAATTGTTCAATCCGTTCGCGAGATATGGCAGTTTGGACGTAAGCAACGCTTGAGAAACTCAAAATTTTCGCAGTTCTGATGCTCGAAACGAATAACTAGAACGGCCTAGGGGAAAAGTACGCATAGTGTTGTAATCGGGCGAGTTTCTACTTTCAGATGCAACAGAAATTTTGCGGATTGGTCAATCCGTTCGCGAGATATGGCAGTTTGGAGGTAAGCAACGCTTGAAAAACTCAAAATTTTCGCAGTTCTGTTGCTCGAAACGAATAACTAGAACGGGCTAGGGGAAAAGTACGCATACCGTTGTAATCGGGCGAGTTTCTACTTTCAGATGCAACAGAAATTTTGCGGATTGGTCAATCCGTTCGCGAGATATGGCAGTTTGGAGGTAAGAAACGCTCGAGAAACTCAAAATTTTCGCAGTTCTGATGCTCGACAAGCATAACTAGAACGGGCTTGGGGAAAAGTACTCACACCGTTGTAGTCGGGCGAGTTTCTACTTTCAGATGCAACAGAAATTTTGCGGATTGGTCAATCCGTTCGCGAGATGTGGCAGTTTGGATGTAAGAAACGCTTGAGAAACACAAAATTTTCGCGGTTCTGATGCTCGAAACGAATAACAAGAACGGCCTAGGGGAAAAGTACGCACACCGTTGTAATCGGGCGAGTTTCTACTTTCAGATGCAACAGAAATTTTGCGGATTGGTCAATCCGTTCGCGAGATATGGCAGTTTGGAGGTAAGCAACGCTTAAAAAACTCAAAATTTTCGCAGTTCTGTTGCTCGAAACGAATAACTAGAACGGGCTAGGGGAAAAGTACGCATACCGTTGTAATCGGGCGAGCTTCTACTTTCAGATGCAACAGAAATTTTGCGGATTGGTCAATCCGTTCGCGAGATATGGCAGTTTGGAGGTAAGAAACGCTTGAGAAACTCAAAATTTTCGCAGTTCTGATGCTCGAAACGAATAACTAGAACGGCCTAGGGGAAAAGTACGCATAGTGTTGTAATCGGGCGAGTTTCTACTTTGAGATGCAACAGAAATTTTGCGGATTGGTCAATCCGTTCGCGAGATATGGCAGTTTGGAAGTAAGAAACGCTTGAGAAACTCAAAATTTTCGCAGTTCTGATGCTCGAAACGAATAACTAGAACGGCCTAGGGGAAAAGTACGCATAGTGTTGTAGTCGGGCGAGTTTCTACTTTGAGATGCAACAGAAATTTTGCGGATTGGTCAATCCGTTCGCGAGATATGGCAGTTTGGAAGTAAGAAACGCTTGAGGAACTCAAAATTTTCGCAGTTCTGATGCTCGAAACGAATAACTAGAACGGCCTAGGGGAAAAGTACGCATAGTGTTGTAATCGGGCGAGTTTCTACTTTCAGATGCAACAGAAATTTTGCGGATTGGTCAATCCGTTCGCGAGATATGGCAGTTTGGATGTAAGCAACGCTTGGGAAACTCAAAATTTTCGCAGTTCTGTTGCTCGAAACGAATAACTAGAACGGGCTAGGGGAAAAGTACGCATACATTTGTAATCGGGCGAATTTCTACTTTCAGATGCAACAGAAATTTTGCGGATTGATCAATCCGTTCGCGAGATATGGCAGTTTGGATGTGAGAAACGCTCGAGAAACTCAAAATTTTCGCAGTTCTGATGCTCGAAACGAATAACTAGAACGGCCTAGGGGAAAAGTACGCCCACCGTTGTAATCGGGCGAGTTTCTACTTTCAGATGCAACAGAAATTTTGCGAATTGTTCAATCCGTTCGCGAGATATGGCAGTTTGGACGTAAGCAACGCTTGAGAAACTCAAAATTTTCGCAGTTCTGATGCTCGAAACGAATAACTAGAACGGCCTAGGGGAAAAGTACGCATAGTGTTGTAATCGGGCGAGTTTCTACTTTCAGATGCAACAGAAATTTTGCGGATTGGTCAATCCGTACGCGAGATATGGCAGTTTGGAGGTAAGAAACGCTCGAGAAACTCAAAATTTTCGCAGTTCTGATGCTCGACAAGCATAACTAGAACGGCCTAGGGGAAAAGTACGCACACCGTTGTAATCGGGCGAGTTTCTACTTTCAGATGCAACAGAAATTTTGCGGATTGGTCAATCCGTTCGCGAGATATGGCAGTTTGGATGTAAGCAACGCTTGGGAAACTCAAAATTTTCGCAGTTCTGTTGCTCGAAACGAATAACTAGAACGGGCTAGGGGAAAAGTACGCATACATTTGTAATCGGGCGAATTTCTACTTTCAGATGCAACAGAAATTTTGCGGATTGATCAATCCGTTCGCGAGATATGGCAGTTTGGATGTGAGAAACGCTCGAGAAACTCAAAATTTTCGCAGTTCTGATGCTCGAAACGAATAACTAGAACGGCCTAGGGGAAAAGTACGCCCACCGTTGTAATCGGGCGAGTTTCTACTTTCAGATGCAACAGAAATTTTGCGAATTGTTCAATCCGTTCGCGAGATATGGCAGTTTGGACGTAAGCAACGCTTGAGAAACTCAAAATTTTCGCAGTTCTGATGTTCGAAACGAATAACTAGAACGGGCTAGGGGAAAAGTACGCATGCCGTTGTAATCGGGCGAGTTTCTACTTTCAGACGCAACAGAAATTTTGCGGATTGGTCAATCCGTTCGCGAGATATGGCAGTTTGGAGGTAAGAAACGCTTGAGAAACTCAAAATTTTCGCAGTTCAGATGCTCGAAACGAATAACTAGAACGGCCTAGGGGAAAAGTACGCATAGTGTTGTAATCGGGCGAGTTTCTACTTTGAGATGCAACAGAAATTTTGCGGATTGGTCAATCCGTTCGCGAGATATGGCAGTTTGGAAGTAAGAAACGCTTGAGAAACTCAAAATTTTCGCAGTTCTGATGCTCGAAACGAATAACTAGAACGGCCTAGGGGAAAAGTACGCATAATGTTGTAGTCGGGCGAGTTTCTACTTTGAGATGCAACAGAAATTTTGCGGATTGGTCAATCCGTCCGCGAGATATGGCAGTTTGGAAGTAAGAAACGCTTGAGGAACTCAAAATTTTCGCAGTTCTGATGCTCGAAACGAATAACTAGAACGGCCTAGGGGAAAAGTGCGCATAGTGTTGTAATCGGGCGAGTTTCTACTTTCAGATGCAACAGAAATTTTGCGGATTGGTCAATCCGTACGCGAGATATGGCAGTTTGGAGGTAAGAAACGCTCGAGAAACTCAAAATTTTCGCAGTTCTGATGCTCGACAAGCATAACTAGAACGGCCTAGGGGAAAAGTACGCACACCGTTGTAATCGGGCGAGTTTCTACTTTCAGATGCAACAGAAATTTTGCGGATTGGTCAATCCGTTCGCGAGATATGGCAGTTTGGATGTAAGCAACGCTTGGGAAACTCAAAATTTTCGCAGTTCTGTTGCTCGAAACGAATAACTAGAACGGGCTAGGGGAAAAGTACGCATACATTTGTAATCGGGCGAATTTCTACTTTCAGATGCAACAGAAATTTTGCGGATTGATCAATCCGTTCGCGAGATATGGCAGTTTGGATGTGAGAAACGCTCGAGAAACTCAAAATTTTCGCAGTTCTGATGCTCGAAACGAATAACTAGAACGGCCTAGGGGAAAAGTACGCCCACCGTTGTAATCGGGCGAGTTTCTACTTTCAGATGCAACAGAAATTTTGCGAATTGTTCAATCCGTTCGCAAGATATGGCAGTTTGGACGTAAGCAACGCTTGAGAAACTCAAAATTTTCGCAGTTCTGATGCTCGAAACGAATAACTAGAACGGCCTAGGGGAAAAGTACGCATAGTGTTGTAATCGGGCGAGTTTCTACTTTCAGATGCAACAGAAATTTTGCGGATTGTTCAATCCGTTCGCGAGATATGGCAGTTTGGAAGTAAGAAACGCTCGAGAAACTCAAAATTTTCGCAGTTCTGATGCTCGAAACGAATAACTAGAACGGCCTAGGGGAAAAGTACGCCCACCGTTGTAATCGGGCGAGTTTCTACTTTCAGATGCAACAGAAATTTTGCGAATTGTTCAATCCGTTCGCAAGATATGGCAGTTTGGACGTAAGCAACGCTTGAGAAACTCAAAATTTTCGCAGTTCTGATGCTCGAAACGAATAACTAGAACGGCCTAGGGGAAAAGTACGCATAGTGTTGTAATCGGGCGAGTTTCTACTTTCAGATGCAACAGAAATTTTGCGGATTGTTCAATCCGTTCGCGAGATATGGCAGTTTGGAAGTAAGAAACGCTTGAGAAACTCAAAATTTTCGCAGTTCTGATGCTCGAAACGAATAACTAGAACGGCCTAGGGGAAAAGTACGCATAGTGTTGTAATCGGGCGAGTTTCTACTTTCAGATGCAACAGAAATTTTGCGGATTGGTCAATCCGTTCGCGAGATATGGCAGTTTGGAGGTAAGCAACGCTTGAAAAACTCAAAATTTTCGCAGTTCTGTTGCTCGAAACGAATAACTAGAACGGGATAGGGGAAAAGTACGCATACCGTTGTAATCGGGCGAGTTTCTACTTTCAGATGCAACAGAAATTTTGCGGATTGGTCAATCCGTTCGCGAGATATGGCAGTTTGGAGGTAAGAAACGCTCGAGAAACTCAAAATTTTCGCAGTTCTGATGCTCGACAAGCATAACTAGAACGGGCTAGGGGAAAAGTACTCACACCGTTGTAGTCGGGCGAGTTTCTACTTTCAGATGCAACAGAAATTTTGCGGATTGGTCAATCCGTTCGCGAGATGTGGCAGTTTGGATGTAAGAAACGCTTGAGAAACACAAAATTTTCGCGGTTCTGATGCTCGAAACGAATAACAAGAACGGCCTAGGGGAAAAGTACGCACACCGTTGTAATCGGGCGAGTTTCTACTTTCAGATGCAACAGAAATTTTGCGGATTGGTCATTCCGTTCGCGAGATATGGCAGTTTGGAGGTAAGAAACGCTTGAGAAACTCAAAATTTTCGCAGTTCTGATGCTCGACAAGCATAACTAGAACGGCCTAGGGGAAAAGTACGCACACCGTTGTAATCGGGCGAGTTTCTACTTTCAGATGCAACAGAAATTTTGCGGATTGGTCAATCCGTTCGCGAGATATGGCAGTTTGGAGGTAAGCAACGCTTGAAAAACTCAAAATTTTAGCAGTTCTGTTGCTCGAAACGAATAACTAGAACGGGCTAGGGGAAAAGTACGCATGCCGTTGTAATCGGGCGAGTATCTACTTTCAGACGCAACAGAAATTTTGCGGATTGGTCAATCCGTTCGCGAGATATGGCAGTTTGGAGGTAAGAAACGCTTGAGAAACTCAAAATTTTCGCAGTTCTGATGCTCGAAACGAATAACTAGAACGGCCTAGGGGAAAAGTACGCATAGTGTTGTAATCGGGCGAGTTTCTACTTTGAGATGCAACAGAAATTTTGCGGATTGGTCAATCCGTTCGCGAGATATGGCAGTTTGGAAGTAAGAAACGCTTGAGGAACACAAAATTTTCGCAGTTCTGATGCTCGAAACGAATAACTAGAACGGCCTAGGGGAAAAGTACGCATAGTGTTGTAATCGGGCGAGTTTCTACTTTCAGATGCAACAGAAATTTTGCGGATTGGTCAATCCGTACGCGAGATATGGCAGTTTGGAGGTAAGAAACGCTCGAGAAACTCAAAATTTTCGCAGTTCTGATGCTCGACAAGCATAACTAGAACGGCCTAGGGGAAAAGTACGCACACCGTTGTAATCGGGCGAATTTCTACTTTCAGATGCAACAGAAATTTTGCGGATTGATCAATCCGTTCGCGAGATATGGCAGTTTGGATGTGAGAAACGCTCGAGAAACTCAAAATTTTCGCAGTTCTGATGCTCGAAACGAATAACTAGAACGGCCTAGGGGAAAAGTACGCATAGTGTTGTAATCGGGCGAGTTTCTACTTTCAGATGCAACAGAAATTTTGCGGATTGGTCAATCCGTTCGCGAGATATGGCAGTTTGGATGTAAGCAACGCTTGGGAAACTCAAAATTTTCGCAGTTCTGTTGCTCGAAACGAATAACTAGAACGGGCTAGGGGAAAAGTACGCATACATTTGTAATCGGGCGAATTTCTACTTTCAGATGCAACAGAAATTTTGCGGATTGATCAATCCGTTCGCGAGATATGGCAGTTTGGATGTGAGAAACGCTCGAGAAACTCAAAATTTTCGCAGTTCTGATGCTCGAAACGAATAACTAGAACGGCCTAGGGGAAAAGTACGCATAGTGTTGTAATCGGGCGAGTTTCTACTTTGAGATGCAACAGAAATTTTGCGGATTGGTCAATCCGTTCGCGAGATATGGCAGTTTGGAAGTAAGAAACGCTTGAGAAACTCAAAATTTTCGCAGTTCTGATGCTCGAAACGAATAACTAGAACGGCCTAGGGGAAAAGTACGCCCACCGTTGTAATCGGGCGAGTTTCTACTTTCAGATGCAACAGAAATTTTGCGGATTGGTCATTCCGTTCGCGAGATATGGCAGTTTGGATGTAAGAAACGCTTGAGAAACTCAAAATTTTCGCAGTTCTGATGCTCGACAAGCATAACTAGAACGGCCTAGGGGAAAAGTACGCACACCGTTGTAATCGGGCGAGTTTCTACTTTCAGATGCAACAGAAATTTTGCGGATTGGTCAATCCGTTCGCGAGATATGGCAGTTTGGAGGTAAGCAACGCTTGAAAAACTCAAAATTTTAGCAGTTCTGTTGCTCGAAACGAATAACTAGAACGGGCTAGGGGAAAAGTACGCATGCCGTTGTAATCGGGCAAGTTTCTACTTTCAGATGCAACAGAAATTTTGCGGATTGGTCATTCCGTTCGCGAGATATGGCAGTTTGGAGGTAAGAAACGCTTGAGAAACTCAAAATTTTCGCAGTTCTGATGCTCGACAAGCATAACTAGAACGGCCTAGGGGAAAAGTACGCACACCGTTGTAATCGGGCGAGTTTCTACTTTCAGATGCAACAGAAATTTTGCGGATTGGTCAATCCGTTCGCGAGATATGGCAGTTTGGAGGTAAGCAACGCTTGAAAAACTCAAAATTTTAGCAGTTCTGTTGCTCGAAACGAATAACTAGAACGGGCTAGGGGAAAAGTACGCATGCCGTTGTAATCGGGCGAGTTTCTACTTTCAGACGCAACAGAAATTTTGCGGATTGGTCAATCCGTTCGCGAGATATGGCAGTTTGGAGGTAAGAAACGCTTGAGAAACTCAAAATTTTCGCAGTTCTGATGCTCGAAACGAATAACTAGAACGGCCTAGGGGAAAAGTACGCATAGTGTTGTAATCGGGCGAGTTTCTACTTTGAGATGCAACAGAAATTTTTCGGATTGGTCAATCCGTTCGCGAGATATGGCAGTTTGGAAGTAAGAAACGCTTGAGAAACTCAAAATTTTCGCAGTTCTGATGCTCGAAACGAATAACTAGAACGGCCTAGGGGAAAAGTACGCATAGTGTTGTAATCGGGCGAGTTTCTACTTTGAGATGCAACAGAAATTTTGCGGATTGGTCAATCCGTTCGCGAGATATGGCAGTTTGGAAGTAAGAAACGCTTGAGAAACTCAAAATTTTCGCAGTTCTGATGCTCGAAACGAATAACTAGAACGGCCTAGGGGAAAAGTACGCACACCGTTGTAATCGGGCGAGTTTCTACTTTCAGATGCAACAGAAATTTTGCGGATTGGTCAATCCGTTCGCGAGATATGGCAGTTTGGATGTAAGCAACGCTCGAGAAACTCAAAATTTTCGCAGTTCTGATGCTCGAAACGAATAACTAGAACGGCCTAGGGGAAAAGTACGCCCACCGTTGTAATCGGGCGAGTTTCTACTTTCAGATGCAACAGAAATTTTGCGAATTGTTCAATCCGTTCGCGAGATATGGCAGTTTGGACGTAAGCAACGCTTGAGAAACTCAAAATTTTCGCAGTTCTGATGCTCGAAACGAATAACTAGAACGGCCTAGGGGAAAAGTACGCATAGTGTTGTAATCGGGCGAGTTTCTACTTTCAGATGCAACAGAAATTTTGCGGATTGTTCAATCCGTTCGCGAGATATGGCAGTTTGGAAGTAAGAAACGCTTGAGAAACTCAAAATTTTCGCAGTTCTGATGCTCGAAACGAATAACTAGAACGGCCTAGGGGAAAAGTACGCATAGTGTTGTAATCGGGCGAGTTTCTACTTTCAGATGCAACAGAAATTTTGCGGATTGGTCAATCCGTTCGCGAGATATGGCAGTTTGGAGGTAAGCAACGCTTGAAAAACTCAAAATTTTCGCAGTTCTGTTGCTCGAAACGAATAACTAGAACGGGATAGGGGAAAAGTACGCATACCGTTGTAATCGGGCGAGTTTCTACTTTCAGATGCAACAGAAATTTTGCGGATTGGTCAATCCGTTCGCGAGATATGGCAGTTTGGAGGTAAGAAACGCTCGAGAAACTCAAAATTTTCGCAGTTCTGATGCTCGACAAGCATAACTAGAACGGGCTAGGGGAAAAGTACTCACACCGTTGTAGTCGGGCGAGTTTCTACTTTCAGATGCAACAGAAATTTTGCGGATTGTTCAATCCGTTCGCGAGATATGGCAGTTTGGAGGTAAGCAACGCTTGAAAAACTCAAAATTTTAGCAGTTCTGTTGCTCGAAACGAATAACTAGAACGGCCTAGGGGAAAAGTACGCATAGTGTTGTAATCGGGCGAGTTTCTACTTTGAGATGCAACAGAAATTTTGCGGATTGGTCAATCCGTTCGCGAGATATGGCAGTTTGGAAGTAAGAAACGCTTGAGAAACTCAAAATTTTCGCAGTTCTGATGCTCGAAACGAATAACTAGAACGGCCTAGGGGAAAAGTACGCACACCGTTGTAATCGGGCGAGTTTCTACTTTCAGATGCAACAGAAATTTTGCGGATTGGTCAATCCGTTCGCGAGATATGGCAGTTTGGATGTAAGCAACGCTTGGGAAACTCAAAATTTTCGCAGTTCTGTTGCTCGAAACGAATAACTAGAACGGGCTAGGGGAAAAGTACGCATACATTTGTAATCGGGCGAATTTCTACTTTCAGATGCAACAGAAATTTTGCGGATTGATCAATCCGTTCGCGAGATATGGCAGTTTGGATGTGAGAAACGCTCGAGAAACTCAAAATTTTCGCAGTTCTGATGCTCGAAACGAATAACTAGAACGGCCTAGGGGAAAAGTACGCCCACCGTTGTAATCGGGCGAGTTTCTACTTTCAGATGCAACAGAAATTTTGCGAATTGTTCAATCCGTTCGCGAGATATGGCAGTTTGGACGTAAGCAACGCTTGAGAAACTCAAAATTTTCGCAGTTCTGATGCTCGAAACGAATAACTAGAACGGCCTAGGGGAAAAGTACGCATAGTGTTGTAATCGGGCGAGTTTCTACTTTCAGATGCAACAGAAATTTTGCGGATTGTTCAATCCGTTCGCGAGATATGGCAGTTTGGAAGTAAGAAACGCTTGAGAAACTCAAAATTTTCGCAGTTCTGATGCTCGAAACGAATAACTAGAACGGCCTAGGGGAAAAGTACGCATAGTGTTGTAATCGGGCGAGTGTCTACTTTCAGATGCAACAGAAATTTTGCGGATTGGTCAATCCGTTCGCGAGATATGGCAGTTTGGAGGTAAGAAACGCTCGAGAAACTCAAAATTTTCGCAGTTCTGATGCTCGACAAGCATAACTAGAACGGGCTAGGGGAAAAGTACTCACACCGTTGTAGTCGGGCGAGTTTCTACTTTCAGATGCAACAGAAATTTTGCGGATTGGTCAATCCGTTCGCGAGATGTGGCAGTTTGGATGTAAGAAACGCTTGAGAAACACAAAATTTTCGCGGTTCTGATGCTCGAAACGAATAACAAGAACGGCCTAGGGGAAAAGTACGCACACCGTTGTAATCGGGCGAGTTTCTACTTTCAGATGCAACAGAAATTTTGCGGATTGGTCATTCCGTTCGCGAGATATGGCAGTTTGGAGGTAAGAAACGCTTGAGAAACTCAAAATTTTCGCAGTTCTGATGCTCGACAAGCATAACTAGAACGGCCTAGGGGAAAAGTACGCACACCGTTGTAATCGGGCGAGTTTCTACTTTCAGATGCAACAGAAATTTTGCGGATTGGTCAATCCGTTCGCGAGATATGGCAGTTTGGAGGTAAGCAACGCTTGAAAAACTCAAAATTTTAGCAGTTCTGTTGCTCGAAACGAATAACTAGAACGGGCTAGGGGAAAAGTACGCATGCCGTTGTAATCGGGCGAGTTTCTACTTTCAGACGCAACAGAAATTTTGCGGATTGGTCAATCCGTTCGCGAGATATGGCAGTTTGGACGTAAGCAACGCTTGAGAAACTCAAAATTTTCGCAGTTCTGATGCTCGAAACGAATAACTAGAACGGCCTAGGGGAAAAGTACGCATAGTGTTGTAATCGGGCGAGTTTCTACTTTCAGATGCAACAGAAATTTTGCGGATTGTTCAATCCGTTCGCGAGATGTGGCAGTTTGGAAGTAAGAAACGCTTGAGAAACTCAAAATTTTCGCAGTTCTGATGCTCGAAACGAATAACTAGAACGGCCTAGGGGAAAAGTACGCATAGTGTTGTAATCGGGCGAGTTTCTACTTTCAGATGCAACAGAAATTTTGCGGATTGGTCAATCCGTTCGCGAGATATGGCAGTTTGGAGGTAAGAAACGCTCGAGAAACTCAAAATTTTCGCAGTTCTGATGCTCGACAAGCATAACTAGAACGGGCTAGGGGAAAAGTACTCACACCGTTGTAGTCGGGCGAGTTTCTACTTTCAGATGCAACAGAAATTTTGCGGATTGGTCAATCCGTTCGCGAGATGTGGCAGTTTGGATGTAAGAAACGCTTGAGAAACACAAAATTTTCGCGGTTCTGATGCTCGAAACGAATAACAAGAACGGCCTAGGGGAAAAGTACGCACACCGTTGTAATCGGGCGAGTTTCTACTTTCAGATGCAACAGAAATTTTGCGGATTGGTCATTCCGTTCGCGAGATATGGCAGTTTGGAGGTAAGAAACGCTTGAGAAACTCAAAATTTTCGCAGTTCTGATGCTCGACAAGCATAACTAGAACGGCCTAGGGGAAAAGTACGCACACCGTTGTAATCGGGCGAGTTTCTACTTTCAGATGCAACAGAAATTTTGCGGATTGGTCAATCCGTTCGCGAGATATGGCAGTTTGGAGGTAAGCAACGCTTGAAAAACTCAAAATTTTAGCAGTTCTGTTGCTCGAAACGAATAACTAGAACGGGCTAGGGGAAAAGTACGCATGCCGTTGTAATCGGGCGAGTTTCTACTTTCAGACGCAACAGAAATTTTGCGGATTGGTCAATCCGTTCGCGAGATATGGCAGTTTGGAGGTAAGAAACGCTTGAGAAACTCAAAATTTTCGCAGTTCTGATGCTCGAAACGAATAACTAGAACGGCCTAGGGGAAAAGTACGCATAGTGTTGTAATCGGGCGAGTTTCTACTTTGAGATGCAACAGAAATTTTGCGGATTGGACAATCCGTTCGCGAGATATGGCAGTTTGGAAGTAAGAAACGCTTGAGAAACTCAAAATTTTCGCAGTTCTGATGCTCGAAACGAATAACTAGAACGGCCTAGGGGAAAAGTACGCATAGTGTTGTAATCGGGCGAGTTTCTACTTTCAGATGCAACAGAAATTTTGCGGATTGGTCAATCCGTTCGCGAGATATGGCAGTTTGGAGGTAAGCAACGCTTGAAAAACTCAAAATTTTCGCAGTTCTGTTGCTCGAAACGAATAACTAGAACGGGATAGGGGAAAAGTACGCATACCGTTGTAATCGGGCGAGTTTCTACTTTCAGATGCAACAGAAATTTTGCGGATTGGTCAATCCGTTCGCGAGATATGGCAGTTTGGAGGTAAGAAACGCTCGAGAAACTCAAAATTTTCGCAGTTCTGATGCTCGACAAGCATAACTAGAACGGGCTAGGGGAAAAGTACTCACACCGTTGTAGTCGGGCGAGTTTCTACTTTCAGATGCAACAGAAATTTTGCGGATTGGTCAATCCGTTCGCGAGATGTGGCAGTTTGGATGTAAGAAACGCTTGAGAAACACAAAATTTTCGCGGTTCTGATGCTCGAAACGAATAACAAGAACGGCCTAGGGGAAAAGTACGCACACCGTTGTAATCGGGCGAGTTTCTACTTTCAGATGCAACAGAAATTTTGCGGATTGGTCATTCCGTTCGCGAGATATGGCAGTTTGGAGGTAAGAAACGCTTGAGAAACTCAAAATTTTCGCAGTTCTGATGCTCGACAAGCATAACTAGAACGGCCTAGGGGAAAAGTACGCACACCGTTGTAATCGGGCGAGTTTCTACTTTCAGATGCAACAGAAATTTTGCGGATTGGTCAATCCGTTCGCGAGATATGGCAGTTTGGAGGTAAGCAACGCTTGAAAAACTCAAAATTTTAGCAGTTCTGTTGCTCGAAACGAATAACTAGAACGGGCTAGGGGAAAAGTACGCATGCCGTTGTAATCGGGCGAGTTTCTACTTTCAGACGCAACAGAAATTTTGCGGATTGGTCAATCCGTTCGCGAGATATGGCAGTTTGGAGGTAAGAAACGCTTGAGAAACTCAAAATTTTCGCAGTTCTGATGCTCGAAACGAATAACTAGAACGGCCTAGGGGAAAAGTACGCATAGTGTTGTAATCGGGCGAGTTTCTACTTTGAGATGCAACAGAAATTTTGCGGATTGGACAATCCGTTCGCGAGATATGGCAGTTTGGAAGTAAGAAACGCTTGAGAAACTCAAAATTTTCGCAGTTCTGATGCTCGAAACGAATAACTAGAACGGCCTAGGGGAAAAGTACGCATAGTGTTGTAATCGGGCGAGTTTCTACTTTGAGATGCAACAGAAATTTTGCGGATTGGTCAATCCGTTCGCGAGATATGGCAGTTTGGAAGTAAGAAACGCTTGAGAAACTCAAAATTTTCGCAGTTCTGATGCTCGAAACGAATAACTAGAACGGCCTAGGGGAAAAGTACGCATAGTGTTGTAATCGGGCGAGTTTCTACTTTCAGATGCAACAGAAATTTTGCGGATTGGTCAATCCGTTCGCGAGATATGGCAGTTTGGAGGTAAGAAACGCTCGAGAAACTCAAAATTTTCGCAGTTCTGATGCTCGACAAGCATAACTAGAACGGCCTAGGGGAAAAGTACGCACACCGTTGTAATCGGGCGAGTTTCTACTTTCAGATGCAACAGAAATTTTGCGGATTGGTCAATCCGTTCGCGAGATATGGCAGTTTGGAGGTAAGCAACGCTTGAGAAACTCAAAATTTTCGCAGTTCTGTTGCTCGAAACGAATAACTAGAACGGGCTAGGGGAAAAGTACGCATACATTTGTAATCGGGCGAATTTCTACTTTCAGATGCAACAGAAATTTTGCGGATTGGTCAATCCGTTCGCGAGATATGGCAGTTTGGAGGTAAGCAACGCTTGAAAAACTCAAAATTTTCGCAGTTCTGCTGCTCGAAACGAATAACTAGAACGGGCTAGGGGAAAAGTACGCATACCGTTGTAATCGGGCGAGTTTCTACTTTCAGATGCAACAGAAATTTTGCGGATTGGTCAATCCGTTCGCGAGATATGGCAGTTTGGAGGTAAGAAACGCTCGAGAAACTCAAAATTTTCGCAGTTCTGATGCTCGACAAGCATAACTAGAACGGGCTAGGGGAATAGTACGCACACCGTTGTAGTCGGGCGAGTTTCTACTTTCAGATGCAACAGAAATTTTGCGGATTGGTCAATCCGTTCGGGAGATGTGGCAGTTTGGATGTAAGAAACGCTTGAGAAACACAAAATTTTCGCGGTTCTGATGCTCGAAACGAATAACAAGAACGGCCTAGGGGAAAAGTACGCACACCGTTGTAATCGGGCGAGTTTCTACTTTCAGATGCAACAGAAATTTTGCGGATTGGTCATTCCGTTCGCGAGATATGGCAGTTTGGAGGTAAGAAACGCTTGAGAAACTCAAAATTTTCGCAGTTCTGATGCTCGACAAGCATAACTAGAACGGCCTAGGGGAAAAGTACGCACACCGTTGTAATCGGGCGAGTTTCTACTTTCAGATGAAACAGAAATTTTGCGGATTGGTCAATCCGTTCGCGAGATATGGCAGTTTGGAGGTAAGCAAAGCTTGAGAAACTCAAAATTTTCGCAGTTCTGTTGCTCGAAACGAATCACTAGAACGGCCTAGGGGAAAAGTACGCACAGTGTTGTAATCGGGCGAGTTTCTACTTTCAGATGCAACAGAAATTTTGCGGATTGGTCAATCCGTTCGCGAGATATGGCAGTTTGGAGGTAAGAAACGCTTGAGAAACTCAAAATTTTCGCAGTTCTGATGCTCGAAACGAATAACTAGAACGGCCTAGGGGAAAAGTACGCATACCGTTGTAATCGGGCGAGTTTCTACTTTCAGATGCAACAGAAATTTTGCGGATTGGTCAATCCGTTCGCGAGATATAGCAGTTTGGAGGTAAGCAATGCTTGAAAAACTCAAAATTTTCGCAGTTCTGTTGCTCGAAACGAATAACTAGAACGGGCTAGGGGAAAAGTACGCATACCGTTGTAATCGGGCGAGTTACTACTTTCTGATGCAACAGAAATTTTGCGGATTGGTCAATCCGTTCGCGAGATATGGCAGTTTGGAGGTAAGAACCGCTTGAGAAACTCAAAATTTTCGCAGTTCTGATGCTCGAAACGAATAACTAGAACGGCCTAGGGGAAAAGTACGCATAGTGTTGTAATTGGGCGAGTTTCTACTTTCAGATGCAACAGAAATTTTGCGGATTGGTCAATCCGTTCGCGAGATATGGCAGTTTGGAGGTAAGAAACGCTCGAGAAACTCAAAATTTTCGCAGTTCTGATGCTCGACAAGCATAACTAGAACGGGCTAGGGGAAAAGTACTCACACCGTTGTAGTCGGGCGAGTTTCTACTTTCAGATGCAACAGAAATTTTGCGGATTGTTCAATCCGTTCGCGAGATATGGCAGTTTGGAGGTAAGCAACGCTTGAAAAACTCAAAATTTTAGCAGTTCTGTTGCTCGAAACGAATAACTAGAACGGGCTAGGGGAAAAGTACGCATGCCGTTGTAATCGGGCGAGTTTCTACTTTCAGACGCAACAGAAATTTTGCGGATTGGTCAATCCGTTCGCGAGATATGGCAGTTTGGAGGTAAGAAACGCTTGAGAAACTCAAAATTTTCGCAGTTCTGATGCTCGAAACGAATAACTAGAACGGCCTAGGGGAAAAGTACGCACACCGTTGTAATCGGGCGAGTTTCTACTTTCAGATGCAACAGAAATTTTGCGGATTGGTCAATCCGTTCGCGAGATATGGCAGTTTGGATGTAAGCAACGCTTGGGAAACTCAAAATTTTCGCAGTTCTGTTGCTCGAAACGAATAACTAGAACGGGCTAGGGGAAAAGTACGCATACATTTGTAATCGGGCGAATTTCTACTTTCAGATGCAACAGAAATTTTGCGGATTGATCAATCCGTTCGCGAGATATGGCAGTTTGGATGTGAGAAACGCTCGAGAAACTCAAAATTTTCGCAGTTCTGATGCTCGAAACGAATAACTAGAACGGCCTAGGGGAAAAGTACGCCCACCGTTGTAATCGGGCGAGTTTCTACTTTCAGATGCAACAGAAATTTTGCGAATTGTTCAATCCGTTCGCGAGATATGGCAGTTTGGACGTAAGCAACGCTTGAGAAACTCAAAATTTTCGCAGTTCTGATGCTCGAAACGAATAACTAGAACGGCCTAGGGGAAAAGTACGCATAGTGTTGTAATCGGGCGAGTTTCTACTTTCAGATGCAACAGAAATTTTGCGGATTGTTCAATCCGTTCGCGAGATATGGCAGTTTGGAAGTAAGAAACGCTTGAGAAACTCAAAATTTTCGCAGTTCTGATGCTCGAAACGAATAACTAGAACGGCCTAGGGGAAAAGTACGCATAGTGTTGTAATCGGGCGAGCTTCTACTTTCAGATGCAACAGAAATTTTGCGGATTGGTCAATCCGTTCGCGAGATATGGCAGTTTGGAGGTAAGCAACGCTTGAAAAACTCAAAATTTTCGCAGTTCTGTTGCTCGAAACGAATAACTAGAACGGGATAGGGGAAAAGTACGCATACCGTTGTAATCGGGCGAGTTTCTACTTTCAGATGCAACAGAAATTTTGCGGATTGGTCAATCCGTTCGCGAGATATGGCCGTTTGGAGGTAAGAAACGCTCGAGAAACTCAAAATTTTCGCAGTTCTGATGCTCGACAAGCATAACTAGAACGGGCTAGGGGAAAAGTACTCACACCGTTGTAGTCGGGCGAGTTTCTACTTTCAGATGCAACAGAAATTTTGCGGATTGGTCAATCCGTTCGCGAGATGTGGCAGTTTGGATGTAAGAAACGCTTGAGAAACACAAAATTTTCGCGGTTCTGATGCTCGAAACGAATAACAAGAACGGCCTAGGGGAAAAGTACGCACACCGTTGTAATCGGGCGAGTTTCTACTTTCAGATGCAACAGAAATTTTGCGGATTGGTCATTCCGTTCGCGAGATATGGCAGTTTGGAGGTAAGAAACGCTTGAGAAACTCAAAATTTTCGCAGTTCTGATGCTCGACAAGCATAACTAGAACGGCCTAGGGGAAAAGTACGCACACCGTTGTAATCGGGCGAGTTTCTACTTTCAGATGCAACAGAAATTTTGCGGATTGGTCAATCCGTTCGCGAGATATGGCAGTTTGGAGGTAAGCAACGCTTGAAAAACTCAAAATTTTAGCAGTTCTGTTGCTCGAAACGAATAACTAGAACGGGCTAGGGGAAAAGTACGCATGCCGTTGTAATCGGGCGAGTTTCTACTTTCAGACGCAACAGAAATTTTGCGGATTGGTCAATCCGTTCGCGAGATATGGCAGTTTGGAGGTAAGAACCGCTTGAGAAACTCAAAATTTTCGCAGTTCTGATGCTCGAAACGAATAACTAGAACGGCCTAGGGGAAAAGTACGCATAGTGTTGTAATTGGGCGAGTTTCTACTTTCAGATGCAACAGAAATTTTGCGGATTGGTCAATCCGTTCGCGAGATATGGCAGTTTGGAGGTAAGAAACGCTCGAGAAACTCAAAATTTTCGCAGTTCTGATGCTCGACAAGCATAACTAGAACGGCCTAGGGGAAAAGTACGCACACCGTTGTAATCGGGCGAGTATCCACTTTCAGATGCAACAGAAATTTTGCGGATTGGTCAATCCGTTCGCGAGATGTGGCAGTTTGGATGTAAGAAACGCTTGGGAAACACAAAATTTTCGCGGTTCTGATGCTCGAAACGAATAACAAGAACGGCCTAGGGGAAAAGTACGCACAACGTTGTAATCGGGCGAGTTTCTATTTTCAGATGCAACAGAAATTTTGCGGATTGGTCATTCCGTTCGCGAGATATGGCAGTTTGGAGGTAAGAAACGCTTGAGAAACTCAAAATTTTCGCAGTTCTGTTGCTCGAAACGAATAACTAGAACGGGCTAGGGGAAAAGTACGCATACATTTGTAATCGGGCGAATTTCTACTTTCAGATGCAACAGAAATTTTGCGGATTGGTCAATCCGTTCGCGAGATATGGCAGTTTGGATGTAAGAAACGCTCGAGAAACTCAAAATTTTCGCAGTTCTGATGCTCGAAACTAATAACTAGAACGGCCTAGGGGAAAAGTACGCATAGTGTTGTAATCGGGCGAGTTTCTACTTTCAGATGCAACAGAAATTTTGCGGATTGGTCAATCCGTTCGCGAGATATGGCAGTTTGGAGGTAAGCAACGCTTGAAAAACTCAAAATTTTCGCAGTTCTGTTGCTCGAAACGAATAACTAGAACGGGCTAGGTGAAAAGTACGCATACCGTTGTAATCGGGCGAGTTTCTACTTTCAGATGCAACAGAAATTTTGCGGATTGGTCAATCCGTTCGCGAGATATGGCAGTTTGGAGGTAAGAAACGCTTGAGAAACTCAAAATTTTCGCAGTTCTGATGCTCGAAACGAATAACTAGAACGGCCTAGGGGAAAAGTACGCATAGTGTTGTAATCGGGCGAGTTTCTACTTTGAGATGCAACAGAAATTTTGCGGATTGGTCAATCCGTTCGCGAGATATGGCAGTTTGGAAGTAAGAAACGCTTGAGAAACTCAAAATTTTCGCAGTTCTGATGCTCGAAACGAATAACTAGAACGGCCTAGGGGAAAAGTACGCATAGTGTTGTAATCGGGCGAGTTTCTACTTTCAGATGCAACAGAAATTTTGCGGATTGGTCAATCCGTTCGCGAGATATGGCAGTTTGGAGGTAAGAAACGCTCGAGAAACTCAAAATTTTCGCAGTTCTGATGCTCGACAAGCATAACTAGAACGGCCTAGGGGAAAAGTACGCATACCGTTGTAATTGGGCGAGTTTCTACTTTCAGATGCAACAGAAATTTTGCGGATTGGTCAATCCGTTCGCGAGATATGGCAGTTTGGATGTAAGAAACGCTTGAGAAACTCAAAATTTTCGCAGTTCGGATGCTCGAAACGAATAACAAGAACGGCCTAGGGGAAAAGTACGGACACCGTTGTAATCGGGCGAGTTTCTACTTTCAGATGCAACAGAAATTTTGCGGATTGGTCATTCCGTTCGCGAGATATGGCAGTTTGGAGGTAAGAAACGCTTGAGAAACTCAAAATTTTCGCAGTTCTGTTGCTCGAAACGAATAACTAGAACGGCCTAGGGGAAAAGTACGCATAGTGTTGTAATCGGGCGAGTTTCTACTTTCAGATGCAACAGAAATTTTGCGGATTGGTCAATCCGTTCGCGAGATGTGGCAGTTTGGATGTAAGAAACGCTTGAGAAACACAAAATTTTCGCGGTTCTGATGCTCGAAACGAATAACAAGAACGGCCTAGGGGAAAAGTACGGACACCGTTGTAATCGGGCGAGTTTCTACTTTCAGATGCAACAGAAATTTTGCGGATTGGTCATTCCGTTCGCGAGATATGGCAGTTTGGAGGTAAGAAACGCTTGAGAAACTCAAAATTTTCGCAGTTCTGATGCTCGACAAGCATAACTAGAACGGCCTAGGGGAAAAGTACGCACACCGTTGTAATCGGGCGAGTTTCTACTTTCAGATGCATCAGAAATTTTGCGGATTGGTCAATCCGTTCGCGAGATATGGCAGTTTGGAGGTAAGAAACGCTTGAGAAACTCAAAATTATCGCAGTTCTGATGCTCGAAACGAATAACTGGAACGGCCTAGGGGGAAACTACGCATACCATTGTAATCGGGCGAGTTTCTACTTTCAGATGCAACAGAAACTTTGCGGATTGGTCAATCCGTTCGCGAGATGTGGCAGTTTGGAAGTAGGAAACGCTTAAGAAACTCAAAATTTTCGCAGTTCTGATTCTCGAAACGAATAACTAGAACGGCCTAGGGGAAAAGTACGCATACCGTTTTAATCGGGCGAGTTTCTACTTTCAGATGCAACAGAAATTTTGCGGATTGGTCAATCCGTTCGCGAGATATGGCAGTTTTGAGATAAGAAACGCTTGAGAAACTCCAAATTTTCGCAGTTCTGATGCTCGAAACGAATAACTGGAACGGCCTAGGGGGAAACTACACATGCCATTGTAATCGGGCGAGTTTCTACTTTCAGATGCAACAGAAACTTTGCGGATTGGTCAATCCGTTCGCGAGATGTGGCCGTTTGGAAGTAAGAAACGCTAGAGAAACTCAAAATTTTCGCTGTTCTGATGCGCGAAACGAATAACTAGCACGGCCTAGGGGAAAAGTACGCATACCGATATAATCGGGCGAGTTTCTACTTTCAGATGCAACAGAAATTTTGCGGATTGGTCAATCCGTTCGAGAGATATGGCAGTTTGGAAGTAGGAAACGCTTGAGAAACTCAAAATTTTCGCCGTTCTGATGCGCGAAACGAATAACTAGCACGGCCTAGGGGAAAAGTACGCATACCGATGCAATCGGGCGAGTTTCTACTTTCAGACGCAACAGAAATTTTGCGGATTGGTCGATCCATTCGCGAGATATGGCAGTTAGGAAGTAAGAAACGCTTGAGAAACTCAAAATTTTCGCAGTTCTGATGCTCGAAACGAGTAACTAGAACGGCCTAGGGGAAAAGTACGCATACCGTTTTAATCGGGCGAGCTTCTACTTTCAGATGCAACAGAAATTTTGCGGATTGGTCAATCCGTTCGCGAGATATGGCAGTTTGGAGGTAAGAAACGCTTGAGAAACTCAAAATTTTCGCAGTTCTGATGCTCGAAACGAATAGCTAGAACGGCCTAGGGGAAAAGTACGCATAGTGTTGTAATCGGGCGAGTTTCTACTTTGAGATGCAACAGAAATTTTGCGGATTGGTCAATCCGTTCGCGAGATATGGCAGTTTGGAAGTAAGAAACGCTTGAGAAACTCAAAATATTCGCAGTTCTGATGCTCGAAACGAATAACTAGAACGGCCTAGGGGAAAAGTACGCATAGTGTTGTAATCGGGCGAGTTTCTACTTTCAGATGCAACAGAAATTTTGCGGATTGGTCAATCCGTTCGCGAGATATGGCAGTTTGGAGGTAAGAAACGCTTGAGAAACTCAAAATTTTCGCAGTTCTGATGCTCGAAACGAATAACTAGAACGGCCTAGGGGAAAAGTACGCATAGTGTTGTAATCGGGCGAGTTTCTACTTTCAGATGCAACAGAAATTTTGCGGATTGGTCAATCCGTTCGCGAGATATGGCAGTTTGGAGGTAAGCAACGCTTGAAAAACTCAAAATTTTCGCAGTTCTGTTGCTCGAAACGAATAACTAGAACGGGCTAGGGGAAAAGTACGCATACCGTTGTAATTGGGCGAGTTTCTACTTTCAGATGCAACAGAAATTTTGCGGATTGGTCAATCCGTTCGCGAGATATGGCAGTTTGGATGTAAGAAACGCTTGAGAAACTCAAAATTTTCGCAGTTCGGATGCTCGAAACGAATAACTAGAACGGCCTAGGGGAAAAGTACGCATACCGTTGTAATCGGGCGAGTTTCTACTTTCAGATGCAACAGAAATTTTGCGGATTGGTCAATCCGTTCGCGAGATATGGCAGTTTGGAAGTAAGAAACGCTTGAGAAACTCAAAATTTTCGCAGTTCTGATGCTCGAAACGAATAACTAGAACGGCCTAGGGGAAAAGTACGCATAGTGTTGTAATCGGGCGAGTTTCTACTTTCAGATGCAACAGAAATTTTGCGGATTGGTCAATCCGTTCGCGAGATATGGCAGTTTGGAGGTAAGAAACGCTCGAGAAACTCAAAATTTTCGCAGTTCTGATGCTCGACAAGCATAACTAGAACGGCCTAGGGGAAAAGTACGCACACCGTTGTAATCGGGCGAGTTTCTACTTTCTGGTGCAACAGAAATTTTGCGGATTGGTCAATCCGTTCGCGAGATATGGCAGTTTGGAGGTAAGCAACGCTTGAAAAACTCAAAATTTTCGCAGTTCTGTTGCTCGAAACGAATAACTAGAACGGGCTAGGGGAAAAGTACGCATACCGTTGTAATTGGGCAAGTTTCTACTTTCAGATGCAACAGAAATTTTGCGGATTGGTCAATCCGTTCGCGAGATATGGCAGTTTGGATGTAAGAAACGCTTGAGAAACTCAAAATTTTCGCAGTTCGGATGCTCGAAACGAATAACTAGAACGGCCTAGGGGAAAAGTACGCATACCGTTGTAATCGGGCGAGTTTCTACTTTCAGATGCAACAGAAATTTTGCGGATTGGTCAATCCGTTCGCGAGATATGGCAGTTTGGAAGTAAGAAACGCTTGAGAAACTCAAAATTTTCGCAGTTCTGATGCTCGAAACGAATAACTAGAACGGCCTAGGGGAAAAGTACGCATAGTGTTGTAATCGGGCGAGTTTCTACTTTCAGATGCAACAGAAATTTTGCGGATTGGTCAATCCGTTCGCGAGATATGGCAGTTTGGAGGTAAGAAACGCTCGAGAAACTCAAAATTTTCGCAGTTCTGATGCTCGACAAGCATAACTAGAACGGCCTAGGGGAAAAGTACGCACACCGTTGTAATCGGGCGAGTTTCTACTTTCTGGTGCAACAGAAATTTTGCGGATTGGTCAATCCGTTCGCGAGATATGGCAGTTTGGAGGTAAGCAACGCTTGAAAAACTCAAAATTTTCGCAGTTCTGTTGCTCGAAACGAATAACTAGAACGGGCTAGGGGAAAAGTACGCATACCGTTGTAATTGGGCGAGTTTCTACTTTCAGATGCAACAGAAATTTTGCGGATTGGTCAATCCGTTCGCGAGATATGGCAGTTTGGATGTAAGAAACGCTTGAGAAACTCAAAATTTTCGCAGTTCGGATGCTCGAAACGAATAACTAGAACGGCCTAGGGGAAAAGTACGCATACCGTTGTAATCGGGCGAGTTTCTACTTTCAGATGCAACAGAAATTTTGCGGATTGGTCAATCCGTTCGCGAGATATGGCAGTTTGGAAGTAAGAAACGCTTGAGAAACTCAAAATTTTCGCAGTTCTGATGCTCGAAACGAATAACTAGAACGGCCTAGGGGAAAAGTACGCATAGTGTTGTAATCGGGCGAGTTTCTACTTTCAGATGCAACAGAAATTTTGCGGATTGGTCAATCCGTTCGCGAGATATGGCAGTTTGGAGGTAAGAAACGCTCGAGAAACTCAAAATTTTCGCAGTTCTGATGCTCGACAAGCATAACTAGAACGGCCTAGGGGAAAAGTACGCACACCGTTGTAATCGGGCGAGTTTCTACTTTCTGGTGCAACAGAAATTTTGCGGATTGGTCAATCCGTTCGCGAGATATGGCAGTTTGGAGGTAAGCAACGCTTGAAAAACTCAAAATTTTCGCTGTTCTGTTGCTGGAAACGAATAACTAGAACGGGCTAGGGGAAAAGTACGCATACCGTTGTAATTGGGCGAGTTTCTACTTTCAGATGCAACAGAAATTTTGCGGATTGGTCAATCCGTTCGCGAGATATGGCAGTTTGGATGTAAGAAACGCTTGAGAAACTCAAAATTTTCGCAGTTCTGATGCTCGAAACGAATAACTAGAACGGCCTAGGGGAAAAGTACGCATACCGTTGTAATCGGGCGAGTTTCTACTTTCAGATGCAACAGAAATTTTGCGGATTGGTCAATCCGTTCGCGAGATGTGGCAGTTTGGATGTAAGAAACGCTTGAGAAACACAAAATTTTCGCGGTTCTGATGCTCGAAACGAATAACACGAACGGCCTAGGGGAAAAGTACGCACAACGTTGTAATCGGGCGAGTTTCTACTTTCAGATGCAACAGAAATTTTGCGGATTGGTCATTCCGTTCGCGAGATATGGCAGTTTGGAGGTAAGAAACGCTTGAGAAACTCAAAATTTTCGCAGTTCTGTTGCTCGAAACGAATAACTAGAACGGGCTAGGGGAAAAGTACGCATACATTTGTAATCGGGCGAATTTCTACTTTCAGATGCAACAGAAATTTTGCGGATTGGTCAATCCGTTCGCGAGATATGGCAGTTTGGATGTAAGAAACGCTCGAGAAACTCAAAATTTTCGCAGTTCTGATGCTCGAAACCAATAACTAGAACGGCCTAGGGGAAAAGTACGCATAGTGTTGTAATCGGGCGAGTTTCTACTTTCAGATGCAACAGAAATTTTGCGGATTGGTCAATCCGTTCGCGAGATATGGCAGTTTGGAGGTAAGCAACGCTTGAAAAACTCAAAATTTTCGCAGTTCTGTTGCTCGAAACGAATAACTAGAACGGGCTAGGGGAAAAGTACGCATACCGTTGTAATCGGGCGAGTTTCTACTTTCAGATGCAACAGAAATTTTGCGGATTGGTCAATCCGTTCGCGAGATATGGCAGTTTGGAGGTAAGAAACGCTTGAGAAACTCAAAATTTTCGCAGTTCTGATGCTCGAAACGAATAACTAGAACGGCCTAGGGGAAAAGTACGCATAGTGTTGTAATCGGGCGAGTTTCTACTTTGAGATGCAACAGAAATTTTGCGGATTGGTCAATCCGTTCGCGAGATATGGCAGTTTGGAAGTAAGAAACGCTTGAGAAACTCAAAATTTTCGCAGTTCTGATGCTCGAAACGAATAACTAGAACGGCCTAGGGGAAAAGTACGCATAGTGTTGTAATCGGGCGAGTTTCTACTTTCAGATGCAACAGAAATTTTGCGGATTGGTCAATCCGTTCGCGAGATATGGCAGTTTGGAGGTAAGCAACGCTTGAAAAACTCAAAATTTTAGCAGTTCTGTTGCTCGAAACGAATAACTAGAACGGGCTAGGGGAAAAGTACGCATGCCGTTGTAATCGGGCGAGTTTCTACTTTGAGATGCAACAGAAATTTTGCGGATTGGTCATTCCGTTCGCGAGATATGGCAGTTTGGAGGTAAGAAACGCTTGAGAAACTCAAAATTTTCGCAGTTCTGATGCTCGACAAGCATAACTAGAACGGCCTAGGGGAAAAGTACGCACACCGTTGTAATCGGGCGAGTTTCTACTTTCAGATGCAACAGAAATTTTGCGGATTGGTCAATCCGTTCGCGAGATATGGCAGTTTGGAGGTAAGCAACGCTTGAAAAACTCAAAATTTTAGCAGTTCTGTTGCTCGAAACGAATAACTAGAACGGGCTAGGGGAAAAGTACGCATGCCGTTGTAATCGGGCGAGTTTCTACTTTCAGACGCAACAGAAATTTTGCGGATTGGTCAATCCGTTCGCGAGATATGGCAGTTTGGAGGTAAGAAACGCTTGAGAAACTCAAAATTTTCGCAGTTCTGATGCTCGAAACGAATAACTAGAACGGCCTAGGGGAAAAGTACGCATAGTGTTGTAATCGGGCGAGTTTCTACTTTGAGATGCAACAGAAATTTTGCGGATTGGACAATCCGTTCGCGAGATATGGCAGTTTGGAAGTAAGAAACGCTTGAGAAACTCAAAATTTTCGCAGTTCTGATGCTCGAAACGAATAACTAGAACGGCCTAGGGGAAAAGTACGCATAGTGTTGTAATCGGGCGAGTTTCTACTTTGAGATGCAACAGAAATTTTGCGGATTGGTCAATCCGTTCGCGAGATATGGCAGTTTGGAAGTAAGAAACGCTTGAGAAACTCAAAATTTTCGCAGTTCTGATGCTCGAAACGAATAACTAGAACGGCCTAGGGGAAAAGTACGCATAGTGTTGTAATCGGGCGAGTTTCTACTTTCAGATGCAACAGAAATTTTGCGGATTGGTCAATCCGTTCGCGAGATATGGCAGTTTGGAGGTAAGAAACGCTCGAGAAACTCAAAATTTTCGCAGTTCTGATGCTCGACAAGCATAACTAGAACGGCCTAGGGGAAAAGTACGCACACCGTTGTAATCGGGCGAGTTTCTACTTTCAGATGCAACAGAAATTTTGCGGATTGGTCAATCCGTTCGCGAGATATGGCAGTTTGGAGGTAAGCAACGCTTGAGAAACTCAAAATTTTCGCAGTTCTGTTGCTCGAAACGAATAACTAGAACGGGCTAGGGGAAAAGTACGCATACATTTGTAATCGGGCGAATTTCTACTTTCAGATGCAACAGAAATTTTGCGGATTGGTCAATCCGTTCGCGAGATATGGCAGTTTGGAGGTAAGCAACGCTTGAAAAACTCAAAATTTTCGCAGTTCTGCTGCTCGAAACGAATAACTAGAACGGGCTAGGGGAAAAGTACGCATACCGTTGTAATCGGGCGAGTTTCTACTTTCAGATGCAACAGAAATTTTGCGGATTGGTCAATCCGTTCGCGAGATATGGCAGTTTGGAGGTAAGAAACGCTCGAGAAACTCAAAATTTTCGCAGTTCTGATGCTCGACAAGCATAACTAGAACGGGCTAGGGGAATAGTACGCACACCGTTGTAGTCGGGCGAGTTTCTACTTTCAGATGCAACAGAAATTTTGCGGATTGGTCAATCCGTTCGGGAGATGTGGCAGTTTGGATGTAAGAAACGCTTGAGAAACACAAAATTTTCGCGGTTCTGATGCTCGAAACGAATAACAAGAACGGCCTAGGGGAAAAGTACGCACACCGTTGTAATCGGGCGAGTTTCTACTTTCAGATGCAACAGAAATTTTGCGGATTGGTCATTCCGTTCGCGAGATATGGCAGTTTGGAGGTAAGAAACGCTTGAGAAACTCAAAATTTTCGCAGTTCTGATGCTCGACAAGCATAACTAGAACGGCCTAGGGGAAAAGTACGCACACCGTTGTAATCGGGCGAGTTTCTACTTTCAGATGAAACAGAAATTTTGCGGATTGGTCAATCCGTTCGCGAGATATGGCAGTTTGGAGGTAAGCAAAGCTTGAGAAACTCAAAATTTTCGCAGTTCTGTTGCTCGAAACGAATCACTAGAACGGCCTAGGGGAAAAGTACGCATAGTGTTGTAATCGGGCGAGTTTCTACTTTCAGATGCAACAGAAATTTTGCGGATTGGTCAATCCGTTCGCGAGATATGGCAGTTTGGAGGTAAGAAACGCTTGAGAAACTCAAAATTTTCGCAGTTCTGATGCTCGAAACGAATAACTAGAACGGCCTAGGGGAAAAGTACGCATACCGTTGTAATCGGGCGAGTTTCTACTTTCAGATGCAACAGAAATTTTGCGGATTGGTCAATCCGTTCGCGAGATATAGCAGTTTGGAGGTAAGCAATGCTTGAAAAACTCAAAATTTTCGCAGTTCTGTTGCTCGAAACGAATAACTAGAACGGGCTAGGGGAAAAGTACGCATACCGTTGTAATCGGGCGAGTTACTACTTTCTGATGCAACAGAAATTTTGCGGATTGGTCAATCCGTTCGCGAGATATGGCAGTTTGGAGGTAAGAACCGCTTGAGAAACTCAAAATTTTCGCAGTTCTGATGCTCGAAACGAATAACTAGAACGGCCTAGGGGAAAAGTACGCATAGTGTTGTAATTGGGCGAGTTTCTACTTTCAGATGCAACAGAAATTTTGCGGATTGGTCAATCCGTTCGCGAGATATGGCAGTTTGGAGGTAAGAAACGCTCGAGAAACTCAAAATTTTCGCAGTTCTGATGCTCGACAAGCATAACTAGAACGGGCTAGGGGAAAAGTACTCACACCGTTGTAGTCGGGCGAGTTTCTACTTTCAGATGCAACAGAAATTTTGCGGATTGTTCAATCCGTTCGCGAGATATGGCAGTTTGGAGGTAAGCAACGCTTGAAAAACTCAAAATTTTAGCAGTTCTGTTGCTCGAAACGAATAACTAGAACGGGCTAGGGGAAAAGTACGCATGCCGTTGTAATCGGGCGAGTTTCTACTTTCAGACGCAACAGAAATTTTGCGGATTGGTCAATCCGTTCGCGAGATATGGCAGTTTGGAGGTAAGAAACGCTTGAGAAACTCAAAATTTTCGCAGTTCTGATGCTCGAAACGAATAACTAGAACGGCCTAGGGGAAAAGTACGCACACCGTTGTAATCGGGCGAGTTTCTACTTTCAGATGCAACAGAAATTTTGCGGATTGGTCAATCCGTTCGCGAGATATGGCCGTTTGGAGGTAAGAAACGCTCGAGAAACTCAAAATTTTCGCAGTTCTGATGCTCGACAAGCATAACTAGAACGGGCTAGGGGAAAAGTACTCACACCGTTGTAGTCGGGCGAGTTTCTACTTTCAGATGCAACAGAAATTTTGCGGATTGGTCAATCCGTTCGCGAGATGTGGCAGTTTGGATGTAAGAAACGCTTGAGAAACACAAAATTTTCGCGGTTCTGATGCTCGAAACGAATAACAAGAACGGCCTAGGGGAAAAGTACGCACACCGTTGTAATCGGGCGAGTTTCTACTTTCAGATGCAACAGAAATTTTGCGGATTGGTCATTCCGTTCGCGAGATATGGCAGTTTGGAGGTAAGAAACGCTTGAGAAACTCAAAATTTTCGCAGTTCTGATGCTCGACAAGCATAACTAGAACGGCCTAGGGGAAAAGTACGCACACCGTTGTAATCGGGCGAGTTTCTACTTTCAGATGCAACAGAAATTTTGCGGATTGGTCAATCCGTTCGCGAGATATGGCAGTTTGGAGGTAAGCAACGCTTGAGAAACTCAAAATTTTCGCAGTTCTGATGCTCGAAACGAATAACTAGAACGGCCTAGGTGAAAAGTACGCATAGTGTTGTAATCGGGCGAGTTTCTACTTTGAGATGCAACAGAAATTTTGCGGATTGGACAATCCGTTCGCGAGATATGGCAGTTTGGAAGTAAGAAACGCTTGAGAAACTCAAAATTTTCGCAGTTCTGATGCTCGAAACGAATAACTAGAACGGCCTAGGGGAAAAGTACGCATAGTGTTGTAATCGGGCGAGTTTCTACTTTGAGATGCAACAGAAATTTTGCGGATTGGTCAATCCGTTCGCGAGATATGGCAGTTTGGAAGTAAGAAACGCTTGAGAAACTCAAAATTTTCGCAGTTCTGATGCTCGAAACGAATAACTAGAACGGCCTAGGGGAAAAGTACGCATAGTGTTGTAATCGGGCGAGTTTCTACTTTCAGATGCAACAGAAATTTTGCGGATTGGTCAATCCGTTCGCGAGATATGGCAGTTTGGAGGTAAGAAACGCTCGAGAAACTCAAAATTTTCGCAGTTCTGATGCTCGACAAGCATAACTAGAACGGCCTAGGGGAAAAGTACGCACACCGTTGTAATCGGGCGAGTTTCTACTTTCAGATGCAACAGAAATTTTGCGGATTGGTCAATCCGTTCGCGAGATATGGCAGTTTGGAGGTAAGCAACGCTTGAGAAACTCAAAATTTTCGCAGTTCTGTTGCTCGAAACGAATAACTAGAACGGGCTAGGGGAAAAGTACGCATACATTTGTAATCGGGCGAATTTCTACTTTCAGATGCAACAGAAATTTTGCGGATTGGTCAATCCGTTCGCGAGATATGGCAGTTTGGAGGTAAGCAACGCTTGAAAAACTCAAAATTTTCGCAGTTCTGCTGCTCGAAACGAATAACTAGAACGGGCTAGGGGAAAAGTACGCATACCGTTGTAATCGGGCGAGTTTCTACTTTCAGATGCAACAGAAATTTTGCGGATTGGTCAATCCGTTCGCGAGATATGGCAGTTTGGAGGTAAGAAACGCTCGAGAAACTCAAAATTTTCGCAGTTCTGATGCTCGACAAGCATAACTAGAACGGGCTAGGGGAATAGTACGCACACCGTTGTAGTCGGGCGAGTTTCTACTTTCAG
Organism: Ptiloglossa arizonensis; assembly: GCF_051014685.1. Taxonomy (NCBI): domain Eukaryota; kingdom Metazoa; phylum Arthropoda; class Insecta; order Hymenoptera; family Colletidae; genus Ptiloglossa; species Ptiloglossa arizonensis. The sequence continues at coordinate 2,144,594 of NW_027478386.1, forward strand.
ATGCAACAGAAATTTTGCGGATTGGTCAATCCGTTCGGGAGATGTGGCAGTTTGGATGTAAGAAACGCTTGAGAAACACAAAATTTTCGCGGTTCTGATGCTCGAAACGAATAACAAGAACGGCCTAGGGGAAAAGTACGCACACCGTTGTAATCGGGCGAGTTTCTACTTTCAGATGCAACAGAAATTTTGCGGATTGGTCATTCCGTTCGCGAGATATGGCAGTTTGGAGGTAAGAAACGCTTGAGAAACTCAAAATTTTCGCAGTTCTGATGCTCGACAAGCATAACTAGAACGGCCTAGGGGAAAAGTACGCACACCGTTGTAATCGGGCGAGTTTCTACTTTCAGATGAAACAGAAATTTTGCGGATTGGTCAATCCGTTCGCGAGATATGGCAGTTTGGAGGTAAGCAAAGCTTGAGAAACTCAAAATTTTCGCAGTTCTGTTGCTCGAAACGAATCACTAGAACGGCCTAGGGGAAAAGTACGCATAGTGTTGTGATCGGGCGAGTTTCTACTTTCAGATGCAACAGAAATTTTGCGGATTGGTCAATCCGTTCGCGAGATATGGCAGTTTGGAGGTAAGAAACGCTTGAGAAACTCAAAATTTTCGCAGTTCTGATGCTCGAAACGAATAACTAGAACGGCCTAGGGGAAAAGTACGCATACCGTTGTAATCGGGCGAGTTTCTACTTTCAGATGCAACAGAAATTTTGCGGATTGGTCAATCCGTTCGCGAGATATAGCAGTTTGGAGGTAAGCAATGCTTGAAAAACTCAAAATTTTCGCAGTTCTGTTGCTCGAAACGAATAACTAGAACGGGCTAGGGGAAAAGTACGCATACCGTTGTAATCGGGCGAGTTACTACTTTCTGATGCAACAGAAATTTTGCGGATTGGTCAATCCGTTCGCGAGATATGGCAGTTTGGAGGTAAGAACCGCTTGAGAAACTCAAAATTTTCGCAGTTCTGATGCTCGAAACGAATAACTAGAACGGCCTAGGGGAAAAGTACGCATAGTGTTGTAATTGGGCGAGTTTCTACTTTCAGATGCAACAGAAATTTTGCGGATTGGTCAATCCGTTCGCGAGATATGGCAGTTTGGAGGTAAGAAACGCTCGAGAAACTCAAAATTTTCGCAGTTCTGATGCTCGACAAGCATAACTAGAACGGCCTAGGGGAAAAGTACGCACACCGTTGTAATCGGGCGAGTATCCACTTTCAGATGCAACAGAAATTTTGCGGATTGGTCAATCCGTTCGCGAGATATGGCAGTTTGGAGGTAAGCAACGCTTGAAAAACTCAAAATTTTCGCAGTTCTGTTGCTCGAAACGAATAACTAGAACGGGCTAGGGGAAAAGTACGCATACCGTTGTAATTGGGCGAGTTTCTACTTTCAGATGCAACAGAAATTTTGCGGATTGGTCAATCCGTTCGCGAGATATGGCAGTTTGGATGTAAGAAACGCTTGAGAAACTCAAAATTTTCGCAGTTCTGATGCTCGAAACGAATAACTAGAACGGCCTAGGGGAAAAGTACGCATACCGTTGTAATCGGGCGAGTTTCTACTTTCAGATGCAACAGAAATTTTGCGGATTGGTCAATCCGTTCGCGAGATGTGGCAGTTTGGATGTAAGAAACGCTTGGGAAACACAAAATTTTCGCGGTTCTGATGCTCGAAACGAATAACAAGAACGGCCTAGGGGAAAAGTACGCACAACGTTGTAATCGGGCGAGTTTCTACTTTCAGATGCAACAGAAATTTTGCGGATTGGTCATTCCGTTCGCGAGATATGGCAGTTTGGAGGTAAGAAACGCTTGAGAAACTCAAAATTTTCGCAGTTCTGATGCTCGACAAGCATAACTAGAACGGCCTAGGGGAAAAGTACGCACACCGTTGTAATCGGGCGAGTTTCTACTTTCTGGTGCAACAGAAATTTTGCGGATTGGTCAATCCGTTCGCGAGATATGGCAGTTTGGAGGTAAGCAACGCTTGAAAAACTCAAAATTTTCGCTGTTCTGTTGCTCGAAACGAATAACTAGAACGGGCTAGGGGAAAAGTACGCATACCGTTGTAATTGGGCGAGTTTCTACTTTCAGATGCAACAGAAATTTTGCGGATTGGTCAATCCGTTCGCGAGATATGGCAGTTTGGATGTAAGAAACGCTTGAGAAATTCAAAATTTTCGCAGTTCGGATGCTCGAAACGAATAACAAGAACGGCCTAGGGGAAAAGTACGGACACCGTTGTAATCGGGCGAGTTTCTACTTTCAGATGCAACAGAAATTTTGCGGATTGGTCATTCCGTTCGCGAGATATGGCAGTTTGGAGGTAAGAAACGCTTGAGAAACTCAAAATTTTCGCAGTTCTGTTGCTCGAAACGAATAACTAGAACGGCCTAGGGGAAAAGTACGCATAGTGTTGTAATCGGGCGAGTTTCTACTTTCAGATGCAACAGAAATTTTGCGGATTGGTCAGTCCGTTCGCGAGATGTGGCAGTTTGGATGTAAGAAACGCTTGAGAAACACAAAATTTTCGCGGTTCTGATGCTCGAAACGAATAACAAGAACGGCCTAGGGGAAAAGTACGGACACCGTTGTAATCGGGCGAGTTTCTACTTTCAGATGCAACAGAAATTTTGCGGATTGGTCATTCCGTTCGCGAGATATGGCAGTTTGGAGGTAAGAAACGCTTGAGAAACTCAAAATTTTCGCAGTTCTGATGCTCGACAAGCATAACTAGAACGGCCTAGGGGAAAAGTACGCACACCGTTGTAATCGGGCGAGTTTCTACTTTCAGATGCATCAGAAATTTTGCGGATTGGTCAATCCGTTCGCGAGATATGGCAGTTTGGAGGTAAGAAACGCTTGAGAAACTCAAAATTATCGCAGTTCTGATGCTCGAAACGAATAACTGGAACGGCCTAGGGGGAAACTACGCATACCATTGTAATCGGGCGAGTTTCTACTTTCAGATGCAACAGAAACTTTGCGGATTGGTCAATCCGTTCGCGAGATGTGGCAGTTTGGAAGTAGGAAACGCTTAAGAAACTCAAAATTTTCGCAGTTCTGATTCTCGAAACGAATAACTAGAACGGCCTAGGGGAAAAGTACGCATACCGTTTTAATCGGGCGAGTTTCTACTTTCAGATGCAACAGAAATTTTGCGGATTGGTCAATCCGTTCGCGAGATATGGCAGTTTTGAGATAAGAAACGCTTGAGAAACTCCAAATTTTCGCAGTTCTGATGCTCGAAACGAATAACTGGAACGGCCTAGGGGGAAACTACACATGCCATTGTAATCGGGCGAGTTTCTACTTTCAGATGCAACAGAAACTTTGCGGATTGGTCAATCCGTTCGCGAGATGTGGCCGTTTGGAAGTAAGAAACGCTAGAGAAACTCAAAATTTTCGCTGTTCTGATGCGCGAAACGAATAACTAGCACGGCCTAGGGGAAAAGTACGCATACCGATATAATCGGGCGAGTTTCTACTTTCAGATGCAACAGAAATTTTGCGGATTGGTCAATCCGTTCGAGAGATATGGCAGTTTGGAAGTAAGAAACGCTTGAGAAACTCAAAATTTTCGCCGTTCTGATGCGCGAAACGAATAACTAGCACGGCCTAGGGGAAAAGTACGCATACCGATGCAATCGGGCGAGTTTCTACTTTCAGACGCAACAGAAATTTTGCGGATTGGTCGATCCATTCGCGAGATATGGCAGTTAGGAAGTAAGAAACGCTTGAGAAACTCAAGATTTTCGCAGTTCTGATGCTCGAAACGAGTAACTAGAACGGCCTAGGGGAAAAGTACGCATACCGTTTTAATCGGGCGAGCTTCTACTTTCAGATGCAACAGAAATTTTGCGGATTGGTCAATCCGTTCGCGAGATATGGCAGTTTGGAGGTAAGAAACGCTTGAGAAACTCAAAATTTTCGCAGTTCTGATGCTCGAAACGAATAACTAGAACGGCCTAGGGGAAAAGTACGCATAGTGTTGTAATCGGGCGAGTTTCTACTTTGAGATGCAACAGAAATTTTGCGGATTGGTCAATCCGTTCGCGAGATATGGCAGTTTGGAAGTAAGAAACGCTTGAGAAACTCAAAATATTCGCAGTTCTGATGCTCGAAACGAATAACTAGAACGGCCTAGGGGAAAAGTACGCATAGTGTTGTAATCGGGCGAGTTTCTACTTTCAGATGCAACAGAAATTTTGCGGATTGGTCAATCCGTTCGCGAGATATGACAGTTTGGAGGTAAGAAACGCTTGAGAAACTCAAAATTTTCGCAGTTCTGATGCTCGAAACGAATAACTAGAACGGCCTAGGGGAAAAGTACGCATAGTGTTGTAATCGGGCGAGTTTCTACTTTCAGATGCAACAGAAATTTTGCGGATTGGTCAATCCGTTCGCGAGATATGGCAGTTTGGAGGTAAGAAACGCTCGAGAAACTCAAAATTTTCGCAGTTCTGATGCTCGACAAGCATAACTAGAACGGCCTAGGGGAAAAGTACGCACACCGTTGTAATCGGGCGAGTTTCTACTTTCTGGTGCAACAGAAATTTTGCGGATTGGTCAATCCGTTCGCGAGATATGGCAGTTTGGAGGTAAGCAACGCTTGAAAAACTCAAAATTTTCGCAGTTCTGTTGCTCGAAACGAATAACTAGAACGGGCTAGGGGAAAAGTACGCATACCGTTGTAATTGGGCGAGTTTCTACTTTCAGATGCAACAGAAATTTTGCGGATTGGTCAATCCGTTCGCGAGATATGGCAGTTTGGATGTAAGAAACGCTTGAGAAACTCAAAATTTTCGCAGTTCGGATGCTCGAAACGAATAACTAGAACGGCCTAGGGGAAAAGTACGCATACCGTTGTAATCGGGCGAGTTTCTACTTTCAGATGCAACAGAAATTTTGCGGATTGGTCAATCCGTTCGCGAGATATGGCAGTTTGGAAGTAAGAAACGCTTGAGAAACTCAAAATTTTCGCAGTTCTGATGCTCGAAACGAATAACTAGAACGGCCTAGGGGAAAAGTACGCATAGTGTTGTAATCGGGCGAGTTTCTACTTTCAGATGCAACAGAAATTTTGCGGATTGGTCAATCCGTTCGCGAGATATGGCAGTTTGGAGGTAAGAAACGCTCGAGAAACTCAAAATTTTCGCAGTTCTGATGCTCGACAAGCATAACTAGAACGGCCTAGGGGAAAAGTACGCACACCGTTGTAATCGGGCGAGTTTCTACTTTCTGGTGCAACAGAAATTTTGCGGATTGGTCAATCCGTTCGCGAGATATGGCAGTTTGGAGGTAAGCAACGCTTGAAAAACTCAAAATTTTCGCTGTTCTGTTGCTGGAAACGAATAACTAGAACGGGCTAGGGGAAAAGTACGCATACCGTTGTAATTGGGCGAGTTTCTACTTTCAGATGCAACAGAAATTTTGCGGATTGGTCAATCCGTTCGCGAGATATGGCAGTTTGGATGTAAGAAACGCTTGAGAAACTCAAAATTTTCGCAGTTCTGATGCTCGAAACGAATAACTAGAACGGCCTAGGGGAAAAGTACGCATACCGTTGTAATCGGGCGAGTTTCTACTTTCAGATGCAACAGAAATTTTGCGGATTGGTCAATCCGTTCGCGAGATGTGGCAGTTTGGATGTAAGAAACGCTTGAGAAACACAAAATTTTCGCGGTTCTGATGCTCGAAACGAATAACACGAACGGCCTAGGGGAAAAGTACGCACAACGTTGTAATCGGGCGAGTTTCTACTTTCAGATGCAACAGAAATTTTGCGGATTGGTCATTCCGTTCGCGAGATATGGCAGTTTGGAGGTAAGAAACGCTTGAGAAACTCAAAATTTTCGCAGTTCTGTTGCTCGAAACGAATAACTAGAACGGGCTAGGGGAAAAGTACGCATACATTTGTAATCGGGCGAATTTCTACTTTCAGATGCAACAGAAATTTTGCGGATTGGTCAATCCGTTCGCGAGATATGGCAGTTTGGATGTAAGAAACGCTCGAGAAACTCAAAATTTTCGCAGTTCTGATGCTCGAAACGAATAACTAGAACGGCCTAGGGGAAAAGTACGCATAGTGTTGTAATCGGGCGAGTTTCTACTTTCAGATGCAACAGAAATTTTGCGGATTGGTCAATCCGTTCGCGAGATATGGCAGTTTGGAGGTAAGCAACGCGTGAAAAACTCAAAATTTTCGCAGTTCTGTTGCTCGAAACGAATAACTAGAACGGGCTAGGGGGAAACTACACATGCCATTGTAATCGGGCGAGTTTCTACTTTCAGATGCAACAGAAACTTTGCGGATTGGTCAATCCGTTCGCGAGATGTGGCCGTTTGGAGGTAAGAAACGCTTGAGAAACTCAAAATTTTCGCAGTTCTGATGCTCGAAACGAATAACTAGAACGGCCTAGGGGAAAAGTACGCATAGTGTTGTAATCGGGCGAGTTTCTACTTTGAGATGCAACAGAAATTTGGCGGATTGGTCAATCCGTTCGCGAGATATGGCAGTTTGGAAGTAAGAAACGCTTGAGAAACTCAAAATTTTCGCAGTTCTGATGCTCGAAACGAATAACTAGAACGGCCTAGGGGAAAAGTACGCATAGTGTTGTAATCGGGCGAGTTTCTACTTTCAGATGCAACAGAAATTTTGCGGATTGGTCAATCCGTTCGCGAGATATGGCAGTTTGGAAGTAAGAAACGCTTGAAAAACTCAAAATTTTCGCTGTTCTGTTGCTCGAAACGAATAATTAGAACGGGCTAGGGGAAAAGTACGCATACCGTTGTAATTGGGCGAGTTTCTACTTTCAGATGCAACAGAAATTTTGCGGATTGGTCAATCCGTTCGCGAGATATGGCAGTTTGGATGTAAGAAACGCTTGAGAAACTCAAAATTTTCGCAGTTCGGATGCTCGAAACGAATAACAAGAACGGCCTAGGGGAAAAGTACGGACACCGTTGTAATCGGGCGAGTTTCTACTTTCAGATGCAACAGAAATTTTGCGGATTGGTCATTCCGTTCGCGAGATATGGCAGTTTGGAGGTAAGAAACGCTTGAGAAACTCAAAATTTTCGCAGTTCTGTTGCTCGAAACGAATAACTTTAACGGCCTAGGGGAAAAGTACGCATAGTGTTGTAATCGGGCGAGTTTCTACTTTCAGATGCAACAGAAATTTTGCGGATTGGTCAATCCGTTCGCGAGATGTGGCAGTTTGGATGTAAGAAACGCTTGAGAAACACAAAATTTTCGCGGTTCTGATGCTCGAAACGAATAACAAGAACGGCCTAGGGGAAAAGTACGGACACCGTTGTAATCGGGCGAGTTTCTACTTTCAGATGCAACAGAAATTTTGCGGATTGGTCATTCCGTTCGCGAGATATGGCAGTTTGGATGTAGGAAACGCTTGAGAAACTCAAAATTTTCGCAGTTCTGATGCTCGACAAGCATAACTAGAACGGCCTAGGGGAAAAGTACGCACACCGTTGTAATCGGGCGAGTTTCTACTTTCAGATGCAACAGAAATTTTGCGGATTGGTCAATCCGTTCGCGAGATATGGCAGTTTGGAGGTAAGAAACGCTTGAGAAACTCAAAATTATCGCAGTTCTGATGCTCGAAACGAATAACTGGAACGGCCTAGGGGGAAACTACGCATACCATTGTAATCGGGCGAGTTTCTACTTTCAGATGCAACAGAAACTTTGCGGATTGGTCAATCCGTTCGCGAGATGTGGCAGTTTGGAAGTAGGAAACGCTTAAGAAACTCAAAATTTTCGCAGTTCTGATTCTCGAAACGAATAACTAGAACGGCCTAGGGGAAAAGTACGCATACCGTTTTAATCGGGCGAGTTTCTACTTTCAGATGCAACAGAAATTTTGCGGATTGGTCAATCCGTTCGCGAGATATGGCAGTTTTGAGATAAGAAACGCTTGAGAAACTCCAAATTTTCGCAGTTCTGATGCTCGAAACGAATAACTGGAACGGCCTAGGGGGAAACTACACATGCCATTGTAATCGGGCGAGTTTCTACTTTCAGATGCAACAGAAACTTTGCGGATTGGTCAATCCGTTCGCGAGATGTGGCCGTTTGGAAGTAAGAAACGCTTGAGAAACTCAAAATTTCGCAGTTCTGATGCTCGAAACGAGTAACTAGAACGGCCTAGGGGAAAAGTACGCATACCGTTTTAATCGGGCGAGCTTCTACTTTCAGATGCAACAGAAATTTTGCGGATTGGTCAATCCGTTCGCGAGATGTGGCCGTTTGGAGGTAAGAAACGCTTGAGAAACTCAAAATTTTCGCAGTTCTGATGCTCGAAACGAATAACTAGAACGGCCTAGGGGAAAAGTACGCATAGTGTTGTAATCGGGCGAGTTTCTACTTTGAGATGCAACAGAAATTTGGCGGATTGGTCAATCCGTTCGCGAGATATGGCAGTTTGGAAGTAAGAAACGCTTGAGAAACTCAAAATTTTCGCAGTTCTGATGCTCGAAACGAATAACTAGAACGGCCTAGGGGAAAAGTACGCATAGTGTTGTAATCGGGCGAGTTTCTACTTTCAGATGCAACAGAAATTTTGCGGATTGGTCAATCCGTTCGCGAGATATGGCAGTTTGGAAGTAAGAAACGCTTGAAAAACTCAAAATTTTCGCTGTTCTGTTGCTCGAAACGAATAATTAGAACGGGCTAGGGGAAAAGTACGCATACCGTTGTAATTGGGCGAGTTTCTACTTTCAGATGCAACAGAAATTTTGCGGATTGGTCAATCCGTTCGCGAGATATGGCAGTTTGGATGTAAGAAACGCTTGAGAAACTCAAAATTTTCGCAGTTCGGATGCTCGAAACGAATAACAAGAACGGCCTAGGGGAAAAGTACGGACACCGTTGTAATCGGGCGAGTTTCTACTTTCAGATGCAACAGAAATTTTGCGGATTGGTCATTCCGTTCGCGAGATATGGCAGTTTGGAGGTAAGAAACGCTTGAGAAACTCAAAATTTTCGCAGTTCTGTTGCTCGAAACGAATAACTTTAACGGCCTAGGGGAAAAGTACGCATAGTGTTGTAATCGGGCGAGTTTCTACTTTCAGATGCAACAGAAATTTTGCGGATTGGTCAATCCGTTCGCGAGATGTGGCAGTTTGGATGTAAGAAACGCTTGAGAAACACAAAATTTTCGCGGTTCTGATGCTCGAAACGAATAACAAGAACGGCCTAGGGGAAAAGTACGGACACCGTTGTAATCGGGCGAGTTTCTACTTTCAGATGCAACAGAAATTTTGCGGATTGGTCATTCCGTTCGCGAGATATGGCAGTTTGGATGTAGGAAACGCTTGAGAAACTCAAAATTTTCGCAGTTCTGATGCTCGACAAGCATAACTAGAACGGCCTAGGGGAAAAGTACGCACACCGTTGTAATCGGGCGAGTTTCTACTTTCAGATGCAACAGAAATTTTGCGGATTGGTCAATCCGTTCGCGAGATATGGCAGTTTGGAGGTAAGAAACGCTTGAGAAACTCAAAATTATCGCAGTTCTGATGCTCGAAACGAATAACTGGAACGGCCTAGGGGGAAACTACGCATACCATTGTAATCGGGCGAGTTTCTACTTTCAGATGCAACAGAAACTTTGCGGATTGGTCAATCCGTTCGCGAGATGTGGCAGTTTGGAAGTAGGAAACGCTTAAGAAACTCAAAATTTTCGCAGTTCTGATTCTCGAAACGAATAACTAGAACGGCCTAGGGGAAAAGTACGCATACCGTTTTAATCGGGCGAGTTTCTACTTTCAGATGCAACAGAAATTTTGCGGATTGGTCAATCCGTTCGCGAGATATGGCAGTTTTGAGATAAGAAACGCTTGAGAAACTCCAAATTTTCGCAGTTCTGATGCTCGAAACGAATAACTGGAACGGCCTAGGGGGAAACTACACATGCCATTGTAATCGGGCGAGTTTCTACTTTCAGATGCAACAGAAACTTTGCGGATTGGTCAATCCGTTCGCGAGATGTGGCCGTTTGGAAGTAAGAAACGCTTGAGAAACTCAAAATTTCGCAGTTCTGATGCTCGAAACGAGTAACTAGAACGGCCTAGGGGAAAAGTACGCATACCGTTTTAATCGGGCGAGCTTCTACTTTCAGATGCAACAGAAATTTTGCAGATTGGTCAATCCGTTCGCGAGATATGGCAGTTTGGAGGTAAGAAACGCTTGAGAAACTCAAAATTTTCGCAGTTCTGATGCTCGAAACGAATAACTAGAACGGCCTAGGGGAAAAGTACGCATAGTGTTGTAATCGGGCGAGTTTCTACTTTGAGATGCAACAGAAATTTTGCGGATTGGTCAATCCGTTCGCGAGATATGGCAGTTTGGAAGTAAGAAACGCTTGAGAAACTCAAAATTTTCGCAGTTCTGATGATCGAAACGAATAACTAGAACGGCCTAGGGGAAAAGTACGCATAGTGTTGTAATCGGGCGAGTTTCTACTTTCAGATGCAACAGAAATTTTGCGGATTGGTCAATCCGTTCGCGAGATATGGCAGTTTGGAGGTAAGAAACGCTTGAGAAACTCAAAATTTTCGCAGTTCTGATGCTCGAAACGAACAACTAGAACGGCCTAGGGGAAAAGTACGCATAGTGTTGTAATCGGGCGAGTTTCTACTTTCAGATGCAACAGAAATTTTGCGGATTGGTCAATCCGTTCGCGAGATATGGCAGTTTGGAGGTAAGAAACGCTCGAGAAACTCAAAATTTTCGCAGTTCTGATGCTCGACAAGCATAACTAGAACGGCCTAGGGGAAAAGTACGCACACCGTTGTAATCGGGCGAGTTTCTACTTTCTGGTGCAACAGAAATTTTGCGGATTGGTCAATCCGTTCGCGAGATATGGCAGTTTGGAGGTAAGCAACGCTTGAAAAACTCAAAATTTTCGCAGTTCTGTTGCTCGAAACGAATAACTAGAACGGGCTAGGGGAAAAGTACGCATACCGTTGTAATTGGGCGAGTTTCTACTTTCAGATGCAACAGAAATTTTGCGGATTGGTCAATCCGTTCGCGAGATATGGCAGTTTGGATGTAAGAAACGCTTGAGAAACTCAAAATTTTCGCAGTTCGGATGCTCGAAACGAATAACTAGAACGGCCTAGGGGAAAAGTACGCATACCGTTGTATCGGGCGAGTTTCTACTTTCAGATGCAACAGAAATTTTGCGGATTGGTCAATCCGTTCGCGAGATGTGGCAGTTTGGATGTAAGAAACGCTTGAGAAACACAAAATTTTCGCGGTTCTGATGCTCGAAACGAATAACAAGAACGGCCTAGGGGAAAAGTACGGACACCGTTGTAATCGGGCGAGTTTCTACTTTCAGATGCAACAGAAATTTTGCGGATTGGTCATTCCGTTCGCGAGATATGGCAGTTTGGAAGTAGGAAACGCTTGAGAAACTCAAAATTTTCGCAGTTCTGATGCTCGACAAGCATAACTAGAACGGCCTAGGGGAAAAGTACGCACACCGTTGTAATCGGGCGAGTTTCTACTTTCAGATGCAACAGAAATTTTGCGGATTGGTCAATCCGTTCGCGAGATATGGCAGTTTGGAGGTAAGAAACGCTTGAGAAACTCAAAATTTTCGCAGTTCTGATTCTCGAAACGAATAACTAGAACGGCCTAGGGCAAAAGTACGCATACCGTTTTAATCGGGCGAGTTTCTACTTTCAGATGCAACAGAAATTTTGCGGATTGGTCAATCCGTTCGCGAGACATGGCAGTTTGGATATAAGAAACGCTTGAGAAACTCAAAATTTTCGCAGTTCTGATGCTCGAAACGAATAACTGGAACGGCCTAGGGGCAAACTACACAAACCATTGTAATCGGGCGAGTTTCTACTTTCAGATGCAACAGAAACTTTGCGGATTGGTCAATCCGTTCGCGAGATGTGGCCGTTTGGAAGTAAGAAACGCTTGAGAAACTCAAAATTTTCGCTGTTCTGATGCGCGAAACGAATAACTAGCACGGCCTAGGGGAAAAGTACGCATACCGATATAATCGGGCGAGTTTCTACTTTCAGATGCAACAGAAATTTTGCGGATTGGTCAATCCGTTCGAGAGATATGGCAGTTTGGAAGTAAGAAACGCTTGAGAAACTCAAAATTTTCGCCGTTCTGATGCGCGAAACGAATAACTAGCACGGCCTAGGGGAAAAGTACGCATACCGATGTAATCGGGCGAGTTTCTACTTTCAGATGCAACAGAAATTTTGCGGATTGGACGATCCGTTCGCGAGATATGGCAGTTTGGAAGTAAGAAACGCTTGAGAAACTCAAAATTTTCGCAGTTCTGATTCTCGAAACGAGTAACTAGAACGGCCTAGGGGAAAAGTACGCATTCCGTTGTAATCGGGCGAGTTTCCACATTCAGATGCAACAGAAATTTTGCGGATTGGACAATCCGTTCGCGAGATATGGCAGTTTGGAAGTAAGAAACGCTTGAGAAACTCAAAATTTTCGCAGTTCTGATGCTCGAAACGAATAACTGGAACGGCCTAGGGGGAAACTACACATGCCATTGTAATCGGGCGAGCTTCTACCTTCAGATGCAACAGAAATTTTGCGGATTGGTCGATCCGTTCGCGAGATATGGCAGTTTGGAAGTAAGAAACGCTTGAGAAACTCAAAATTTTCGCAGTTCTGATGCTCGAAACGAGTAACTCGAACGGCCTAGGGGAAAAGTACGCATTCCGTTGTAATCGGGCGAGTTTCCACTTTCAGATGCAACAGAAATTTTGCGGATAGGACAATCCGTTCGCGAGATATGGCAGTTTCGAAGTAAGAAACGCTTGAGAAACTCAAAATTTTCGCCGTTCTGATGCTCGAAACGAATAACTAGAACGGCCTAGGGGAAAAGTACGCATACCGTTTTAATCGGGCGAGTTTCTACTTTCAGATGCAACAGAAATTTTGCGGATTGGTCAATCCGTTCGCGAGATACGGCAGTTTGTAGGTAAGAAACGCTTGAGAAACTCAAAATTTTCGCAGTTCTGATGCTCGAAACGAGTAACTAGAACGGCCTAGGGGAAGAGTACGCATTCCGTTGTAATCGGGCGAGTTTCTACTTTCAGATGCAACAGAAATTTTGCGGACTGGTCGATCCGTTCGCGAGATATGGCAGTTTGGAGGTAAGAAACGCTTGGGAAACTCAAAATTTTCGCATTTCTGATGCTCGAAACGAATGACTAGAAAGGCCTAGGGGAAAAGTGCGCATACCGTTGTAATCGGGCGAGTTCCTACTTTCAGATGCAACAGAAATTTTGCGGATTGGTCAATCCGTTCGCGAGATATGGCAGTTTGGGAGTAAGAAACGCTTGAGAAACTCAAAATTATCGCAGTTCTGATGCTCGAAACGAATAACTGGAACGGCCTAGGGGGAACCTACACATACCATTGTAAAAGGGCGAGTTTCTACTTTCAGATGCAACAGAAATTTTGCGGATTGGTCCATCCGTTCGCGAGATGTGGCCGTTTGGAAGTAAGAAACGCTTGAGAAACTCAAAATTTTCGCTGTTCTGATGCGCGAAACGAATAACTAGCACGGCCTGGGGGAAAAGTACGCATTCCGTTGTAATCGGGCGAGTTTCTACTTTCAGATGCAACAGAAATTTTGCGGATTGGTCAATCCGTTCGCGAGATATGGCAGTTTGGATGTAATAAACGCTTGAGAAACTCAAAATATTCGCCGTTCTGATGCTCGAAACGAATAACTGGAACGGCCTAGGGGAAAAGTACGCATACCGTTTTGATCGGGCGAGTTTCTACTTTCAGATGCAACAGAAATTTTCCGGATTGGTCAATCCGTTCGCGAGATATGGCAGTTTGGATGTAAGAAACGCTTGAGAAACTCAAAATTTGCGCAGTTCTGATGCTCGAGACGAATAACTAGAACGGTCGAGGGGGAAACTACGCATACCATTGTAATCGGGCGAGTTTCTACTTTCAGATGCAACAGAAACTTTGCGGATTGGTCAATCCGTTCGCGAGATATGGCCGTTTGGATGTAAGAAACGCTTGAGAAACTCAAAATTATCGCAGTTCTGATGCTCGAAACGAATAACTGGAACGGCCTATGGGGAAACTACACATACCATTGTAATCGGGCGAGTTTCTACTTTCAGATGCAACAGAAATTTTGCGGACTGGTCGATCCGTTCGCGAGATATGGCAGTTTGGATGTAAGAAACGCTTGGGAAACTCAAAATTTTCGCATTTTAGATGCTCGAAACGAATGACTAGAACGGCCTAGGGGAAAAGTGCGCATACCGTTTTAATCGGGCGAGTTTCTACTTTCAGGTGCAACAGAAATTTTGCGGATTGGTCAATCCGTTCGCGAGATACGGCAGTTTGGAGGTAAGAAACGCTTGAGAAACTCAAAATTTTCGCAGTTCTGATGCTCGAAACGAGTAACTAGAACGGCCTAGGGGAAAAGTACGCATTCCGTTGTAATCGGGCGAGTTTCTACTTTCAGATGCAACAGAAATTTTGCGGACTGGTCGATCCGTTCGCGAGATATGGCAGTTTGGAGGTAAGAAACGCTTGGGAAACTCAAAATTTTCGCATTTCTGATGCTCGAAACGAATGACTAGAACGGCCTAGGGGAAAAGTGCGCATACCGTTGTAATCGGGCGAGTTCCTACTTTCAGATGCAACAGAAATTTTGCGGATTGGTCAATCCGTTCTTGAGATATGGCAGTTTGGGAGTAAGAAACGCTTGAGAAACTCAAAATTATCGCAGTTCTGATGCTCGAAACGAATAACTGGAACGGCCTAGGGGGAACTTACACATACCATTGTAAAAGGGCGAGTTTCTACTTTCAGATGCAACAGAAATTTTGCGGATTGGTCCATCCGTTCGCGAGGTGTGGCCGTTTGGAAGTAAGAAACGCTTGAGAAACTCAAAATTTTCGCTGTTCTGATGCGCGAAACGAATAACTAGCACGGCCTGGGGGAAAAGTACGCATTCCGTTGTAATCGGGCGAGTTTCTACTTTCAGATGCAACAGAAATTTTGCGGATTGGTCAATCCGTTCGCGAGATATGGCAGTTTGGAAGTAATAAACGCTTGAGAAACTCAAAATATTCGCCGTTCTGATGCTCGAAACGAATAACTGGAACGGCCTAGGGGAAAAGTACGCATATTGTTTTGATCGGGCGAGTTTCTACTTTCAGATGCAACAGAAATTTTTCGGATTGGTCAATCCGTTCGCGAGATATGGCAGTTTGGATGTAAGAAACGCTTGAGAAACTCAAAATTTGCGCAGTTCTGATGCTCGAGACGAATAACTAGAACGGCCTAGGGGAAAAGTGCGCATACCGTTGTAATCGGGCGAGTTTCGACTTTCAGATGCAACAGAAATTTTGCGGACTGGTTAATCCGTTCGCGAGATATGGCAGTTTGGAGGTAAGAAACGCTTGAGAAACACAAAATTTTCGCCGTTCTGATGCTCGAAACGAATAACTAGAACGGCCTAGGGGGAAACTACGCATACCATTGTAATCGGGCGAGTTTCTACTTTCAGATGCAACAGAAACTTTGCGGATTGGTCAATCCGTTCGCGAGATATGGCCGTTTGGATGTAAGAAACGCTTGAGAAACTCAAAATTATCGCAGTTCTGATGCTCGAAACGAATAACTGGAACGGCCTATGGGGAAACTACACATACCATTGTAATCGGGCGAGTTTCTACTTTCAGATGCAACAGAAATTTTGCGGATTGGTCCATCCGTTCGCGAGATGTGGCCGTTTGGAAGTAAGAAACGCTTGAGAAACTCAAAATTTTCGCTGTTCTGATGCGCGAAACGAATAACTAGCACGGCCTAGGGGAAAAGTACGCATTCCGTTGTAATCGGGCGAGTTTCTACTTTCAGATGCAACAGAAATTTTGCGTATTGGTCAATCCGTTCGCGAGATATGGCAGTTTGGATGTAATAAACGCTTGAGAAACTCAAAATATTCGCCGTTCTGATGCTCGAAACGAATAACTAGAACAGCCTAGGGGAAAAGTACGCATACCGTTGTAATCGGGGGACTTTCTACTTTCAGAAGCAACAGAAATTTTGCGGATCGGTCAATCCGTCCGCGAGATATGGCAGTTTGGAGGTAAGAAACGCTTGAGAAACTCAAAATTTTCGCAGTTCTGATGCTCGAAATGAATAACTGGAACTGCCTAGGGGAAAACTACACATACCGTTGTAATCGGGCGAGTTTCTACTTTCAGATGAAACAGAAATTTTGCGGATTGGTCGATCCGTTCGCGAGATATGGCAGTTTGGAAGTAAGCAACGCTTGAATAACTCAAAATTTTCGCAGTTCTGTTGCTCGAAACGAATAACTAGAACGGGCTAGGGGAAAAGTACGCATACCGTTGTAATTGGGCGAGTTTCTACTTTCAGATGCAACAGAAATTTTGCGGATTGGTCAATCCGTTCGCGAGATATGGCAGTTTGGAGGTAAGCAACGCTTGAGAAACTCAAAATTTTCGCAGTTCTGTTGCTCGAAACGAATAACTAGAACGGCCTAGGGGAAAAGTACGCATAGTGTTGTAATCGGGCGAGTTTCTACTTTCAGATGCAACAGAAATTTTGCGGATTGGTCAATCCGTTCGCGAGATATGGCAGTTTGGAGGTAAGAAACGCTTGAGAAACTCAAAATTTTCGCAGTTCTGATGCTCGAAACGAATAACTAGAACGGCCTAGGGGAAGAGTACGCACACCGTTGTTGTCGGGCGAGTTTCTACTTTCAGATGCAACAGAAATTTTGCGGATTGGTCAATCCGTTCGCGAGATATGGCAGTTTGGAGGTAAGCAACGCTTGAGAAACTCAAAATTTTCGCAGTTCTGATGCTCGAAACGAATAACTAGAACGGGCTAGGGGAAAAGTACGCATACCGTTGTAATCGGGCGAGTTTCTACTTTCAGATGCAACAGAAATTTTGCGGATAGGTCAATCCGTTCGCGAGATATGGCAGTTTGGAGGTAAGCAACGCTTGAAAAACTCAAAATTTTCGCAGTTCTGTTGCTCGAAACGAATAACTAGAACGGGCTAGGGGAAAAGTACGCATACCGTTGTAATCGGGCGAGTTTCTACTTTCAGATGCAACAGAAATTTTGCGGATTGGTCAATCCGTTCGCGAGATATGGCAGTTTGGAGGTAAGAAACGCTTGAGAAACTCAAAGTTTTCGCAGTTCTGATGCTCGAAACGAATAACTAGAACGGCCTAGGGGAAAAGTACGCATAGTGTTGTAATCGGGCGAGTTTCTACTTTCAGATGCAACAGAAATTTTGCGGATTGGTCAATCCGTTCGCGAGATATGGCAGTTTGGGAGTAAGAAACGCTTGAGAAACTCAAAATTATCGCAGTTCTGATGCTCGAAACGAATAACTGGAACGGCCTAGGGGGAACCTACACATACCATTGTAAAAGGGCGAGTTTCTACTTTCAGATGCAACAGAAATTTTGCGGATTGGTCCATCCGTTCGCGAGATGTGGCCGTTTGGAAGTAAGAAACGCTTGAGAAACTCAAAATTTTCGCTGTTCTGATGCGCGAAACGAATAACTAGCACGGCCTGGGGGAAAAGTACGCATTCCGTTGTAATCGGGCGAGTTTCTACTTTCAGATGCAACAGAAATTTTGCGGATTGGTCAATCCGTTCGCGAGATATGGCAGTTTGGATGTAATAAACGCTTGAGAAACTCAAAATATTCGCCGTTCTGATGCTCGAAACGAATAACTGGAACGGCCTAGGGGAAAAGTACGCATACCGTTTTGATCGGGCGAGTTTCTACTTTCAGATGCAACAGAAATTTTCCGGATTGGTCAATCCGTTCGCGAGATATGGCAGTTTGGATGTAAGAAACGCTTGAGAAACTCAAAATTTGCGCAGTTCTGGTGCTCGAGACGAATAACTAGAACGGCCGAGGGGGAAACTACGCATACCATTATAATCGGGCGAGTTTCTACTTTCAGATGCAACAGAAACTTTGCGGATTGGTCAATCCGTTCGCGAGATATGGCCGTTTGGATGTAAGAAACGCTTGAGAAACTCAAAATTATCGCAGTTCTGATGCTCGAAACGAATAACTGGAACGGCCTATGGGGAAACTACACATACCATTGTAATCGGGCGAGTTTCTACTTTCAGATGCAACAGAAATTTTGCGGACTGGTCGATCCGTTCGCGAGATATGGCAGTTTGGATGTAAGAAACGCTTGGGAAACTCAAAATTTTCGCATTTTAGATGCTCGAAACGAATGACTAGAACGGCCTAGGGGAAAAGTGCGCATACCGTTTTAATCGGGCGAGTTTCTACTTTCAGGTGCAACAGAAATTTTGCGGATTGGTCAATCCGTTCGCGAGATACGGCAGTTTGGAGGTAAGAAACGCTTGAGAAACTCAAAATTTTCGCAGTTCTGATGCTCGAAACGAGTAACTAGAACGGCCTAGGGGAAAAGTACGCATTCCGTTGTAATCGGGCGAGTTTCTACTTTCAGATGCAACAGAAATTTTGCGGACTGGTCGATCCGTTCGCGAGATATGGCAGTTTGGAGGTAAGAAACGCTTGGGAAACTCAAAATTTTCGCATTTCTGATGCTCGAAACGAATGACTAGAACGGCCTAGGGGAAAAGTGCGCATACCGTTGTAATCGGGCGAGTTCCTACTTTCAGATGCAACAGAAATTTTGCGGATTGGTCAATCCGTTCGCGAGATATGGCAGTTTGGGAGTAAGAAACGCTTGAGAAACTCAAAATTATCGCAGTTCTGATGCTCGAAACGAATAACTGGAACGGCCTAGGGGGAACTTACACATACCATTGTAAAAGGGCGAGTTTCTACTTTCAGATGCAACAGAAATTTTGCGGATTGGTCCATCCGTTCGCGAGGTGTGGCCGTTTGGAAGTAAGAAACGCTTGAGAAACTCAAAATTTTCGCTGTTCTGATGCCCGAAACGAATAACTAGCACGGCCTGGGGGAAAAGTACGCATTCCGTTGTAATCGGGCGAGTTTCTACTTTCAGATGCAACAGAAATTTTGCGGATTGGTCAATCCGTTCGCGAGATATGGCAGTTTGGAAGTAATAAACGCTTGAGAAACTCAAAATATTCGCCGTTCTGATGCTCGAAACGAATAACTGGAACGGCCTAGGGGAAAAGTACGCATATCGTTTTGATCGGGCGAGTTTCTACTTTCAGATGCAACAGAAATTTTCCGGATTGGTCAATCCGTTCGCGAGATATGGCAGTTTGGATGTAAGAAACGCTTGAGAAACTCAAAATTTGCGCAGTTCTGATGCTCGAGACGAATAACTAGAACGGCCTAGGGGAAAAGTGCGCATACCGTTGTAATCGGGCGAGTTTCGACTTTCAGATGCAACAGAAATTTTGCGGACTGGTTAATCCGTTCGCGAGATATGGCAGTTTGGAGGTAAGAAACGCTTGAGAAACACAAAATTTTCGCCGTTCTGATGCTCGAAACGAATAACTAGAACGGCCTAGGGGGAAACTACGCATACCATTGTAATCGGGCGAGTTTCTACTTTCAGATGCAACAGAAACTTTGCGGATTGGTCAATCCGTTCGCGAGATATGGCCGTTTGGATGTAAGAAACGCTTGAGAAACTCAAAATTATCGCAGTTCTGATGCTCGAAACGAATAACTGGAACGGCCTATGGGGAAACTACACATACCATTGTAATCGGGCGAGTTTCTACTTTCAGATGCAACAGAAATTTTGCGGACTGGTCGATCCGTTCGCGAGATATGGCAGTTTGGATGTAAGAAACGCTTGGGAAACTCAAAATTTTCGCATTTCTGATGCTCGAAACGAATGACTAGAACGGCCTAGGGGAAAAGTGCGCATACCGTTGTAATCGGGCGAGTTCCTACTTTCAGATGCAACAGAAATTTTGCGGATTGGTCAATCCGTTCGCGAGATATGGCAGTTTGGAAGTAAGAAACGCTTGAGAAACTCAAAATTATCGCAGTTCTGATGCTCGAAACGAATAACTGGAACGGCCTAGGGGGAACCTACACATACCATTGTAATCGGGCGAGTTTCTACTTTCAGATGCAACAGAAATTTTGCGGATTGGTCCATCCGTTCGCGAGATGTGGCCGTTTGGAAGTAAGAAACGCTTGAGAAACTCAAAATTTTCGCTGTTCTGATGCGCGAAACGAATAACTAGCACGGCCTAGGGGAAAAGTACGCATTCCGTTGTAATCGGGCGAGTTTCTACTTTCAGATGCAACAGAAATTTTGCGTATTGGTCAATCCGTTCGCGAGATATGGCAGTTTGGATGTAATAAACGCTTGAGAAACTCAAAATATTCGCCGTTCTGATGCTCGAAACGAATAACTAGAACAGCCTAGGGGAAAAGTACGCATACCGTTGTAATCGGGGGACTTTCTACTTTCAGAAGCAACAGAAATTTTGCGGATCGGTCAATCCGTCCGCGAGATATGGCAGTTTGGAGGTAAGAAACGCTTGAGAAACTCAAAATTTTCGCAGTTCTGATGCTCGAAATGAATAACTGGAACTGCCTAGGGGAAAACTACACATACCGTTGTAATCGGGCGAGTTTCTACTTTCAGATGAAACAGAAATTTTGCGGATTGGTCGATCCGTTCGCGAGATATGGCAGTTTGGAAGTAAGCAACGCTTGAATAACTCAAAATTTTCGCAGTTCTGTTGCTCGAAACGAATAACTAGAACGGGCTAGGGGAAAAGTACGCATACCGTTGTAATTGGGCGAGTTTCTACTTTCAGATGCAACAGAAATTTTGCGGATTGGTCAATCCGTTCGCGAGATATGGCAGTTTGGAGGTAAGCAACGCTTGAGAAACTCAAAATTTTCGCAGTTCTGTTGCTCGAAACGAATAACTAGAACGGCCTAGGGGAAAAGTACGCATAGTGTTGTAATCGGGCGAGTTTCTACTTTCAGATGCAACAGAAATTTTGCGGATTGGTCAATCCGTTCGCGAGATATGGCAGTTTGGAGGTAAGAAACGCTTGAGAAACTCAAAATTTTCGCAGTTCTGATGCTCGAAACGAATAACTAGAACGGGCTAGGGGAAAAGTACGCATACCGTTGTAATCGGGCGAGTTTCTACTTTCAGATGCAACAGAAATTTTGCGGATAGGTCAATCCGTTCGCGAGATATGGCAGTTTGGAGGTAAGCAACGCTTGAAAAACTCAAAATTTTCGCAGTTCTGTTGCTCGAAACGAATAACTAGAACGGGCTAGGGGAAAAGTACGCATACCGTTGTAATCGGGCGAGTTTCTACTTTCAGATGCAACAGAAATTTTGCGGATTGGTCAATCCGTTCGCGAGATATGGCAGTTTGGAGGTAAGAAACGCTTGAGAAACTCAAAATTTTCGCAGTTCTGATGCTCGAAACGAATAACTAGAACGGCCTAGGGGAAAAGTACGCATAGTGTTGTAATCGGGCGAGTTTCTACTTTCAGATGCAACAGAAATTTTGCGGATTGGTCAATCCGTTCGCGAGATATGGCAGTTTGGGAGTAAGAAACGCTTGAGAAACTCAAAATTATCGCAGTTCTGATGCTCGAAACGAATAACTGGAACGGCCTAGGGGGAACCTACACATACCATTGTAAAAGGGCGAGTTTCTACTTTCAGATGCAACAGAAATTTTGCGGATTGGTCCATCCGTTCGCGAGATGTGGCCGTTTGGAAGTAAGAAACGCTTGAGAAACTCAAAATTTTCGCTGTTCTGATGCGCGAAACGAATAACTAGCACGGCCTGGGGGAAAAGTACGCATTCCGTTGTAATCGGGCGAGTTTCTACTTTCAGATGCAACAGAAATTTTGCGGATTGGTCAATCCGTTCGCGAGATATGGCAGTTTGGATGTAATAAACGCTTGAGAAACTCAAAATATTCGCCGTTCTGATGCTCGAAACGAATAACTGGAACGGCCTAGGGGAAAAGTACGCATACCGTTTTGATCGGGCGAGTTTCTACTTTCAGATGCAACAGAAATTTTCCGGATTGGTCAATCCGTTCGCGAGATATGGCAGTTTGGATGTAAGAAACGCTTGAGAAACTCAAAATTTGCGCAGTTCTGATGCTCGAGACGAATAACTAGAACGGCCGAGGGGGAAACTACGCATACCATTGTAATCGGGCGAGTTTCTACTTTCAGATGCAACAGAAACTTTGCGGATTGGTCAATCCGTTCGCGAGATATGGCCGTTTGGATGTAAGAAACGCTTGAGAAACTCAAAATTATCGCAGTTCTGATGCTCGAAACGAATAACTGGAACGGCCTATGGGGAAACTACACATACCATTGTAATCGGGCGAGTTTCTACTTTCAGATGCAACAGAAATTTTGCGGACTGGTCGATCCGTTCGCGAGATATGGCAGTTTGGATGTAAGAAACGCTTGGGAAACTCAAAATTTTCGCATTTTAGATGCTCGAAACGAATGACTAGAACGGCCTAGGGGAAAAGTGCGCATACCGTTTTAATCGGGCGAGTTTCTACTTTCAGGTGCAACAGAAATTTTGCGGATTGGTCAATCCGTTCGCGAGATACGGCAGTTTGGAGGTAAGAAACGCTTGAGAAACTCAAAATTTTCGCAGTTCTGATGCTCGAAACGAGTAACTAGAACGGCCTAGGGGAAAAGTACGCATTCCGTTGTAATCGGGCGAGTTTCTACTTTCAGATGCAACAGAAATTTTGCGGACTGGTCGATCCGTTCGCGAGATATGGCAGTTTGGAGGTAAGAAACGCTTGGGAAACTCAAAATTTTCGCATTTCTGATGCTCGAAACGAATGACTAGAACGGCCTAGGGGAAAAGTGCGCATACCGTTGTAATCGGGCGAGTTCCTACTTTCAGATGCAACAGAAATTTTGCGGATTGGTCAATCCGTTCGCGAGATATGGCAGTTTGGGAGTAAGAAACGCTTGAGAAACTCAAAATTATCGCAGTTCTGATGCTCGAAACGAATAACTGGAACGGCCTAGGGGGAACTTACACATACCATTGTAAAAGGGCGAGTTTCTACTTTCAGATGCAACAGAAATTTTGCGGATTGGTCCATCCGTTCGCGAGGTGTGGCCGTTTGGAAGTAAGAAACGCTTGAGAAACTCAAAATTTTCGCTGTTCTGATGCGCGAAACGAATAACTAGCACGGCCTGGGGGAAAAGTACGCATTCCGTTGTAATCGGGCGAGTTTCTACTTTCAGATGCAACAGAAATTTTGCGGATTGGTCAATCCGTTCGCGAGATATGGCAGTTTGGAAGTAATAAACGCTTGAGAAACTCAAAATATTCGCCGTTCTGATGCTCGAAACGAATAACTGGAACGGCCTAGGGGAAAAGTACGCATATCGTTTTGCTCGGGCGAGTTTCTACTTTCAGATGCAACAGAAGTTTTCCGGATTGGTCAATCCGTTCGCGAGATATGGCAGTTTGGATGTAAGAAACGCTTGAGAAACTCAAAATTTGCGCAGTTCTGATGCTCGAGACGAATAACTAGAACGGCCTAGGGGAAAAGTGCGCATACCGTTGTAATCGGGCGAGTTTCGACTTTCAGATGCAACAGAAATTTTGCGGACTGGTTAATCCGTTCGCGAGATATGGCAGTTTGGAGGTAAGAAACGCTTGAGAAACACAAAATTTTCGCCGTTCTGATGCTCGAAACGAATAACTAGAACGGCCTAGGGGGAAACTACGCATACCATTGTAATCGGGCGAGTTTCTACTTTCAGATGCAACAGAAACTTTGCGGATTGGTCAATCCGTTCGCGAGATATGGCCGTTTGGATGTAAGAAACGCTTGAGAAACTCAAAATTATCGCAGTTCTGATGCTCGAAACGAATAACTGGAACGGCCTATGGGGAAACTACACATACCATTGTAATCGGGCGAGTTTCTACTTTCAGATGCAACAGAAATTTTGCGGACTGGTCGATCCGTTCGCGAGATATGGCAGTTTGGATGTAAGAAACGCTTGGGAAACTCAAAATTTTCGCATTTCTGATGCTCGAAACGAATGACTAGAACGGCCTAGGGGAAAAGTGCGCATACCGTTGTAATCGGGCGAGTTCCTACTTTCAGATGCAACAGAAATTTTGCGGATTGGTCAATCCGTTCGCGAGATATGGCAGTTTGGAAGTAAGAAACGCTTGAGAAACTCAAAATTATCGCAGTTCTGATGCTCGAAACGAATAACTGGAACGGCCTAGGGGGAACCTACACATACCATTGTAATCGGGCGAGTTTCTACTTTCAGATGCAACAGAAATTTTGCGGATTGGTCCATCCGTTCGCGAGATGTGGCCGTTTGGAAGTAAGAAACGCTTGAGAAACTCAAAATTTTCGCTGTTCTGATGCGCGAAACGAATAACTAGCACGGCCTAGGGGAAAAGTACGCATTCCGTTGTAATCGGGCGAGTTTCTACTTTCAGATGCAACAGAAATTTTGCGGATTGGTCAATCCGTTCGCGAGATATGGCAGTTTGGATGTAATAAACGCTTGAGAAACTCAAAATATTCGCCGTTCTGATGCTCGAAACGAATAACTAGAACAGCCTAGGGGAAAAGTACGCATACCGTTGTAATCGGGGGACTTTCTACTTTCAGAAGCAACAGAAATTTTGCGGATCGGTCAATCCGTCCGCGAGATATGGCAGTTTGGAGGTAAGAAACGCTTGAGAAACTCAAAATTTTCGCAGTTCTGATGCTCGAAATGAATAACTGGAACTGCCTAGGGGAAAACTACACATACCGTTGTAATCGGGCGAGTTTCTACTTTCAGATGAAACAGAAATTTTGCGGATTGGTCGATCCGTTCGCGAGATATGGCAGTTTGGAAGTAAGCAACGCTTGAATAACTCAAAATTTTCGCAGTTCTGTTGCTCGAAACGAATAACTAGAACGGGCTAGGGGAAAAGTACGCATACCGTTGTAATTGGGCGAGTTTCTACTTTCAGATGCAACAGAAATTTTGCGGATTGGTCAATCCGTTCGCGAGATATGGCAGTTTGGAGGTAAGCAACGTTTGAGAAACTCAAAATTTTCGCAGTTCTGTTGCTCGAAACGAATAACTAGAACGGCCTAGGGGAAAAGTACGCATAGTGTTGTAATCGGGCGAGTTTCTACTTTCAGATGCAACAGAAATTTTGCGGATTGGTCAATCCGTTCGCGAGATATGGCAGTTTGGAGGTAAGAAACGCTTGAGAAACTCAAAATTTTCGCAGTTCTGATGCTCGAAACGAATAACTAGAACGGCCTAGGGGAAGAGTACGCACACCGTTGTAATCGGGCGAGTTTCTACTTTCAGATGCAACAGAAATTTTGCGGATTGGTCAATCCGTTCGCGAGATATGGCAGTTTGGAGGTAAGCAACGCTTGAGAAACTCAAAATTTTCGCAGTTCTGATGCTCGAAACGAATAACTAGAACGGGCTAGGGGAAAAGTACGCATACCGTTGTAATCGGGCGAGTTTCTACTTTCAGATGCAACAGAAATTTTGCGGATAGGTCAATCCGTTCGCGAGATATGGCAGTTTGGAGGTAAGCAACGCTTGAAAAACTCAAAATTTTCGCAGTTCTGTTGCTCGAAACGAATAACTAGAACGGGCTAGGGGAAAAGTACGCATACCGTTGTAATCGGGCGAGTTTCTACTTTCAGATGCAACAGAAATTTTGCGGATTGGTCAATCCGTTCGCGAGATATGGCAGTTTGGAGGTAAGAAACGCTTGAGAAACTCAAAATTTTCGCAGTTCTGATGCTCGAAACGAATAACTAGAACGGCCTAGGGGAAAAGTACGCATAGTGTTGTAATCGGGCGAGTTTCTACTTTCAGATGCAACAGAAATTTTGCGGATTGGTCAATCCGTTCGCGAGATATGGCAGTTTGGGAGTAAGAAACGCTTGAGAAACTCAAAATTATCGCAGTTCTGATGCTCGAAACGAATAACTGGAACGGCCTAGGGGGAACCTACACATACCATTGTAAAAGGGCGAGTTTCTACTTTCAGATGCAACAGAAATTTTGCGGATTGGTCCATCCGTTCGCGAGATGTGGCCGTTTGGAAGTAAGAAACGCTTGAGAAACTCAAAATTTTCGCTGTTCTGATGCGCGAAACGAATAACTAGCACGGCCTGGGGGAAAAGTACGCATTCCGTTGTAATCGGGCGAGTTTCTACTTTCAGATGCAACAGAAATTTTGCGGATTGGTCAATCCGTTCGCGAGATATGGCAGTTTGGATGTAATAAACGCTTGAGAAACTCAAAATATTCGCCGTTCTGATGCTCGAAACGAATAACTGGAACGGCCTAGGGGAAAAGTACGCATACCGTTTTGATCGGGCGAGTTTCTACTTTCAGATGCAACAGAAATTTTCCGGATTGGTCAATCCGTTCGCGAGATATGGCAGTTTGGATGTAAGAAACGCTTGAGAAACTCAAAATTTGCGCAGTTCTGATGCTCGAGACGAATAACTAGAACGGCCGAGGGGGAAACTACGCATACCATTGTAATCGGGCGAGTTTCTACTTTCAGATGCAACAGAAACTTTGCGGATTGGTCAATCCGTTCGCGAGATATGGCCGTTTGGATGTAAGAAACGCTTGAGAAACTCAAAATTATCGCAGTTCTGATGCTCGAAACGAATAACTGGAACGGCCTATGGGGAAACTACACATACCATTGTAATCGGGCGAGTTTCTACTTTCAGATGCAACAGAAATTTTGCGGACTGGTCGATCCGTTCGCGAGATATGGCAGTTTGGATGTAAGAAACGCTTGGGAAACTCAAAATTTTCGCATTTTAGATGCTCGAAACGAATGACTAGAACGGCCTAGGGGAAAAGTGCGCATACCGTTTTAATCGGGCGAGTTTCTACTTTCAGGTGCAACAGAAATTTTGCGGATTGGTCAATCCGTTCGCGAGATACGGCAGTTTGGAGGTAAGAAACGCTTGAGAAACTCAAAATTTTCGCAGTTCTGATGCTCGAAACGAGTAACTAGAACGGCCTAGGGGAAAAGTACGCATTCCGTTGTAATCGGGCGAGTTTCTACTTTCAGATGCAACAGAAATTTTGCGGACTGGTCGATCCGTTCGCGAGATATGGCAGTTTGGAGGTAAGAAACGCTTGGGAAACTCAAAATTTTCGCATTTCTGATGCTCGAAACGAATGACTAGAACGGCCTAGGGGAAAAGTGCGCATACCGTTGTAATCGGGCGAGTTCCTACTTTCAGATGCAACAGAAATTTTGCGGATTGGTCAATCCGTTCGCGAGATATGGCAGTTTGGGAGTAAGAAACGCTTGAGAAACTCAAAATTATCGCAGTTCTGATGCTCGAAACGAATAACTGGAACGGCCTAGGGGGAACTTACACATACCATTGTAAAAGGGCGAGTTTCTACTTTCAGATGCAACAGAAATTTTGCGGATTGGTCCATCCGTTCGCGAGGTGTGGCCGTTTGGAAGTAAGAAACGCTTGAGAAACTCAAAATTTTCGCTGTTCTGATGCGCGAAACGAATAACTAGCACGGCCTGGGGGAAAAGTACGCATTCCGTTGTAATCGGGCGAGTTTCTACTTTCAGATGCAACAGAAATTTTGCGGATTGGTCAATCCGTTCGCGAGATATGGCAGTTTGGAAGTAATAAACGCTTGAGAAACTCAAAATATTCGCCGTTCTGATGCTCGAAACGAATAACTGGAACGGCCTAGGGGAAAAGTACGCATATCGTTTTGCTCGGGCGAGTTTCTACTTTCAGATGCAACAGAAATTTTCCGGATTGGTCAATCCGTTCGCGAGATATGGCAGTTTGGATGTAAGAAACGCTTGAGAAACTCAAAATTTGCGCAGTTCTGATGCTCGAGACGAATAACTAGAACGGCCTAGGGGAAAAGTGCGCATACCGTTGTAATCGGGCGAGTTTCGACTTTCAGATGCAACAGAAATTTTGCGGATCGGTCAATCCGTCCGCGAGATATGGCAGTTTGGAGGTAAGAAACGCTTGAGAAACTCAAAATTTTCGCAGTTCTGATGCTCGAAATGAATAACTGGAACTGCCTAGGGGAAAACTACACATACCGTTGTAATCGGGCGAGTTTCTACTTTCAGATGAAACAGAAATTTTGCGGATTGGTCGATCCGTTCGCGAGATATGGCAGTTTGGAAGTAAGCAACGCTTGAATAACTCAAAATTTTCGCAGTTCTGTTGCTCGAAACGAATAACTAGAACGGGCTAGGGGAAAAGTACGCATACCGTTGTAATTGGGCGAGTTTCTACTTTCAGATGCAACAGAAATTTTGCGGATTGGTCAATCCGTTCGCGAGATATGGCAGTTTGGAGGTAAGCAACGCTTGAGAAACTCAAAATTTTCGCAGTTCTGTTGCTCGAAACGAATAACTAGAACGGCCTAGGGGAAAAGTACGCATAGTGTTGTAATCGGGCGAGTTTCTACTTTCAGATGCAACAGAAATTTTGCGGATTGGTCAATCCGTTCGCGAGATATGGCAGTTTGGAGGTAAGAAACGCTTGAGAAACTCAAAATTTTCGCAGTTCTGATGCTCGAAACGAATAACTAGAACGGCCTAGGGGAAGAGTACGCACACCGTTGTTGTCGGGCGAGTTTCTACTTTCAGATGCAACAGAAATTTTGCGGATTGGTCAATCCGTTCGCGAGATATGGCAGTTTGGAGGTAAGCAACGCTTGAGAAACTCAAAATTTTCGCAGTTCTGATGCTCGAAACGAATAACTAGAACGGGCTAGGGGAAAAGTACGCATACCGTTGTAATCGGGCGAGTTTCTACTTTCAGATGCAACAGAAATTTTGCGGATAGGTCAATCCGTTCGCGAGATATGGCAGTTTGGAGGTAAGCAACGCTTGAAAAACTCAAAATTTTCGCAGTTCTGTTGCTCGAAACGAATAACTAGAACGGGCTAGGGGAAAAGTACGCATACCGTTGTAATCGGGCGAGTTTCTACTTTCAGATGCAACAGAAATTTTGCGGATTGGTCAATCCGTTCGCGAGATATGGCAGTTTGGAGGTAAGAAACGCTTGAGAAACTCAAAATTTTCGCAGTTCTGATGCTCGAAACGAATAACTAGAACGGCCTAGGGGAAAAGTACGCATAGTGTTGTAATCGGGCGAGTTTCTACTTTCAGATGCAACAGAAATTTTGCGGATTGGTCAATCCGTTCGCGAGATATGGCAGTTTGGATGTAAGAAACGCTCGAGAAACTCAAAATTTTCGCAGTTCTGATGCTCGACAAGCATAACTAGAACGGCCTAGGGGAAAAGTACGCACACCGTTGTAATCGGGCGAGTTTCTACTTTCAGATGCAACAGAAATTTTGCGGATTGGTCAATCCGTTCGCGAGATATGGCAGTTTGGAGGTAAGCAACGCTTGAAAAACTCAAATTTTCGCAGTTCTGTTGCTCGAAACGAATAACTAGAACGGGCTAGGGGAAAAGTACGCACACCGTTGTAATTGGGCGAGTTTCTACTTTCAGATGCAACAGAAATTTTGCGGATTGGTCAATCCGTTCGCGAGATATGGCAGTTTGGATGTAAGAAACGCTTGAGAAACTCAAAATTTTCGCAGTTCTGATGCTCGAAACGAATAACTAGAACGGCCTAGGGGAAAGTACGCATACCGTTGTAATCGGGCGAGTATCTACTTTCAGATGCAACAGAAATTTTGCGGATTGGTCAATCCGTTCGCGAGATATGGCAGTTTGGAGGTAAGAAACGCTCGAGAAACTCAAAATTTTCGCAGTTCTGATGCTCGACAAGCATAACTAGAACGGCCTAGGGGAAAAGTACGCACACCGTTGTAATCGGGCGAGTTTCTACTTTCAGATGCAACAGAAACTTTGCGGATTGGTCAATCCGTTCGCGAGATGTGGCAGTTTGGAAGTAGGAAACGCTTAAGAAACTCAAAATTTTCGCAGTTCTGATTCTCGAAACGAATAACTAGAACGGCCTAGGGGAAAAGTACGCATACCGTTTTAATCGGGCGAGTTTCTACTTTCAGATGCAACAGAAATTTTGCGGATTGGTCAATCCGTTCGCGAGATATGTCAGTTTTGAGATAAGAAACGCTTGAGAAACTCCAAATTTTCGCAGTTCTGATGCTCCAAACGAATAACTGGAACGGCCTAGGGGGAAACTACACATGCCATTGTAATCGGGCGAGTTTCTACTTTCAGATGCAACAGAAACTTTGCGGATTGGTCAATCCGTTCGCGAGATGTGGCCGTTTGGAAGTAAGAAACGCTAGAGAAACTCAAAATTTTCGCTGTTCTGATGCGCGAAACGAATAACTAGCACGGCCTAGGGGAAAAGTACGCATACCGATATAATCGGGCGAGTTTCTACTTTCAGATGCAACAGAAATTTTGCGGATTAGTCAATCCGTTCGAGAGATATGGCAGTTTGGATGTAAGAAACGCTTGAGAAACTCAAAATTTTCGCCGTTCTGATGCGCGAAACGAATAACTAGCACGGCCTAGGGGAAAAGTACGCATACCGATGCAATCGGGCGAGTTTCTACTTTCAGACGCAACAGAAATTTTGCGGATTGGTCGATCCATTCGCGAGATATGGCAGTTTGGAAGTAAGAAACGCTTGAGAAACTCAAAATTTTCGCAGTTCTGATGCTCGAAACGAGTAACTAGAACGGCCTAGGGGAAAAGTACGCATACCGTTTTAACCGGGCGAGCTTCTACTTTCAGATGCAACAGAAACTTTGCGGATTGGTCAATCCGTTCGCGAGATGTGGCAGTTTGGAAGTAGGAAACGCTTGAGAAACTCAAAATTTTCGCAGTTCTGATTCTCGAAACGAATAACTAGAACGGCCTAGGGCAAAAGTACGCATACCGTTTTAATCGGGCGAGTTTCTACTTTCAGATGCAACAGAAATTTTGCGGATTGGTCAATCCGTTCGCGAGACACGGCAGTTTGGACATAAGAAACGCTTGAGAAACTCAAAATTTTCGCAGTTCTGATGCTCGAAACGAATAACTGGAACGGCCTAGGGGCAAACTACACAAACCATTGTAATCGGGCGAGTTTCTACTTTCAGATGCAACAGAAACTTTGCGGATTGGTCAATCCGTTCGCGAGATGTGGCCGTTTGGAAGTAAGAAACGCTTGAGAAACTCAAAATTTTCTCTGTTCTGATGCGCGAAACGAATAACTAGCACGGCCTAGGGGAAAAGTACGCATACCGATATAATCGGGCGAGTTTCTACTTTCAGATGCAACAGAAATTTTGCGGATTGGTCAATCCGTTCGAGAGATATGGCAGTTTGGAAGTAAGAAACGCTTGAGAAACTCAAAATTTTCGCCGTTCTGATGCGCGAAACGAATAACTAGCACGGCCTAGGGGAAAAGTACGCATACCGATGTAATCGGGCGAGTTTCTACTTTCAGATGCAACAGAAATTTTGCGGATTGGACGATCCGTTCGCGAGATATGGCAGTTTGGAAGTAAGAAACGCTTGAGAAACTCAAAATTTTCGCAGTTCTGATTCTCGAAACGAGTAACTAGAACGGCCTAGGGGAAAAGTACGCATTCCGTTGTAATCGGGCGAGTTTCCACTTTCAGATGCAACAGAAATTTTGCGGATTGGACAATCCGTTCGCGAGATATGGCAGTTTGGAAGTAAGAAACGCTTGAGAAACTCAAAATTTTCGCAGTTCTGATGCTCGAAACGAATAACTGGAACGGCCTAGGGGGATACTACACATGCCATTGTAATCGGGCGAGCTTCTACCTTCAGATGCAACAGAAATTTTGCGGATTGGTCGATCCGTTCGCGAGATATGGCAGTTTGGAAGTAAGAAACGCTTGAGAAACTCAAAATTTTCGCAGTTCTGATGCTCGAAACGAGTAACTAGAACGGCCTAGGGGAAAAGTACGCATTCCGTTGTAATCGGGCGAGTTTCCACTTTCAGATGCAACAGAAATTTTGCGGATAGGACAATCCGTTCGCGAGATATGGCAGTTTCGAAGTAAGAAACGCTTGAGAAACTCAAAATTTTCGCCGTTCTGATGCTCGAAACGAATAACTAGAACGGCCTAGGGGAAAAGTACGCATACCGTTTTAATCGGGCGAGTTTCTACTTTCAGATGCAACAGAAATTTTGCGGATTGGTCAATCCGTTCGCGAGATACGGCAGTTTGTAGGTAAGAAACGCTTGAGAAACTCAAAATTTTCGCAGTTCTGATGCTCGAAACGAGTAACTAGAACGGCCTAGGGGAAGAGTACGCATTCCGTTGTAATCGGGCGAGTTTCTACTTTCAGATGCAACAGAAATTTTGCGGACTGGTCGATCCGTTCGCGAGATATGGCAGTTTGGAGGTAAGAAACGCTTGGGAAACTCAAAATTTTCGCATTTCTGATGCTCGAAACGAATGACTAGAACGGCCTAGGGGAAAAGTGCGCATACCGTTGTAATCGGGCGAGTTCCTACTTTCAGATGCAACAGAAATTTTGCGGATTGGTCAATCCGTTCGCGAGATATGGCAGTTTGGGAGTAAGAAACGCTTGAGAAACTCAAAATTATCGCAGTTCTGATGCTCGAAACGAATAACTGGAACGGCCTAGGGGGAACCTACACATACCATTGTAAAAGGGCGAGTTTCTACTTTCAGATGCAACAGAAATTTTGCGGATTGGTCCATCCGTTCGCGAGATGTGGCCGTTTGGAAGTAAGAAACGCTTGAGAAACTCAAAATTTTCGCTGTTCTGATGCGCGAAACGAATAACTAGCACGGCCTAGGGGAAAAGTACGCATACCGATATAATCGGGCGAGTTTCTACTTTCAGATGCAACAGAAATTTTGCGGATTGGTCAATCCGTTCGAGAGATATGGCAGTTTGGAAGTAAGAAACGCTTGAGAAACTCAAAATTTTCGCCGTTCTGATGCGCGAAACGAATAACTAGCACGGCCTAGGGGAAAAGTACGCATACCGATGTAATCGGGCGAGTTTCTACTTTCAGATGCAACAGAAATTTTGCGGATTGGACGATCCGTTCGCGAGATATGGCAGTTTGGAAGTAAGAAACGCTTGAGAAACTCAAAATTTTCGCAGTTCTGATTCTCGAAACGAGTAACTAGAACGGCCTAGGGGAAAAGTACGCATTCCGTTGTAATCGGGCGAGTTTCCACTTTCAGATGCAACAGAAATTTTGCGGATTGGACAATCCGTTCGCGAGATATGGCAGTTTGGAAGTAAGAAACGCTTGAGAAACTCAAAATTTTCGCAGTTCTGATGCTCGAAACGAATAACTGGAACGGCCTAGGGGGATACTACACATGCCATTGTAATCGGGCGAGCTTCTACCTTCAGATGCAACAGAAATTTTGCGGATTGGTCGATCCGTTCGCGAGATATGGCAGTTTGGAAGTAAGAAACGCTTGAGAAACTCAAAATTTTCGCAGTTCTGATGCTCGAAACGAGTAACTAGAACGGCCTAGGGGAAAAGTACGCATTCCGTTGTAATCGGGCGAGTTTCCACTTTCAGATGCAACAGAAATTTTGCGGACTGGTCGATCCGTTCGCGAGATATGGCAGTTTGGAGGTAAGAAACGCTTGGGAAACTCAAAATTTTCGCATTTCTGATGCTCGAAACGAATGACTAGAACGGCCTAGGGGAAAAGTGCGCATACCGTTGTAATCGGGCGAGTTCCTACTTTCAGATGCAACAGAAATTTTGCGGATTGGTCAATCCGTTCGCGAGATATGGCAGTTTGGGAGTAAGAAACGCTTGAGAAACTCAAAATTATCGCAGTTCTGATGCTCGAAACGAATAACTGGAACGGCCTAGGGGGAACCTACACATACCATTGTAAAAGGGCGAGTTTCTACTTTCAGATGCAACAGAAATTTTGCGGATTGGTCCATCCGTTCGCGAGATGTGGCCGTTTGGAAGTAAGAAACGCTTGAGAAACTCAAAATTTTCGCTGTTCTGATGCGCGAAACGAATAACTAGCACGGCCTGGGGGAAAAGTACGCATTCCGTTGTAATCGGGCGAGTTTCTACTTTCAGATGCAACAGAAATTTTGCGGATTGGTCAATCCGTTCGCGAGATATGGCAGTTTGGATGTAATAAACGCTTGAGAAACTCAAAATATTCGCCGTTCTGATGCTCGAAACGAATAACTGGAACGGCCTAGGGGAAAAGTACGCATACCGTTTTGATCGGGCGAGTTTCTACTTTCAGATGCAACAGAAATTTTCCGGATTGGTCAATCCGTTCGCGAGATATGGCAGTTTGGATGTAAGAAACGCTTGAGAAACTCAAAATTTGCGCAGTTCTGATGCTCGAGACGAATAACTAGAACGGCCGAGGGGGAAACTACGCATACCATTGTAATCGGGCGAGTTTCTACTTTCAGATGCAACAGAAACTTTGCGGATTGGTCAATCCGTTCGCGAGATATGGCCGTTTGGATGTAAGAAACGCTTGAGAAACTCAAAATTATCGCAGTTCTGATGCTCGAAACGAATAACTGGAACGGCCTATGGGGAAACTACACATACCATTGTAATCGGGCGAGTTTCTACTTTCAGATGCAACAGAAATTTTGCGGACTGGTCGATCCGTTCGCGAGATATGGCAGTTTGGATGTAAGAAACGCTTGGGAAACTCAAAATTTTCGCATTTTAGATGCTCGAAACGAATGACTAGAACGGCCTAGGGGAAAAGTGCGCATACCGTTTTAATCGGGCGAGTTTCTACTTTCAGGTGCAACAGAAATTTTGCGGATTGGTCAATCCGTTCGCGAGATACGGCAGTTTGGAGGTAAGAAACGCTTGAGAAACTCAAAATTTTCGCAGTTCTGATGCTCGAAACGAGTAATTAGAACGGCCTAGGGGAAAAGTACGCATTCCGTTGTAATCGGGCGAGTTTCTACTTTCAGATGCAACAGAAATTTTGCGGACTGGTCGATCCGTTCGCGAGATATGGCAGTTTGGAGGTAAGAAACGCTTGGGAAACTCAAAATTTTCGCATTTCTGATGCTCGAAACGAATGACTAGAACGGCCTAGGGGAAGAGTACGCACACCGTTGTTGTCGGGCGAGTTTCTACTTTCAGATGCAACAGAAATTTTGCGGATTGGTCAATCCGTTCGCGAGATATGGCAGTTTGGAGGTAAGCAACGCTTGAGAAACTCAAAATTTTCGCAGTTCTGATGCTCGAAACGAATAACTAGAACGGGCTAGGGGAAAAGTACGCATACCGTTGTAATCGGGCGAGTTTCTACTTTCAGATGCAACAGAAATTTTGCGGATAGGTCAATCCGTTCGCGAGATATGGCAGTTTGGAGGTAAGCAACGCTTGAAAAACTCAAAATTTTCGCAGTTCTGTTGCTCGAAACGAATAACTAGAACGGGCTAGGGGAAAAGTACGCATACCGTTGTAATCGGGCGAGTTTCTACTTTCAGATGCAACAGAAATTTTGCGGATTGGTCAATCCGTTCGCGAGATATGGCAGTTTGGAGGTAAGAAACGCTTGAGAAACTCAAAATTTTCGCAGTTCTGATGCTCAAACGAATAACTAGAACGGCCTAGGGGAAAAGTACGCATAGTGTTGTAATCGGGCGAGTTTCTACTTTCAGATGCAACAGAAATTTTGCGGATTGGTCAATCCGTTCGCGAGATATGGCAGTTTGGATGTAAGAAACGCTCGAGAAACTCAAAATTTTCGCAGTTCTGATGCTCGACAAGCATAACTAGAACGGCCTAGGGGAAAAGTACGCACACCGTTGTAATCGGGCGAGTTTCTACTTTCAGATGCAACAGAAATTTTGCGGATTGGTCAATCCGTTCGCGAGATATGGCAGTTTGGAGGTAAGCAACGCTTGAAAAACTCAAAATTTTCGCAGTTCTGTTGCTCGAAACGAATAACTAGAACGGGCTAGGGGAAAAGTACGCACACCGTTGTAATTGGGCGAGTTTCTACTTTCAGATGCAACAGAAATTTTGCGGATTGGTCAATCCGTTCGCGAGATATGGCAGTTTGGATGTAAGAAACGCTTGAGAAACTCAAAATTTTCGCAGTTCTGATGCTCGAAACGAATAACTAGAACGGCCTAGGGGAAAAGTACGCATACCGTTGTAATCGGGCGAGTATCTACTTTCAGATGCAACAGAAATTTTGCGGATTGGTCAATCCGTTCGCGAGATATGGCAGTTTGGAGGTAAGAAACGCTCGAGAAACTCAAAATTTTCGCAGTTCTGATGCTCGACAAGCATAACTAGAACGGCCTAGGGGAAAAGTACGCACACCGTTGTAATCGGGCGAGTTTCTACTTTCAGATGCAACAGAAACTTTGCGGATTGGTCAATCCGTTCGCGAGATGTGGCAGTTTGGAAGTAGGAAACGCTTAAGAAACTCAAAATTTTCGCAGTTCTGATTCTCGAAACGAATAACTAGAACGGCCTAGGGGAAAAGTACGCATACCGTTTTAATCGGGCGAGTTTCTACTTTCAGATGCAACAGAAATTTT
The DNA here is from genome assembly GCF_051014685.1 of Ptiloglossa arizonensis. Taxonomy (NCBI): domain Eukaryota; kingdom Metazoa; phylum Arthropoda; class Insecta; order Hymenoptera; family Colletidae; genus Ptiloglossa; species Ptiloglossa arizonensis. The sequence continues at coordinate 2,181,179 of NW_027478386.1, forward strand.
GCGGATTGGTCAATCCGTTCGCGAGATATGTCAGTTTTGAGATAAGAAACGCTTGAGAAACTCCAAATTTTCGCAGTTCTGATGCTCCAAACGAATAACTGGAACGGCCTAGGGGGAAACTACACATGCCATTGTAATCGGGCGAGTTTCTACTTTCAGATGCAACAGAAACTTTGCGGATTGGTCAATCCGTTCGCGAGATGTGGCCGTTTGGAAGTAAGAAACGCTAGAGAAACTCAAAATTTTCGCTGTTCTGATGCGCGAAACGAATAACTAGCACGGCCTAGGGGAAAAGTACGCATACCGATATAATCGGGCGAGTTTCTACTTTCAGATGCAACAGAAATTTTGCGGATTAGTCAATCCGTTCGAGAGATATGGCAGTTTGGATGTAAGAAACGCTTGAGAAACTCAAAATTTTCGCCGTTCTGATGCGCGAAACGAATAACTAGCACGGCCTAGGGGAAAAGTACGCATACCGATGCAATCGGGCGAGTTTCTACTTTCAGACGCAACAGAAATTTTGCGGATTGGTCGATCCATTCGCGAGATATGGCAGTTTGGAAGTAAGAAACGCTTGAGAAACTCAAAATTTTCGCAGTTCTGATGCTCGAAACGAGTAACTAGAACGGCCTAGGGGAAAAGTACGCATACCGTTTTAACCGGGCGAGCTTCTACTTTCAGATGCAACAGAAACTTTGCGGATTGGTCAATCCGTTCGCGAGATGTGGCAGTTTGGAAGTAGGAAACGCTTGAGAAACTCAAAATTTTCGCAGTTCTGATTCTCGAAACGAATAACTAGAACGGCCTAGGGCAAAAGTACGCATACCGTTTTAATCGGGCGAGTTTCTACTTTCAGATGCAACAGAAATTTTGCGGATTGGTCAATCCGTTCGCGAGATATGGCAGTTTGGAGGTAAGAAACGCTTGAGAAACTCAAAATTTTCGCAGTTCTGATGCTCGAAACGAATAACTGGAACGGCCTAGGGGCAAACTACACAAACCATTGTAATCGGGCGAGTTTCTACTTTCAGATGCAACAGAAACTTTGCGGATTGGTCAATCCGTTCGCGAGATGTGGCCGTTTGGAAGTAAGAAACGCTTGAGAAACTCAAAATTTTCTCTGTTCTGATGCGCGAAACGAATAACTAGCACGGCCTAGGGGAAAAGTACGCATACCGATATAATCGGGCGAGTTTCTACTTTCAGATGCAACAGAAATTTTGCGGATTGGTCAATCCGTTCGAGAGATATGGCAGTTTGGAAGTAAGAAACGCTTGAGAAACTCAAAATTTTCGCCGTTCTGATGCGCGAAACGAATAACTAGCACGGCCTAGGGGAAAAGTACGCATACCGATGTAATCGGGCGAGTTTCTACTTTCAGATGCAACAGAAATTTTGCGGATTGGACGATCCGTTCGCGAGATATGGCAGTTTGGAAGTAAGAAACGCTTGAGAAACTCAAAATTTTCGCAGTTCTGATTCTCGAAACGAGTAACTAGAACGGCCTAGGGGAAAAGTACGCATTCCGTTGTAATCGGGCGAGTTTCCACTTTCAGATGCAACAGAAATTTTGCGGATTGGACAATCCGTTCGCGAGATATGGCAGTTTGGAAGTAAGAAACGCTTGAGAAACTCAAAATTTTCGCAGTTCTGATGCTCGAAACGAATAACTGGAACGGCCTAGGGGGAAACTACACATGCCATTGAAATCGGGCGAGCTTCTACCTTCAGATGCAACAGAAATTTTGCGGATTGGTCGATCCGTTCGCGAGATATGGCAGTTTGGAAGTAAGAAACGCTTGAGAAACTCAAAATTTTCGCAGTTCTGATGCTCGAAACGAGTAACTAGAACGGCCTAGGGGAAAAGTACGCATTCCGTTGTAATCGGGCGAGTTTCCACTTTCAGATGCAACAGAAATTTTGCGGATAGGACAATCCGTTCGCGAGATATGGCAGTTTCGAAGTAAGAAACGCTTGAGAAACTCAAAATTTTCGCCGTTCTGATGCTCGAAACGAATAACTAGAACGGCCTAGGGGAAAAGTACGCATACCGTTTTAATCGGGCGAGTTTCTACTTTCAGATGCAACAGAAATTTTGCGGATTGGTCAATCCGTTCGCGAGATACGGCAGTTTGTAGGTAAGAAACGCTTGAGAAACTCAAAATTTTCGCAGTTCTGATGCTCGAAACGAGTAACTAGAACGGCCTAGGGGAAGAGTACGCATTCCGTTGTAATCGGGCGAGTTTCTACTTTCAGATGCAACAGAAATTTTGCGGACTGGTCGATCCGTTCGCGAGATATGGCAGTTTGGAGGTAAGAAACGCTTGGGAAACTCAAAATTTTCGCATTTCTGATGCTCGAAACGAATGACTAGAACGGCCTAGGGGAAAAGTGCGCATACCGTTGTAATCGGGCGAGTTCCTACTTTCAGATGCAACAGAAATTTTGCGGATTGGTCAATCCGTTCGCGAGATATGGCAGTTTGGGAGTAAGAAACGCTTGAGAAACTCAAAATTATCGCAGTTCTGATGCTCGAAACGAATAACTGGAACGGCCTAGGGGGAACCTACACATACCATTGTAAAAGGGCGAGTTTCTACTTTCAGATGCAACAGAAATTTTGCGGATTGGTCCATCCGTTCGCGAGATGTGGCCGTTTGGAAGTAAGAAACGCTTGAGAAACTCAAAATTTTCGCTGTTCTGATGCGCGAAACGAATAACTAGCACGGCCTGGGGGAAAAGTACGCATTCCGTTGTAATCGGGCGAGTTTCTACTTTCAGATGCAACAGAAATTTTGCGGATTGGTCAATCCGTTCGCGAGATATGGCAGTTTGGATGTAATAAACGCTTGAGAAACTCAAAATATTCGCCGTTCTGATGCTCGAAACGAATAACTGGAACGGCCTAGGGGAAAAGTACGCATACCGTTTTAACCGGGCGAGCTTCTACTTTCAGATGCAACAGAAACTTTGCGGATTGGTCAATCCGTTCGCGAGATGTGGCAGTTTGGAAGTAGGAAACGCTTGAGAAACTCAAAATTTTCGCAGTTCTGATTCTCGAAACGAATAACTAGAACGGCCTAGGGCAAAAGTACGCATACCGTTTTAATCGGGCGAGTTTCTACTTTCAGATGCAACAGAAATTTTGCGGATTGGTCAATCCGTTCGCGAGATATGGCAGTTTGGAGGTAAGCAACGCTTGAAAAACTCAAAATTTTCGCAGTTCTGTTGCTCGAAACGAATAACTAGAACGGGCTAGGGGAAAAGTACGCACACCGTTGTAATTGGGCGAGTTTCTACTTTCAGATGCAACAGAAATTTTGCGGATTGGTCAATCCGTTCGCGAGATATGGCAGTTTGGATGTAAGAAACGCTTGAGAAACTCAAAATTTTCGCAGTTCTGATGCTCGAAACGAATAACTAGAACGGCCTAGGGGAAAAGTACGCATACCGTTGTAATCGGGCGAGTATCTACTTTCAGATGCAACAGAAATTTTGCGGATTGGTCAATCCGTTCGCGAGATATGGCAGTTTGGAGGTAAGAAACGCTCGAGAAACTCAAAATTTTCGCAGTTCTGATGCTCGACAAGCATAACTAGAACGGCCTAGGGGAAAAGTACGCACACCGTTGTAATCGGGCGAGTTTCTACTTTCAGATGCAACAGAAACTTTGCGGATTGGTCAATCCGTTCGCGAGATGTGGCAGTTTGGAAGTAGGAAACGCTTAAGAAACTCAAAATTTTCGCAGTTCTGATTCTCGAAACGAATAACTAGAACGGCCTAGGGGAAAAGTACGCATACCGTTTTAATCGGGCGAGTTTCTACTTTCAGATGCAACAGAAATTTTGCGGATTGGTCAATCCGTTCGCGAGATATGTCAGTTTTGAGATAAGAAACGCTTGAGAAACTCCAAATTTTCGCAGTTCTGATGCTCCAAACGAATAACTGGAACGGCCTAGGGGGAAACTACACATGCCATTGTAATCGGGCGAGTTTCTACTTTCAGATGCAACAGAAACTTTGCGGATTGGTCAATCCGTTCGCGAGATGTGGCCGTTTGGAAGTAAGAAACGCTAGAGAAACTCAAAATTTTCGCTGTTCTGATGCGCGAAACGAATAACTAGCACGGCCTAGGGGAAAAGTACGCATACCGATATAATCGGGCGAGTTTCTACTTTCAGATGCAACAGAAATTTTGCGGATTAGTCAATCCGTTCGAGAGATATGGCAGTTTGGATGTAAGAAACGCTTGAGAAACTCAAAATTTTCGCCGTTCTGATGCGCGAAACGAATAACTAGCACGGCCTAGGGGAAAAGTACGCATACCGATGCAATCGGGCGAGTTTCTACTTTCAGACGCAACAGAAATTTTGCGGATTGGTCGATCCATTCGCGAGATATGGCAGTTTGGAAGTAAGAAACGCTTGAGAAACTCAAAATTTTCGCAGTTCTGATGCTCGAAACGAGTAACTAGAACGGCCTAGGGGAAAAGTACGCATACCGTTTTAACCGGGCGAGCTTCTACTTTCAGATGCAACAGAAACTTTGCGGATTGGTCAATCCGTTCGCGAGATGTGGCAGTTTGGAAGTAGGAAACGCTTGAGAAACTCAAAATTTTCGCAGTTCTGATTCTCGAAACGAATAACTAGAACGGCCTAGGGCAAAAGTACGCATACCGTTTTAATCGGGCGAGTTTCTACTTTCAGATGCAACAGAAATTTTGCGGATTGGTCAATCCGTTCGCGAGATATGGCAGTTTGGAGGTAAGAAACGCTTGAGAAACTCAAAATTTTCGCAGTTCTGATGCTCGAAACGAATAACTGGAACGGCCTAGGGGCAAACTACACAAACCATTGTAATCGGGCGAGTTTCTACTTTCAGATGCAACAGAAACTTTGCGGATTGGTCAATCCGTTCGCGAGATGTGGCCGTTTGGAAGTAAGAAACGCTTGAGAAACTCAAAATTTTCTCTGTTCTGATGCGCGAAACGAATAACTAGCACGGCCTAGGGGAAAAGTACGCATACCGATATAATCGGGCGAGTTTCTACTTTCAGATGCAACAGAAATTTTGCGGATTGGTCAATCCGTTCGAGAGATATGGCAGTTTGGAAGTAAGAAACGCTTGAGAAACTCAAAATTTTCGCCGTTCTGATGCGCGAAACGAATAACTAGCACGGCCTAGGGGAAAAGTACGCATACCGATGTAATCGGGCGAGTTTCTACTTTCAGATGCAACAGAAATTTTGCGGATTGGACGATCCGTTCGCGAGATATGGCAGTTTGGAAGTAAGAAACGCTTGAGAAACTCAAAATTTTCGCAGTTCTGATTCTCGAAACGAGTAACTAGAACGGCCTAGGGGAAAAGTACGCATTCCGTTGTAATCGGGCGAGTTTCCACTTTCAGATGCAACAGAAATTTTGCGGATTGGACAATCCGTTCGCGAGATATGGCAGTTTGGAAGTAAGAAACGCTTGAGAAACTCAAAATTTTCGCAGTTCTGATGCTCGAAACGAATAACTGGAACGGCCTAGGGGGAAACTACACATGCCATTGTAATCGGGCGAGCTTCTACCTTCAGATGCAACAGAAATTTTGCGGATTGGTCGATCCGTTCGCGAGATATGGCAGTTTGGAAGTAAGAAACGCTTGAGAAACTCAAAATTTTCGCAGTTCTGATGCTCGAAACGAGTAACTAGAACGGCCTAGGGGAAAAGTACGCATTCCGTTGTAATCGGGCGAGTTTCCACTTTCAGATGCAACAGAAATTTTGCGGATAGGACAATCCGTTCGCGAGATATGGCAGTTTCGAAGTAAGAAACGCTTGAGAAACTCAAAATTTTCGCCGTTCTGATGCTCGAAACGAATAACTAGAACGGCCTAGGGGAAAAGTACGCATACCGTTTTAATCGGGCGAGTTTCTACTTTCAGATGCAACAGAAATTTTGCGGATTGGTCAATCCGTTCGCGAGATACGGCAGTTTGTAGGTAAGAAACGCTTGAGAAACTCAAAATTTTCGCAGTTCTGATGCTCGAAACGAGTAACTAGAACGGCCTAGGGGAAGAGTACGCATTCCGTTGTAATCGGGCGAGTTTCTACTTTCAGATGCAACAGAAATTTTGCGGACTGGTCGATCCGTTCGCGAGATATGGCAGTTTGGAGGTAAGAAACGCTTGGGAAACTCAAAATTTTCGCATTTCTGATGCTCGAAACGAATGACTAGAACGGCCTAGGGGAAAAGTGCGCATACCGTTGTAATCGGGCGAGTTCCTACTTTCAGATGCAACAGAAATTTTGCGGATTGGTCAATCCGTTCGCGAGATATGGCAGTTTGGGAGTAAGAAACGCTTGAGAAACTCAAAATTATCGCAGTTCTGATGCTCGAAACGAATAACTGGAACGGCCTAGGGGGAACCTACACATACCATTGTAAAAGGGCGAGTTTCTACTTTCAGATGCAACAGAAATTTTGCGGATTGGTCCATCCGTTCGCGAGATGTGGCCGTTTGGAAGTAAGAAACGCTTGAGAAACTCAAAATTTTCGCTGTTCTGATGCGCGAAACGAATAACTAGCACGGCCTGGGGGAAAAGTACGCATTCCGTTGTAATCGGGCGAGTTTCTACTTTCAGATGCAACAGAAATTTTGCGGATTGGTCAATCCGTTCGCGAGATATGGCAGTTTGGATGTAATAAACGCTTGAGAAACTCAAAATATTCGCCGTTCTGATGCTCGAAACGAATAACTGGAACGGCCTAGGGGAAAAGTACGCATACCGTTTTGATCGGGCGAGTTTCTACTTTCAGATGCAACAGAAATTTTCCGGATTGGTCAATCCGTTCGCGAGATATGGCAGTTTGGATGTAAGAAACGCTTGAGAAACTCAAAATTTGCGCAGTTCTGATGCTCGAGACGAATAACTAGAACGGCCGAGGGGGAAACTACGCATACCATTGTAATCGGGCGAGTTTCTACTTTCAGATGCAACAGAAACTTTGCGGATTGGTCAATCCGTTCGCGAGATATGGCCGTTTGGATGTAAGAAACGCTTGAGAAACTCAAAATTATCGCAGTTCTGATGCTCGAAACGAATAACTGGAACGGCCTATGGGGAAACTACACATACCATTGTAATCGGGCGAGTTTCTACTTTCAGATGCAACAGAAATTTTGCGGACTGGTCGATCCGTTCGCGAGATATGGCAGTTTGGATGTAAGAAACGCTTGGGAAACTCAAAATTTTCGCATTTTAGATGCTCGAAACGAATGACTAGAACGGCCTAGGGGAAAAGTGCGCATACCGTTTTAATCGGGCGAGTTTCTACTTTCAGGTGCAACAGAAATTTTGCGGATTGGTCAATCCGTTCGCGAGATACGGCAGTTTGGAGGTAAGAAACGCTTGAGAAACTCAAAATTTTCGCAGTTCTGATGCTCGAAACGAGTAATTAGAACGGCCTAGGGGAAAAGTACGCATTCCGTTGTAATCGGGCGAGTTTCTACTTTCAGATGCAACAGAAATTTTGCGGACTGGTCGATCCGTTCGCGAGATATGGCAGTTTGGAGGTAAGAAACGCTTGGGAAACTCAAAATTTTCGCATTTCTGATGCTCGAAACGAATGACTAGAACGGCCTAGGGGAAAAGTGCGCATACCGTTGTAATCGGGCGAGTTCCTACTTTCAGATGCAACAGAAATTTTGCGGATTGGTCAATCCGTTCGCGAGATATGGCAGTTTGGGAGTAAGAAACGCTTGAGAAACTCAAAATTATCGCAGTTCTGATGCTCGAAACGAATAACTGGAACGGCCTAGGGGGAACTTACACATACCATTGTAAAAGGGCGAGTTTCTACTTTCAGATGCAACAGAAATTTTGCGGATTGGTCCATCCGTTCGCGAGGTGTGGCCGTTTGGAAGTAAGAAACGCTTGAGAAACTCAAAATTTTCGCTGTTCTGATGCGCGAAACGAATAACTAGCACGGCCTGGGGGAAAAGTACGCATTCCGTTGTAATCGGGCGAGTTTCTACTTTCAGATGCAACAGAAATTTTGCGGATTGGTCAATCCGTTCGCGAGATATGGCAGTTTGGATGTAATAAACGCTTGAGAAACTCAAAATATTCGCCGTTCTGATGCTCGAAACGAATAACTGGAACGGCCTAGGGGAAAAGTACGCATATCGTTTTGATCGGGCGAGTTTCTACTTTCAGATGCAACAGAAATTTTCCGGATTGGTCAATCCGTTCGCGAGATATGGCAGTTTGGATGTAAGAAACGCTTGAGAAACTCAAAATTTGCGCAGTTCTGATGCTCGAGACGAATAACTAGAACGGCCTAGGGGAAAAGTGCGCATACCGTTGTAATCGGGCGAGTTTCGACTTTCAGATGCAACAGAAATTTTGCGGACTGGTTAATCCGTTCGCGAGATATGGCAGTTTGGAGGTAAGAAACGCTTGAGAAACACAAAATTTTCGCCGTTCTGATGCTCGAAACGAATAACTAGAACGGCCTAGGGGGAAACTACGCATACCATTGTAATCGGGCGAGTTTCTACTTTCAGATGCAACAGAAACTTTGCGGATTGGTCAATCCGTTCGCGAGATATGGCCGTTTGGATGTAAGAAACGCTTGAGAAACTCAAAATTATCGCAGTTCTGATGCTCGAAACGAATAACTGGAACGGCCTATGGGGAAACTACACATACCATTGTAATCGGGCGAGTTTCTACTTTCAGATGCAACAGAAATTTTGCGGACTGGTCGATCCGTTCGCGAGATATGGCAGTTTGGATGTAAGAAACGCTTGGGAAACTCAAAATTTTCGCATTTCTGATGCTCGAAACGAATGACTAGAACGGCCTAGGGGAAAAGTGCGCATACCGTTGTAATCGGGCGAGTTCCTACTTTCAGATGCAACAGAAATTTTGCGGATTGGTCAATCCGTTCGCGAGATATGGCAGTTTGGAAGTAAGAAACGCTTGAGAAACTCAAAATTATCGCAGTTCTGATGCTCGAAACGAATAACTGGAACGGCCTAGGGGGAACCTACACATACCATTGTAATCGGGCGAGTTTCTACTTTCAGATGCAACAGAAATTTTGCGGATTGGTCCATCCGTTCGCGAGATGTGGCCGTTTGGAAGTAAGAAACGCTTGAGAAACTCAAAATTTTCGCTGTTCTGATGCGCGAAACGAATAACTAGCACGGCCTAGGGGAAAAGTACGCATTCCGTTGTAATCGGGCGAGTTTCTACTTTCAGATGCAACAGAAATTTTGCGGATTGGTCAATCCGTTCGCGAGATATGGCAGTTTGGATGTAATAAACGCTTGAGAAACTCAAAATATTCGCCGTTCTGATGCTCGAAACGAATAACTGGAACGGCCTAGGGGAAAAGTACGCATATCGTTTTGATCGGGCGAGTTTCTACTTTCAGATGCAACAGAAATTTTCCGGATTGGTCAATCCGTTCGCGAGATATGGCAGTTTGGATGTAAGAAACGCTTGAGAAACTCAAAATTTGCGCAGTTCTGATGCTCGAGACGAATAACTAGAACGGCCTAGGGGAAAAGTGCGCATACCGTTGTAATCGGGCGAGTTTCGACTTTCAGATGCAACAGAAATTTTGCGGACTGGTTAATCCGTTCGCGAGATATGGCAGTTTGGAGGTAAGAAACGCTTGAGAAACACAAAATTTTCGCCGTTCTGATGCTCGAAACGAATAACTAGAACGGCCTAGGGGGAAACTACGCATACCATTGTAATCGGGCGAGTTTCTACTTTCAGATGCAACAGAAACTTTGCGGATTGGTCAATCCGTTCGCGAGATATGGCCGTTTGGATGTAAGAAACGCTTGAGAAACTCAAAATTATCGCAGTTCTGATGCTCGAAACGAATAACTGGAACGGCCTATGGGGAAACTACACATACCATTGTAATCGGGCGAGTTTCTACTTTCAGATGCAACAGAAATTTTGCGGACTGGTCGATCCGTTCGCGAGATATGGCAGTTTGGATGTAAGAAACGCTTGGGAAACTCAAAATTTTCGCATTTCTGATGCTCGAAACGAATGACTAGAACGGCCTAGGGGAAAAGTGCGCATACCGTTGTAATCGGGCGAGTTCCTACTTTCAGATGCAACAGAAATTTTGCGGATTGGTCAATCCGTTCGCGAGATATGGCAGTTTGGAAGTAAGAAACGCTTGAGAAACTCAAAATTATCGCAGTTCTGATGCTCGAAACGAATAACTGGAACGGCCTAGGGGGAACCTACACATACCATTGTAATCGGGCGAGTTTCTACTTTCAGATGCAACAGAAATTTTGCGGATTGGTCCATCCGTTCGCGAGATGTGGCCGTTTGGAAGTAAGAAACGCTTGAGAAACTCAAAATTTTCGCTGTTCTGATGCGCGAAACGAATAACTAGCACGGCCTAGGGGAAAAGTACGCATTCCGTTGTAATCGGGCGAGTTTCTACTTTCAGATGCAACAGAAATTTTGCGGATTGGTCAATCCGTTCGCGAGATATGGCAGTTTGGATGTAATAAACGCTTGAGAAACTCAAAATATTCGCCGTTCTGATGCTCGAAACGAATAACTAGAACAGCCTAGGGGAAAAGTACGCATACCGTTGTAATCGGGGGACTTTCTACTTTCAGAAGCAACAGAAATTTTGCGGATCGGTCAATCCGTCCGCGAGATATGGCAGTTTGGAGGTAAGAAACGCTTGAGAAACTCAAAATTTTCGCAGTTCTGATGCTCGAAATGAATAACTGGAACTGCCTAGGGGAAAACTACACATACCGTTGTAATCGGGCGAGTTTCTACTTTCAGATGAAACAGAAATTTTGCGGATTGGTCGATCCGTTCGCGAGATATGGCAGTTTGGAAGTAAGCAACGCTTGAATAACTCAAAATTTTCGCAGTTCTGTTGCTCGAAACGAATAACTAGAACGGGCTAGGGGAAAAGTACGCATACCGTTGTAATTGGGCGAGTTTCTACTTTCAGATGCAACAGAAATTTTGCGGATTGGTCAATCCGTTCGCGAGATATGGCAGTTTGGAGGTAAGCAACGCTTGAGAAACTCAAAATTTTCGCAGTTCTGTTGCTCGAAACGAATAACTAGAACGGCCTAGGGGAAAAGTACGCATAGTGTTGTAATCGGGCGAGTTTCTACTTTCAGATGCAACAGAAATTTTGCGGATTGGTCAATCCGTTCGCGAGATATGGCAGTTTGGAGGTAAGAAACGCTTGAGAAACTCAAAATTTTCGCAGTTCTGATGCTCGAAACGAATAACTAGAACGGCCTAGGGGAAGAGTACGCACACCGTTGTTGTCGGGCGAGTTTCTACTTTCAGATGCAACAGAAATTTTGCGGATTGGTCAATCCGTTCGCGAGATATGGCAGTTTGGAGGTAAGCAACGCTTGAGAAACTCAAAATCTCCGCAGTTCTGATGCTCGAAACGAATAACTAGAACGGGCTAGGGGAAAAGTACGCATACCGTTGTAATCGGGCGAGTTTCTACTTTCAGATGCAACAGAAATTTTGCGGATAGGTCAATCCGTTCGCGAGATATGGCAGTTTGGAGGTAAGCAACGCTTGAAAAACTCAAAATTTTCGCAGTTCTGTTGCTCGAAACGAATAACTAGAACGGGCTAGGGGAAAAGTACGCATACCGTTGTAATCGGGCGAGTTTCTACTTTCAGATGCAACAGAAATTTTGCGGATTGGTCAATCCGTTCGCGAGATATGGCAGTTTGGAGGTAAGAAACGCTTGAGAAACTCAAAATTTTCGCAGTTCTGATGCTCGAAACGAATAACTAGAACGGCCTAGGGGAAAAGTACGCATAGTGTTGTAATCGGGCGAGTTTCTACTTTCAGATGCAACAGAAATTTTGCGGATTGGTCAATCCGTTCGCGAGATATGGCAGTTTGGATGTAAGAAACGCTCGAGAAACTCAAAATTTTCGCAGTTCTGATGCTCGACAAGCATAACTAGAACGGCCTAGGGGAAAAGTACGCACACCGTTGTAATCGGGCGAGTTTCTACTTTCAGATGCAACAGAAATTTTGCGGATTGGTCAATCCGTTCGCGAGATATGGCAGTTTGGAGGTAAGCAACGCTTGAAAAACTCAAAATTTTCGCAGTTCTGTTGCTCGAAACGAATAACTAGAACGGCCTAGGGGAAGAGTACGCACACCGTTGTTGTCGGGCGAGTTTCTACTTTCAGATGCAACAGAAATTTTGCGGATTGGTCAATCCGTTCGCGAGATATGGCAGTTTGGAGGTAAGCAACGCTTGAGAAACTCAAAATTTTCGCAGTTCTGATGCTCGAAACGAATAACTAGAACGGGCTAGGGGAAAAGTACGCATACCGTTGTAATCGGGCGAGTTTCTACTTTCAGATGCAACAGAAATTTTGCGGATAGGTCAATCCGTTCGCGAGATATGGCAGTTTGGAGGTAAGCAACGCTTGAAAAACTCAAAATTTTCGCAGTTCTGTTGCTCGAAACGAATAACTAGAACGGGCTAGGGGAAAAGTACGCATACCGTTGTAATCGGGCGAGTTTCTACTTTCAGATGCAACAGAAATTTTGCGGATTGGTCAATCCGTTCGCGAGATATGGCAGTTTGGAGGTAAGAAACGCTTGAGAAACTCAAAATTTTCGCAGTTCTGATGCTCGAAACGAATAACTAGAACGGCCTAGGGGAAAAGTACGCATAGTGTTGTAATCGGGCGAGTTTCTACTTTCAGATGCAACAGAAATTTTGCGGATTGGTCAATCCGTTCGCGAGATATGGCAGTTTGGATGTAAGAAACGCTCGAGAAACTCAAAATTTTCGCAGTTCTGATGCTCGACAAGCATAACTAGAACGGCCTAGGGGAAAAGTACGCACACCGTTGTAATCGGGCGAGTTTCTACTTTCAGATGCAACAGAAATTTTGCGGATTGGTCAATCCGTTCGCGAGATATGGCAGTTTGGAGGTAAGCAACGCTTGAAAAACTCAAAATTTTCGCAGTTCTGTTGCTCGAAACGAATAACTAGAACGGGCTAGGGGAAAAGTACGCACACCGTTGTAATTGGGCGAGTTTCTACTTTCAGATGCAACAGAAATTTTGCGGATTGGTCAATCCGTTCGCGAGATATGGCAGTTTGGATGTAAGATACGCTTGAGAAACTCAAAATTTTCGCAGTTCTGATGCTCGAAACGAATAACTAGAACGGCCTAGGGGAAAAGTACGCATACCGTTGTAATCGGGCGAGTATCTACTTTCAGATGCAACAGAAATTTTGCGGATTGGTCAATCCGTTCGCGAGATATGGCAGTTTGGAGGTAAGAAACGCTCGAGAAACTCAAAATTTTCGCAGTTCTGATGCTCGACAAGCATAACTAGAACGGCCTAGGGGAAAAGTACGCACACCGTTGTAATCGGGCGAGTTTCTACTTTCAGATGCAACAGAAACTTTGCGGATTGGTCAATCCGTTCGCGAGATGTGGCAGTTTGGAAGTAGGAAACGCTTAAGAAACTCAAAATTTTCGCAGTTCTGATTCTCGAAACGAATAACTAGAACGGCCTAGGGGAAAAGTACGCATACCGTTTTAATCGGGCGAGTTTCTACTTTCTGATGCAACAGAAATTTTGCGGATTGGTCAATCCGTTCGCGAGATATGTCAGTTTTGAGATAAGAAACGCTTGAGAAACTCCAAATTTTCGCAGTTCTGATGCTCCAAACGAATAACTGGAACGGCCTAGGGGAAAAGTACGCATACCGATGCAATCGGGCGAGTTTCTACTTTCAGATGCAACAGAAATTTTGCGGATTAGTCAATCCGTTCGAGAGATATGGCAGTTTGGATGTAAGAAACGCTTGAGAAACTCAAAATTTTCGCCGTTCTGATGCGCGAAACGAATAACTAGCACGGCCTAGGGGAAAAGTACGCATACCGATGCAATCGGGCGAGTTTCTACTTTCAGACGCAACAGAAATTTTGCGGATTGGTCGATCCATTCGCGAGATATGGCAGTTTGGAAGTAAGAAACGCTTGAGAAACTCAAAATTTTCGCAGTTCTGATGCTCGAAACGAGTAACTAGAACGGCCTAGGGGAAAAGTACGCATACCGTTTTAATCGGGCGAGCTTCTACTTTCAGATGCAACAGAAACTTTGCGGATTGGTCAATCCGTTCGCGAGATGTGGCAGTTTGGAAGTAGGAAACGCTTGAGAAACTCAAAATTTTCGCAGTTCTGATTCTCGAAACGAATAACTAGAACGGCCTAGGGGAAAAGTACGCATAACGTTTTAATCGGCCGAGTTTCTACTTTCAGATGCAACAGAAATTTTGCGGATTGGTCAATCCGTTCGCGAGATATGGCAGTTTGGAGATAAGAAACGCTTGAGAAACTCAAAATTTTCGCAGTTCTGATGCTCGAAACGAATAACTGGAACGGCCTAGGGGGAAACTACACATGCCATTGTAATCGGGCGAGTTTCTACTCTCAGATGCAACAGAAACTTTGCGGATTGGTCAATCCGTTCGCGAGATGTGGCCGTTTGGAAGTAAGAAACGCTTGAGAAACTCAAAATTTTCGCTGTTCTGATGCTCGAAACGAATAACTGGAACGGCCTAGGGGGAAACTACGCATACCATTGTAATCGGGCGAGTTTCTACTTTCAGATGCAACAGAAATTTTGCGGATTGGTCAATCCGTTCGCGAGATATGGCAGTTTGGAGGTAAGAAACGCTTGTGAAACTCAAAATTTTCGCAGTTCTGATGCTCGAAACGAATAACTAGAACGCCTAGGGGAAAAGTACGCATAGTGTTGTAATCGGGCGAGTTTCTACTTTCAGATGCAATAGAAATTTTGCGGATTGGTCAATCCGTTCGCGAGATATGGCAGTTTGGAGGTAAGAAACGCTCGAGAAACTCAAAATTTTCGCAGTTCTGATGTTCGACAACCATAACTAGAACGGCCTAGGGGAAAAGTACGCACACCGTTGTAATCGGGCGAGTTTCTACTTTCAGATGCAACAGAAATTTTGTGGATTGGTCAATCCGTTCGCGAGATATGGCAGTTTGGAGGTAAGCAACGCTTGAAAAACTCAAAATTTTCGCAGTTCTGTTGCTCGAAACGAATAACTAGAACGGGCTAGGGGAAAAGTACGCATACCGTTGTAATTGGGCGAGTTTCTACTTTCAGATGCAACAGAAATTTTGCGGATTGGTCAATCCGTTCGCGAGATATGGCAGTTTGGATGTAAGAAACGCTTGAGAAACTCAAAATTTTCGCAGTTCTGATGCTCGAAACGAATAACTAGAACGGCCTAGGGGAAAAGTACGCATACCGTTGTAATCGGGCGAGTTTCTACTTTCAGATGCAACAGAAATTTTGCGGATTGGTCAATCCGTTCGCGAGATGTGGCTGTTTGGATGTAAGAAACGCTTGAGAAACACAAAATTTTCGCGGTTCTGATGCTCGAAACGAATAACAAGAACGGCCTAGGGGAAAAGTACGCACACCGTTGTAATCGGGCGAGTTTCTACTTTCAGATGCAACAGAAATTTTGCGGATTGGTCATTCCGTTCGCGAGATATGGCAGTTTGGAGGTAAGAAACGCTCGAGAAACTCAAAATTTTCGCAGTTCTGATGCTCGAAACGAATAACTAGAACGGCCTAGGGGAAAAGTACGCCCACCGTTGTAATCGGGCGAGTTTCTACTTTCAGATGCAACAGAAATTTTGCGAATTGTTCAATCCGTTCGCGAGATATGGCAGTTTGGAGGTAAGCAACGCTTGAGAAACTCAAAATTTTCGCAGTTCTGATGCTCGATACGAATAACTAGAACGGCCTAGGGGAAAAGTACGCATAGTGTTGTAATCGGGCGAGTTTCTACTTTCAGATGCAACAGAAATTTTGCGGATTGGTCAATCCGTTCGCGAGATATGGCAGTTTGGAGGTAAGCAACGCTTGAGAAACTCAAAATTTTCGCAGTTCTGATGCTCGAAACGAATAACTAGAACGGCCTAGGGGAAAAGTACGCATAGTGTTGTAATCGGGCGAGTTTCTACTTTCAGATGCAACAGAAATTTTGCGGATTGGTCAATCCGTTCGCGAGATGTGGCAGTTTGGATGTAAGAAACGCTTGAGAAACTCAAAATTTTCGCAGTTCTGATGCTCGAAACGAATAACTAGAACGGGCTAGGGGAAAAGTACGCATACCGTTGTAATCGGGCGAGTTTCTACTTTCAGATGCAACAGAAATTTTGCGGATTGGTCATTCCGTTCGCGAGATATGGCAGTTTGGAGGTAAGAAACGCTTGAGAAACTCAAAATTTTCGCAGTTCTGATGCTCGGCAAGCATAACTAGAACGGGCTAGGGGAAAAGTACGCACACCGTTGTAGTCGGGCGAGTTTCTACTTTCAGATGCAACAGAAATTTTGCGGATTGGTCAATCCGTTCGCGAGATATGGCAGTTTGGAGGTAAGCAACGCTTGAAAAACTCAAAATTTTCGCAGTTCTGTTGCTCGAAACGAATAACTAGAACGGGCTAGGGGAAAAGTACGCATACCGTTGTAATCGGGCGAGTTTCTACTTTCAGATGCAACAGAAATTTTGCGGATTGGTCAATCCGTTCGCGAGATATGGCAGTTTGGAGGTAAGAAACGCTTGAGAAACTCAAAATTTTCGCAGTTCTGATGCTCGAAACGAATAACTAGAACGCCCTAGGGGAAAAGTACGCATAGTGTTGTAATCGGGCGAGTTTCTACTTTGAGATGCAACAGAAATTTTGCGGATTGGTCAATCCGTTCGCGAGATATGGCAGTTTGGAAGTAAGAAACGCTTGAGAAACTCAAAATTTTCGCAGTTCTGATGCTCGAAATGAATAACTAGAACGGCCTAGGGGAAAAGTACGCATACCGTTGTAATCGGGCGAGTTTCTACTTTCAGATGCAACAGAAATTTTGCGGATTGGTCAATCCGTTCGCGAGATGTGGCAGTTTGGATGTAAGAAACGCTTGAGAAACACAAAATTTTCGCGGTTCTGATGCTCGAAACGAATAACAAGAACGGCCTAGGGGAAAAGTACGGACACCGTTGTAATCGGGCGAGTTTCTACTTTCAGATGCAACAGAAATTTTGCGGATTGGTCATTCCGTTCGCGAGATATGGCAGTTTGGAGGTAAGAAACGCTTGTGAAACTCAAAATTTTCGCAGTTCTGATGCTCGACAAGCATAACTAGAACGGGCTAGGGGAAAAGTACGCACACCGTTGTAGTCGGGCGAGTTTCTACTTTCAGATGCAACAGAAATTTTGCGGATTGGTCAATCCGTTCGCGAGATATGGCAGTTTGGAGGTAAGCAACGCTTGAGAAACTCAAAATTTTCGCAGTTCTGTTGCTCGAAACGAATAACTAGAACGGGCTAGGGGAAAAGTACGCATACCGTTGTAATCGGGCGAGTTTCTACCTTCAGATGCAACAGAAATTTTGCGGATTGATCAATCCGTTCGCGAGATATGGCAGTTTGGATGTAAGAAACGCTCGAGAAACTCAAAATTTTCGCAGTTCTGATGCTCGAAACGAATAACTAGAACGGCCTAGGGGAAAAGTACGCCCACCGTTGTAATCGGGCGAGTTTCTACTTTCAGATGCAACAGAAATTTTGCGAATTGTTCAATCCGTTCGCGAGATATGGCAGTTTGGAGGTAAGCAACGCTTGAGAAACTCAAAATTTTCGCAGTTCTGATGCTCGAAACGAATAACTAGAACGGCCTAGGGGAAAAGTACGCATAGTGTTGTAATCGGGCGAGTTTCTACTTTCAGATGCAACAGAAATTTTGCGGATTGGTCAATCCGTTCGCGAGATATGGCAGTTTGGAGGTAAGAAACGCTTGAGAAACTCAAAATTCTCGCAGTTCTGATGCTCGAAACGAATAACTAGAACGGCCTAGGGGAAAAGTACGCATAGTGTTGTAATCGGGCGAGTTTCTACTTTGAGATGCAACAGAAATTTTGCGGATTGGTCAATCCGTTCGCGAGATATGGCAGTTTGGAAGTAAGAAACGCTTGAGAAACTCAAAATTTTCGCAGTTCTGATGCTCGAAACGAATAACTAGAACGGCCTAGGGGAAAAGTACGCATAGTGTTGTAATCGGGCGAGTTTCTACTTTCAGATGCAACAGAAATTTTGCGGATTGGTCAATCCGTTCGCGAGATATGGCAGTTTGGAGGTAAGAAACGCTCGAGAAACTCAAAATTTTCGCAGTTCTGATGCTCGACAAGCATAACTAGAACGGCCTAGGGGAAAAGTACGCACACCGTTGTAATCGGGCGAGTTTCTACTTTCAGATGCAACAGAAATTTTGCGGATTGGTCAATCCGTTCGCGAGATATGGCAGTTTGGAGGTAAGCAACGCTTGAAAAACTCAAAATTTTCGCAGTTCTGTTGCTCGAAACGAATAACTAGAACGGGCTAGGGGAAAAGTACGCCCACCGTTGTAATCGGGCGAGTTTCTACTTTCAGATGCAACAGAAATTTTGCGAATTGTTCAATCCGTTCGCGAGATATGGCAGTTTGGAGGTAAGCAACGCTTGAGAAACTCAAAATTTTCGCAGTTCTGATGCTCGAAACGAATAACTAGAACGGCCTAGGGGAAAGGTACGCATAGTGTTGTAATCGGGCGAGTTTCTACTTTCAGATGCAACAGAAATTTTGCGGATTGGTCAATCCGTTCGCGAGATATGGCAGTTTGGAGGTAAGAAACGCTTGAGAAACTCAAAATTTTCGCAGTTCTGATGCTCGAAACGAATAACTAGAACGCCCTAGGGGAAAAGTACGCATAGTGTTGTAATCGGGCGAGTTTCTACTTTGAGATGCAACAGAAATTTTGCGGATTGGTCAATCCGTTCGCGAGATATGGCAGTTTGGAAGTAAGAAACGCTTGAGAAACTCAAAATTTTCGCAGTTCTGATGCTCGAAATGAATAACTAGAACGGCCTAGGGGAAAAGTACGCATACCGTTGTAATCGGGCGAGTTTCTACTTTCAGATGCAACAGAAATTTTGCGGATTGGTCAATCCGTTCGCGAGATGTGGCAGTTTGGATGTAAGAAACGCTTGAGAAACACAAAATTTTCGCGGTTCTGATGCTCGAAACGAATAACAAGAACGGCCTAGGGGAAAAGTACGGACACCGTTGTAATCGGGCGAGTTTCTACTTTCAGATGCAACAGAAATTTTGCGGATTGGTCATTCCGTTCGCGAGATATGGCAGTTTGGAGGTAAGAAACGCTCGAGAAACTCAAAATTTTCGCAGTTCTGATGCTCGACAAGCATAACTAGAACGGCCTAGGGGAAAAGTACGCACACCGTTGTAATCGGGCGAGTTTCTACTTTCAGATGCAACAGAAATTTTGCGGATTGGTCAATCCGTTCGCGAGATATGGCAGTTTGGAGGTAAGCAACGCTTGAAAAACTCAAAATTTTCGCAGTTCTGTTGCTCGAAACGAATAACTAGAACGGGCTAGGGGAAAAGTACGCCCACCGTTGTAATCGGGCGAGTTTCTACTTTCAGATGCAACAGAAATTTTGCGAATTGTTCAATCCGTTCGCGAGATATGGCAGTTTGGAGGTAAGCAACGCTTGAGAAACTCAAAATTTTCGCAGTTCTGATGCTCGAAACGAATAACTAGAACGGCCTAGGGGAAAGGTACGCATAGTGTTGTAATCGGGCGAGTTTCTACTTTCAGATGCAACAGAAATTTTGCGGATTGGTCAATCCGTTCGCGAGATATGGCAGTTTGGAGGTAAGAAACGCTTGAGAAACTCAAAATTTTCGCAGTTCTGATGCTCGAAACGAATAACTAGAACGGCCTAGGGGAAAAGTACGCATAGTGTTGTAATCGGGCGAGTTTCTACTTTGAGATGCAACAGAAATTTTGCGGATTGGTCAATCCGTTCGCGAGATATGGCAGTTTGGAAGTAAGAAACGCTTGAGAAACTCAAAATTTTCGCAGTTCTGATGCTCGAAACGAATAACTAGAACGGCCTAGGGGAAAAGTACGCATAGTGTTGTAATCGGGCGAGTTTCTACTTTCAGATGCAACAGAAATTTTGCGGATTGGTCAATCCGTTCGCGAGATATGGCAGTTTGGAGGTAAGAAACGCTCGAGAAACTCAAAATTTTCGCAGTTCTGATGCTCGACAAGCATAACTAGAACGGCCTAGGGGAAAAGTACGCACACCGTTGTAATCGGGCGAGTTTCTACTTTCAGATGCAACAGAAATTTTGCGGATTGGTCAATCCGTTCGCGAGATATGGCAGTTTGGAGGTAAGCAACGCTTGAAAAACTCAAAATTTTCGCAGTTCTGTTGCTTGAAACGAATAACTAGAACGGGCTAGGGGAAAAGTACGCATACCGTTGTAATTGGGCGAGTTTCTACTTTCAGATGCAACAGAAATTTTGCGGATTGGTCAATCCGTTCGCGAGATATGGCAGTTTGGATGTAAGAAACGCTTGAGAAACTCAAAATTTTCGCAGTTCTGATGCTCGAAATGAATAACTAGAACGGCCTAGGGGAAAAGTACGCATACCGTTGTAATTGGGCGAGTTTCTACTTTCAGATGCAACAGAAATTTTGCGGATTGGTCAATCCGTTCGCGAGATGTGGCAGTTTGGATGTAAGAAACGCTTGAGAAACACAAAATTTTCGCGGTTCTGATGCTCGAAACGAATAACAAGAACGGCCTAGGGGAAAAGTACGGACACCGTTGTAATCGGGCGAGTTTCTACTTTCAGATGCAACAGAAATTTTGCGGATTGGTCATTCCGTTCGCGAGATATGGCAGTTTGGAGGTAAGAAACGCTTGAGAAACTCAAAATTTTCGCAGTTCTGATGCTCGACAAGCATAACTAGAACGGCCTAGGGGAAAAGTACGCACACCGTTGTAATCGGGCGAGTTTCTACTTTCAGATGCAACAGAAATTTTGCGGATTGGTCAATCCGTTCGCGAGATATGGCAGTTTGGAGGTAAGCAACGCTTGAAAAACTCAAAATTTTCGCAGTTCTGTTGCTCGAAACGAATAACTAGAACGGGCTAGGGGAAAAGTACGCATACATTTGTAATCGGGCGAGTTTCTACCTTCAGATGCAACAGAAATTTTGCGGATTGGTCAATCCGTTCGCGAGATATGGCAGTTTGGATGTAAGAAACGCTTGAGAAACTCAAAATTTTCGCAGTTCTGATGCTCGAAACGAATAACTAGAACGGCCTAGGGGAAAAGTACGCATACCGTTGTAATCGGGCGAGTTTCTACTTTCAGATGCAACAGAAATTTTGCGGATTGGTCAATCCGTTCGCGAGATGGGGCAGTTGGATGTAAGAAACGCTTGAGAAACTCAAAATTTTCGCAGTTCTGATGCTCGACAAGCATAACTAGAACGGCCTAGGGGAAAAGTACGCACACCGTTGTAATCGGGCGAGTTTCTACTTTCAGATGCAACAGAAATTTTGCGGATTGGTCAATCCGTTCGCGAGATATGGCAGTTTGGAGGTAAGAAACGCTTGAGAAACTAAAAATTTTCGCAGTTCTGATGCTCGAAACGAATAACTAGAACGGCCTAGGGGAAAAGTACGCATACCGTTGTAATTGGGCGAGTTTCTACTTTCAGATGCAACAGAAATTTTGCGGATTGGTCAATCCGTTCGCGAGATATGGCAGTTTGGATGTAAGAAACGCTTGAGAAACTCAAAATTTTCGCAGTTCTGATGCTCGAAACGAATAACTAGAACGGCCTAGGGGAAAAGTACGCATACCGTTGTAATCGGGCGAGTTTCTACTTTCAGATGCAACAGAAATTTTGCGGATTGGTCAATCCGTTCGCGAGATGGGGCAGTTGGATGTAAGAAACGCTTGAGAAACTCAAAATTTTCGCAGTTCTGATGCTCGACAAGCATAACTAGAACGGCCTAGGGGAAAAGTACGCACACCGTTGTAATCGGGCGAGTTTCTACTTTCAGATGCAACAGAAATTTTGCGGATTGGTCAATCCGTTCGCGAGATATGGCAGTTTGGAGGTAAGCAACGCTTGAAAAACTCAAAATTTTCGCAGTTCTGTTGCTCGAAACGAATAACTAGAACGGGCTAGGGGAAAAGTACGCATACATTTGTAATCGGGCGAGTTTCTACCTTCAGATGCAACAGAAATTTTTCGGATTGGTCAATCCGTTCGCGAGATATGGCAGTTTGGAGGTAAGCAACGCTTGAGAAACTCAAAATCTTCGCAGTTCTGATGCTCGACAAGCATAACTAGAACGGCCTAGGGGAAAAGTACGCCCACCGTTGTAATCGGGCGAGTTTCTACTTTCAGATGCAACAGAAATTTTGCGAATTGTTCAATCCGTTCGCGAGATATGGCAGTTTGGAGGTAAGCAACGCTTGAGAAACTCAAAATTTTCGCAGTTCTGATGCTCGAAACGAATAACTAGAACGGCCTAGGGGAAAAGTACGCATACCGTTGTAATCGGGCGAGTTTCTACTTTCAGATGCAACAGAAATTTTGCGGATTGGTCAATCCGTTCGCGAGATATGGCAGTTTGGAGGTAAGAAACGCTTGAGAAACTAAAAATTTTCGCAGTTCTGATGCTCGAAACGAATAACTAGAACGGCCTAGGGGAAAAGTACGCATAGTGTTGCAATCGGGCGAGTTTCTACTTTGAGATGCAACAGAAATTTTGCGGATTGGTCAATCCGTTCACGAGATATGGCAGTTTGGAAGTAAGAAACGCTTGAGAAACTCAAAATTTTCGCAGTTCTGATGCTCGAAACGAATAACTAGAACGGCCTAGGGGAAAAGTACGCATACCGTTGTAATCGGGCGAGTTTCTACTTTCAGATGCAACAGAAATTTTGCGGATTGGTCAATCCGTTCGCGAGATGGGGCAGTTTGGAGGTAAGAAACGCTTGAGAAACTAAAAATTTTCGCAGTTCTGATGCTCGAAACGAATAACTAGAACGGCCTAGGGGAAAAGTACGCATAGTGTTGCAATCGGGCGAGTTTCTACTTTGAGATGCAACAGAAATTTTGCGGATTGGTCAATCCGTTCACGAGATATGGCAGTTTGGAAGTAAGAAACGCTTGAGAAACTCAAAATTTTCGCAGTTCTGATGCTCGAAACGAATAACTAGAACGGCCTAGGGGAAAAGTACGCATACCGTTGTAATCGGGCGAGTTTCTACTTTCAGATGCAACAGAAATTTTGCGGATTGGTCAATCCGTTCGCGAGATGGGGCAATTTGGATGTAAGAAACGCTTGAGAAACTCAAAATTTTCGCAGTTCTGATGCTCGACAAGCATAACTAGAACGGCCTAGGGGAAAAGTACGCACACCGTTGTAATCGGGCGAGTTTCTACTTTCAGATGCAACAGAAATTTTGCGGATTGGTCAATCCGTTCGCGAGATATGGCAGTTTGGAGGTAAGCAACGCTTGAAAAACTCAAAATTTTCGCAGTTCTGTTGCTCGAAACGAATAACTAGAACGGGCTAGGGGAAAAGTACGCATACATTTGTAATCGGGCGAGTTTCTACCTTCAGATGCAACAGAAATTTTTCGGATTGGTCAATCCGTTCGCGAGATATGGCAGTTTGGAGGTAAGCAACGCTTGAGAAACTCAAAATCTTCGCAGTTCTGATGCTCGACAAGCATAACTAGAACGGCCTAGGGGAAAAGTACGCACACCGTTGTAATCGGGCGAGTTTCTACTTTCAGATGCAACAGAAATTTTGCGGATTGGTCAATCCGTTCGCGAGATGGGGCAGTTTGGATGTAAGAAACGCTTGAGAAACACAAAATTTTCGCGGTTCTGATGCTCGAAACGAATAACAAGAACGGCCTAGGGGAAAAGTACGCACACCGTTGTAATCGGGCGAGATTCTACTTTCAGATGCAACAGAAATTTTGCGGATTGGTCAATCCGTTCGCGAGATATGGCAGTTTGGAGGTAAGCAACGCTTGAAAAACTCAAAATTTTCGCAGTTCTGTTGCTCGAAACGAATAACTAGAACGGGCTAGGGGAAAAGTACGCATACCGTTGTAATTGGGCGAGTTTCTACTTTCAGATGCAACAGAAATTTTGCGGATTGGTCAATCCGTTCGCGAGATATGGCAGTTTGGATGTAAGAAACGCTTGAGAAACTCAAAATTTTCGCAGTTCTGATGCTCGAAACGAATAACTAGAACGGCCTAGGGGAAAAGTACGCATACCGTTGTAATCGGGCGAGATTCTACTTTCAGATGCAACAGAAATTTTGCGGATTGGTCAGTCCGTTCGCGAGATATGGCAGTTTGGAGGTAAGAAACGCTTGAGAAACTCAAAATTTTCGCAGTTCTGATGCTCGACAAGCATAACTAGAACGGCCTAGGGGAAAAGTAGGCACACCGTTGTAATCGGGCGAGTTTCTACTTTCAGATGCAACAGAAATTTTGCGGATTGGTCAATCCGTTCGCGAGATATGGCAGTTAGGAGGTAAGCAACGCTTGAGAAACTCAAAATTTTCGCTGTTCTGTTGCTCGAAACGAATAACTAGAACGGGCTAGGGGAAAAGTACGCATACATTTGTAATCGGGCGAATTTCTACTTTCAGATGCAACAGAAATTTTGCGGATTGGTCAATCCGTTCGCGAGATATGGCAGTTTGGATGTAAGAAACGCTCGAGAAACTCAAAATTTTCGCAGTTCTGATGCTCGAAACGAATAACTAGAACGGCCTAGGGGAAAAGTACGCCCACCGTTGTAATCGGGCGAGTTTCTACTTTCAGATGCAACAGAAATTTTGCGAATTGTTCAATCCGTTCGCGAGATATGGCAGTTTGGAGGTAAGCAACGCTTGAGAAACTCAAAATTTTCGCAGTTCTGATGCTCGAAACGAATAACTAGAACGGCCTAGGGGAAAAGTACGCATACCGTTGTAATCGGGCGAGTTTCTACTTTCAGATGCAGCAGAAATTTTGCGGATTGGTCAATCCGTTCGCGAGATATGGCAGTTTGGAGGTAAGAAACGCTTGAGAAACTAAAAATTTTCGCAGTTCTGATGCTCGAAACGAATAACTAGAACGGCCTAGGGGAAAAGTACGCATAGTGTTGCAATCGGGCGAGTTTCTACTTTGAGATGCAACAGAAATTTTGCGGATTGGTCAATCCGTTCACGAGATATGGCAGTTTGGAAGTAAGAAACGCTTGAGAAACTCAAAATTTTCGCAGTTCTGATGCTCGAAACGAATAACTAGAACGGCCTAGGGGAAAAGTACGCATAGTGTTGTAATCGGGCGAGTTTCTACTTTCAGATGCAACAGAAATTTTGCGGATTGGTCAATCCGTTCGCGAGATATGGCAGTTTGGAGGTAAGAAACGCTCGAGAAACTCAAAATTTTCCCAGTTCTGTTGCTCGAAACGAATAACTAGAACGGGCTAGGGGAAAAGTACGCATACATTTGTAATCGGGCGAGTTTCTACCTTCAGATGCAACAGAAATTTTTCGGATTGGTCAATCCGTTCGCGAGATATGGCAGTTTGGAGGTAAGCAACGCTTGAGAAACTCAAAATCTTCGCAGTTCTGATGCTCGACAAGCATAACTAGAACGGCCTAGGGGAAAAGTACGCACACCGTTGTAATCGGGCGAGTTTCTACTTTCAGATGCAACAGAAATTTTGCGGATTGGTCAATCAGTTCGCGAGATATGGCAGTTTGGAGGTAAGCAACGCTTGAAAAACTCAAAATTTTCGCAGTTCTGATGCTCGAAACGAATAACTAGAACGGCCTAGGGGAAAAGTACGCACACCGTTGTAATCGGGCGAGTTTCTACTTTCAGATGCAACAGAAATTTTGCGGATTGGTCAGTCCGTTCGCGAGATATGGCAGTTTGGAGGTAAGAAACGCTTGAGAAACTCAAAATTTTCGCAGTTCTGATGCTCGACAAGCATAACTAGAACGGCCTAGGGGAAAAGTAGGCACACCGTTGTAATCGGGCGAGTTTCTACTTTCAGATGCAACAGAAATTTTGCGGATTGGTCAATCCGTTCGCGAGATATGGCAGTTTGGAGGTAAGCAACGCTTGAGAAACTCAAAATTTTCGCTGTTCTGTTGCTCGAAACGAATAACTAGAACGGGCTAGGGGAAAAGTACGCATACATTTGTAATCGGGCGAATTTCTACTTTCAGATGCAACAGAAATTTTGCGGATTGGTCAATCCGTTCGCGAGATATGGCAGTTTGGATGTAAGAAACGCTCGAGAAACTCAAAATTTTCGCAGTTCTGATGCTCGAAACGAATAACTAGAACGGCCTAGGGGAAAAGTACGCCCACCGTTGTAATCGGGCGAGTTTCTACTTTCAGATGCAACAGAAATTTTGCGAATTGTTCAATCCGTTCGCGAGATATGGCAGTTTGGAGGTAAGCAACGCTTGAGAAACTCAAAATTTTCGCAGTTCTGATGCTCGAAACGAATAACTAGAACGGCCTAGGGGAAAAGTACGCATACCGTTGTAATCGGGCGAGTTTCTACTTTCAGATGCAACAGAAATTTTGCGGATTGGTCAATCCGTTCGCGAGATATGGCAGTTTGGAGGTAAGAAACGCTTGAGAAACTAAAAATTTTCGCAGTTCTGATGCTCGAAACGAATAACTAGAACGGCCTAGGGGAAAAGTACGCATAGTGTTGCAATCGGGCGAGTTTCTACTTTGAGATGCAACAGAAATTTTGCGGATTGGTCAATCCGTTCACGAGATATGGCAGTTTGGAAGTAAGAAACGCTTGAGAAACTCAAAATTTTCGCAGTTCTGATGCTCGAAACGAATAACTAGAACGGCCTAGGGGAAAAGTACGCATAGTGTTGTAATCGGGCGAGTTTCTACTTTCAGATGCAACAGAAATTTTGCGGATTGGTCAATCCGTTCGCGAGATATGGCAGTTTGGAGGTAAGAAACGCTCGAGAAACTCAAAATTTTCGCAGTTCTGTTGCTCGAAACGAATAACTAGAACGGGCTAGGGGAAAAGTACGCATACATTTGTAATCAGGCGAGTTTCTACCTTCAGATGCAACAGAAATTTTTCGGATTGGTCAATCCGTTCGCGAGATATGGCAGTTTGGAGGTAAGCAACGCTTGAGAAACTCAAAATCTTCGCAGTTCTGATGCTCGACAAGCATAACTAGAACGGCCTAGGGGAAAAGTACGCACACCGTTGTAATCGGGCGAGTTTCTACTTTCAGATGCAACAGAAATTTTGCGGATTGGTCAATCAGTTCGCGAGATATGGCAGTTTGGAGGTAAGCAACGCTTGAAAAACTCAAAATTTTCGCAGTTCTGTTGCTCGAAACGAATAACTAGAACGGGCTAGGGGAAAAGTACGCATACCGTTGTAATTGGGCGAGTTTCTACTTTCAGATGCAACAGAAATTTTGCGGATTGGTCAATCCGTTCGCGAGATATGGCAGTTTGGATGTAAGAAACGCTTGAGAAACTCAAAATTTTCGCAGTTCTGATGCTCGAAACGAATAACTAGAACGGCCTAGGGGAAAAGTACGCATACCGTTGTAATCGGGCGAGTTTCTACTTTCAGATGCAACAGAAATTTTGCGGATTGGTCAATCCGTTCGCGAGATGGGGCAGTTTGGATGTAAGAAACGCTTGAGAAACACAAAATTTTCGCGGTTCTGATGCTCGAAACGAATAACAAGAACGGCCTAGGGGAAAAGTACGCATAGTGTTGCAATCGGGCGAGTTTCTACTTTGAGATGCAACAGAAATTTTGCGGATTGGTCAATCCGTTCACGAGATATGGCAGTTTGGAAGTAAGAAACGCTTGAGAAACTCAAAATTTTCGCAGTTCTGATGCTCGAAACGAATAACTAGAACGGCCTAGGGGAAAAGTACGCATAGTGTTGTAATCGGGCGAGTTTCTACTTTCAGATGCAACAGAAATTTTGCGGATTGGTCAATCCGTTCGCGAGATATGGCAGTTTGGAGGTAAGAAACGCTCGAGAAACTCAAAATTTTCGCAGTTCTGATGCTCGAGAAGCATAACTAGAACGGCCTAGGGGAAAAGTACGCACACCGTTGTAATCTGGCGAGTTTCTACTTTCAGATGCAACAGAAATTTTGCGGATTGGTCAATCCGTTCGCGAGATATGGCAGTTTGGAGGTAAGCAACGCTTGAAAAACTCAAAATTTTCGCAGTTCTGTTGCTCGGAACGAATAACTAGAACGGGCTAGGGGAAAAGTACGCATACCGTTGTAATCGGGCGAGTTTCTACTTTCAGATGCAACAGAAATTTTGCGGATTGGTCAATCCGTTCGCGAGATATGGCAGTTTGGATGTAAGAAACGCTTGAGAAACTCAAAATTTTCGCAGTTCTGATGCTCGAAACGAATAACTAGAACGGCCTAGGGGAAAAGTACGCATACCGTTGTAATCGGGCGAGTTTCTACTTTCAGATGCAACAGAAATTTTGCGGATTGGTCAATCCGTTCGCGAGATGTGGCAGTTTGGATGTAAGAAACGCTTGAGAAACACAAAATTTTCGCGGTTCTGATGCTCGAAACGAATAACAAGAACGGCCTAGGGGAAAAGTACGCACACCGTTGTAATCGGGCGAGTTTCTACTTTCAGATGCAACAGAAATTTTGCGGATTGGTCAATCCGTTCGCGAGATATGGCAGTTTGGAAGTAAGAAACGCTTGAGAAACTCAAAATTTTCGCAGTTCTGATGCTCGAAACGAATAACTAGAACGGGCTAGGGGAAAAGTACGCATACCGTTGTAATCGGGCGAGTTTCTACTTTCAGATGCAACAGAAATTTTGCGGATTGGTCAATCCGTTCGCGAGATATGGCAGTTTGGAAGTAAGAAACGCTTGAGAAACTCAAAATTTTCGCAGTTCTGATGCTCGAAACGAATAACTAGAACGGGCTAGGGGAAAAGTACGCATACCGTTGTAATCGGGCGAGTTTCTACTTTCAGATGCAACAGAAACTTTGCGGATTGGTCATTCCGTTCGCGAGATATGGCAGTTTGGAGGTAAGAAACGCTTGAGAAACTCAAAATTTTCGCAGTTCTGATGCTCGACAAGCATAACTAGAACGGGCTAGGGGAAAAGTACGCACACCGTTGTAGTCGGGCGAGTTTCTACTTTCAGATGCAACAGAAATTTTGCGGATTGGTCAATCCGTTCGCGAGATATGGCAGTTTGGAGGTAAGCATCGCTTGAAAAACTCAAAATTTTCGCAGTTCTGTTGCTCGAAACGAATAACTAGAACGGGCTAGGGGAAAAGTACGCATACCGTTCTAATCGGGCGAGTTTCTACTTTCAGATGCAACAGAAATTTTGCGGATTGGTCAATCCGTTCGCGAGATATGGCAGTTTGGAGGTAAGCAACGCTTGAGAAACTCAAAATTTTCGCAGTTCTGATGCTCGAAACGAATAACTAGAACGGCCTAGGGGAAAAGTACGCATACCGTTGTAATCGGGCGAGTTTCTACTTTCAGATGCAACAGAAATTTTGCGGATTGGTCAATCCGTTCGCGAGATGTGGCAGTTTGGATGTAAGAAACGCTTGAGAAACACAAAATTTTCGCGGTTCTGATGCTCGAAACGAATAACTAGAACGGGCTAGGGGAAAAGTACGCATACCGTTGTAATCGGGCGAGTTTCTACTTTCAGATGCAACAGAAATTTTGCGGATTGGTCAATCCGTTCGCGAGATATGGCAGTTTGGAAGTAAGAAACGCTTGAGAAACTCAAAATTTTCGCAGTTCTGATGCTCGAAACGAATAACTAGAACGGCCTAGGGGAAAAGTACGCATAGTGTTGTAATCGGGCGAGTTTCGACTTTTAGATGCAACAGAAATTTTGCTGATTGGTCAATCCGTTCGCGAGATATGGCAGTTTGGAGGTAAGAAACGCTCGAGAAACTCAAAATTTTCGCAGTTCTGATGCTCGAGAAGCATAACTAGAACGGCCTAGGGGAAAAGTACGCACACCGTTGTAATCTGGCGAGTTTCTACTTTCAGATGCAACAGAAATTTTGCGGATTGGTCAATCCGTTCGCGAGATATGGCAGTTTGGAGGTAAGCAACGCTTGAAAAACTCAAAATTTTCGCAGTTCTGTTGCTCGAAACGAATAACTAGAACGGGCTAGGGGAAAAGTACGCATACCGTTGTAATCGGGCGAGTTTCTACTTTCAGATGCAACAGAAATTTTGCGGATTGGTCAATCCGTTCGCGAGATATGGCAGTTTGGAGGTACGAAACGCTTGAGAAACTCAAAATTTTCGCAGTTCTGATGCTCGAAACGAATAACTAGAACGGCCTAGGGGAAAAGTACGCATACCGTTGTAATCGGGCGAGTTTCTACCTTCAGAAGCAACAGAAATTTTGCGGGTTGGTCAATCCGTTCGCGAGATATGGCAGTTTGGAAGTAAGAAACGCTTGAGAAACTCAAAATTTTCGCAGTTCTGATGCTCGAAACGAATAACTAGAACGGGCTAGGGGAAAAGTACGCATACCGTTGTGATCGGGCGAGTTTCTACTTTCCGATGCAACAGAAATTTTGCGGATTGGTCAATCCGTTCGCGAGATATGGCAGTTTGGAGGTAAGAAACGCTCGAGAAACTCAAAATTTTCGCAGTTCTGATGCTCGAGAAGCATAACTAGAACGGCCTAGGGGAAAAGTACGCACACCGTTGTAATCTGGCGAGTTTCTACTTTCAGATGCAACAGAAATTTTGCGGATTGGTCAATCCGTTCGCGAGATATGGCAGTTTGGAGGTAAGCAACGCTTGAAAAACTCAAAATTTTCGCAGTTCTGTTGCTCGGAACGAATAACTAGAACGGGCTAGGGGAAAAGTACGCATACCGTTGTAATCGGGCGAGTTTCTACTTTCAGATGCAACAGAAATTTTGCGGATTGGTCAATCCGTTCGCGAGATATGGCAGTTTGGATGTAAGAAACGCTTGAGAGACTCAAAATTTTCGCAGTTCTGATGCTCGAAACGAATAACTAGAACGGCCTAGGGGAAAAGTACGCATACCGTTGTAATCGGGCGAGTTTCTACTTTCAGATGCAACAGAAATTTTGCGGATTGGTCAATCCGTTCGCGAGATGTGGCAGTTTGGATGTAAGAAACGCTTGAGAAACACAAAATTTTCGCGGTTCTGATGCTCGAAACGAATAACAAGAACGGCCTAGGGGAAAAGTACGCACACCGTTGTAATCGGGCGAGTTTCTACTTTCAGATGCAACAGAAATTTTGCGGATTGGTCATTCCGTTCGCGAGATATGGCAGTTTGGAGGTAAGAAACGCTTGAGAAACTCAAAATTTTCGCAGTTCTGATGCTCGACAAGCATAACTAGAACGGGCTAGTGGAAAAGTACGCACACCGTTGTAGTCGGGCGAGTTTCTACTTTCAGATGCAACAGAAATTTTGCGGATTGGTCAATCCGTTCGCGAGATATGGCAGTTTGGAGGTAAGCATCGCTTGAAAAACTCAAAATTTTCGCAGTTCTGTTGCTCGAAACGAATAACTAGAACGGGCTAGGGGAAAAGTACGCATACCGTTCTAATCGGGCGAGTTTCTACTTTCAGATGCAACAGAAATTTTGCGGATTGGTCAATCCGTTCGCGAGATATGGCAGTTTGCAGGTAAGAAACGCTTGAGAAACTCAAAATTTTCGCAGTTCTGATGCTCGAAACGAATAACTAGAACGGCCTAGGGGAAAAGTACGCATAGTGTTGTAATCGGGCGAGTTTCGACTTTTAGATGCAACAGAAATTTTGCGGATTGGTCAATCCGTTCGCGAGATATGGCAGTTTGGAGGTAAGCAACGCTTGAAAAACTCAAAATTTTCGCAGTTCTGTTGCTTGAAACGAATAACTAGAACGGGCTAAGGGAAGAGTACGCATACCGTTGTAATCGGGCGAGTTTCTACTTTCAGATGCAACAGAAATTTTGCGGATTGGTCAATCCGTTCGCGAGATATGGCAGTTTGGAGGTAAGAAACGCTTGAGAAACTAAAAATTTTCGCAGTTCTGATGCTCGAAACGAATAACTAGAACGGCCTAGGGGAAAAGTACGCATAGTGTTGTAATCGGGCGAGTTTCTACTTTGAGATGCAACAGAAATTTTGCGGATTGGTCAATCCGTTCGCGAGATATGGCAGTTTGGAAGTAAGAAACGCTTGAGAAACTAAAAATTTTCGCAGTTCTGATGCTCGAAACGAATAACTAGAACGGCCTAGGGGAAAAGTACGCATAGTGTTGTAATCGGGCGAGTTTCTACTTTCAGATGCAACAGAAATTTTGCGGATTGGTCAATCCGTTCGCGAGATATGGCAGTTTGGAGGTAAGAAACGCTCGAGAAACTCAAAATTTTCGCAGTTCTGATGCTCGGGAAGCATAACTAGAACGGCCTAGGGGAAAAGTACGCACACCGTTGTAATCTGGCGAGTTTCTACTTTCAGATGCAACAGAAATTTTGCGGATTGGTCAATCCGTTCGCGAGATATGGCAGTTTGGAGGTAACAACCGCTTGAGAAACTCAAAATTTTCGCAGTTCTGATGCTCGAAACGAATAACTAGAACGTCCTAGGGGAAAAGTACGCATAGTGTTGTAATCGGGCGAGTTTCTACTTTGAGATGCAACAGAAATTTTGCGGATTGGTCAATCCGTTCGCGAGATATGGCAGTTTGGAAGTAAGAAACGCTTGAGAAACTAAAAATTTTCGCAGTTCTGATGCTCGAAACGAATAACTAGAACGGCCTAGGGGAAAAGTACGCATAGTGTTGTAATCGGGCGAGTTTCTACTTTCAGATGCAACAGAAATTTTGCGGATTGGTCAATCCGTTCGCGAGATATGGCAGTTTGGATGTAAGAAACGCTTGAGAG
The DNA here is from genome assembly GCF_051014685.1 of Ptiloglossa arizonensis. Lineage (NCBI taxonomy): Eukaryota > Metazoa > Arthropoda > Insecta > Hymenoptera > Colletidae > Ptiloglossa > Ptiloglossa arizonensis. Next base: position 2,214,135 of record NW_027478386.1, read on the forward strand.
ACTCAAAATTTTCGCAGTTCTGATGCTCGAAACGAATAACTAGAACGGCCTAGGGGAAAAGTACGCATACCGTTGTAATCGGGCGAGTTTCTACTTTCAGATGCAACAGAAATTTTGCGGATTGGTCAATCCGTTCGCGAGATGTGGCAGTTTGGATGTAAGAAACGCTTGAGAAACACAAAATTTTCGCGGTTCTGATGCTCGAAACGAATAACAAGAACGGCCTAGGGGAAAAGTACGCACACCGTTGTAATCGGGCGAGTTTCTACTTTCAGATGCAACAGAAATTTTGCGGATTGGTCATTCCGTTCGCGAGATATGGCAGTTTGGAGGTAAGAAACGCTTGAGAAACTCAAAATTTTCGCAGTTCTGATGCTCGACAAGCATAACTAGAACGGGCTAGTGGAAAAGTACGCACACCGTTGTAGTCGGGCGAGTTTCTACTTTCAGATGCAACAGAAATTTTGCGGATTGGTCAATCCGTTCGCGAGATATGGCAGTTTGGAGGTAAGCATCGCTTGAAAAACTCAAAATTTTCGCAGTTCTGTTGCTCGAAACGAATAACTAGAACGGGCTAGGGGAAAAGTACGCATACCGTTCTAATCGGGCGAGTTTCTACTTTCAGATGCAACAGAAATTTTGCGGATTGGTCAATCCGTTCGCGAGATATGGCAGTTTGCAGGTAAGAAACGCTTGAGAAACTCAAAATTTTCGCAGTTCTGATGCTCGAAACGAATAACTAGAACGGCCTAGGGGAAAAGTACGCATAGTGTTGTAATCGGGCGAGTTTCGACTTTTAGATGCAACAGAAATTTTGCGGATTGGTCAATCCGTTCGCGAGATATGGCAGTTTGGAGGTAAGCAACGCTTGAAAAACTCAAAATTTTCGCAGTTCTGTTGCTTGAAACGAATAACTAGAACGGGCTAAGGGAAGAGTACGCATACCGTTGTAATCGGGCGAGTTTCTACTTTCAGATGCAACAGAAATTTTGCGGATTGGTCAATCCGTTCGCGAGATATGGCAGTTTGGAGGTAAGAAACGCTTGAGAAACTAAAAATTTTCGCAGTTCTGATGCTCGAAACGAATAACTAGAACGGCCTAGGGGAAAAGTACGCATAGTGTTGTAATCGGGCGAGTTTCTACTTTGAGATGCAACAGAAATTTTGCGGATTGGTCAATCCGTTCGCGAGATATGGCAGTTTGGAAGTAAGAAACGCTTGAGAAACTAAAAATTTTCGCAGTTCTGATGCTCGAAACGAATAACTAGAACGGCCTAGGGGAAAAGTACGCATAGTGTTGTAATCGGGCGAGTTTCTACTTTCAGATGCAACAGAAATTTTGCGGATTGGTCAATCCGTTCGCGAGATATGGCAGTTTGGAGGTAAGAAACGCTCGAGAAACTCAAAATTTTCGCAGTTCTGATGCTCGGGAAGCATAACTAGAACGGCCTAGGGGAAAAGTACGCACACCGTTGTAATCTGGCGAGTTTCTACTTTCAGATGCAACAGAAATTTTGCGGATTGGTCAATCCGTTCGCGAGATATGGCAGTTTGGAGGTAACAACCGCTTGAGAAACTCAAAATTTTCGCAGTTCTGATGCTCGAAACGAATAACTAGAACGTCCTAGGGGAAAAGTACGCATAGTGTTGTAATCGGGCAAGTTTCTACTTTCAGATGCAACAGAAATTTTGCGGATTGGTCAATCCGTTCGCGAGATATGGCAGTTTGGAGGTAAGAAACGCTCGAGAAACTCAAAATTTTCGCAGTTCTGATGCTCGACAAGCATAACTAGAACGGCCTAGGGGAAAAGTACGCACACCGTTGTAATCGGGCGAGTATCCACTTTCAGATGCAACAGAAATTTTGCGGATTGGTCAATCCGTTCGCGAGATATGGCAGTTTGGAGGTAAGCAACGCTTGAAAAACTCATAATTTTCGCAGTTCTGATGCTCGAAACGAATAACTAGAACGGCCTAGGGGAAAAGTGCGCATACCGTTGTAATCGGGCGAGTTTCTACTTTCTGATGCAACAGAAATTTTGCGGATTGGTCGATCCGTTCGCGAGATGTGGCAGTTTGGAAGTAAGAAACGCTTGAGAAACTCAAAATTTTCGCAGTTCTGATTCTCGAAACGAATAACTAGACCGGCCTAGGGGAAGACTACACCTACTGTTGTAATCGGGAGAGTTTCTACTTTCAGATGCAACAGGAATTTTGCGGATTGATCAATCCGTTCGCGAGATATGGCAGTTTGGATATAAGAAACGCTTGAGAAACTCAAAATTTTCGCAGTTCTGATGCTCGAAACGAATAACTGGAACGGCCTAGGGGAAAAGTGCGCATACCGATGTAATCGGGCGAGTTTCTACTTTCAGATGCAACGGAAATTTTGCGGATTGGTCGATCCGTTCGCGAGATATTGCAGTTTGGAAGTAAGAAACGCTTGAGAAACCCAAAATTTTCGCAGTTCTGATGCTCGAAACGAATAACTAGAACGGCCTAGAGGAAAAGTGCGCATACCGTTGTAATCGGGCGAGTTTCTACTTTCAGATGCAACAGAAATTTTGCGGATTGGTAAATCCGTTCGCGAGATATGGCAGTTTGGAGATAAGGAACGCTTGAGAAACTCAAAATTTTTGCAGTTCTGATGCTCGAAACGAATAACTAGAACGGCCTACGGGAGAAGTACGCATACCGTTGTAATCGGGCGAGTTTCTACTTTCAGATGCATCAGAAATTTTGCGGATTGATCAATCCGTTCGCGAGATATGGCCGTTTGGATGTAAGAAACGCTTGAGAAACTCAAAATTATCGCAGTTCTGATGCTCGAAACGAATAACTGGAACGGCCTAGGGGGCAACTGCACATACCATTGTAATCGGGCAAGTTTCTACTTTCAGATGGAACAGAAATTTTGCGGATTGGTCGATCCGTTCGCGAGGTATGGCAGTTTGGAGGTAAGAAACGCTTGAGAAACTCAAAATTTTCGCAGTTCTGATGCTCGAAACGAATGACTAGAACGGCCTACGGGAGAAGTACGCATACCGTTGTAATCAGGCGAGTTTCTACCTTCAGATGCAACATAGATTATGCGGATTGGTCAATCCGTTCGCGAGATATGGCCATTTGGATGTAAGAAACGCTTGAGAAACTCAAAATTTTCGCAGTTCTGATGCTCGAAACGAATGACTAGAAAGGCCTAGGGGAAAAGTACGCATACCGTTTTAATCGGGCGAGTTTCTACTTTCAGATGCAATAGAAATTTTGCGGATTGGTCAATCCGTTCGCAAGATATGGCCGTTTGGATGTAAGAAACGCTTGAGAAACTCAAAATTTTCGCAGTTCTGATGCTCGAAATGAATAACTGGAACGGCATAGGGGAAAACTACACATACCGTTGTAATCGGGCGAATTTCTACTTTCAGATGCAACAGAAATTTTGCGGATTGGTCAATCCGTTCGCGAGATATGGCAGTTTGGAGGTAAGAAACGCTTGAGAAACTCAAAATTTTCGCAGTTCTGATTCTCGAAACGAATAACTAGAACGGCCTAGGGGAAAACTACACCTACTCTTGTAATCGGGCGAGTTTCTACTTTCAGATACAACAGAAATTTTGCCGATTGGTCAATCCGTTCGCGAGATATGGCAGTTTGGAGATAAGGAACGCTTGAGAAACTCAAAATTTTTGCAGTTCTGATGCTCGAAACGAATGACTAGAACGGCCTACGGGAGAAGTACGCATACCGTTGTAATCGGGCGAGTTTCTACTTTCAGATGCATCAGAAATTTTGCGGATTGATCAATCCGTTCGCGAGATATGGCAGTTTGGAGGTAAGAAACGCTTGAGAAACTCAAAATTTTCGCAGTTCTGATTCTCGAAACGAATAACTAGAACGGCCTAGGGGAAAACTACACCTACTCTTGTAATCGGGCGAGTTTCTACTTTCAGATACAACAGAAATTTTGCGGATTGGTCAATCCGTTCGCGAGATATGGCAGTTTGGAGATAAGGAACGCTTGAGAAACTCAAAATTATCGCAGTTCTGATGCTCGAAACGAATGACTAGAAAGGCCTAGGGGGAAACTACGCATACCGTTGTAATCGGGCGAGTTTCTACTTTCAGATGCATCAGAAATTTTGCGGATTGATCAATCCGTTCGCGAGATATGGCCGTTTGGATGTAAGAAACGCTTGAGAAACTCAAAATTATCGCAGTTCTGATGCTCGAAACGAATAACTGGAACGGCCTACGGGAGAAGTACGCATACCGTTGTAATCGGGCGAGTTTCTACCTTCAGATGCAACATAGATTATGCGGATTGGTCAATCCGTTCGCGAGATATGGCCGTTTGGATGTAAGAAACGCTTGAGAAACTCAAAATTTTCGCAGTTCTGATGCTCGAAACGAATGACTAGAAAGGCCTAGGGGAAAAGTACGCATACCGTTTTAATCGGGCGAGTTTCTACTTTCAGATGCAATAGAAATTTTGCGGATTGGCCAATCCGTTCGCGAGATATGGCCGTTTGGATGTAAGAAACGCTTGAGAAACTCAAAATTTTCGCAGTTCTGATGCTCGAAATGAATAACTGGAACGGCATAGGGGAAAACTACAGATACCGTTGTAATCGGGCGAGTTTCTACTTTCAGATGCAACAGAAATTTTGCGGATTGGTCAATCCGTTCGCGAGATATGGCAGTTTGGAGGTAAGAAACGCTTGGGAAACTCAAAATTATCGCAGTTCTGATGCTCGAAACGAATAACTGGAACGGCCTAGGGGGAAACTACGCATACCGTTGTAATCGGGCGAGTTTCTACTTTCAGATGCAACAGAAATTTTGCGGATTGGTCAATCCGTTCGCGAGATGTGGCAGTTTGTAGGTAAGAAACGCTTGAGAAACTCAAAATTTTCGCAGTTCTGATGCTCGAAACGAATAAGTAGAACGGCCTAGGGGAAAAGTACGAACACCGTTGTAATCGGGCGAGTTTCTACCTTCAGATGCAACAGAAATTTTGCGGATTGGTCAATCCGTTCGCGAGATATGGCAGTTTGGAAGTAAGAAACGCTTGAGAAACTCAAAATTTTCGCAGTTCAGATGCTCGAAACGAACAACTAGGACGGCCTAGTGGAAAAGTACGCATACCGTTGTAATCGGGCGAGTTTCTACTTTCAGATGCAACCGAAATTTTGCGGATTGGTCAATCCGTTCGCGAGATATGGCAGTTTGGAGGTAAGAAACGCTCGAGAAACTCAAAATTTTCGCAGTTCTGATGCTCGACAAGCATAACTAGAACGGCCTAGGGGAAAAGTACCTATACCGTTGTAATCGGGCGAATTTCTACTTTCAGATGCAACAGAAATTTTGCGGATTGGTCAATCCGTTCGCGAGATGTGGCAGTTTGGAAGTAAGAAACGCTTGAGAAACTCAAAATTTTCGCAGTTCTGATGCTCGAAACGAATAACTAGAACGGCCTAGGGGGAATGTACGCATACCGTTGTAATCGGGCGAGTTTCTACTTTCAGATGCAACAGAAATTTTGCGGATTGGTCAATGCGTTCGCGAGATGTGGCAGTTTGTAGGTAAGAAACGCTTGAGAAACTCAAAATTTTCGCAGTTCTGATGCTCGAAACGAATAACTAGAACGGCCTAGGGGAAAAGTACGCATACCGTTGTAATCGGGCGAGTTTCTACTTTCAGATGCAACAGAAATTTTGCGGATTTGTCAATCCGTTCGCGAGATGTGGCAGTTTGTAGGTAAGAAACGCTTGAGAAACTCAAAATTTTCGCAGTTCTGATGCTCGAAACGAATAACTAGAACGGCCTAGGGGAAAAGTACGCATACCGTTGTAATCGGGCGAGTTTCTACCTTCAGATGCAACAGAAATTTTGCGGATTGGTCAATCCGTTCGCGAGATGTGGCAGTTTGGAAGTAAGAAACGCTTGAGAAACTCAAAATTTTCGCAGTTCTGATGCTCGAAACGAATAACTAGAACGGCCTAGGGGAAAAGTACGTATACCGTTGTAATCGGGCGAGTTTCTGCTTTCAGATGCAACAGAAATTTTGCCGATTGGTCAATCCGTTCGCGAGATATGGCAGTTTGGAGGTAAGAAACGCTCGAGAAACTCAAAATTTTCGCAGTTCTGATGCTCGACAAGCATAACTAGAACGGCCTAGGGGAAAAGTACGTATACCGTTGTAATCGGGCGAGTTTCTACTTTCAGATGCAACAGAAATTTTGGGATTGGTCAATCCGTTCGCGAGATATGGCAGTTTGTAGGTAAGAAACGCTTGAGAAACTCAAAATTTTCGCAGTTCTGATGCTCGAAACGAATAACTAGAACGGCCTAGGGGAAAAGTACGCATACCGTTGTAATCGGGCGAGTTTCTGCTTTCAGATGCATCAGAAATTTTGCGGATTGGTCAATCCGTTCGCGATATGTGGCAGTTTGTAGGTAAGAAACGCTTGAGAAACTCAAAATTTTCGCAGTTCTGATGCTCGACAAGCATAACTAGAACGGCCTAGGGGAAAAGTACCTATACCGTTGTAATCGGGCGAGTTTCTACTTTCAGATGCAACAGAAATTTTGCGGATTGGTCAATCCGTTCGCGAGATGTGGCAGTTTGGAAGTAAGAAACGCTTGAGAAACTCAAAATTTTCGCAGTTCTGATGCTCGAAACGAATAACTAGAACGGCCTAGGGGAAAAGTACGCATACCGTTGTAATCGGGCGAGTTTCTACTTTCAGATGCAACAGAAATTTTGCGGATTGGTCAATCCGTTCGCGAGATGTGGCAGTTTGTAGGTAAGAAACGCTTGAGAAACTCAAAATTTTCGCAGTTCTGATGCTCGAAACGAATAAGTAGAACGGCCTAGGGGAAAAGTACGAACACCGTTGTAATCGGGCGAGTTTCTACCTTCAGATGCAACAGAAATTTTGCGGATTGGTCAATCCGTTCGCGAGATATGGCAGTTTGGAAGTAAGAAACGCTTGAGAAACTCAAAATTTTCGCAGTTCAGATGCTCGAAACGAACAACTAGGACGGCCTAGTGGAAAAGTACGCATACCGTTGTAATCGGGCGAGTTTCTACTTTCAGATGCAACAGAAATTTTGCGGATTGGTCAATCCGTTCGCGAGATATGGCAGTTTGTAGGTAAGAAACGCTTGAGAAACTCAAAATTTTCGCAGTTCTGATGCTCGAAACGAATAACTAGAACGGCCTACGGGAGAAGTACGCATACCGTTGTAATCGGGCGAGTTTCTACTTTCAGATGCATCAGAAATTTTGCGGATTGATCAATCCGTTCGCGAGATATGGCCGTTTGGATGTAAGAAACGCTTGAGAAACTCAAAATTATCGCAGTTCTGATGCTCGAAACGAATAACTGGAACGGCCTAGGGGGCAACTGCACATACCATTGTAATCGGGCAAGTTTCTACTTTCAGATGGAACAGAAATTTTGCGGATTGGTCGATCCGTTCGCGAGGTATGGCAGTTTGGAGGTAAGAAACGCTTGAGAAACTCAAAATTTTCGCAGTTCTGATGCTCGAAACGAATGACTAGAACGGCCTACGGGAGAAGTACGCATACCGTTGTAATCAGGCGAGTTTCTACCTTCAGATGCAACATAGATTATGCGGATTGGTCAATCCGTTCGCGAGATATGGCCATTTGGATGTAAGAAACGCTTGAGAAACTCAAAATTTTCGCAGTTCTGATGCTCGAAACGAATGACTAGAAAGGCCTAGGGGAAAAGTACGCATACCGTTTTAATCGGGCGAGTTTCTACTTTCAGATGCAATAGAAATTTTGCGGATTGGTCAATCCGTTCGCAAGATATGGCCGTTTGGATGTAAGAAACGCTTGAGAAACTCAAAATTTTCGCAGTTCTGATGCTCGAAATGAATAACTGGAACGGCATAGGGGAAAACTACACATACCGTTGTAATCGGGCGAGTTTCTACTTTCAGATGCAACAGAAATTTTGCGGATTGGTCAATCCGTTCGCGAGATATGGCAGTTTGGAGGTAAGAAACGCTTGAGAAACTCAAAATTTTCGCAGTTCTGATTCTCGAAACGAATAACTAGAACGGCCTAGGGGAAAACTACACCTACTCTTGTAATCGGGCGAGTTTCTACTTTCAGATACAACAGAAATTTTGCCGATTGGTCAATCCGTTCGCGAGATATGGCAGTTTGGAGATAAGGAACGCTTGAGAAACTCAAAATTTTTGCAGTTCTGATGCTCGAAACGAATGACTAGAACGGCCTACGGGAGAAGTACGCATACCGTTGTAATCGGGCGAGTTTCTACTTTCAGATGCATCAGAAGTTTTGCGGATTGATCAATCCGTTCGCGAGATATGGCAGTTTGGAGGTAAGAAACGCTTGAGAAACTCAAAATTTTCGCAGTTCTGATTCTCGAAACGAATAACTAGAACGGCCTAGGGGAAAACTACACCTACTCTTGTAATCGGGCGAGTTTCTACTTTCAGATACAACAGAAATTTTGCGGATTGGTCAATCCGTTCGCGAGATATGGCAGTTTGGAGATAAGGAACGCTTGAGAAACTCAAAATTATCGCAGTTCTGATGCTCGAAACGAATGACTAGAAAGGCCTAGGGGGAAACTACGCATACCGTTGTAATCGGGCGAGTTTCTACTTTCAGATGCATCAGAAATTTTGCGGATTGATCAATCCGTTCGCGAGATATGGCCGTTTGGATGTAAGAAACGCTTGAGAAACTCAAAATTATCGCAGTTCTGATGCTCGAAACGAATAACTGGAACGGCCTACGGGAGAAGTACGCATACCGTTGTAATCGGGCGAGTTTCTACCTTCAGATGCAACATAGATTATGCGGATTGGTCAATCCGTTCGCGAGATATGGCCGTTTGGATGTAAGAAACGCTTGAGAAACTCAAAATTTTCGCAGTTCTGATGCTCGAAACGAATGACTAGAAAGGCCTAGGGGAAAAGTACGCATACCGTTTTAATCGGGCGAGTTTCTACTTTCAGATGCAATAGAAATTTTGCGGATTGGCCAATCCGTTCGCGAGATATGGCCGTTTGGATGTAAGAAACGCTTGAGAAACTCAAAATTTTCGCAGTTCTGATGCTCGAAATGAATAACTGGAACGGCATAGGGGAAAACTACAGATACCGTTGTAATCGGGCGAGTTTCTACTTTCAGATGCAACAGAAATTTTGCGGATTGGTCAATCCGTTCGCGAGATATGGCAGTTTGGAGGTAAGAAACGCTTGAGAAACTCAAAATTATCGCAGTTCTGATGCTCGAAACGAATGACTAGAAAGGCCTAGGGGGAAACTACGCATACCGTTGTAATCGGGCGAGTTTCTACTTTCAGATGCAACAGAAATTTTGCGGATTGGTCAATCCGTTCGCGAGATATGGCAGTTTGGAGGTAAGAAACGCTTGGGAAACTCAAAATTATCGCAGTTCTGATGCTCGAAACGAATAACTGGAACGGCCTAGGGGGAAACTACGCATACCATTGTAATCGGGCGAGTTTCTACTTTCAGATGCAAAAGAAACTTTGCGGATTGGTCAATCCGTTCGCGAGATGTGGCAGTTTGGAAGTAGGAAACGCTTGAGAAACTCAAAATTTTCGCAGTTCTGATTCTCGAAACGAATAACTAGAACGGCCTAGGGGAAAAGTACGCATACCGTTTTAATCGGGCGAGTTTCTACTTTCAGATGCAACAGAAATTTTGCGGATTGGTCAATCCGTTCGCGAGATATGGCAGTTTTGAGATAAGAAACGCTTGAGAAACTCAAAATTTTCGCAGTTCTGATGCTCGAAACGAATAACTGGAACGGCCTAGGGGGAAACTACACATGCCATTGTAATCGGGCGAGTTTCTACATTCAGATGCAACAGAAACTTTGCGGATTGGTCAATCCGTTCGCGAGATGTGGCCGTTTGGAAGTAAGAAACGCCTGAGAAACTCAACATTTTCGCTGTTCTGATGCGCTAAACGAATAACTAGAACGGCCTAGGGGAAAAGTACGCATCCAGTTGTAATCGGGCGAGTTTCTACTTTCAGATGCAACAGAAATTTTGCGGTTTGGCCAATCCGTTCGCGAGATATGGCAGTTTGGAGGTAAGAAACGCTTGAGAAACTCAAAATTTTCGCAGTTCTGATGCTCGACAAGCATAACTAGAACGGCCTAGGGGAAAAGTACGTATACCGTTGCAATCGGGCGAGTTTCTACTTTCAGATGCAACAGAAATTTTGCGGATTGGTCAATCCGTTCGCGAGATGTGGCAGTTTGTAGGTAAGAAACGCTTGAGAAACTCAAAATTTTCGCAGTTCTGATGCTCGAAACGAATAACTAGAACGGCCTAGGGGAAAAGTACGCATACCGTTGTAATCGGGCGAGTTTCTGCTTTCAGATGCAACAGAAATTTTGCCGATTGGTCAATCCGTTCGCGAGATATGGCAGTTTGGAGGTAAGAAACGCTTGAGAAACTCAAAATTTTCGCAGTTCTGATGCTCGAAACGAATAACTAGAACGGCCTAGGGGAAAAGTACGCATACCGTTGTAATCGGGCGAGTTTCTACTTTCAGATGCAACAGAAATTTTGCGGATTGGTCAATGCGTTCGCGAGATGTGGCAGTTTGTAGGTAAGAAACGCTTGAGAAACTCAAAATTTTCGCAGTTCTGATGCTCGAAACGAATAACTAGAACGGCCTAGGGAAAAAGTACGCATACCGTTGTAATCGGGCGAGTTTCTACTTTCAGATGCAACAGAAATTTTGCGGATTTGTCAATCCGTTCGCGAGATGTGGCAGTTTGTAGGTAAGAAACGCTTGAGAAACTCAAAATTTTCGCAGTTCTGATGCTCGAAACGAATAACTAGAACGGCCTAGGGGAAAAGTACGCATACCGTTGTAATCGGGCGAGTTTCTACCTTCAGATGCAACAGAAATTTTGCGGATTGGTCAATCCGTTCGCGAGATGTGGCAGTTTGGAAGTAAGAAACGCTTGAGAAACTCAAAATTTTCGCAGTTCTGATGCTCGAAACGAATAACTAGAACGGCCTAGGGGAAAAGTACGTATACCGTTGTAATCGGGCGAGTTTCTGCTTTCAGATGCAACAGAAATTTTGCCGATTGGTCAATCCGTTCGCGAGATATGGCAGTTTGGAGGTAAGAAACGCTCGAGAAACTCAAAATTTTCGCAGTTCTGATGCTCGACAAGCATAACTAGAACGGCCTAGGGGAAAAGTACGTATACCGTTGTAATCGGGCGAGTTTCTACTTTCAGATGCAACAGAAATTTTGCGGATTGGTCAATCCGTTCGCGAGATATGGCAGTTTGGAGGTAAGAAACGCTCGAGAAACTCAAAATTTTCGCAGTTCTGATGCCCGACAAGCATAACTAGAACGGGCTAGGGGAAAAGTACGCACACCGTTGTAGTCGGGCGAGTTTCTACTTTCAGAAGCAACAGAAATTTTGCGGATTGGTCAATCCGTTCGCGAGATATGGCAGTTTGGAGGTAAGAAACGCTTGAGAAACTCAAAATTTTCGCAGTTCTGATGCTCGAAACGAATAACTAGAACGGCCTAGGGGAAAAGTACGCATACCGTTGTAATCGGGCGAGTTTCTACCTTCAGATGCAAAAGAAATTTTGCGGATTGGTCAATCCGTTCGCGAGATGTGGCAGCTTGGAAGTAAGAAACGCTTGAGAAACTCAAAATTTTCGCAGTTCTGATGCTCGAAACGAATAACTAGAACGGCCTAGGGGAAAAGTACGCATCCAGTTGTAATCGGGCGAGTTTCTACTTTCAGATGCAACAGAAATTTTGCGGATTGGCCAATCCGTTCGCGAGATATGGCAGTTTGGAGGTAAGAAACGCTCGAGAAACTCAAAATTTTCGCAGTTCTGATGCTCGACAAGCATAACTAGAACGGCCTAGGGGAAAAGTACCTATACCGTTGTAATCGGGCGAGTTTCTACTTTCAGATGCAACAGAAATTTTGCGGATTGGTCAATCCGTTCGCGAGATGTGGCAGTTTGGAAGTAAGAAACGCTTGAGAAACTCTAAATTTTCGCAGTTCTGATGCTCGAAACGAATAACTAGAACGGCCTAGGGGGAATGTACGTATACCGTTGTAATCGGGCGAGTTTCTACTTTCAGATGCAACAGAAATTTTGCGGATTGGTCGATCCGTTCGCGAGATGTGGCAGTTTGGCAGTAAGAAACGCTTGAGAAACTGAAAATTTTCGCAGTTCTGATGCTCGAAACGAATAACTAGAACGGCCTAGGGGAAAAGTACGCATACCGTTGTAATCGAGCGAGTTTCTACTTTCAGATGCAACAGAAATTTTGCGGATTGGTCAATCCGTTCGCGAGATATGGCAGTTTGGAGGTAAGAAACGCTTGAGAAACTCAACATTTTCGCAGTTCTGATACTCGAAACGAATAACTAGAACGGCCTAGGGGAAAAGTACGCATACTGTTGTAATCGGGCGAGTTTCTACTTTCAGATGCAACAGAAATTTTGCGGATTGGTCAATCCGTTCGCGAGATATGGCAGTTTGGAAGTAAGAAACGCTTGAGAAACTCAAAGTTTTCGCAGTTCTGATGCTCGAAACGAATAACTAGAACGGCCTAGGGGAAAAGTACGCATACCGTTGTAATCGGGCGAGTTTCTACTTTCAGATGCAACAGAAATTTTGCGGATTGGTCAATCCGTGCGCGAGATATGGCAGTTTGGAGGTAAGAAACGCTTGAGAAACTCAAAATTTTCACAGTTCCGATGCTCGAAACGAATAACTAGAACGGCCCAGGGGAAAAGTACGCATACCGTTGTAATCGGGCGAGTTTCTACTTTCAGATGCAACAGAAATTTTGCGGATTGTTCAATCCGTTCGCGAGATATGGCAGTTTGGAGGTAAGAAACGATTGAGAAACTCAAAATTTTCGCAGTTCTGATGCTCGAAACGAATAACTAGAACGGACTAGGGGAAAAGTACGCATACCGTTGTAATCGGGCGAGTTTCTACTTTCAGATGCAACAGAAATTTTGCGGATTGGTCAATCCGTTCGCGAGATATGGCAGTTTGGAGGTAAGAAACGCTTGAGAAACTCAAAATTTTCGCAGTTCTGATGCTCGAAACGAACAACTAGAACGGCCTAGGGGAAAAGTACACATACCGTTGTAATCGGGCGAGTTACTACTTTCAGATGCGACAGAAATTTTGCGGATTGGTCAATTCCTTTCGCGAGATATGGCAGTTTGGAGGTAAGAAACGCTTGAGAAACTCAAAATTTTCGCAGTTCTCATGCTCGAAACGAATAACTACAACGGCCTAGGGGAAAAGTACTCATACCGTTGTAATCGGGCTAGTTTCTACTTTCAGATGCAACAGAAATTTTGCGGATTGGTCAATCCGTTCGCGAGATATGGCAGTTTGGAGGTGAGAAACACTTGAGAAACTCAAAATTTTCGCAGTTCTGATGCTCGACAAGCATAACTAGAACGGTCTAGGGGAAAAGTACGCATACCGTTGTAATTGGGCGAGTTTCTACTTTCAGATGCAACAGAAATTTTGCGGATTGTTCAATCCGTTCGCGAGATATGGCAGTTTGGAGGTAAGAAACGCTTGAGAAACTCAACATTTTCGCAGTTCTGATGCTCGAAACGAATAACTAGAACGGCCTAGGGGAAAAATACGCATACTGTTGTAATCGGGCGAGTTTCTACTTTCAGATGCAACAGAAATTTTGCGGATTGGTCAATCCGTTCGCGAGATATGGCAGTTTGGAGGTAAGGAACGCTTGAGAAACTCAAAATTTTCGCAGTCCTGATGCTCGAAACGAGTAACTAGAACGGCCTAGGGGAAAAGTACACATACCGTTGTAATCGGGCGAGTTTCTACTTTCAGATGCAACGAAATTTTGCGGATTGGTCAATCCGTTCGCGAGATATGGCAGTTTGGAGGTAAGAAACGCTTGAGAAACTCAAAATTTTCGCAGTTCTGATGCTCGAAACTAATAACTAGAACGGCCCAGGGGAAAAGTACGCATACCGTTGTAATCGGGCGAGTTTCTACTTTCAGATGCAACAGAAATTTTGCGGATTGGTCAATCCGTTCGCGAGATATGGCAGTTTGGAGGTAAGAAACGATTGAGAAACTCAAAATTTTCGCAGTTCTGATGCTCGAAACGAATAACTAGAACGGACTAGGGGAAAAGTACGCATACCGTTGTAATCGGGCGAGTTTCTACTTTCAGATGCAACAGAAATTTTGCGGATTGGTCAATCCGTTCGCGAGATATGGCAGTTTGGAGGTAAGAAACGCTTGAGAAACTCAAAATTTTCGCAGTTCTGATGCTCGAAACGAACAACTAGAACGGCCTAGGGGAAAAGTACACATACCGTTGTAATCGGGCGAGTTACTACTTTCAGATGCGACAGAAATTTTGCGGATTGGTCAATTCCTTTCGCGAGATGTGGCAGTTTGGAAGTAAGAAACGCTTGAGAAACTGAAAATTTTCGCAGTTCTGATGCTCGACAAGCATAACTAGAACGGTCTAGGGGAAAAGTACGCATACCGTTGTAATTGGGCGAGTTTCTACTTTCAGATGCAACAGAAATTTTGCGGATTGTTCAATCCGTTCGCGAGATATGGCAGTTTGGAGGTAAGAAACGCTTGAGAAACTCAACATTTTCGCAGTTCTGATGCTCGAAACGAATAACTAGAACGGCCTAGGGGAAAAATACGCATACTGTTGTAATCGGGCGAGTTTCTACTTTCAGATGCAACAGAAATTTTGCGGATTGGTCAATCCGTTCGCGAGATATGGCAGTTTGGAGGTAAGGAACGCTTGAGAAACTCAAAATTTTCGCAGTCCTGATGCTCGAAACGAGTAACTAGAACGGCCTAGGGGAAAAGTACACATACCGTTGTAATCGGGCGAGTTTCTACTTTCAGATGCAACGAAATTTTGCGGATTGGTCAATCCGTTCGCGAGATATGGCAGTTTGGAGGTAAGAAACGCTTGAGAAACTCAAAATTTTCGCAGTTCTGATGCTCGAAACTAATAACTAGAACGGCCCAGGGGAAAAGTACGCATACCGTTGTAATCGGGCGAGTTTCTACTTTCAGATGCAACAGAAATTTTGCGGATTGGTCAATCCGTTCGCGAGATATGGCAGTTTGGAGGTAAGAAACGATTGAGAAACTCAAAATTTTCGCAGTTCTGATGCTCGAAACGAATAACTAGAACGGACTAGGGGAAAAGTACGCATACCGTTGTAATCGGGCGAGTTTCTACTTTCAGATGCAACAGAAATTTTGCGGATTGGTCAATCCGTTCGCGAGATATGGCAGTTTGGAGGTAAGAAACGCTTGAGAAACTCAAAATTTTCGCAGTTCTGATGCTCGAAACGAACAACTAGAACGGCCTAGGGGAAAAGTACACATACCGTTGTAATCGGGCGAGTTACTACTTTCAGATGCGACAGAAATTTTGCGGATTGGTCAATTCCTTTCGCGAGATGTGGCAGTTTGGAAGTAAGAAACGCTTGAGAAACTGAAAATTTTCGCAGTTCTGATGCTCGAAACGAATAACTAGAACGGCCTAGGGGAAAAGTACGCATACCGTTGTAATCGAGCGAGTTTCTACTTTCAGATGCAACAGAAATTTTGCGGATTGGTCAATCCGTTCGCGAGATATGGCAGTTTGGAGGTAAGAAACGCTTGAGAAACTCAACATTTTCGCAGTTCTGATACTCGAAACGAATAACTAGAACGGCCTAGGGGAAAAGTACGCATACTGTTGTAATCGGGCGAGTTTCTACTTTCAGATGCAACAGAAATTTTGCGGATTGGTCAATCCGTTCGCGAGATATGGCAGTTTGGAAGTAAGAAACGCTTGAGAAACTCAAAGTTTTCGCAGTTCTGATGCTCGAAACGAATAACTAGAACGGCCTAGGGGAAAAGTACGCATACCGTTGTAATCGGGCGAGTTTCTACTTTCAGATGCAACAGAAATTTTGCGGATTGGTCAATCCGTGCGCGAGATATGGCAGTTTGGAGGTAAGAAACGCTTGAGAAACTCAAAATTTTCACAGTTCCGATGCTCGAAACGAATAACTAGAACGGCCCAGGGGAAAAGTACGCATACCGTTGTAATCGGGCGAGTTTCTACTTTCAGATGCAACAGAAATTTTGCGGATTGGTCAATCCGTTCGCGAGATATGGCAGTTTGGAGGTATGAAACGATTGAGAAACTCAAAATTTTCGCAGTTCTGATGCTCGAAACGAATAACTAGAACGGACTAGGGGAAAAGTACGCATACCGTTGTAATCGGGCGAGTTTCTACTTTCAGATGCAACAGAAATTTTGCGGATTGGTCAATCCGTTCGCGAGATATGGCAGTTTGGAGGTAAGAAACGCTTGAGAAACTCAAAATTTTCGCAGTTCTGATGCTCGAAACGAACAACTAGAACGGCCTAGGGGAAAAGTACACATACCGTTGTAATCGGGCGAGTTACTACTTTCAGATGCGACAGAAATTTTGCGGATTGGTCAATTCCTTTCGCGAGATATGGCAGTTTGGAGGTAAGAAACGCTTGAGAAACTCAAAATTTTCGCAGTTCTAATGCTCGAAACGAATAACTAGAACGGTCTAGGGGAAAAGTACGCACACCGTTGTAATCGGGCGAGTTTCTACCTTCAGATGCAACAGAAATTTTGCGGATTGGTCAATCCGTTCGCGAGATATGGCAGTTTGGAAGTAAGAAACGCTTGAGAAGCTCAAAATTTTCGCAGTTCTGATGCTCGAAACGAATAACTAGAACGGCCTAGGGGAAAAGTACGCATACCGTTGTAATCGGGCGAGTTTCTACTTTCAGATGCAGCAGAAATTTTGCGGATTGGTCAATCCGTTCGCGAGATGTGGCAGTTTGTAGGTAAGAAACGCTTGAGAAACTCAAAATTTTCGCAGTTCTGATGCTCGAAACGAATAACTAGAACGGCCTAGGGGAAAAGTACGCATACCGTTGTAATCGGGCGAGTTTCTACCTTCAGATGCAAAAGAAATTTTGCGGATTGGTCAATTCGTTCGCGAGATGTGGCAGCTTGGAAGTAAGAAACGCTTGAGAAACTCAAAATTTTCGCAGTTCTGATGCTCGAAACGAATAACTAGAACGGCCTAGGGGAAAAGTACGCATCCAGTTGTAATCGGGCGAGTTTCTACTTTCAGATGCAACAGAAATTTTGCGGATTGGCCAATCCGTTCGCGAGATATGGCAGTTTGGAGGTAAGAAACGCTCGAGAAACTCAAAATTTTCGCAGTTCTGATGCTCGACAAGCATAACTAGAACGGCCTAGGGGAAAAGTACCTATACCGTTGTAATCGGGCGAGTTTCTACTTTCAGATGCAACAGAAATTTTGCGGATTGGTCAATCCGTTCGCGAGATGTGGCAGTTTGGAAGTAAGAAACGCTTGAGAAACTCTAAATTTTCGCAGTTCTGATGCTCGAAACGAATAACTAGAACGGCCTAGGGGGAATGTACGCATACCGTTGTAATCGGGCGAGTTTCTACTTTCAGATGCAACAGAAATTTTGCGGATTGGTCAATCCGTTCGCGAGATGTGGCAGTTTGTAGGTAAGAAACGCTTGAGAAACTCAAAATTTTCGCAGTTCTGATGCTCGAAACGAATAACTAGAACGGCCTAGGGGAAAAGTACGTATACCGTTGTAATCGGGAGAGTTTCTACTTTCAGATGCAACAGAAATTTTGCGGATGGGTCAATCCGTTCGCGAGATATGGCAGTTTGGAGGTAAGAAACGCTTGAGAAACTCAAAATTTTCGCAGTTCTGGTGCTCGAAACGAATAACTAGAACGGCCTCGGTGAAAAGTACGTATACCGTTGTAATCGGGCGAGTTTCTACTTTCAGATGCAACAGAAATTTTGCGGATTGGTCGATCCGTTCGCGAGATGTGGCAGTTTGGAAGTAAGAAACGCTTGAGAAACTGAAAATTTTCGCAGTTCTGATGCTCGAAACGAATAACTAGAACGGCCTAGGGGAAAAGTACGCATACCGTTGTAATCGAGCGAGTTTCTACTTTCAGATGCAACAGAAATTTTGCGGATTGGTCAATCCGTTCGCGAGATATGGCAGTTTGGAGGTAAGAAACGCTTGAGAAACTCAACATTTTCGCAGTTCTGATACTCGAAACGAATAACTAGAACGGCCTAGGGGAAAAGTACGCATACTGTTGTAATCGGGCGAGTTTCTACTTTCAGATGCAACAGAAATTTTGCGGATTGGTCAATCCGTTCGCGAGATATGGCAGTTTGGAAGTAAGAAACGCTTGAGAAACTCAAAGTTTTCGCAGTTCTGATGCTCGAAACGAATAACTAGAACGGCCTAGGGGAAAAGTACGCATACCGTTGTAATCGGGCGAGTTTCTGCCTTCAGATGCAACAGAAATTTTGCGGATTGGTCAATCCGTGCGCGAGATATGGCAGTTTGGAGGTAAGAAACGCTTGAGAAACTCAAAATTTTCACAGTTCCGATGCTCGAAACGAATAACTAGAACGGCCCAGGGGAAAAGTACGCATACCGTTGTAATCGGGCGAGTTTCTACTTTCAGATGCAACAGAAATTTTGCGGATTGTTCAATCCGTTCGCGAGATATGGCAGTTTGGAGGTAAGAAACGATTGAGAAACTCAAAATTTTCGCAGTTCTGATGCTCGAAACGAATAACTAGAACGGACTAGGGGAAAAGTACGCATACCGTTGTAATCGGGCGAGTTTCTACTTTCAGATGCAACAGAAATTTTGCGGATTGGTCAATCCGTTCGCGAGATATGGCAGTTTGGAGGTAAGAAACGCTTGAGAAACTCAAAATTTTCGCAGTTCTGATGCTCGAAACGAACAACTAGAACGGCCTAGGGGAAAAGTACACATACCGTTGTAATCGGGCGAGTTACTACTTTCAGGTGCGACAGAAATTTTGCGGATTGGTCAATTCCTTTCGCGAGATATGGCAGTTTGGAGGTAAGAAACGCTTGAGAAACTCAAAATTTTCGCAGTTCTCATGCTCGAAACGAATAACTACAACGGCCTAGGGGAAAAGTACTCATACCGTTGTAATCGGGCTAGTTTCTACTTTCAGATGCAACAGAAATTTTGCGGATTGGTCAATCCGTTCGCGAGATATGGCAGTTTGGAGGTAAGAAACACTTGAGAAACTCAAAATTTTCGCAGTTCTGATGCTCGACAAGCATAACTAGAACGGCCTAGGGGAAAAGTACGCATACTGTTGTAATCGGGCGAGTTTCTACTTTCAGATGCAACAGAAATTTTGCGGATTGGTCAATCCGTTCGCGAGATATGGCAGTTTGGAAGTAAGAAACGCTTGAGAAACTCAAAGTTTTCGCAGTTCTGATGCTCGAAACGAATAACTAGAACGGCCTAGGGGAAAAGTACGCATACCGTTGTAATCGGGCGAGTTTCTACTTTCAGATGCAACAGAAATTTTGCGGATTGGTCAATCCGTGCGCGAGATATGGCAGTTTGGAGGTAAGAAACGCTTGAGAAACTCAAAATTTTCACAGTTCCGATGCTCGAAACGAATAACTAGAACGGCCCAGGGGAAAAGTACGCATACCGTTGTAATCGGGCGAGTTTCTACTTTCAGATGCAACAGAAATTTTGCGGATTGGTCAATCCGTTCGCGAGATATGGCAGTTTGGAGGTATGAAACGATTGAGAAACTCAAAATTTTCGCAGTTCTGATGCTCGAAACGAATAACTAGAACGGACTAGGGGAAAAGTACGCATACCGTTGTAATCGGGCGAGTTTCTACTTTCAGATGCAACAGAAATTTTGCGGATTGGTCAATCCGTTCGCGAGATATGGCAGTTTGGAGGTAAGAAACGCTTGAGAAACTCAAAATTTTCGCAGTTCTGATGCTCGAAACGAACAACTAGAACGGCCTAGGGGAAAAGTACACATACCGTTGTAATCGGGCGAGTTACTACTTTCAGATGCGACAGAAATTTTGCGGATTGGTCAATTCCTTTCGCGAGATATGGCAGTTTGGAGGTAAGAAACGCTTGAGAAACTCAAAATTTTCGCAGTTCTAATGCTCGAAACGAATAACTAGAACGGTCTAGGGGAAAAGTACGCACACCGTTGTAATCGGGCGAGTTTCTACCTTCAGATGCAATAGAAATTTTGCGGATTGGTCAATCCGTTCGCGAGATATGGCAGTTTGGAAGTAAGAAACGCTTGAGAAGCTCAAAATTTTCGCAGTTCTGATGCTCGAAACGAATAACTAGAACGGCCTAGGGGAAAAGTACGCATACCGCTGTAATCGGGCGAGTTTCTACTTTCAGATGCAGCAGAAATTTTGCGGATTGGTCAATCCGTTCGCGAGATGTGGCAGTTTGTAGGTAAGAAACGCTTGAGAAACTCAAAATTTTCGCAGTTCTGATGCTCGAAACGAATAACTAGAACGGCCTAGGGGAAAAGTACGCATACCGTTGTAATCGGGCGAGTTTCTACCTTCAGATGCAAAAGAAATTTTGCGGATTGGTCAATCCGTTCGCGAGATGTGGCAGCTTGGAAGTAAGAAACGCTTGAGAAACTCAAAATTTTCGCAGTTCTGATGCTCGAAACGAATAACTAGAACGGCCTAGGGGAAAAGTACGCATCCAGTTGTAATCGGGCGAGTTTCTACTTTCAGATGCAACAGAAATTTTGCGGATTGGCCAATCCGTTCGCGAGATATGGCAGTTTGGAGGTAAGAAACGCTCGAGAAACTCAAAATTTTCGCAGTTCTGATGCTCGACAAGCATAACTAGAACGGCCTAGGGGAAAAGTACCTATACCGTTGTAATCGGGCGAGTTTCTACTTTCAGATGCAACAGAAATTTTGCGGATTGGTCAATCCGTTCGCGAGATGTGGCAGTTTGGAAGTAAGAAACGCTTGAGAAACTCTAAATTTTCGCAGTTCTGATGCTCGAAACGAATAACTAGAACGGCCTAGGGGGAACGTACGCATACCGTTGTAATCGGGCGAGTTTCTACTTTCAGATGCAACAGAAATTTTGCGGATTGGTCAATCCGTTCGCGAGATGTGGCAGTTTGTAGGTAAGAAACGCTTGAGAAACTCAAAATTTTCGCAGTTCTGATGCTCGAAACGAATAACTAGAACGGCCTAGGGGAAAAGTACGTATACCGTTGTAATCGGGAGAGTTTCTACTTTCAGATGCAACAGAAATTTTGCGGATGGGTCAATCCGTTCGCGAGATATGGCAGTTTGGAGGTAAGAAACGCTTGAGAAACTCAAAATTTTCGCAGTTCTGGTGCTCGAAACGAATAACTAGAACGGCCTCGGTGAAAAGTACGTATACCGTTGTAATCGGGCGAGTTTCTACTTTCAGATGCAACAGAAATTTTGCGGATTGGTCGATCCGTTCGCGAGATGTGGCAGTTTGGAAGTAAGAAACGCTTGAGAAACTGAAAATTTTCGCAGTTCTGATGCTCGAAACGAATAACTAGAACGGCCTAGGGGAAAAGTACGCATACCGTTGTAATCGAGCGAGTTTCTACTTTCAGATGCAACAGAAATTTTGCGGATTGGTCAATCCGTTCGCGAGATATGGCAGTTTGGAGGTAAGAAACGCTTGAGAAACTCAACATTTTCGCAGTTCTGATACTCGAAACGAATAACTAGAACGGCCTAGGGGAAAAGTACGCATACTGTTGTAATCGGGCGAGTTTCTACTTTCAGATGCAACAGAAATTTTGCGGATTGGTCAATCCGTTCGCGAGATATGGCAGTTTGGAAGTAAGAAACGCTTGAGAAACTCAAAGTTTTCGCAGTTCTGATGCTCGAAACGAATAACTAGAACGGCCTAGGGGAAAAGTACGCATACCGTTGTAATCGGGCGAGTTTCTACTTTCAGATGCAACAGAAATTTTGCGGATTGGTCAATCCGTGCGCGAGATATGGCAGTTTGGAGGTAAGAAACGCTTGAGAAACTCAAAATTTTCACAGTTCCGATGCTCGAAACGAATAACTAGAACGGCCCAGGGGAAAAGTACGCATACCGTTGTAATCGGGCGAGTTTCTACTTTCAGATGCAACAGAAATTTTGCGGATTGTTCAATCCGTTCGCGAGATATGGCAGTTTGGAGGTAAGAAACGATTGAGAAACTCAAAATTTTCGCAGTTCTGATGCTCGAAACGAATAACTAGAACGGACTAGGGGAAAAGTACGCATACCGTTGTAATCGGGCGAGTTTCTACTTTCAGATGCAACAGAAATTTTGCGGATTGGTCAATCCGTTCGCGAGATATGGCAGTTTGGAGGTAAGAAACGCTTGAGAAACTCAAAATTTTCGCAGTTCTGATGCTCGAAACGAACAACTAGAACGGCCTAGGGGAAAAGTACACATACCGTTGTAATCGGGCGAGTTACTACTTTCAGGTGCGACAGAAATTTTGCGGATTGGTCAATTCCTTTCGCGAGATATGGCAGTTTGGAGGTAAGAAACGCTTGAGAAACTCAAAATTTTCGCAGTTCTCATGCTCGAAACGAATAACTACAACGGCCTAGGGGAAAAGTACTCATACCGTTGTAATCGGGCTAGTTTCTACTTTCAGATGCAACAGAAATTTTGCGGATTGGTCAATCCGTTCGCGAGATATGGCAGTTTGGAGGTAAGAAACACTTGAGAAACTCAAAATTTTCGCAGTTCTGATGCTCGACAAGCATAACTAGAACGGTCTAGGGGAAAAGTACGCATACCGTTGTAATTGGGCGAGTTTCTACTTTCAGATGCAACAGAAATTTTGCGGATTGTTCAATCCGTTCGCGAGATATGGCAGTTTGGAGGTAAGAAACGCTTGAGAAACTCAACATTTTCGCAGTTCTGATGCTCGAAACGAATAACTAGAACGGCCTAGGGGAAAAATACGCATACTGTTGTAATCGGGCGAGTTTCTACTTTCAGATGCAACAGAAATTTTGCGGATTGGTCAATCCGTTCGCGAGATATGGCAGTTTGGAGGTAAGGAACGCTTGAGAAACTCAAAATTTTCGCAGTCCTGATGCTCGAAACGAGTAACTAGAACGGCCTAGGGGAAAAGTACACATACCGTTGTAATCGGGCGAGTTTCTACTTTCAGATGCAACGAAATTTTGCGGATTGGTCAATCCGTTCGCGAGATATGGCAGTTTGGAGGTAAGAAACGCTTGAGAAACTCAAAATTTTCGCAGTTCTGATGCTCGAAACTAATAACTAGAACGGCCTAGGGGAAAAGTACGCATACCGTTGTAATCGGGCGAGTTTCTACTTTCAGATGCAACAGAAATTTTGCGGATTGGTCAATCCGTTCGCGAGATATGGCAGTTTGGAGGTAAGGAACGCTTGAGAAACTCAAAATTTTCGCAGTCCTGATGCTCGAAACGAGTAACTAGAACGGCCTAGGGGAAAAGTACACATACCGTTGTAATCGGGCGAGTTTCTACTTTCAGATGCAACGAAATTTTGCGGATTGGTCAATCCGTTCGCGAGATATGGCAGTTTGGAGGTAAGAAACGCTTGAGAAACTCAAAATTTTCGCAGTTCTGATGCTCGAAACTAATAACTAGAACGGCCTAGGGGAAAAGTACGCATACCGTTGTAATCGGGCGAGTTTCTACTTTCAGATGCAACAGAAATTTTGCGGATTGGTCAATCCGTTCGCGAGATATGGCAGTTTGGAAGTAAGAAACGCTCTAGAAACTCAAAATTTTCGCAGTTCTGATGCTCGACAAGCATAACTAGAACGGCCTAGGGGAAAAGTACGCACACCGTTGTAATCGGGCGAGTTTCTACTTTCAGATGCAACAGAAATTTTGCGGATTGGTCAATCCGTTCGCGAGGTATGGCAGTTTGGAGGTAAGAAACGCTTGAGAAATTCAAAATTTTCGCAGTTCTGATGCTAGAAACGAATAACTAGAACGGACTAGGGGAAAAGTACGCATACAGTTGTAATCGGGCGAGTTTCTACTTTCAGATGCAACAGAAATTTTGCGGATTGGTCAATCCGTTCGCGAGATATGGCAGTTTGGAGGTAAGAAACGCTTGAGAATCTCAAAATTTTCGCAGTTCTGATGCTCGAAACGAACAACTAGAACGGCTTGGGGAAAAGTACGCATACCGTTGTAATCGGGCGAGTTTCTGCTTTCAGATGCATCAGAAATTTTGCGGATTGGTCAATCCGTTCGCGATATGTGGCAGTTTGTAGGTAAGAAACGCTTGAGAAACTCAAAATTTTCGCAGTTCTGATGCTGGAAACGAATAACTAGAACGGCCTAGGGGAAAAGTACGCATACCGTTGTAATCGGGCGAGTTTCTACCTTCAGATGCAACAGAAATTTTGCGGATTGGTCAATCCGTTCGCGAGATATGGCAGTTTGGAAGTAAGAAACGCTTGAGAAACTCAAAATTTTCGCAGTTCTGATGCTCGAAACGAATAACTAGAACGGCCTAGGGGAAAAGTACGCATACCGTTGTAATCGGGCGAGTTTCTACTTTCAGATGCAACAGAAATTTTGCGGATTGGTCAATCCGTTCGCGAGATGTGGCAGTTTGTATGTAAGAAACGCTTGAGAAACTCAAAATTTTCGCAGTTCTAATGCTCGAAACGAATAACTAGAACGGTCTAGGGGAAAAGTACGCACACCGTTGTAATCGGGCGAGTTTCTACCTTCAGATGCAACAGAAATTTTGCGGATTGGTCAATCCGTTCGCGAGATATGGCAGTTTGGAAGTAAGAAACGCTTGAGAAGCTCAAAATTTTCGCATTTCTGATGCTCGAAACGAATAACTAGAACGGCCTAGGGGAAAAGTACGCATACCGTTGTAATCGGGCGAGTTTCTACTTTCAGATGCAGCAGAAATTTTGCGGATTGGTCAATCCGTTCGCGAGATGTGGCAGTTTGTAGGTAAGAAACGCTTGAGAAACTCAAAATTTTCGCAGTTCTGATGCTCGAAACGAATAACTAGAACGGCCTAGGGGAAAAGTACGCATACCGTTGTAATCGGGCGAGTTTCTACCTTCAGATGCAAAAGAAATTTTGCGGATTGGTCAATCCGTTCGCGAGATGTGGCAGCTTGGAAGTAAGAAACGCTTGAGAAACTCAAAATTTTCGCAGTTCTGATGCTCGAAACGAATAACTAGAACGGCCTAGTGGAAAAGTACGCATCCAGTTGTAATCGGGCGAGTTTCTACTTTCAGATGCAACAGAAATTTTGCGGATTGGCCAATCCGTTCGCGAGATATGGCAGTTTGGTGGTAAGAAACGCTCGAGAAACTCAAAATTTTCGCAGTTCTGATGCTCGACAAGCATAACTAGAACGGCCTAGGGGAAAAGTACCTATACCGTTGTAATCGGGCGAGTTTCTACTTTCAGATGCAACAGAAATTTTGCGGATTGGTCAATCCGTTCGCGAGATGTGGCAGTTTGGAAGTAAGAAACGCTTGAGAAACTCTAAATTTTCGCAGTTCTGATGCTCGAAACGAATAACTAGAACGGCCTAGGGGGAATGTACGCATACCGTTGTAATCGGGCGAGTTTCTACTTTCAGATGCAACAGAAATTTTGCGGATTGGTCAATCCGTTCGCGAGATGTGGCAGTTTGTAGGTAAGAAACGCTTGAGAAACTCAAAATTTTCGCAGTTCTGATGCTCGAAACGAATAACTAGAAAGGCCTCGGTGAAAAGTACGTATACCGTTGTAATCGGGAGAGTTTCTACTTTCAGATGCAACAGAAATTTTGCGGATGGGTCAATCCGTTCGCGAGATATGGCAGTTTGGAGGTAAGAAACGCTTGAGAAACTCAAAATTTTCGCAGTTCTGGTGCTCGAAACGAATAACTAGAACGGCCTCGGTGAAAAGTACGTATACCGTTGTAATCGGGCGAGTTTCTACTTTCAGATGCAACAGAAATTTTGCGGATTGGTCGATCCGTTCGCGAGATGTGGCAGTTTGGAAGTAAGAAACGCTTGAGAAACTGAAAATTTTCGCAGTTCTGATGCTCGAATCGAATAACTAGAACGGCCTAGGGGAAAAGTACGCATACCGTTGTAATCGAGCGAGTTTCTACTTTCAGATGCAACAGAAATTTTGCGGATTGGTCAATCCGTTCGCGAGATATGGCAGTTTGGAGGTAAGAAGCGCTTGAGAAACTCAACATTTTCGCAGTTCTGATACTCGAAACGAATAACTAGAACGGCCTAGGGGAAAAGTACGCATACTGTTGTAATCGGGCGAGTTTCTACTTTCAGATGCAACAGAAATTTTGCGGATTGGTCCATCCGTTCGCGAGATATGGCAGTTTGGAAGTAAGAAACGCTTGAGAAACTCAAAGTTTTCGCAGTTCTGATGCTCGAAACGAATAACTAGAACGGCCTTGGGGAAAAGTACGCATACCGTTCTAATCGGGCGAGTTTCTACTTTCAGATGCAACAGAAATTTTGCGGATTGGTCAATCCGTGCGCGAGATATGGCAGTTTGGAGGTAAGAAACGCTTGAGAAACTCAAAATTTTCACAGTTCCGATGCTCGAAACGAATAACTAGAACGGCCCAGGGGAAAAGTACGCATACCGTTGTAATCGGGCGAGTTTCTACTTTCAGATGCAACAGAAATTTTGCGGATTGGTCAATCCGTTCGCGAGATATGGCAGTTTGGAGGTAAGAAACGATTGAGAAACTCAAAATTTTCGCAGTTCTGATGCTCGAAACGAACAACTAGAACGGCCTAGGGGAAAAGTACACATACCGTTGTAATCGGGCGAGTTACTACTTTCAGATGCGACAGAAATTTTGCGGATTGGTCAATTCCTTTCGCGAGATATGGCAGTTTGGAGGTAAGAAACGCTTGAGAAACTCAAAATTTTCGCAGTTCTCATGCTCGAAACGAATAACTACAACGGCCTAGGGGAAAAGTACTCATACCTTTGTAATCGGGCTAGTTTCTACTTTCAGATGCCACAGAAATTTTGCGGATTGGTCAATCCGTTCGCGAGATATGGCAGTTTGGAGGTAAGAAACACTTGAGAAACTCAAAATTTTCGCAGTTCTGATGCTCGACAAGCATAACTAGAACGGTCTAGGGGAAAAGTACGCATACCGTTGTAATTGGGCGAGTTTCTACTTTCAGATGCAACAGAAATTTTGCGGATTGGTCAATCCGTTCGCGAGATATGGCAGTTTGGAGGTAAGAAACGCTTGAGAATCTCAAAATTTTCGCAGTTCTGATGCTCGAAACGAACAACTAGAACGGCCTAGGGGAAAAGTACACATACCGTTGTAATCGGGCGAGTTACTAATTCAGATGCAACAGAAATTTTGCGGATTGGTCAATCCGTTCGCGAGATATGGCAGTTTGGATGTAAGAAACGCTTGAGAAACTCAAAATTTTCGCAGTTCTCATGCTCGAAACGAATAACTAGAACGGTCTAGGGGAAAAGTACGCACACCGTTGTAATCGGGCGAGTTTCTACCTTCAGATGCAACAGAAATTTTGCGGATTGGTCAATCCGTTCGCGAGATATGGCAGTTTGGAAGTAAGAAACGCTTGAGAAGCTCAAAATTTTCGCAGTTCTGATGCTCGAAACGAATAACTAGAACGGCCTAGGGGAAAAGTACGCATACCGTTGTAATCGGGCGAGTTTCTACTTTCAGATGCAGCAGAAATTTTGCGGATTGGTCAATCCGTTCGCGAGATGTGGCAGTTTGTAGGTAAGAAACGCTTGAGAAACTCAAAATTTTCGCAGTTCTGATGCTCGAAACGAATAACTAGAACGGCCTAGGGGAAAAGTACGCATACCGTTGTAATCGGGCGAGTTTCTACCTTCAGATGCAAAAGAAATTTTGCGGATTGGTCAATCCGTTCGCGAGATGTGGCAGCTTGGAAGTAAGAAACGCTTGAGAAACTCAAAATTTTCGCAGTTCTGATGCTCGAAACGAATAACTAGAACGGCCTAGGGGAAAAGTACGCATCCAGTTGTAATCGGGCGAGTTTCTACTTTCAGATGCAACAGAAATTTTGCGGATTGGCCAATCCGTTCGCGAGATATGGCAGTTTGGAGGTAAGAAACGCTCGAGAAACTCAAAATTTTCGCAGTTCTGATGCTCGACAAGCATAACTAGAACGGCCTAGGGGAAAAGTACCTATACCGTTGTAATCGGGCGAGTTTCTACTTTCAGATGCAACAGAAATTTTGCGGATTGGTCAATCCGTTCGCGAGATGTGGCAGTTTGGAAGTAAGAAACGCTTGAGAAACTCAAAATTTTCGCAGTTCTGATGCTCGAAACGAATAACTAGAAAGGCCTCGGTGAAAAGTACGTATACCGTTGTAATCGGGAGAGTTTCTACTTTCAGATGCAACAGAAATTTTGCGGATGGGTCAATCCGTTCGCGAGATATGGCAGTTTGGAGGTAAGAAACGCTTGAGAAACTCAAAATTTTCGCAGTTCTGGTGCTCGAAACGAATAACTAGAACGGCCTCGGTGAAAAGTACGTATACCGTTGTAATCGGGCGAGTTTCTACTTTCAGATGCAACAGAAATTTTGCGGATTGGTCAATCCGTTCGCGAGATGTGGCAGTTTGGAAGTAAGAAACGCTTGAGAAACTCTAAATTTTCGCAGTTCTGATGCTCGAAACGAATAACTAGAACGGCCTAGGGGGAACGTACGCATACCGTTGTAATCGGGCGAGTTTCTACTTTCAGATGCAACAGAAATTTTGCGGATTGGTCAATCCGTTCGCGAGATGTGGCAGTTTGTAGGTAAGAAACGCTTGAGAAACTCAAAATTTTCGCAGTTCTGATGCTCGAAACGAATAACTAGAACGGCCTAGGGGAAAAGTACGTATACCGTTGTAATCGGGAGAGTTTCTACTTTCAGATGCAACAGAAATTTTGCGGATGGGTCAATCCGTTCGCGAGATATGGCAGTTTGGAGGTAAGAAACGCTTGAGAAACTCAAAATTTTCGCAGTTCTGGTGCTCGAAACGAATAACTAGAACGGCCTCGGTGAAAAGTACGTATACCGTTGTAATCGGGCGAGTTTCTACTTTCAGATGCCACAGAAATTTTGCGGATTGGTCGATCCGTTCGCGAGATGTGGCAGTTTGGAAGTAAGAAACGCTTGAGAAACTGAAAATTTTCGCAGTTCTGATGCTCGAAACGAATAACTAGAACGGCCTAGGGGAAAAGTACGCATACCGTTGTAATCGAGCGAGTTTCTACTTTCAGATGCAACAGAAATTTTGCGGATTGGTCAATCCGTTCGCGAGATATGGCAGTTTGGAGGTAAGAAACGCTTGAGAAACTCAACATTTTCGCAGTTCTGATACTCGAAACGAATAACTAGAACGGCCTAGGGGAAAAGTACGCATACTGTTGTAATCGGGCGAGTTTCTACTTTCAGATGCAACAGAAATTTTGCGGATTGGTCAATCCGTTCGCGAGATATGGCAGTTTGGAAGTAAGAAACGCTTGAGAAACTCAAAGTTTTCGCAGTTCTGATGCTCGAAACGAATAACTAGAACGGCCTAGGGGAAAAGTACGCATACCGTTGTAATCGGGCGAGTTTCTACTTTCAGATGCAACAGAAATTTTGCGGATTGGTCAATCCGTGCGCGAGATATGGCAGTTTGGAGGTAAGAAACGCTTGAGAAACTCAAAATTTTCACAGTTCCGATGCTCGAAACGAATAACTAGAACGGCCCAGGGGAAAAGTACGCATACCGTTGTAATCGGGCGAGTTTCTACTTTCAGATGCAACAGAAATTTTGCGGATTGTTCAATCCGTTCGCGAGATATGGCAGTTTGGAGGTAAGAAACGATTGAGAAACTCAAAATTTTCGCAGTTCTGATGCTCGAAACGAATAACTAGAACGGACTAGGGGAAAAGTACGCATACCGTTGTAATCGGGCGAGTTTCTACTTTCAGATGCAACAGAAATTTTGCGGATTGGTCAATCCGTTCGCGAGATATGGCAGTTTGGAGGTAAGAAACGCTTGAGAAACTCAAAATTTTCGCAGTTCTGATGCTCGAAACGAACAACTAGAACGGCCTAGGGGAAAAGTACACATACCGTTGTAATCGGGCGAGTTACTACTTTCAGGTGCGACAGAAATTTTGCGGATTGGTCAATTCCTTTCGCGAGATATGGCAGTTTGGAGGTAAGAAACGCTTGAGAAACTCAAAATTTTCGCAGTTCTCATGCTCGAAACGAATAACTACAACGGCCTAGGGGAAAAGTACTCATACCGTTGTAATCGGGCTAGTTTCTACTTTCAGATGCAACAGAAATTTTGCGGATTGGTCAATCCGTTCGCGAGATATGGCAGTTTGGAGGTAAGAAACACTTGAGAAACTCAAAATTTTCGCAGTTCTGATGCTCGACAAGCATAACTAGAACGGTCTAGGGGAAAAGTACGCATACCGTTGTAATTGGGCGAGTTTCTACTTTCAGATGCAACAGAAATTTTGCGGATTGTTCAATCCGTTCGCGAGATATGGCAGTTTGGAGGTAAGAAACGCTTGAGAAACTCAACATTTTCGCAGTTCTGATGCTCGAAACGAATAACTAGAACGGCCTAGGGGAAAAATACGCATACTGTTGTAATCGGGCGAGTTTCTACTTTCAGATGCAACAGAAATTTTGCGGATTGGTCAATCCGTTCGCGAGATATGGCAGTTTGGAGGTAAGGAACGCTTGAGAAACTCAAAATTTTCGCAGTCCTGATGCTCGAAACGAGTAACTAGAACGGCCTAGGGGAAAAGTACACATACCGTTGTAATCGGGCGAGTTTCTACTTTCAGATGCAACGAAATTTTGCGGATTGGTCAATCCGTTCGCGAGATATGGCAGTTTGGAGGTAAGAAACGCTTGAGAAACTCAAAATTTTCGCAGTTCTGATGCTCGAAACTAATAACTAGAACGGCCTAGGGGAAAAGTACGCATACCGTTGTAATCGGGCGAGTTTCTACTTTCAGATGCAACAGAAATTTTGCGGATTGGTCAATCCGTTCGCGAGATATGGCAGTTTGGAGGTAAGGAACGCTTGAGAAACTCAAAATTTTCGCAGTCCTGATGCTCGAAACGAGTAACTAGAACGGCCTAGGGGAAAAGTACACATACCGTTGTAATCGGGCGAGTTTCTACTTTCAGATGCAACGAAATTTTGCGGATTGGTCAATCCGTTCGCGAGATATGGCAGTTTGGAGGTAAGAAACGCTTGAGAAACTCAAAATTTTCGCAGTTCTGATGCTCGAAACTAATAACTAGAACGGCCTAGGGGAAAAGTACGCATACCGTTGTAATCGGGCGAGTTTCTACTTTCAGATGCAACAGAAATTTTGCGGATTGGTCAATCCGTTCGCGAGATATGGCAGTTTGGAAGTAAGAAACGCTCTAGAAACTCAAAATTTTCGCAGTTCTGATGCTCGACAAGCATAACTAGAACGGCCTAGGGGAAAAGTACGCACACCGTTGTAATCGGGCGAGTTTCTACTTTCAGATGCAACAGAAATTTTGCGGATTGGTCAATCCGTTCGCGAGGTATGGCAGTTTGGAGGTAAGAAACGCTTGAGAAATTCAAAATTTTCGCAGTTCTGATGCTAGAAACGAATAACTAGAACGGACTAGGGGAAAAGTACGCATACAGTTGTAATCGGGCGAGTTTCTACTTTCAGATGCAACAGAAATTTTGCGGATTGGTCAATCCGTTCGCGAGATATGGCAGTTTGGAGGTAAGAAACGCTTGAGAATCTCAAAATTTTCGCAGTTCTGATGCTCGAAACGAACAACTAGAACGGCTTGGGGAAAAGTACGCATACCGTTGTAATCGGGCGAGTTTCTGCTTTCAGATGCATCAGAAATTTTGCGGATTGGTCAATCCGTTCGCGATATGTGGCAGTTTGTAGGTAAGAAACGCTTGAGAAACTCAAAATTTTCGCAGTTCTGATGCTGGAAACGAATAACTAGAACGGCCTAGGGGAAAAGTACGCATACCGTTGTAATCGGGCGAGTTTCTACCTTCAGATGCAACAGAAATTTTGCGGATTGGTCAATCCGTTCGCGAGATATGGCAGTTTGGAAGTAAGAAACGCTTGAGAAACTCAAAATTTTCGCAGTTCTGATGCTCGAAACGAATAACTAGAACGGCCTAGGGGAAAAGTACGCATACCGTTGTAATCGGGCGAGTTTCTACTTTCAGATGCAACAGAAATTTTGCGGATTGGTCAATCCGTTCGCGAGATGTGGCAGTTTGTATGTAAGAAACGCTTGAGAAACTCAAAATTTTCGCAGTTCTAATGCTCGAAACGAATAACTAGAACGGTCTAGGGGAAAAGTACGCACACCGTTGTAATCGGGCGAGTTTCTACCTTCAGATGCAACAGAAATTTTGCGGATTGGTCAATCCGTTCGCGAGATATGGCAGTTTGGAAGTAAGAAACGCTTGAGAAGCTCAAAATTTTCGCATTTCTGATGCTCGAAACGAATAACTAGAACGGCCTAGGGGAAAAGTACGCATACCGTTGTAATCGGGCGAGTTTCTACTTTCAGATGCAGCAGAAATTTTGCGGATTGGTCAATCCGTTCGCGAGATGTGGCAGTTTGTAGGTAAGAAACGCTTGAGAAACTCAAAATTTTCGCAGTTCTGATGCTCGAAACGAATAACTAGAACGGCCTAGGGGAAAAGTACGCATACCGTTGTAATCGGGCGAGTTTCTACCTTCAGATGCAAAAGAAATTTTGCGGATTGGTCAATCCGTTCGCGAGATGTGGCAGCTTGGAAGTAAGAAACGCTTGAGAAACTCAAAATTTTCGCAGTTCTGATGCTCGAAACGAATAACTAGAACGGCCTAGGGGAAAAGTACGCATCCAGTTGTAATCGGGCGAGTTTCTACTTTCAGATGCAACAGAAATTTTGCGGATTGGCCAATCCGTTCGCGAGATATGGCAGTTTGGTGGTAAGAAACGCTCGAGAAACTCAAAATTTTCGCAGTTCTGATGCTCGACAAGCATAACTAGAACGGCCTAGGGGAAAAGTACCTATACCGTTGTAATCGGGCGAGTTTCTACTTTCAGATGCAACAGAAATTTTGCGGATTGGTCAATCCGTTCGCGAGATGTGGCAGTTTGGAAGTAAGAAACGCTTGAGAAACTCTAAATTTTCGCAGTTCTGATGCTCGAAACGAATAACTAGAACGGCCTAGGGGGAATGTACGCATACCGTTGTAATCGGGCGAGTTTCTACTTTCAGATGCAACAGAAATTTTGCGGATTGGTCAATCCGTTCGCGAGATGTGGCAGTTTGTAGGTAAGAAACGCTTGAGAAACTCAAAATTTTCGCAGTTCTGGTGCTCGAAACGAATAACTAGAACGGCCTCGGTGAAAAGTACGTATACCGTTGTAATCGGGCGAGTTTCTACTTTCAGATGCAACAGAAATTTTGCGGATTGGTCGATCCGTTCGCGAGATGTGGCAGTTTGGAAGTAAGAAACGCTTGAGAAACTGAAAATTTTCGCAGTTCTGATGCTCGAATCGAATAACTAGAACGGCCTAGGGGAAAAGTACGCATACCGTTGTAATCGAGCGAGTTTCTACTTTCAGATGCAACAGAAATTTTGCGGATTGGTCAATCCGTTCGCGAGATATGGCAGTTTGGAGGTAAGAAGCGCTTGAGAAACTCAACATTTTCGCAGTTCTGATACTCGAAACGAATAACTAGAACGGCCTAGGGGAAAAGTACGCATACTGTTGTAATCGGGCGAGTTTCTACTTTCAGATGCAACAGAAATTTTGCGGATTGGTCCATCCGTTCGCGAGATATGGCAGTTTGGAGTAAGAAACGCTTGAGAAACTCAAAGTTTTCGCAGTTCTGATGCTCGAAACGAATAACTAGAACGGCCTTGGGGAAAAGTACGCATACCGTTCTAATCGGGCGAGTTTCTACTTTCAGATGCAACAGAAATTTTGCGGATTGGTCAATCCGTGCGCGAGATATGGCAGTTTGGAGGTAAGAAACGCTTGAGAAACTCAAAATTTTCACAGTTCCGATGCTCGAAACGAATAACTAGAACGGCCCAGGGGAAAAGTACGCATACCGTTGTAATCGGGCGAGTTTCTACTTTCAGATGCAACAGAAATTTTGCGGATTGGTCAATCCGTTCGCGAGATATGGCAGTTTGGAGGTAAGAAACGATTGAGAAACTCAAAATTTTCGCAGTTCTGATGCTCGAAACGAACAACTAGAACGGCCTAGGGGAAAAGTACACATACCGTTGTAATCGGGCGAGTTACTACTTTCAGATGCGACAGAAATTTTGCGGATTGGTCAATTCCTTTCGCGAGATATGGCAGTTTGGAGGTAAGAAACGCTTGAGAAACTCAAAATTTTCGCAGTTCTCATGCTCGAAACGAATAACTACAACGGCCTAGGGAAAAGTACTCATACCTTTGTAATCGGGCTAGTTTCTACTTTCAGATGCCACAGAAATTTTGCGGATTGGTCAATCCGTTCGCGAGATATGGCAGTTTGGAGGTAAGAAACACTTGAGAAACTCAAAATTTTCGCAGTTCTGATGCTCGACAAGCATAACTAGAACGGTCTAGGGGAAAAGTACGCATACCGTTGTAATTGGGCGAGTTTCTACTTTCAGATGCAACAGAAATTTTGCGGATTGGTCAATCCGTTCGCGAGATATGGCAGTTTGGAGGTAAGAAACGCTTGAGAATCTCAAAATTTTCGCAGTTCTGATGCTCGAAACGAACAACTAGAACGGCCTAGGGGAAAAGTACACATACCGTTGTAATCGGGCGAGTTACTACTTTCAGATGCAACAGAAATTTTGCGGATTGGTCAATCCGTTCGCGAGATATGGCAGTTTGGATGTAAGAAACGCTTGAGAAACTCAAAATTTTCGCAGTTCTCATGCTCGAAACGAATAACTAGAACGGTCTAGGGAAAAGTACGCACACCGTTGTAATCGGGCGAGTTTCTACCTTCAGATGCAACAGAAATTTTGCGGATTGGTCAATCCGTTCGCGAGATATGGCAGTTTGGAAGTAAGAAACGCTTGAGAAGCTCAAAATTTTCGCAGTTCTGATGCTCGAAACGAATAACTAGAACGGCCTAGGGGAAAAGTACGCATACCGTTGTAATCGGGCGAGTTTCTACTTTCAGATGCAGCAGAAATTTTGCGGATTGGTCAATCCGTTCGCGAGATGTGGCAGTTTGTAGGTAAGAAACGCTTGAGAAACTCAAAATTTTCGCAGTTCTGATGCTCGAAACGAATAACTAGAACGGCCTAGGGGAAAAGTACGCATACCGTTGTAATCGGGCGAGTTTCTACCTTCAGATGCAAAAGAAATTTTGCGGATTGGTCAATCCGTTCGCGAGATGTGGCAGCTTGGAAGTAAGAAACGCTTGAGAAACTCAAAATTTTCGCAGTTCTGATGCTCGAAACGAATAACTAGAACGGCCTAGGGGAAAAGTACGCATCCAGTTGTAATCGGGCGAGTTTCTACTTTCAGATGCAACAGAAATTTTGCGGATTGGCCAATCCGTTCGCGAGATATGGCAGTTTGGAGGTAAGAAACGCTCGAGAAACTCAAAATTTTCGCAGTTCTGATGCTCGACAAGCATAACTAGAACGGCCTAGGGGAAAAGTACCTATACCGTTGTAATCGGGCGAGTTTCTACTTTCAGATGCAACAGAAATTTTGCGGATTGGTCAATCCGTTCGCGAGATGTGGCAGTTTGGAAGTAAGAAACGCTTGAGAAACTCTAAATTTTCGCAGTTCTGATGCTCGAAACGAATAACTAGAACGGCCTAGGGGGAATGTACGCATACCGTTGTAATCGGGCGAGTTTCTACTTTCAGATGCAACAGAAATTTTGCGGATTGGTCAATCCGTTCGCGAGATGTGGCAGTTTGTAGGTAAGAAACGCTTGAGAAACTCAAAATTTTCGCAGTTCTGATGCTCGAAACGAATAACTAGAACGGCCTAGGGGAAAAGTACGTATACCGTTGTAATCGGGAGAGTTTCTACTTTCAGATGCAACAGAAATTTTGCGGATGTGTCAATCCGTTCGCGAGATATGGCAGTTTGGAGGTAAGAAACGCTTGAGAAACTCAAAATTTTCGCAGTTCTGGTGCTCGAAACGAATAACTAGAACGGCCTCGGTGAAAAGTACGTATACCGTTGTAATCGGGCGAGTTTCTACTTTCAGATGCAACAGAAATTTTGCGGATTGGTCGATCCGTTCGCGAGATGTGGCAGTTTGGAAGTAAGAAACGCTTGAGAAACTGAAAATTTTCGCAGTTCTGATGCTCGAAACGAATAACTAGAACGGCCTAGGGGAAAAGTACGCATACCGTTGTAATCGAGCGAGTTTCTACTTTCAGATGCAACAGAAATTTTGCGGATTGGTCAATCCGTTCGCGAGATATGGCAGTTTGGAGGTAAGAAACGCTTGAGAAACTCAACATTTTCGCAGTTCTGATACTCGAAACGAATAACTAGAACGGCCTAGGGGAAAAGTACGCATACTGTTGTAATCGGGCGAGTTTCTACTTTCAGATGCAACAGAAATTTTGCGGATTGGTCAATCCGTTCGCGAGATATGGCAGTTTGGAAGTAAGAAACGCTTGAGAAACTCAAAGTTTTCGCAGTTCTGATGCTCGAAACGAATAACTAGAACGGCCTAGGGGAAAAGTACGCATACCGTTGTAATCGGGCGAGTTTCTACTTTCAGATGCAACAGAAATTTTGCGGATTGGTCAATCCGTGCGCGAGATATGGCAGTTTGGAGGTAAGAAACGCTTGAGAAACTCAAAATTTTCACAGTTCCGATGCTCGAAACGAATAACTAGAACGGCCCAGGGGAAAAGTACGCATACCGTTGTAATCGGGCGAGTTTCTACTTTCAGATGCAACAGAAATTTTGCGGATTGTTCAATCCGTTCGCGAGATATGGCAGTTTGGAGGTAAGAAACGATTGAGAAACTCAAAATTTTCGCAGTTCTGATGCTCGAAACGAATAACTAGAACGGACTAGGGGAAAAGTACGCATACCGTTGTAATCGGGCGAGTTTCTACTTTCAGATGCAACAGAAATTTTGCGGAGTGGTCAATCGGTTCGCGAGATGTGGCAGTTTGGAGGTAAGAAACGCTTGAGAAACTCAAAATTTTCGCAGTTCTGATGCTCGAAACGAATAACTAGAACGGCCTAGGGGAAAAGTACGTATACCGTTGTAATCGGGAGAGTTTCTACTTTCAGATGCAACAGAAATTTTGCGGATGGGTCAATCCGTTCGCGAGATATGGCAGTTTGGAGGTAAGAAACGCTTGAGAAACTCAAAATTTTCGCAGTTCTGGTGCTCGAAACGAATAACTAGAACGGCCTCGGTGATAAGTACGTATACCGTTGTAATCGGGCGAGTTTCTACTTTCAGATGCAACAGAAATTTTGCGGATTGGTCGATCCGTTCGCGAGATGTGGCAGTTTGGAAGTAAGAAACGCTTGAGAAACTGAAAATTTTCGCAGTTCTGATGCTCGAAACGAATAACTAGAACGGCCTAGGGGAAAAGTACGCATACCGTTGTAATCGAGCGAGTTTCTACTTTCAGATGCAACAGAAATTTTGCGGATTGGTCAATCCGTTCGCGAGATATGGCAGTTTGGAGGTAAGAAACGCTTGAGAAACTCAACATTTTCGCAGTTCTGATACTCGAAACGAATAACTAGAACGGCCTAGGGGAAAAGTACGCATACTGTTGTAATCGGGCGAGTTTCTACTTTCAGATGCAACAGAAATTTTGCGGATTGGTCAATCCGTTCGCGAGATATGGCAGTTTGGAAGTAAGAAACGCTTGAGAAACTCAAAGTTTTCGCAGTTCTGATGCTCGAAACGAATAACTAGAACGGCCTAGGGGAAAAGTACGCATACCGTTGTAATCGGGCGAGTTTCTACTTTCAGATGCAACAGAAATTTTGCGGATTGGTCAATCCGTGCGCGAGATATGGCAGTTTGGAGGTAAGAAACGCTTGAGAAACTCAAAATTTTCACAGTTCCGATGCTCGAAACGAATAACTAGAACGGCCCAGGGGAAAAGTACGCATACCGTTGTAATCGGGCGAGTTTCTACTTTCAGATGCAACAGAAATTTTGCGGATTGTTCAATCCGTTCGCGAGATATGGCAGTTTGGAGGTAAGAAACGATTGAGAAACTCAAAATTTTCGCAGTTCTGATGCTCGAAACGAATAACTAGAACGGACTAGGGGAAAAGTACGCATACCGTTGTAATCGGGCGAGTTTCTACTTTCAGATGCAACAGAAATTTTGCGGATTGGTCAATCCGTTCGCGAGATATGGCAGTTTGGAGGTAAGAAACGCTTGAGAAACTCAAAATTTTCGCAGTTCTGATGCTCGAAACGAACAACTAGAACGGCCTAGGGGAAAAGTACACATACCGTTGTAATCGGGCGAGTTACTACTTTCAGGTGCGACAGAAATTTTGCGGATTGGTCAATTCCTTTCGCGAGATATGGCAGTTTGGAGGTAAGAAACGCTTGAGAAACTCAAAATTTTCGCAGTTCTCATGCTCGAAACGAATAACTACAACGGCCTAGGGGAAAAGTACTCATACCGTTGTAATCGGGCTAGTTTCTACTTTCAGATGCAACAGAAATTTTGCGGATTGGTCAATCCGTTCGCGAGATATGGCAGTTTGGAGGTAAGAAACACTTGAGAAACTCAAAATTTTCGCAGTTCTGATGCTCGACAAGCATAACTAGAACGGTCTAGGGGAAAAGTACGCACACCGTTGTAATCGGGCGAGTTTCTACTTTCAGATGCAACAGAAATTTTGCGGATTGTTCAATCCGTTCGCGAGATATGGCAGTTTGGAGGTAAGAAACGCTTGAGAAACTCAACATTTTCGCAGTTCTGATGCTCGAAACGAATAACTAGAACGGCCTAGGGGAAAAATACGCATACTGTTGTAATCGGGCGAGTTTCTACTTTCAGATGCAACAGAAATTTTGCGGATTGGTCAATCCGTTCGCGAGATATGGCAGTTTGGAGGTAAGGAACGCTTGAGAAACTCAAAATTTTCGCAGTCCTGATGCTCGAAACGAGTAACTAGAACGGCCTAGGGGAAAAGTACACATACCGTTGTAATGGGGCGAGTTTCTACTTTCAGATGCAACAGAAATTTTGCGGATTGGTCAATCCGTTCGCGAGATGTGGCAGTTTGGAAGTAAGAAACGCTTGAGAAACTCTAAATTTTCGCAGTTCTGATGCTCGAAACGAATAACTAGAACGGCCTAGGGGGAATGTACGCATACCGTTGTAATCGGGCGAGTTTCTACTTTCAGATGCAACAGAAATTTTGCGGATTGGTCAATCCGTTCGCGAGATGTGGCAGTTTGTAGGTAAGAAACGCTTGAGAAACTCAAAATTTTCGCAGTTCTGGTGCTCGAAACGAATAACTAGAACGGCCTAGGGGAAAAGTACGTATACCGTTGTAATCGGGAGAGTTTCTACTTTCAGATGCAACAGAAATTTTGCGGATGGGTCAATCCGTTCGCGAGATATGGCAGTTTGGAGGTAAGAAACGCTTGAGAAACTCAAAATTTTCGCAGTTCTGGTGCTCGAAACGAATAACTAGAACGGCCTCGGTGAAAAGTACGTATACCGTTGTAATCGGGCGAGTTTCTACTTTCAGATGCAACAGAAATTTTGCGGATTGGTCGATCCGTTCGCGAGATGTGGCAGTTTGGAAGTAAGAAACGCTTGAGAAACTGAAAATTTTCGCAGTTCTGATGCTCGAAACGAATAACTAGAACGGCCTAGGGGAAAAGTACGCATACCGTTGTAATCGAGCGAGTTTCTACTTTCAGATGCAACAGAAATTTTGCGGATTGGTCAATCCGTTCGCGAGATATGGCAGTTTGGAGGTAAGAAACGCTTGAGAAACTCAACATTTTCGCAGTTCTGATACTCGAAACGAATAACTAGAACGGCCTAGGGGAAAAGTACGCATACTGTTGTAATCGGGCGAGTTTCTACTTTCAGATGCAACAGAAATTTTGCGGATTGGTCAATCCGTTCGCGAGATATGGCAGTTTGGAAGTAAGAAACGCTTGAGAAACTCAAGGTTTTCGCAGTTCTGATGCTCGAAACGAATAACTAGAACGGCCTAGGGGAAAAGTACGCATACCGTTGTAATCGGGCGAGTTTCTACTTTCAGATGCAACAGAAATTTTGCGGATTGGTCAATCCGTGCGCGAGATATGGCAGTTTGGAGGTAAGAAACGCTTGAGAAACTCAAAATTTTCACAGTTCCGATGCTCGAAACGAATAACTAGAACGGCCCAGGGGAAAAGTACGCATACCGTTGTAATCGGGCGAGTTTCTACTTTCAGATGCAACAGAAATTTTGCGGATTGTTCAATCCGTTCGCGAGATATGGCAGTTTGGAGGTAAGAAACGATTGAGAAACTCAAAATTTTCGCAGTTCTGATGCTCGAAACGAATAACTAGAACGGACTAGGGGAAAAGTACGCATACCGTTGTAATCGGGCGAGTTTCTACTTTCAGATGCAACAGAAATTTTGCGGATTGGTCAATCGGTTCGCGAGATGTGGCAGTTTGGAGGTAAGAAACGCTTGAGAAACTCAAAATTTTCGCAGTTCTGATGCTCGAAACGAATAACTAGAACGGCCTAGGGGAAAAGTACG
Organism: Ptiloglossa arizonensis; assembly: GCF_051014685.1. Classification (NCBI taxonomy): domain Eukaryota; kingdom Metazoa; phylum Arthropoda; class Insecta; order Hymenoptera; family Colletidae; genus Ptiloglossa; species Ptiloglossa arizonensis. The sequence continues at coordinate 2,254,973 of NW_027478386.1, forward strand.
TATACCGTTGTAATCGGGAGAGTTTCTACTTTCAGATGCAACAGAAATTTTGCGGATGGGTCAATCCGTTCGCGAGATATGGCAGTTTGGAGGTAAGAAACGCTTGAGAAACTCAAAATTTTCGCAGTTCTGGTGCTCGAAACGAATAACTAGAACGGCCTCGGTGAAAAGTACGTATACCGTTGTAATCGGGCGAGTTTCTACTTTCAGATGCAACAGAAATTTTGCGGATTGGTCGATCCGTTCGCGAGATGTGGCAGTTTGGAAGTAAGAAACGCTTGAGAAACTGAAAATTTTCGCAGTTCTGATGCTCGAAACGAATAACTAGAACGGCCTAGGGGAAAAGTACGCATACCGTTGTAATCGAGCGAGTTTCTACTTTCAGATGCAACAGAAATTTTGCGGATTGGTCAATCCGTTCGCGAGATATGGCAGTTTGGAGGTAAGAAACGCTTGAGAAACTCAACATTTTCGCAGTTCTGATACTCGAAACGAATAACTAGAACGGCCTAGGGGAAAAGTACGCATACTGTTGTAATCGGGCGAGTTTCTACTTTCAGATGCAACAGAAATTTTGCGGATTGGTCAATCCGTTCGCGAGATATGGCAGTTTGGAAGTAAGAAACGCTTGAGAAACTCAAAGTTTTCGCAGTTCTGATGCTCGAAACGAATAACTAGAACGGCCTAGGGGAAAAGTACGCATACCGTTGTAATCGGGCGAGTTTCTACTTTCAGATGCAACAGAAATTTTGCGGATTGGTCAATCCGTGCGCGAGATATGGCAGTTTGGAGGTAAGAAACGCTTGAGAAACTCAAAATTTTCACAGTTCCGATGCTCGAAACGAATAACTAGAACGGCCCAGGGGAAAAGTACGCATACCGTTGTAATCGGGCGAGTTTCTACTTTCAGATGCAACAGAAATTTTGCGGATTTTTCAATCCGTTCGCGAGATATGGCAGTTTGGAGGTAAGAAACGATTGAGAAACTCAAAATTTTCGCAGTTCTGATGCTCGAAACGAATAACTAGAACGGACTAGGGGAAAAGTACGCATACCGTTGTAATCGGGCGAGTTTCTACTTTCAGATGCAACAGAAATTTTGCGGATTGGTCAATCCGTTCGCGAGATATGGCAGTTTGGAGGTAAGAAACGCTTGAGAAACTCAAAATTTTCGCAGTTCTGATGCTCGAAACGAACAACTAGAACGGCCTAGGGGAAAAGTACACATACCGTTGTAATCGGGCGAGTTTCTACTTTCAGATGCAACGAAATTTTGCGGATTGGTCAATCCGTTCGCGAGATATGGCAGTTTGGAGGTAAGAAACGCTTGAGAAACTCAAAATTTTCGCAGTTCTGATGCTCGAAACTAATAACTAGAACGGCCTAGGGGAAAAGTACGCATACCGTTGTAATCGGGCGAGTTTCTACTTTCAGATGCAACAGAAATTTTGCGGATTGGTCAATCCGTTCGCGAGATATGGCAGTTTGGAGGTAAGAAACGCTTGAGAAACTCAAAATTTTCACAGTTCTGATGCTCGAAACGAATAACCAGAACGGCCTAGGGGAAAAGTACGCATACTGTTGTAATCGGGCGAGTTTCTACTTTCAGATGCAACAGAAATTTTGCGGATTGGTCAATCCGTTCGCGAGATATGGCAGTTTGGAAGTAAGAAACGCTTGAGAAACTCAAAGTTTTCGCAGTTCTGATGCTCGAAACGAATAACTAGAACGGCCTAGGGGAAAAGTACGCATACCGTTGTAATCGGGCGAGTTTCTACTTTCAGATGCAACAGAAATTTTGCGGATTGGTCAATCCGTGCGCGAGATATGGCAGTTTGGAGGTAAGAAACGCTTGAGAAACTCAAAATTTTCACAGTTCCGATGCTCGAAACGAATAACTAGAACGGCCCAGGGGAAAAGTACGCATACCGTTGTAATCGGGCGAGTTTCTACTTTCAGATGCAACAGAAATTTTGCGGATTGTTCAATCCGTTCGCGAGATATGGCAGTTTGGAGGTAAGAAACGATTGAGAAACTCAAAATTTTCGCAGTTCTGATGCTCGAAACGAATAACTAGAACGGACTAGGGGAAAAGTACGCATACCGTTGTAATCGGGCGAGTTTCTACTTTCAGATGCAACAGAAATTTTGCGGATTGGTCAATCCGTTCGCGAGATATGGCAGTTTGGAGGTAAGAAACGCTTGAGAAACTCAAAATTTTCGCAGTTCTGATGCTCGAAACTAATAACTAGAACGGCCTAGGGGAAAAGTACGCATACCGTTGTAATCGGGCGAGTTTCTACTTTCAGATGCAACAGAAATTTTGCGGATTGGTCAATCCGTTCGCGAGATATGGCAGTTTGGAGGTAAGAAACGCTTGAGAAACTCAAAATTTTCACAGTTCTGATGCTCGAAACGAATAACCAGAACGGCCTAGAGGAAAAGTACGCACAGTGCTGTAATCGGGCGAGTTTCTACTTTCAGATGCAACAGAAATTTTGCGGATTGGTCAATCCGTTCGCGAGATATGGCAGTTTGGAGGTAAGAAACGCTCTAGAAACTCAAAATTTTCGCAGTTCTGATGCTCGACAAGCATAACTAGAACGGCCTAGGGGAAAAGTACGCACACCGTTGTAATCGGGCGAGTTTCTACTTTCAGATGCAACAGAAATTTTGCGGATTGGTCAATCCGTTCGCGAGGTATGGCAGTTTGGAGGTAAGAAACGCTTGAGAAATTCAAAATTTTCGCAGTTCTGATGCTAGAAACGAATAACTAGAACGGACTAGGGGAAAAGTACGCATACAGTTGTAATCGGGCGAGTTTCTACTTTCAGATGCAACAGAAATTTTGCGGATTGGTCAATCCGTTCGCGAGATATGGCAGTTTGGAGGTAAGAAACGCTTGAGAATCTCAAAATTTTCGCAGTTCTGATGCTCGAAACGAACAACTAGAACGGCCTAGGGGAAAAGTACGCATACCGTTGTAATCGGGCGAGTTTCTGCTTTCAGATGCATCAGAAATTTTGCGGATTGGTCAATCCGTTCGCGATATGTGGCAGTTTGTAGGTAAGAAACGCTTGAGAAACTCAAAATTTTCGCAGTTCTGATGCTGGAAACGAATAACTAGAACGGCCTAGGGGAAAAGTACGCATACCGTTGTAATCGGGCGAGTTTCTACCTTCAGATGCAACAGAAATTTTGCGGATTGGTCAATCCGTTCGCGAGATATGGCAGTTTGGAAGTAAGAAACGCTTGAGAAACTCAAAATTTTCGCAGTTCTGATGCTCGAAACGAATAACTAGAACGGCCTAGGGGAAAAGTACGCATACCGTTGTAATCGGGCGAGTTTCTACTTTCAGATGCAACAGAAATTTTGCGGATTGGTCAATCCGTTCGCGAGATGTGGCAGTTTGTATGTAAGAAACGCTTGAGAAACTCAAAATTTTCGCAGTTCTAATGCTCGAAACGAATAACTAGAACGGTCTAGGGGAAAAGTACGCACACCGTTGTAATCGGGCGAGTTTCTACCTTCAGATGCAACAGAAATTTTGCGGATTGGTCAATCCGTTCGCGAGATATGGCAGTTTGGAAGTAAGAAACGCTTGAGAAGCTCAAAATTTTCGCATTTCTGATGCTCGAAACGAATAACTAGAACGGCCTAGGGGAAAAGTACGCATACCGTTGTAATCGGGCGAGTTTCTACTTTCAGATGCAGCAGAAATTTTGCGGATTGGTCAATCCGTTCGCGAGATGTGGCAGTTTGTATGTAAGAAACGCTTGAGAAACTCAAAATTTTCGCAGTTCTAATGCTCGAAACGAATAACTAGAACGGTCTAGGGGAAAAGTACGCACACCGTTGTAATCGGGCGAGTTTCTACCTTCAGATGCAACAGAAATTTTGCGGATTGGTCAATCCGTTCGCGAGATATGACAGTTTGGAAGTAAGAAACGCTTGAGAAGCTCAAAATTTTCGCATTTCTGATGCTCGAAACGAATAACTAGAACGGCCTAGGGGAAAAGTACGCATACCGTTGTAATCGGGCGAGTTTCTACTTTCAGATGCAACAGAAATTTTGCGGATTGGTCAATCCGTTCGCGAGATATGGCAGTTTGGAGGTAAGAAACGCTTGAGAAACTCAAAATTTTCGCAGTTCTGATGCTCGAAACGAACAACTAGAACGGCCTAGGGGAAAAGTACACATACCGTTGTAATCGGGCGAGTTACTACTTTCAGATGCGACAGAAATTTTGCGGATTGGTCAATTCCTTTCGCGAGATATGGCAGTTTGGAGGTAAGAAACGCTTGAGAAACTCAAAATTTTCGCAGTTCTCATGCTCGAAACGAATAACTACAACGGCCTAGGGGAAAAGTACTCATACCGTTGTAATCGGGCTAGTTTCTACTTTCAGATGCAACAGAAATTTTGCGGATTGGTCAATCCGTTCGCGAGATATGGCAGTTTGGAGGTAAGAAACACTTGAGAAACTCAAAATTTTCGCAGTTCTGATGCTCGACAAGCATAACTGGAACGGTCTAGGGGAAAAGTACGCATACCGTTGTAAGTGGGCGAGTTTCTACTTTCAGATGCAACAGAAATTTTGCGGATTGTTCAATCCGTTCGCGAGATATGGCAGTTTGGAGGTAAGAAACGCTTGAGAAACTCAACATTTTCGCAGTTCTGATGCTCGAAACGAATAACTAGAACGGCCTAGGGGAAAAATACGCATACTGTTGTAATCGGGCGAGTTTCTACTTTCAGATGCAACAGAAATTTTGCGGATTGGTCAATCCGTTCGCGAGATATGGCAGTTTGGAGGTAAGGAACGCTTGAGAAACTCAAAATTTTCGCAGTCCTGATGCTCGAAACGAGTAACTAGAACGGCCTAGGGGAAAAGTACACATACCGTTGTAATCGGGCGAGTTTCTACTTTCAGATGCAACGAAATTTTGCGGATTGGTCAATCCGTTCGCGAGATATGGCAGTTTGGAGGTAAGAAACGCTTGAGAAACTCAAAATTTTCGCAGTTCTGATGCTCGAAACTAATAACTAGAACGGCCTAGGGGAAAAGTACGCATACCGTTGTAATCGGGCGAGTTTCTACTTTCAGATGCAACAGAAATTTTGCGGATTGGTCAATCCGTTCGCGAGATATGGCAGTTTGGAGGTAAGAAACGCTTGAGAAACTCAAAATTTTCACAGTTGTGATGCTCGAAACGAATAACCAGAACGGCCTAGAGGAAAAGTACGCATAGTGCTGTAATCGGGCGAGTTTCTACTTTCAGATGCAACAGAAATTTTGCGGATTGTTCAATCCGTTCGCGAGATATGGCAGTTTGGAGGTAAGAAACGCTCTAGAAACTCAAAATTTTCGCAGTTCTGATGCTCGACAAGCATAACTAGAACGGCCTAGGGGAAAAGTACGCACACCGTTGTAATCGGGCGAGTTTCTACTTTCAGATGCAACAGAAATTTTGCGGATTGGTCAATCCGTTCGCGAGGTATGGCAGTTTGGAGGTAAGAAACGCTTGAGAAATTCAAAATTTTCGCAGTTCTGATGCTAGAAACGAATAACTAGAACGGACTAGGGGAAAAGTACGCATACAGTTGTAATCGGGCGAGTTTCTACTTTCAGATGCAACAGAAATTTTGCGGATTGGTCAATCCGTTCGCGAGATATGGCAGTTTGGAGGTAAGAAACGCTTGAGAATCTCAAAATTTTCGCAGTTCTGATGCTCGAAACGAACAACTAGAACGGCCTAGGGGAAAAGTACGCATACCGTTGTAATCGGGCGAGTTTCTGCTTTCAGATGCATCAGAAATTTTGCGGATTGGTCAATCCGTTCGCGATATGTGGCAGTTTGTAGGTAAGAAACGCTTGAGAAACTCAAAATTTTCGCAGTTCTGATGCTGGAAACGAATAACTAGAACGGCCTAGGGGAAAAGTACGCATACCGTTGTAATCGGGCGAGTTTCTACCTTCAGATGCAACAGAAATTTTGCGGATTGGTCAATCCGTTCGCGAGGTATGGCAGTTTGGAGGTAAGAAACGCTTGAGAAATTCAAAATTTTCGCAGTTCTGATGCTCGAAACGAATAACTAGAACGGCCTAGGGGAAAAATACGCATACTGTTGTAATCGGGCGAGTTTCTACTTTCAGATGCAACAGAAATTTTGCGGATTGGTCAATCCGTTCGCGAGATATGGCAGTTTGGAGGTAAGGAACGCTTGAGAAACTCAAAATTTTCGCAGTCCTGATGCTCGAAACGAGTAACTAGAACGGCCTAGGGGAAAAGTACACATACCGTTGTAATCGGGCGAGTTTCTACTTTCAGATGCAACGAAATTTTGCGGATTGGTCAATCCGTTCGCGAGATATGGCAGTTTGGAGGTAAGAAACGCTTGAGAAACTCAAAATTTTCGCAGTTCTGATGCTCGAAACTAATAACTAGAACGGCCTAGGGGAAAAGTACGCATACCGTTGTAATCGGGCGAGTTTCTACTTTCAGATGCAACAGAAATTTTGCGGATTGGTCAATCCGTTCGCGAGATATGGCAGTTTGGAGGTAAGAAACGCTTGAGAAACTCAAAATTTTCACAGTTCTGATGCTCGAAACGAATAACCAGAACGGCCTAGAGGAAAAGTACGCATAGTGCTGTAATCGGGCGAGTTTCTACTTTCAGATGCAACAGAAATTTTGCGGATTGGTCAATCCGTTCGCGAGATATGGCAGTTTGGAGGTAAGAAACGCTCTAGAAACTCAAAATTTTCGCAGTTCTGATGCTCGACAAGCATAACTAGAACGGCCTAGGGGAAAAGTACGCACACCGTTGTAATCGGGCGAGTTTCTACTTTCAGATGCAACAGAAATTTTGCGGATTGGTCAATCCGTTCGCGAGGTATGGCAGTTTGGAGGTAAGAAACGCTTGAGAAATTCAAAATTTTCGCAGTTCTGATGCTAGAAACGAATAACTAGAACGGACTAGGGGAAAAGTACGCATACAGTTGTAATCGGGCGAGTTTCTACTTTCAGATGCAACAGAAATTTTGCGGATTGGTCAATCCGTTCGCGAGATATGGCAGTTTGGAGGTAAGAAACGCTTGAGAATCTCAAAATTTTCGCAGTTCTGATGCTCGAAACGAACAACTAGAACGGCCTAGGGGAAAAGTACGCATACCGTTGTAATCGGGCGAGTTTCTGCTTTCAGATGCATCAGAAATTTTGCGGATTGGTCAATCCGTTCGCGATATGTGGCAGTTTGTAGGTAAGAAACGCTTGAGAAACTCAAAATTTTCGCAGTTCTGATGCTGGAAACGAATAACTAGAACGGCCTAGGGGAAAAGTACGCATACCGTTGTAATCGGGCGAGTTTCTACCTTCAGATGCAACAGAAATTTTGCGGATTGGTCAATCCGTTCGCGAGATATGGCAGTTTGGAAGTAAGAAACGCTTGAGAAACTCAAAATTTTCGCAGTTCTGATGCTCGAAACGAATAACTAGAACGGCCTAGGGGAAAAGTACGCATACCGTTGTAATCGGGCGAGTTTCTACTTTCAGATGCAACAGAAATTTTGCGGATTGGTCAATCCGTTCGCGAGATGTGGCAGTTTGTATGTAAGAAACGCTTGAGAAACTCAAAATTTTCGCAGTTCTAATGCTCGAAACGAATAACTAGAACGGTCTAGGGGAAAAGTACGCACACCGTTGTAATCGGGCGAGTTTCTACCTTCAGATGCAACAGAAATTTTGCGGATTGGTCAATCCGTTCGCGAGATATGGCAGTTTGGAAGTAAGAAACGCTTGAGAAGCTCAAAATTTTCGCATTTCTGATGCTCGAAACGAATAACTAGAACGGCCTAGGGGAAAAGTACGCATACCGTTGTAATCGGGCGAGTTTCTACTTTCAGATGCAGCAGAAATTTTGCGGATTGGTCAATCCGTTCGCGAGATGTGGCAGTTTGTATGTAAGAAACGCTTGAGAAACTCAAAATTTTCGCAGTTCTAATGCTCGAAACGAATAACTAGAACGGTCTAGGGGAAAAGTACGCACACCGTTGTAATCGGGCGAGTTTCTACCTTCAGATGCAACAGAAATTTTGCGGATTGGTCAATCCGTTCGCGAGATATGGCAGTTTGGAAGTAAGAAACACTTGAGAAACTCAAAATTTTCGCAGTTCTGATGCTCGACAAGCATAACTAGAACGGTCTAGGGGAAAAGTACGCATACCGTTGTAATTGGGCGAGTTTCTACTTTCAGATGCAACAGAAATTTTGCGGATTGTTCAATCCGTTCGCGAGATATGGCAGTTTGGAGGTAAGAAACGCTTGAGAAACTCAACATTTTCGCAGTTCTGATGCTCGAAACGAATAACTAGAACGGCCTAGGGGAAAAATACGCATACTGTTGTAATCGGGCGAGTTTCTACTTTCAGATGCAACAGAAATTTTGCGGATTGGTCAATCCGTTCGCGAGATATGGCAGTTTGGAGGTAAGGAACGCTTGAGAAACTCAAAATTTTCGCAGTCCTGATGCTCGAAACGAGTAACTAGAACGGCCTAGGGGAAAAGTACACATACCGTTGTAATCGGGCGAGTTTCTACTTTCAGATGCAACGAAATTTTGCGGATTGGTCAATCCGTTCGCGAGATATGGCAGTTTGGAGGTAAGAAACGCTTGAGAAACTCAAAATTTTCGCAGTTCTGATGCCCGAAACTAATAACTAGAACGGCCTAGGGGAAAAGTACGCATACCGTTGTAATCGGGCGAGTTTCTACTTTCAGATGCAACAGAAATTTTGCGGATTGGTCAATCCGTTCGCGAGATATGGCAGTTTGGAGGTAAGAAACGCTTGAGAAACTCAAAATTTTCACAGTTCTGATGCTCGAAACGAATAACCAGAACGGCCTAGAGGAAAAGTACGCATAGTGCTGTAATCGGGCGAGTTTCTACTTTCAGATGCAACAGAAATTTTGCGGATTGGTCAATCCGTTCGCGAGATATGGAAGTTTGGAGGTAAGAAACGCTCTAGAAACTCAAAATTTTCGCAGTTCTGATGCTCGACAAGCATAACTAGAACAGCCTAGGGGAAAAGTACGCACACCGTTGTAATCGGGCGAGTTTCTACTTTCAGATGCAACAGAAATTTTGCGGATTGGTCAATCCGTTCGCGAGGTATGGCAGTTTGGAGGTAAGAAACGCTTGAGAAATTCAAAATTTTCGCAGTTCTGATGCTAGAAACGAATAACTAGAACGGACTAGGGGAAAAGTACGCATACAGTTGTAATCGGGCGAGTTTCTACTTTCAGATGCAACAGAAATTTTGCGGATTGGTCAATCCGTTCGCGAGATATGGCAGTTTGGAGGTAAGAAACGCTTGAGAATCTCAAAATTTTCGCAGTTCTGATGCTCGAAACGAACAACTAGAACGGCCTAGGGGAAAAGTACGCATACCGTTGTAATCGGGCGAGTTTCTGCTTTCAGATGCATCAGAAATTTTGCGGATTGGTCAATCCGTTCGCGATATGTGGCAGTTTGTAGGTAAGAAACGCTTGAGAAACTCAAAATTTTCGCAGTTCTGATGCTGGAAACGAATAACTAGAACGGCCTAGGGGAAAAGTACGCATACCGTTGTAATCGGGCGAGTTTCTACCTTCAGATGCAACAGAAATTTTGCGGATTGGTCAATCCGTTCGCGAGATATGGCAGTTTGGAAGTAAGAAACGCTTGAGAAACTCAAAATTTTCGCAGTTCTGATGCTCGAAACGAATAACTAGAACGGCCTAGGGGAAAAGTACGCATACCGTTGTAATCGGGCGAGTTTATACTTTCAGATGCAACAGAAATTTTGCGGATTGGTCAATCCGTTCGCGAGATGTGGCAGTTTGTATGTAAGAAACGCTTGAGAAACTCAAAATTTTCGCAGTTCTAATGCTCGAAACGAATAACTAGAACGGTCTAGGGGAAAAGTACGCACACCGTTGTAATCGGGCGAGTTTCTACCTTCAGATGCAACAGAAATTTTGCGGATTGGTCAATCCGTTCGCGAGATATGGCAGTTTGGAAGTAAGAAACGCTTGAGAAGCTCAAAATTTTCGCATTTCTGATGCTCGAAACGAATAACTAGAACGGCCTAGGGGAAAAGTACGCATACCGTTGTAATCGGGCGAGTTTCTACTTTCAGATGCAGCAGAAATTTTGCGGATTGGTCAGTCCGTTCGCGAGATGTGGCAGTTTGTAGGTAAGAAACGCTTGAGAAACTCAAAATTTTCGCAGTTCTGATGCTCGAAACGAATAACTAGAACGGCCTAGGGGAAAAGTACGCATACCGTTGTAATCGGGCGAGTTTCTACCTTCAGATGCAAAAGAAATTTTGCGGATTGGTCAATCCGTTCGCGAGATGTGGCAGCTTGGAAGTAAGAAACGCTTGAGAAACTCAGAATTTTCGCAGTTCTGATGCTCGAAACGAATAACTAGAACGGCCTAGGGGAAAAGTACGCATCCAGTTGTAATCGGGCGAGTTTCTACTTTCAGATGCAACAGAAATTTTGCGGATTGGCCAATCCGTTCGCGAGATATGGCAGTTTGGAGGTAAGAAACGCTCGAGAAACTCAAAATTTTCGCAGTTCTGATGCTCGACAAGCATAACTAGAACGGCCTAGGGGAAAAGTACCTATACCGTTGTAATCGGGCGAGTTTCTACTTTCAGATGCAACAGAAATTTTGCGGATTGGTCAATCCGTTCGCGAGATGTGGCAGTTTGGAAGTAAGAAACGCTTGAGAAACTCTAAATTTTCGCAGTTCTGATGCTCGAAACGAATAACTAGAACGGCCTAGGGGGAATGTACGCATACCGTTGTAATCGGGCGAGTTTCTACTTTCAGATGCAACAGAAATTTTGCGGATTGGTCAATCCGTTCGCGAGATGTGGCAGTTTGTAGGTAAGAAACGCTTGAGAAACTCAAAATTTTCGCAGTTCTGATGCTCGAAACGAATAACTAGAAAGGCCTCGGTGAAAAGTACGTATACCGTTGTAATCGGGAGAGTTTCTACTTTCAGATGCAACAGAAATTTTGCGGATGGGTCAATCCGTTCGCGAGATATGGCAGTTTGGAGGTAAGAAACGCTTGAGAAACTCAAAATTTTCGCAGTTCTGGTGCTCGAAACGAATAACTAGAACGGCCTCGGTGAAAAGTACGTATACCGTTGTAATCGGGCGAGTTTCTACTTTCAGATGCAACAGAAATTTTGCGGATTGGTCGATCCGTTCGCGAGATGTGGCAGTTTGGAAGTAAGAAACGCTTGAGAAACTGAAAATTTTCGCAGTTCTGATGCTCGAAACGAATAACTAGAACGGCCTAGGGGAAAAGTACGCATACCGTTGTAATCGAGCGAGTTTCTACTTTCAGATGCAACAGAAATTTTGCGGATTGGTCAATCCGTTCGCGAGATATGGCAGTTTGGAGGTAAGAAACGCTTGAGAAACTCAACATTTTCGCAGTTCTGATACTCGAAACGAATAACTAGAACGGCCTAGGGGAAAAGTACGCATACTGTTGTAATCGGGCGAGTTTCTACTTTCAGATGCAACAGAAATTTTGCGGATTGGTCCATCCGTTCGCGAGATATGGCAGTTTGGAAGTAAGAAACGCTTGAGAAACTCAAAGTTTTCGCAGTTCTGATGCTCGAAACGAATAACTAGAACGGCCTTGGGGAAAAGTACGCATACCGTTCTAATCGGGCGAGTTTCTACTTTCAGATGCAACAGAAATTTTGCGGATTGGTCAATCCGTGCGCGAGATATGGCAGTTTGGAGGTAAGAAACGCTTGAGAAACTCAAAATTTTCACAGTTCCGATGCTCGAAACGAATAACTAGAACGGCCCAGGGGAAAAGTACGCATACCGTTGTAATCGGGCGAGTTTCTACTTTCAGATGCAACAGAAATTTTGCGGATTGGTCAATCCGTTCGCGAGATATGGCAGTTTGGAGGTAAGAAACGATTGAGAAACTCAAAATTTTCGCAGTTCTGATGCTCGAAACGAATAACTAGAACGGACTAGGGGAAAAGTACGCATACCGTTGTAATCGGGCGAGTTTCTACTTTCAGATGCAACAGAAATTTTGCGGATTGGTCAATCCGTTCGCGAGATATGGCAGTTTGGAGGTAAGAAACGCTTGAGAAACTCAAAATTTTCGCAGTTCTGATGCTCGAAACGAACAACTAGAACGGCCTAGGGGAAAAGTACACATACCGTTGTAATCGGGCGAGTTACTACTTTCAGATGCGACAGAAATTTTGCGGATTGGTCAATTCCTTTCGCGAGATATGGCAGTTTGGAGGTAAGAAACGCTTGAGAAACTCAAAATTTTCGCAGTTGTCATGCTCGAAACGAATAACTACAACGGCCTAGGGGAAAAGTACTCATACCGTTGTAATCGGGCTAGTTTCTACTTTCAGATGCCACAGAAATTTTGCGGATTGGTCAATCCGTTCGCGAGATATGGCAGTTTGGAGGTAAGAAACGCTTGAGAAACTCAAAGTTTTTGCAGTTCTGATGCTCGAAACGAATAACTAGAACGGCCTAGGGGAAAAGTACGCATACCGTTGTAATCGGGCGAGTTTCTACTTTCAGATGCAACAGAAATTTTGCGGATTGGTCAATCCGTTCGCGAGATATGGCAGTTTGGAGGTAAGAAACGCTTGAGAAACTCAAAATTTTCGCAGTTCTCATGCTCGAAACGAATGACTACAACGGACTAGGGGAAAAGTACGCATAGTGTTGTAATCGGGCGAGTTTCTACTTTCAGATGCAACAGAAATTTTGCGGATTGGTCAATCCGTTCGCGAGATGTGGCAGTTTGTAGGTAAGAAACGCTTGAGAAACTCAAAATTTTCGCAGTTCTGATGCTCGAAACGAATAACTAGAACGGCCTAGGGGAAAAGTACACATACCGTTGTAATCGGGCGAGTTACTACTTTCAGATGCAACAGAAATTTTGCGGATTGGTCAATCCGTTCGCGAGATATGGCAGTTTGGATGTAAGAAACGCTTGAGAAACTCAAAATTTTCGCAGTTCTCATGCTCGAAACGAATAACTACAACGGCCTAGGGGAAAAGTATGCATACCGCTGTAATCGGGCTAGTTTCTACTTTCAGATGCAACAGAAATTTTGCGGATTGGTCAATCCGTTCGCGAGATATGTCAGTTTGGAGGTAAGAAACGCTCGAGAAACTCAAAATTTTCGCAGTTCTGATGCTCGACAAGCATAACTAGAACGGCCTAGGGGAAAAGTACGCACACCGTTGTAATCGGGCGAGTTTCTACTTTCAGATGCAACAGAAATTTTGCGGATTGGTCAATCCGTTCGCGAGATATGGCAGTTTGGAGGTAAGAAACGCTTGAGAAACTCAAAATTTTCGCAGTTCTGATGCTAGAAACGAATAACTAGAACGGACTAGGGGAAAAGTACGCATACAGTTGTAATCGGGCGAGTTTCTACTTTCAGATGCAACAGAAATTTTGCGGATTGGTCAATCCATTCGCGAGATATGGCAGTTTGTAGGTAAGAAACGCTTGAGAAACTCAAAATTTTCACAGTTCTGATGCTCGAAACGAATAACCAGAACGGCCTAGAGGAAAAGTACGCATACAGTTGTAATCGAGCGAGTTTCTACTTTCAGATGCAACAGAAATTTTGCGGGTTGGTCAATCCGTTCGCGAGATATGGCAGTTAGGAGGTAAGAAACGCTTGAGAAACTCAACATTTTCGCAGTTCTGATACTCGAAACGAATAACTAGAAAGGCCTAGGGGAAAAGTACGCATACTGTTGTAATCGGGCGAGTTTCTGCTTTCAGACGCAACAGAAATTTTGCGGATTGGTCAATCCGTTCGCGAGATATGGCAGTTTGGAGGTAAGAAACGCTTGAGAAACTCAAAGTTTTTGCAGTTCTGATGCTCGAAACGAATAACTAGAACGGCCTAGGGGAAAAGTACGCATACCGTTGTAATCGGGCGAGTTTCTACTTTCAGATGCAACAGAAATTTTGCGGATTGGTCAATCCGTTCGCGAGATATGGCAGTTTGGAGGTAAGAAACGCTTGAGAAACTCAAAATTTTCGCAGTTCTCATGCTCGAAACGAATGACTACAACGGACTAGGGGAAAAGTACGCATAGTGTTGTAATCGGGCGAGTTTCTACTTTCAGATGCAACAGAAATTTTGCGGATTGGTCAATCCGTTCGCGAGATGTGGCAGTTTGTAGGTAAGAAACGCTTGAGAAACTCAAAATTTTCGCAGTTCTGATGCTCGAAACGAATAACTAGAACGGCCTAGGGGAAAAGTACGCATACCGTTGTAATCGGGCGAGTTTCTACCTTCAGATGCAACAGAAATTTTGCGGATTGGTCAATCCGTTCGCGAGATGTGGCAGTTTGGAAGTAAGAAACGCTTGAGAAACTCAAAATTTTCGCAGTTCTGATGCTCGAAACGAATAACTAGAACGGCCTAGTTGAAAAGTACGCATAACGTTGTAATCGGGCGAGTTTCTACTTTCAGATGCAACAGAAATTTTGCGGATTGGTCAATCCGTTCGCGAGATATGGCAGTTTGGAGGTAAGAAACGCTTGAGAAACTCAAAATTTTCGCAGTTCTGATGCTCGAAACGAATAACTAGAACGGCCTCGGTGAAAAGTACGTATACCGTTGAAATCGGGCGAGTTTCTACTTTCAGATGCAACAGAAATTTTGCGGATTGGTCAATCCGTTCGCGAGATATGGCAGTTTGGAGGTAAGAAACGCTTGAGAAACTCAAAATTTTCGCAGTTCTGATGCTCGAAACGAACAACTAGAACGGCCTAGGGGAAAAGTACACATACCGTTGTAATCGGGCGAGTTACTACTTTCAGATGCAACAGAAATTTTGCGGATTGGTGAATCCGTTCGCGAGATATGGCAGTTTGGAGGTAAGTAACGCTTGAGAAACTCAAAATTTTCGCAGTTCTCATGCTCGAAACGAATAACTACAACGGCCTAGGGGAAAAGTACGCATACCGTTGTAATGGGGCGAGTTTCTACTTTCAGATGCAACAGAAATTTTGCGGATTGGTCAATCCGTTCGCGAGATATGGCAGTTTGGAGGTAAGAAACGCTTGAGAAACTCAAAATTTTCGCAGTTCTGATGCTCGAAACGAACAACTAGAACGGCCTAGGGGAAAAGTACACATACCGTTGTAATCGGGCGAGTTACTACTTTCAGATGCGACAGAAATTTTGCGGATTGGTCAATCCGTTCGCGAGATATGGCAGTTTGGAGGTAAGAAACGCTTGAGAAACTCAAAATTTTCGCAGTTCTGATGCTCGAAACGAATAACTAGAACGGCCTCGGTGAAAAGTACGTATACCGTTGAAATCGGGCGAGTTTCTACTTTCAGATGCAACAGAAATTTTGCGGATTGGTCAATCCGTTCGCGAGATATGGCAGTTTGGAGGTAAGAAACGCTTGAGAAACTCAAAATTTTCGCAGTTCTGATGCTCGAAACGAACAACTAGAACGGCCTAGGGGAAAAGTACGCATACCGTTGTAATCGGGCGAGTTTCTACTTTCAGATGCAACAGAAATTTTGCGGATTGGTCAATCCGTTCGCGAGATATGGCAGTTTGGAGGTAAGAAACGCTTGAGAAACTCAAAATTTTCGCAGTTCTCATGCTCGAAACGAATGACTACAACGGACTAGGGGAAAAGTACGCATAGTGTTGTAATCGGGCGAGTTTCTACTTTCAGATGCAACAGAAATTTTGCGGATTGGTCAATCCGTTCGCGAGATGTGGCAGTTTGTAGGTAAGAAACGCTTGAGAAACTCAAAATTTTCGCAGTTCTGATGCTCGAAACGAATAACTAGAACGGCCTAGGGGAAAAGTACGCATACCGTTGTAATCGGGCGAGTTTCTACCTTCAGATGCAACAGAAATTTTGCGGATTGGTCAATCCGTTCGCGAGATGTGGCAGTTTGGAAGTAAGAAACGCTTGAGAAACTCAAAATTTTCGCAGTTCTGATGCTCGAAACGAATAACTAGAACGGCCTAGTTGAAAAGTACGCATAACGTTGTAATCGGGCGAGTTTCTACTTTCAGATGCAACAGAAATTTTGCGGATTGGTCAATCCGTTCGCGAGATATGGCAGTTTGGAGGTAAGAAACGCTTGAGAAACTCAAAATTTTCGCAGTTCTGATGCTCGAAACGAATAACTAGAACGGCCTCGGTGAAAAGTACGTATACCGTTGAAATCGGGCGAGTTTCTACTTTCAGATGCAACAGAAATTTTGCGGATTGGTCAATCCGTTCGCGAGATATGGCAGTTTGGAGGTAAGAAACGCTTGAGAAACTCAAAATTTTCGCAGTTCTGATGCTCGAAACGAACAACTAGAACGGCCTAGGGGAAAAGTACACATACCGTTGTAATCGGGCGAGTTACTACTTTCAGATGCAACAGAAATTTTGCGGATTGGTGAATCCGTTCGCGAGATATGGCAGTTTGGAGGTAAGTAACGCTTGAGAAACTCAAAATTTTCGCAGTTCTCATGCTCGAAACGAATAACTACAACGGCCTAGGGGAAAAGTACGCATACCGTTGTAATGGGGCGAGTTTCTACTTTCAGATGCAACAGAAATTTTGCGGATTGGTCAACCCGTTCGCGAGATATGGCAGTTTGGAGGTAAGAAACGCTTGAGAAACTCAAAATTTTCGCAGTTCTGATGCTCGAAACGAACAACTAGAACGGCCTAGGGGAAAAGTACACATACCGTTGTAATCGGGCGAGTTACTACTTTCAGATGCGACAGAAATTTTGCGGATTGGTCAATCCGTTCGCGAGATATGGCAGTTTGGAGGTAAGAAACGCTTGAGAAACTCAAAATTTTCGCAGTTCTGATGCTCGAAACGAATAACTAGAACGGCCTCGGTGAAAAGTACGTATACCGTTGAAATCGGGCGAGTTTCTACTTTCAGATGCAACAGAAATTTTGCGGATTGGTCAATCCGTTCGCGAGATATGGCAGTTTGGAGGTAAGAAACGCTTGAGAAACTCAAAATTTTCGCAGTTCTGATGCTCGAAACGAACCACTAGAACGGCCTAGGGGAAAAGTACACATACCGTTGTAATCGGGCGAGTTACTACTTTCAGATGCAACAGAAATTTTGCGGATTGGTGAATCCGTTCGCGAGATATGGCAGTTTGGAGGTAAGTAACGCTTGAGAAACTCAAAATTTTCGCAGTTCTCATGCTCGAAACGAATAACTACAACGGCCTAGGGGAAAAGTACGCATACCGTTGTAATGGGGCGAGTTTCTACTTTCAGATGCAACAGAAATTTTGCGGATTGGTCAATCCGTTCGCGAGATATGGCAGTTTGGAGGTAAGAAACGCTTGAGAAACTCAAAATTTTCGCAGTTCTGATGCTCGAAACGAATAACTAGGGCGGCCTAGGGGAAAAGTACGCATACCGTTGTAATCGGGCGAGTTTCTGCTTTCAGATGCATCAGAAATTTTGCGGATTGGTCAATCCGTTCGCGAGATGTGGCAGTTTGTAGGTAAGAAACGCTTGAGAAACTCAAAATTTTCGCAATTCTGATGCTCGAAACGAATAACTAGGGCGGCCTAGGGGAAAAGTACGCATACCGTTGTAATCGGGCGAGTTTCTGCTTTCAGATGCATCAGAAATTTTGCGGATTGGTCAATCCGTTCGCGAGATGTGGCAGTTTGTAGGTAAGAAACGCTTGAGAAACTCAAAATTTTCGCAGTTCTGATGCTCGAAACGAATAACTAGGACGGCCTAGGGGAAAAGTACGCATACCGTTGTAATCGGGCGAGTTTCTACTTTCAGATGCAACAGAAATTTTGAGGATTGGTCAATCCGTTCGCGAGATATGGCAGTTTGGAAGTAAGAAACGCTTGAGAAACGCAAAATTTTCGCAGTTCTGATGCTCGAAACGAATAACTAGAACGGCCTAGGGTAAAAGGACGCATACCGTTGTAATCGGGCGAGTTTCTACTTTCAGATGCAACAGAAATTTTGCGGATTGGTCAATCCGTTCGCGAGATATGGCAGTTTGGAGGTAAGAAACGCTTGAGAAACTCCAAATTTTCGCAGTTCTGATGCTCGAAACGAATAACTAGAACGGCCTAGGGGAAAAGTACGCATACCGTTGTAATCGGGCGAGTTTCTACTTTCAGATGCAACAAAATTTTGCGGATTGGTCAATCCGTTCGCGAGATATGGCAGTTTGTAGGTAAGAAACGCTTGAGAAACTCAAAATTTTCGCAGTTCTGATGCTCGAAACGAATAACTAGGACGGCCTAGGGGAAAAGTACGCATACCGTTGTAATCGGGCGGGTTTCTACTTTCAGATGCAACAGAAATTTTGCGGATTGGTCAATCCGTTCGCGAGATATGACAGTTTGGAAGTAAGAAACGCTTGAGAAACTCAAAATTTTCGCAATTCTGATGCTCGAAACGAATAACTAGGGCGGCCTAGGGGAAAAGTACGCATACCGTTGTAATCGGGCGAGTTTCTGCTTTCAGATGCATCAAAAATTTTGCAGATTTGTCAATCCGTTCGCGAGATATGGCAGTTTGGAAGGAAGAAACGCTTGAGAAACTCAAAATTTTCGCAGTTCTGATGCTCGAAACGAATAACTAGAACGGCCTAGGGGAAAAGTACGCATACAGTTGTAATCGGGCGAGTTTCTACTTTCAGATGCAACAGAAATTTTGCGGATTGGTCAATCCGTTCGCGAGATATGGCAGTTTGGAGGTAAGAAACGCTTGAGAAACTCAAAATTTTCGCAGTTCTGATGCTCGACAAGCATAACTAGAACGGCCTAGGGGAAAAGTACGCATACCCTTGTAATCGGGCGAGTTTCTACTTTCAGATGCAACAGAAATTTTGCGGATTGGTCAATCCGTTCGCGAGATATGACAGTTTGGATGTAAGAAACGCTTGAGAAACTCAAAATTTTCGCAGTTCTGATGCTCGAAACGAATAACTAGGACGGCCTAGGGGAAAAGTACGCATACCGTTGTAATCGGGCGGGTTTCTACTTTCAGATGCAACAGAAATTTTGCGGATTGGTCAATCCGTTCGCGAGATATGACAGTTTGGAAGTAAGAAACGCTTGAGAAACTCAAAATTTTCGCAATTCTGATGCTCGAAACGAATAACTAGGGCGGCCTAGGGGAAAAGTACGCATACCGTTGTAATCGGGCGAGTTTCTGCTTTCAGATGCATCAGAAATTTTGCAGATTGGTCAATCCGTTCGCGAGATATGGCAGTTTGGAAGGAAGAAACGCTTGAGAAACTCAAAATTTTCGCAGTTCTGATGCTCGAAACGAATAACTAGAACGGCCTAGGGGAAAAGTACGCATACAGTTGTAATCGGGCGAGTTTCTACTTTCAGATGCAACAGAAATTTTGCGGATTGGTCAATCCGCTCGCGAGATATGGCAGTTTGGAGGTAAGAAACGCTTGAGAAACTCAAAATTTTCGCAGTTCTGATGCTCGACAAGCATAACTAGAACGGCCTAGGGGAAAAGTACGCATACCCTTGTAATCGGGCGAGTTTCTACTTTCAGATGCAACAGAAATTTTGCGGATTGGTCAATCCGTTCGCGAGATATGACAGTTTGGAAGTAAGAAACGCTTGAGAAACTCAAAATTTTCGCAATTCTGATGCTCGAAACGAATAACTAGAACGGACTAGGGGAAAAGGACGCATACCCTTGTAATCGGGCGAGTTTCTACTTTCAGATGCAATAGAAATTTTGCGGATTGGTCAAACCTTTCGCGAGATATGGCAGTTTGGAGGTAAGAAACGCTTGAGAAACTCCAAATTTTCGCAGTTCTGATGCTCGAAACGAATAACTAGAACGGCCTAGGGGAAAAGTACGCATACCGTTGTAATCGGGCGAGTTTCTACTTTCAGATGCAACAGAAATTTTGCGGATTGGTCAATCCGTTCGCGAGATATGGCAGTTTGTAGGTAAGAAACGCTTGAGAAACTCAAAATTTTCGCAGTTCTGATGCTCGAAACGAATAACTAGGACTGCCTAGGGGAAAAGTACGCATACAGTTGTAATCGGGCGAGTTTCTACTTTCAGATGCAACAGAAATTTTGCGGATTGGTCAATCCGTTCGCGAGATATGACAGTTTGGAAGTAAGAAACGCTTGAGAAACTCAAAATTTTCGCAATTGTGATGCTCGAAACGAATAACTAGGGCGGCCTAGGGGAAAAGTACGCATACCGTTGTAATCGGGCGAGTTTCTGCTTTCAGATGCATCAGAAATTTTGCAGATTGGTCAATCCGTTCGCGAGATATGGCAGTTTGGAAGGAAGAAACGCTTGAGAAACTCAAAATTTTCGCAGTTCTGATGCTCGAAACGAATAACTAGGGCGGCCTAGGGGAAAAGTACGCATACCGTTGTAATCGGGCGAGTTTCTGCTTTCAGATGCATCAGAAATTTTGCGGATTGGTCAATCCGTTCGCGAGATGTGGCAGTTTGGAAGTAAGAAACGCTTGAGAAACTCAAAATTTTCGCAGTTCTGATGCTCGAAACGAATAACTAGAAAGCCCTAGGGGAAAAGTACGCATACCGATGTAATCGGGCGAGTTTCTACTTTCAGATGCAACAGAAATTTTGCGGATTGGTCGATCCGTTCGCGAGATATGGCAGTTTGGAGGTAAGAAACGCTTGAGAAACTCAAAATTTTCGCAGTTCTGATGCTCGAAACGAATAACTAGTACGGCCCAGGGGAAAAGTACGCATACCGTTGTAATCGGGCGAGTTTCTACTTTCAGATGCAACAGAAATTTTGCGGATTGGTCAATCCGTTCGCGAGATATGGCAGTTTGGAAGTAAGAAACGCTTGAGAAACTCAAAATTTTCGCAGTTCTGATGCTCGAAACGAATAACTAGTACGGCCCAGGGGAAAAGTACGCATACCGTTGTAATCGGGCGAGTTTCTACTTTCAGATGCAACAGAAATTTTGCGGATTGGTCAATCCGCTCGCGAGATATGGCAGTTTGGAGGTAAGAAACGCTTGAGAAACTCAAAATTTTCGCAGTTCTGATGCTTGAAACGAATAACTAGAACGGCCTAGGGGAAAAGTACGTATACCGTTGTAATCGGGCGAGTTTCCACTTTCAGATGCAACAGAAAATTTGCGGATTGGTCAATCCGTTCGCGAGATATGGCAGTTTGGAGGTAAGAAACGCATGAGAAACTCAAAATTTTCGCAGTTCTGATGCTCGAAACGAATAACTAGAACGGTCTAGGGGAAAAGTACGCATACAGTTGTAATCGGGCGAGTTTCTACCTTCAGATGCAACAGAAATTTTGCGGATTGGTCAATCCGTTCGCGAGATATGGCAGTTTGGAGGTAAGAAACGCTTGAGAAACTCAAAATTTTCGCAGTTCTGATGCTCGAAACGAATAACTAGAACGGCCTAGGGGAAAAGTACGTACACCGTTGTAATCGGGCGAGTTTCTACTTTCAGATGCAACAGAAATTTTGCGGATTGGTCAATCCGTTCGCGAGATATGGCAGTTTGGAGGTAAGCAACGCTTGAGAAACTCAAAATTTTCGCAGTTCTGATGCTCGAAACGAACAACTAGAACGGCCTAGGGGAAAAGTACGTATACCGTTGTAATCGGGCGTGTTTCTACTTTCAGATGCAACAGAAATTTTGCGGATTGGTCAATCCGTTCGCGAGATATGGCAGTTTGGAGGTAAGCAACGCTTGAGAAACTCAAAATTTTCGCAGTTCTGATGCTCGAAACGAATAACTAGAACGGTCTAGGGGAAAAGTACGAATACAGTTGTAATCGGGCGAGTTTCTACCTTCAGATGCAACAGAAATTTTGCGGATTGGTCAATCCGTTCGCGAGATATGGCAGTTTGGAGGTAAGAAACGCTTGAGAAACTCAAAATTTTCGCAGTTCTGATGCTCGAAACGAATAACTAGAAAGGCCTAGGGGAAAAGTACGCATAGTGTTGTAATCGGGCGAGTTTCTGCTTTCAGATGCATCACAAATTTTGCGGATTGGTCAATCCGTTCGCGAGATGTGGCAGTTTGGAAGGAAGAAACGCTTGAGAAACTCAAAATTTTCGCAGTTCTGATGCTCGAAACGAATAACTAGGGCGGCCTAGGGGAAAAGTACGCATACCGTTGTAATCGGGCGAGTTTCTGCTTTCAGATGCATCAGAAATTTTGCGGATTGGTCAATCCGTTCGCGAGATGTGGCAGTTTGGAAGTAAGAAACGCTTGAGAAACTCAAAATTTTCGCAGTTCTGATGCTCGAAACGAATAACTAGAAAGCCCTAGGGGAAAAGTACGCATACCGATGTAATCGGGCGAGTTTCTACTTTCAGATGCAACAGAAATTTTGCGGATTGGTCGATCCGTTCGCGAGATATGGCAGTTTGGAGGTAAGAAACGCTTGAGAAACTCAAAATTTTCGCAGTTCTGATGCTCGAAACGAATAACTAGTACGGCCCAGGGGAAAAGTACGCATACCGTTGTAATCGGGCGAGTTTCTACTTTCAGATGCAACAGAAATTTTGCGGATTGGTCAATCCGTTCGCGAGATATGGCAGTTTGGAAGTAAGAAACGCTTGAGAAACTCAAAATTTTCGCAGTTCTGATGCTCGAAACGAATAACTAGTACGGCCCAGGGGAAAAGTACGCATACCGTTGTAATCGGGCGAGTTTCTACTTTCAGATGCAACAGAAATTTTGCGGATTGGTCAATCCGCTCGCGAGATATGGCAGTTTGGAGGTAAGAAACGCTTGAGAAACTCAAAATTTTCGCAGTTCTGATGCTTGAAACGAATAACTAGAACGGCCTAGGGGAAAAGTACGTATACCGTTGTAATCGGGCGAGTTTCCACTTTCAGATGCAACAGAAAATTTGCGGATTGGTCAATCCGTTCGCGAGATATGGCAGTTTGGAGGTAAGAAACGCATGAGAAACTCAAAATTTTCGCAGTTCTGATGCTCGAAACGAATAACTAGAACGGTCTAGGGGAAAAGTACGCATACAGTTGTAATCGGGCGAGTTTCTACCTTCAGATGCAACAGAAATTTTGCGGATTGGTCAATCCGTTCGCGAGATATGGCAGTTTGGAGGTAAGAAACGCTTGAGAAACTCAAAATTTTCGCAGTTCTGATGCTCGAAACGAATAACTAGAACGGCCTAGGGGAAAAGTACGTACACCGTTGTAATCGGGCGAGTTTCTACTTTCAGATGCAACAGAAATTTTGCGGATTGGTCAATCCGTTCGCGAGATATGGCAGTTTGGAAGTAAGAAACGCTTGAGAAACTCAAAATTTTCGCAGTTCTGATGCTCGAAACGAACAACTAGAACGGCCTAGGGGAAAAGTACGTATACCGTTGTAATCGGGCGTGTTTCTACTTTCAGATGCAACAGAAATTTTGCGGATTGGTCAATCCGTTCGCGAGATATGGCAGTTTGGAGGTAAGCAACGCTTGAGAAACTCAAAATTTTCGCAGTTCTGATGCTCGAAACGAATAACTAGAACGGTCTAGGGGAAAAGTACGAATACAGTTGTAATCGGGCGAGTTTCTACCTTCAGATGCAACAGAAATTTTGCGGATTGGTCAATCCGTTCGCGAGATATGGCAGTTTGGAGGTAAGAAACGCTTGAGAAACTCAAAATTTTCGCAGTTCTGATGCTCGAAACGAATAACTAGAAAGGCCTAGGGGAAAAGTACGCATAGTGTTGTAATCGGGCGAGTTTCTGCTTTCAGATGCATCACAAATTTTGCGGATTGGTCAATCCGTTCGCGAGATGTGGCAGTTTGGAAGGAAGAAACGCTTGAGAAACTCAAAATTTTCGCAGTTCTGATGCTCGAAACGAATAACTAGGGCGGCCTAGGGAAAAAGTACGCATACCGTTGTAATCGGGCGAGTTTCTGCTTTCAGATGCATCAGAAATTTTGCGGATTGGTCAATCCGTTCGCGAGATGTGGCAGTTTGGAAGTAAGAAACGCTTGAGAAACTCAAAATTTTCGCAGTTCTGATGCTCGAAACGAATAACTAGAAAGCCCTAGGGGAAAAGTACGAATACCGATGTAATCGGGCGAGTTTCTACTTTCAGATGCAACAGAAATTTTGCGGATTGGTCGATCCGTTCGCGAGATATGGCAGTTTGGAGGTAAGAAACGCTTGAGAAACTCAAAATTTTCGCAGTTCTGATGCTCGAAACGAATAACTAGTACGGCCCAGGGGAAAAGTACGCATACCGTTGTAATCGGGCGAGTTTCTACTTTCAGATGCAATAGAAATTTTGCGGATTGGTCAATCCGTTCGCGAGATATGGCAGTTTGGAAGTAAGAAACGCTTGAGAAACTCAAAATTTTCGCAGTTCTGATGCTCGAAACGAATAACTAGTACGGCCCAGGGGAAAAGTACGCATACCGTTGTAATCGGGCGAGTTTCTGCTTTCAGATGCATCACAAATTTTGCGGATTGGTCAATCCGTTCGCGAGATGTGGCAGTTTGGAAGGAAGAAACGCTTGAGAAACTCAAAATTTTCGCAGTTCTGATGCTCGAAACGAATAACTAGGGCGGCCTAGGGGAAAAGTACGCATACCGTTGTAATCGGGCGAGTTTCTGCTTTCAGATGCATCAGAAATTTTGCGGATTGGTCAATCCGTTCGCGAGATGTGGCAGTTTGGAAGTAAGAAACGCTTGAGAAACTCAAAATTTTCGCAGTTCTGATGCTCGAAACGAATAACTAGAAAGCCCTAGGGGAAAAGTACGCATACCGATGTAATCGGGCGAGTTTCTACTTTCAGATGCAACAGAAATTTTGCGGATTGGTCGATCCGTTCGCGAGATATGGCAGTTTGGAGGTAAGAAACGCTTGAGAAACTCAAAATTTTCGCAGTTCTGATGCTCGAAACGAATAACTAGTACGGCCCAGGGGAAAAGTACGCATACCGTTGTAATCGGGCGCGTTTCTACTTTCAGATGCAACAGAAATTTTGCGGATTGGTCAATCCGTTCGCGAGATATGGCAGTTTGGAAGTAAGAAACGCTTGAGAAACTCAAAATTTTCGCAGTTCTGATGCTCGAAACGAATAACTAGTACGGCCCAGGGGAAAAGTACGCATACCGTTGTAATCGGGCGAGTTTCTACTTTCAGATGCAACAGAAATTTTGCGGATTGGTCAATCCGCTCGCGAGATATGGCAGTTTGGAGGTAAGAAACGCTTGAGAAACTCAAAATTTTCGCAGTTCTGATGCTTGAAACGAATAACTAGAACGGCCTAGGGGAAAAGTACGTATACCGTTGTAATCGGGCGAGTTTCCACTTTCAGATACAACAGAAAATTTGCGGATTGGTCAATCCGTTCGCGAGATATGGCAGTTTGGAGGTAAGAAACGCATGAGAAACTCAAAATTTTCGCAGTTCTGATGCTCGAAACGAATAACTAGAACGGTCTAGGGGAAAAGTACGCATACAGTTGTAATCGGGCGAGTTTCTACCTTCAGATGCAACAGAAATTTTGCGGATTGGTCAATCCGTTCGCGAGATATGGCAGTTTGGAGGTAAGAAACGCTTGAGAAACTCAAAATTTTCGCAGTTCTGATGCTCGAAACGAATAACTAGAACGGCCTAGGGGAAAAGTACGTACACCGTTGTAATCGGGCGAGTTTCTACTTTCAGATGCAACAGAAATTTTGCGGATTGGTCAATCCGTTCGCGAGATATGGCAGTTTGGAGGTAAGCAACGCTTGAGAAACTCAAAATTTTCGCAGTTCTGTTGCTCGAAACGAACAACTAGAACGGCCTAGGGGAAAAGTACGTATACCGTTGTAATCGGGCGTGTTTCTACTTTCAGATGCAACAGAAATTTTGCGGATTGGTCAATCCGTTCGCGAGATATGGCAGTTTGGAGGTAAGCAACGCTTGAGAAACTCAAAATTTTCGCAGTTCTGATGCTCGAAACGAATAACTAGAACGGTCTAGGGGAAAAGTACGAATACAGTTGTAATCGGGCGAGTTTCTACCTTCAGATGCAACAGAAATTTTGCGGATTGGTCAATCCGTTCGCGAGATATGGCAGTTTGGAGGTAAGCAACGCTTGAGAAACTCAAAATTTTCGCAGTTCTGGTGCTCGAAACGAATAACTAGAAAGGCCTAGGGGAAGAGTACGCATAGTGTTGTAATCGGGCGAGTTTCTGCTTTCAGATGCATCACAAATTTTGCGGATTGGTCAATCCGTTCGCGAGATGTGGCAGTTTGGAAGTCAGAAACGCTTGAGAAACTCAAAATTTTCGCAGTTCTGATGCTCGAAACGAATAACTAGAAAGGCCTAGGGGAAAAGTACGCATACCGTTGTAATCGGGCGAGTTTCTACTTTCAGATGCAACAGAAATTTTGCGGATTGGTCAATCCGTTCGCGAGATATGGCAGTTTGGAGGTAAGCAACGCTTGAGAAACTCAAAATTTTCGCAGTTCTGATGCTCGAAACGAATAACTAGTACGGCCCAGGGGAAAAGTACGCATACCGTTGTAATCGGGCGAGTTTCTACTTTCAGATGCAACAGAAATTTTGCGGATTGGTCAATCCGCTCGCGAGATATGGCAGTTTGGAGGTAAGAAACGCTTGAGAAACTCAAAATTTTCGCAGTTCTGATGCTCGAAACGAATAACTAGAACGGCCTAGGGGAAAAGTACGTATACCGTTGTAATCGGGCGAGTTTCCACTTTCAGAAGCAACAGAAAATTTGCGGATTGGTCAATCCGTTCGCGAGATATGGCAGTTTGGAGGTAAGAAACGCATGAGAAACTCAAAATTTTCGCAGTTCTGATGCTCGAAACGAATAACTAGAACGGTCTAGGGGAAAAGTACGCATACAGTTGTAATCGGGCGAGTTTCTACCTTCAGATGCAACAGAAATTTTGCGGATTGGTCAATCCGTTCGCGAGATATGGCAGTTTGGAGGTAAGAAACGCTTGAGAAACTCAAAATTTTCGCAGTTCTGATGCTCGAAACGAATAACTAGAAAGGCCTAGGGGAAAAGTACGCATAGTGTTGTAATCGGGCGAGTTTCTACTTTCAGATGCAACAGAAATTTTGCGGATTGGTCAATCCGCTCGCGAGATATGGCAGTTTGGAGGTAAGAAACGCTTGAGAAACTCAAAATTTTCGCAGTTCTGATGCTTGAAACGAATAACTAGAACGGCCTAGGGGAAAAGTACGTATACCGTTGTAATCGGGCGAGTTTCCACTTTCAGATGCAACAGAAAATTTGCGGATTGGTCAATCCGTTCGAGAGATATGGCAGTTTGGAGGTAAGAAACGCATGAGAAACTCAAAATTTTCGCAGTTCTGATGCTCGAAACGAATAACTAGAACGGTCTAGGGGAAAAGTACGCATACAGTTGTAATCGGGCGAGTTTCTACCTTCAGATGCAACAGAAATTTTGCGGATTGGTCAATCCGTTCGCGAGATATGGCAGTTTGGAGGTAAGAAACGCTTGAGAAACTCAAAATTTTCGCAGTTCTGATGCTCGAAACGAATAACTAGAACGGCCTAGGGGAAAAGTACGTACACCGTTGTAATCGGGCGAGTTTCTACTTTCAGATGCAACAGAAATTTTGCGGATTGGTCAATCCGTTCGCGAGATATGGCAGTTTGGAGGTAAGCAACGCTTGAGAAACTCAAAATTTTCGCAGTTCTGATGCTCGAAACGAACAACTAGAACGGCCTAGGGGAAAAGTACGTATACCGTTGTAATCGGGCGTGTTTCTACTTTCAGATGCAACAGAAATTTTGCGGATTGGTCAATCCGTTCGCGAGATATGGCAGTTTGGAGGTAAGCAACGCTTGAGAAACTCAAAATTTTCGCAGTTCTGATGCTCGAAACGAATAACTAGAACGGTCTAGGGGAAAAGTACGAATACAGTTGTAATCGGGCGAGTTTCTACCTTCAGATGCAACAGAAATTTTGCGGATTGGTCAATCCGTTCGCGAGATATGGCAGTTTGGAGGTAAGAAACGCTTGAGAAACTCAAAATTTTCGCAGTTCTGATGCTCGAAACGAATAACTAGAAAGGCCTAGGGGAAAAGTACGCATAGTGTTGTAATCGGGCGAGTTTCTGCTTTCAGATGCATCACAAATTTTGCGGATTGGTCAATCCGTTCGCGAGATGTGGCAGTTTGGAAGGAAGAAACGCTTGAGAAACTCAAAATTTTCGCAGTTCTGATGCTCGAAACGAATAACTAGGGTGGCCTAGGGAAAAAGTACGCATACCGTTGTAATCGGGCGAGTTTCTGCTTTCAGATGCATCAGAAATTTTGCGGATTGGTCAATCCGTTCGCGAGATGTGGCAGTTTGGAAGTAAGAAACGCTTGAGAAACTCAAAATTTTCGCAGTTCTGATGCTCGAAACGAATAACTAGAAAGCCCTAGGGGAAAAGTACGAATACCGATGTAATCGGGCGAGTTTCTACTTTCAGATGCAACAGAAATTTTGCGGATTGGTCGATCCGTTCGCGAGATATGGCAGTTTGGAGGTAAGAAACGCTTGAGAAACTCAAAATTTTCGCAGTTCTGATGCTCGAAACGAATAACTAGTACGGCCCAGGGGAAAAGTACGCATACCGTTGTAATCGGGCGAGTTTCTACTTTCAGATGCAACAGAAATTTTGCGGATTGGTCAATCCGTTCGCGAGATATGGCAGTTTGGAAGTAAGAAACGCTTGAGAAACTCAAAATTTTCGCAGTTCTGATGCTCGAAACGAATAACTAGTACGGCCCAGGGGAAAAGTACGCATACCGTTGTAATCGGGCGAGTTTCTGCTTTCAGATGCATCACAAATTTTGCGGATTGGTCAATCCGTTCGCGAGATGTGGCAGTTTGGAAGGAAGAAACGCTTGAGAAACTCAAAATTTTCGCAGTTCTGATGCTCGAAACGAATAACTAGGGCGGCCTAGGGGAAAAGTACGCATACCGTTGTAATCGGGCGAGTTTCTGCTTTCAGATGCATCAGAAATTTTGCGGATTGGTCAATCCGTTCGCGAGATGTGGCAGTTTGGAAGTAAGAAACGCTTGAGAAACTCAAAATTTTCGCAGTTCTGATGCTCGAAACGAATAACTAGAAAGCCCTAGGGGAAAAGTACGCATACCGATGTAATCGGGCGAGTTTCTACTTTCAGATGCAACAGAAATTTTGCGGATTGGTCGATCCGTTCGCGAGATATGGCAGTTTGGAGGTAAGAAACGCTTGAGAAACTCAAAATTTTCGCAGTTCTGATGCTCGAAACGAATAACTAGTACGGCCCAGGGGAAAAGTACGCATACCGTTGTAATCGGGCGAGTTTCTACTTTCAGATGCAACAGAAATTTTGCGGATTGGTCAATCCGTTCGCGAGATATGGCAGTTTGGAAGTAAGAAACGCTTGAGAAACTCAAAATTTTCGCAGTTCTGATGCTCGAAACGAATAACTAGTACGGCCCAGGGGAAAAGTACGCATACCGTTGTAATCGGGCGAGTTTCTACTTTCAGATGCAACAGAAATTTTGCGGATTGGTCAATCCGCTCGCGAGATATGGCAGTTTGGAGGTAAGAAACGCTTGAGAAACTCAAAATTTTCGCAGTTCTGATGCTTGAAACGAATAACTAGAACGGCCTAGGGGAAAAGTACGCATACCGATGTAATCGGGCGAGTTTCTACTTTCAGATGCAACAGAAATTTTGCGGATTGGTCGATCCGTTCGCGAGATATGGCAGTTTGGAGGTAAGAAACGCTTGAGAAACTCAAAATTTTCGCAGTTCTGATGCTCGAAACGAATAACTAGTACGGCCCAGGGGAAAAGTACGCATACCGTTGTAATCGGGCGAGTTTCTACTTTCAGATGCAACAGAAATTTTGCGGATTGGTCAATCCGTTCGCGAGATATGGCAGTTTGGAAGTAAGAAACGCTTGAGAAACTCAAAATTTTCGCAGTTCTGATGCTCGAAACGAATAACTAGTACGGCCCAGGGGAAAAGTACGCATACCGTTGTAATCGGGCGAGTTTCTACTTTCAGATGCAACAGAAATTTTGCGGATTGGTCAATCCGCTCGCGAGATATGGCAGTTTGGAGGTAAGAAACGCTTGAGAAACTCAAAATTTTCGCAGTTCTGATGCTTGAAACGAATAACTAGAACGGCCTAGGGGAAAAGTACGTATACCGTTGTAATCGGGCGAGTTTCCACTTTCAGATGCAACAGAAAATTTGCGGATTGGTCAATCCGTTCGCGAGATATGGCAGTTTGGAGGTAAGAAACGCATGAGAAACTCAAAATTTTCGCAGTTCTGATGCTCGAAACGAATAACTAGAACGGTCTAGGGGAAAAGTACGCATACAGTTGTAATCGGGCGAGTTTCTACCTTCAGATGCAACAGAAATTTTGCGGATTGGTCAATCCGTTCGCGAGATATGGCAGTTTGGAGGTAAGCAACGCTTGAGAAACTCAAAATTTTCGCAGTTCTGATGCTCGAAACGAACAACTAGAACGGCCTAGGGGAAAAGTACGTATACCGTTGTAATCGGGCGTGTTTCTACTTTCAGATGCAACAGAAATTTTGCGGATTGGTCAATCCGTTCGCGAGATATGGCAGTTTGGAGGTAAGCAACGCTTGAGAAACTCAAAATTTTCGCAGTTCTGATGCTCGAAACGAATAACTAGAACGGTCTAGGGGAAAAGTACGAATACAGTTGTAATCGGGCGAGTTTCTACCTTCAGATGCAACAGAAATTTTGCGGATTGGTCAATCCGTTCGCGAGATATGGCAGTTTGGAGGTAAGAAACGCTTGAGAAACTCAAAATTTTCGCAGTTCTGATGCTCGAAACGAATAACTAGAAAGGCCTAGGGGAAAAGTACGCATAGTGTTGTAATCGGGCGAGTTTCTGCTTTCAGATGCATCACAAATTTTGCGGATTGGTCAATCCGTTCGCGAGATGTGGCAGTTTGGAAGGAAGAAACGCTTGAGAAACTCAAAATTTTCGCAGTTCTGATGCTCGAAACGAATAACTAGGGTGGCCTAGGGAAAAAGTACGCATACCGTTGTAATCGGGCGAGTTTCTGCTTTCAGATGCATCAGAAATTTTGCGGATTGGTCAATCCGTTCGCGAGATGTGGCAGTTTGGAAGTAAGAAACGCTTGAGAAACTCAAAATTTTCGCAGTTCTGATGCTCGAAACGAATAACTAGAAAGCCCTAGGGGAAAAGTACGAATACCGATGTAATCGGGCGAGTTTCTACTTTCAGATGCAACAGAAATTTTGCGGATTGGTCGATCCGTTCGCGAGATATGGCAGTTTGGAGGTAAGAAACGCTTGAGAAACTCAAAATTTTCGCAGTTCTGATGCTCGAAACGAATAACTAGTACGGCCCAGGGGAAAAGTACGCATACCGTTGTAATCGGGCGAGTTTCTACTTTCAGATGCAACAGAAATTTTGCGGATTGGTCAATCCGTTCGCGAGATATGGCAGTTTGGAAGTAAGAAACGCTTGAGAAACTCAAAATTTTCGCAGTTCTGATGCTCGAAACGAATAACTAGTACGGCCCAGGGAAAAAGTACGCATACCGTTGTAATCGGGCGAGTTTCTGCTTTCAGATGCATCACAAATTTTGCGGATTGGTCAATCCGTTCGCGAGATGTGGCAGTTTGGAAGGAAGAAACGCTTGAGAAACTCAAAATTTTCGCAGTTCTGATGCTCGAAACGAATAACTAGGGCGGCCTAGGGGAAAAGTACGCATACCGTTGTAATCGGGCGAGTTTCTGCTTTCAGATGCATCAGAAATTTTGCGGATTGGTCAATCCGTTCGCGAGATGTGGCAGTTTGGAAGTAAGAAACGCTTGAGAAACTCAAAATTTTCGCAGTTCTGATGCTCGAAACGAATAACTAGAAAGCCCTAGGGGAAAAGTACGCATACCGATGTAATCGGGCGAGTTTCTACTTTCAGATGCAACAGAAATTTTGCGGATTGGTCGATCCGTTCGCGAGATATGGCAGTTTGGAGGTAAGAAACGCTTGAGAAACTCAAAATTTTCGCAGTTCTGATGCTCGAAACGAATAACTAGTACGGCCCAGGGGAAAAGTACGCATACCGTTGTAATCGGGCGAGTTTCTACTTTCAGATGCAACAGAAATTTTGCGGATTGGTCAATCCGTTCGCGAGATATGGCAGTTTGGAAGTAAGAAACGCTTGAGAAACTCAAAATTTTCGCAGTTCTGATGCTCGAAACGAATAACTAGTACGGCCCAGGGGAAAAGTACGCATACCGTTGTAATCGGGCGAGTTTCTACTTTCAGATGCAACAGAAATTTTGCGGATTGGTCAATCCGCTCGCGAGATATGGCAGTTTGGAGGTAAGAAACGCTTGAGAAACTCAAAATTTTCGCAGTTCTGATGCTTGAAACGAATAACTAGAACGGCCTAGGGGAAAAGTACGTATACCGTTGTAATCGGGCGAGTCTCCACTTTCAGATGCAACAGAAAATTTGCGGATTGGTCAATCCGTTCGCGAGATATGGCAGTTTGGAGGTAAGAAACGCATGAGAAACTCAAAATTTTCGCAGTTCTGATGCTCGAAACGAATAACTAGAACGGTCTAGGGGAAAAGTACGCATACAGTTGTAATCGGGCGAGTTTCTACCTTCAGATGCAACAGAAATTTTGCGGATTGGTCAATCCGTTCGCGAGATATGGCAGTTTGGAGGTAAGAAACGCTTGAGAAACTCAAAATTTTCGCAGTTCTGATGCTCGAAACGAATAACTAGAACGGCCTAGGGGAAAAGTACGTACACCGTTGTAATCGGGCGAGTTTCTACTTTCAGATGCAACAGAAATTTTGCGGATTGGTCAATCCGTTCGCGAGATATGGCAGTTTGGAGGTAAGCAACGCTTGAGAAACTCAAAATTTTCGCAGTTCTGTTGCTCGAAACGAACAACTAGAACGGCCTAGGGGAAAAGTACGTATACCGTTGTAATCGGGCGTGTTTCTACTTTCAGATGCAACAGAAATTTTGCGGATTGGTCAATCCGTTCGCGAGATATGGCAGTTTGGAGGTAAGCAACGCTTGAGAAACTCAAAATTTTCGCAGTTCTGATGCTCGAAACGAATAACTAGAACGGTCTAGGGGAAAAGTACGAATACAGTTGTAATCGGGCGAGTTTCTACCTTCAGATGCAACAGAAATTTTGCGGATTGGTCAATCCGTTCGCGAGATATGGCAGTTTGGAGGTAAGCAACGCTTGAGAAACTCAAAATTTTCGCAGTTCTGATGCTCGAAACGAATAACTAGAAAGGCCTAGGGGAAGAGTACGCATAGTGTTGTAATCGGGCGAGTTTCTGCTTTCAGATGCATCACAAATTTTGCGGATTGGTCAATCCGTTCGCGAGATGTGGCAGTTTGGAAGTCAGAAACGCTTGAGAAACTCAAAATTTTCGCAGTTCTGATGCTCGAAACGAATAACTAGAAAGGCCTAGGGGAAAAGTACGCATACCGTTGTAATCGGGCGAGTTTCTACTTTCAGATGCAACAGAAATTTTGCGGATTGGTCAATCCGTTCGCGAGATATGGCAGTTTGGAGGTAAGCAACGCTTGAGAAACTCAAAATTTTCGCAGTTCTGATGCTCGAAACGAATAACTAGTACGGCCCAGGGGAAAAGTACGCATACCGTTGTAATCGGGCGAGTTTCTACTTTCAGATGCAACAGAAATTTTGCGGATTGGTCAATCCGCTCGCGAGATATGGCAGTTTGGAGGTAAGAAACGCTTGAGAAACTCAAAATTTTCGCAGTTCTGATGCTCGAAACGAATAACTAGAACGGCCTAGGGGAAAAGTACGTATACCGTTGTAATCGGGCGAGTTTCCACTTTCAGAAGCAACAGAAAATTTGCGGATTGGTCAATCCGTTCGCGAGATATGGCAGTTTGGAGGTAAGAAACGCATGAGAAACTCAAAATTTTCGCAGTTCTGATGCTCGAAACGAATAACTAGAACGGTCTAGGGGAAAAGTACGCATACAGTTGTAATCGGGCGAGTTTCTACCTTCAGATGCAACAGAAATTTTGCGGATTGGTCAATCCGTTCGCGAGATATGGCAGTTTGGAGGTAAGAAACGCTTGAGAAACTCAAAATTTTCGCAGTTCTGATGCTCGAAACGAATAACTAGAAAGGCCTAGGGGAAAAGTACGCATAGTGTTGTAATCGGGCGAGTTTCTGCTTTCAGATGCAACACAAATTTTGCGGATTGGTCAATCCGTTCGCGAGAGATGGCAGTTTGGATGTAAGCAACGCTTGAGAAACTCAAAATTTTCGCAGTTCTGATGCTCGAAACGAATAACTAGAACGGTCTAGGGGAAAAGTACGAATACAGTTGTAATCGGGCGAGTTTCTACTTTCAGATGCAACAGAAATTTTGCGGATTGGTCAATCCGTTCGCGAGATATGGCAGTTTGGAGGTAAGAAACGCTTGAGAAACTCAAAATTTTCGCAGTTCTGATGCTCGAAACGAATAACTAGAACGGACTGGGGGAAAAGTACGCATACAGTTGTAATCGGGCGAGTTTCTACTTTCAGATGCAACAGAAATTTTGCGGATTGGTCAATCCGTTCGCGAGATATGGCAGTTTGGAGGTAAGAAACTCTTGAGAAACTCAAAATTTTCGCAGTTCTGATGCTCGAAACGAATAAATAGAAAGGCCTAGGGGAAAGGTACGCATAGTGTTGTAATCGGGCGAGTTTCTGCTCTCAGATGCATCACAAATTTTGCGGATTGGTCAATCCGTTCGCGAGATGTGGCAGTTTGGAAGGAAGAAACGCTTGAGAAACTCAAAATTTTCGCAGTTCTGATGCTCGAAACGAATAACTAGGGCGGCCTAGGGAAAAAGTACGCATACCGTTGTAATCGGGCGAGTTTCTGCTTTCAGATGCATCAGAAATTTTGCGGATTGGTCAATCCGTTCGCGAGATGTGGCAGTTTGGAAGTAAGAAACGCTTGAGAAACTCAAAATTTTCGCAGTTCTGATGCTCGAAACGAATAACTAGAAAGCCCTAGGGGAAAAGTACGAATACCGATGTAATCGGGCGAGTTTCTACTTTCAGATGCAACAGAAATTTTGCGGATTGGTCGATCCGTTCGCGAGATATGGCAGTTTGGAGGTAAGAAACGCTTGAGAAACTCAAAATTTTCGCAGTTCTGATGCTCGAAACGAATAACTAGTACGGCCCAGGGGAAAAGTACGCATACCGTTGTAATCGGGCGAGTTTCTACTTTCAGATGCAACAGAAATTTTGCGGATTGGTCAATCCGTTCGCGAGATATGGCAGTTTGGAAGTAAGAAACGCTTGAGAAACTCAAAATTTTCGCAGTTCTGATGCTCGAAACGAATAACTAGTACGGCCCAGGGGAAAAGTACGCATACCGTTGTAATCGGGCGAGTTTCTGCTTTCAGATGCATCACAAATTTTGCGGATTGGTCAATCCGTTCGCGAGATGTGGCAGTTTGGAAGGAAGAAACGCTTGAGAAACTCAAAATTTTCGCAGTTCTGATGCTCGAAACGAATAACTAGGGCGGCCTAGGGGAAAAGTACGCATACCGTTGTAATCGGGCGAGTTTCTGCTTTCAGATGCATCAGAAATTTTGCGGATTGGTCAATCCGTTCGCGAGATGTGGCAGTTTGGAAGTAAGAAACGCTTGAGAAACTCAAAATTTTCGCAGTTCTGATGCTCGAAACGAATAACTAGAAAGCCCTAGGGGAAAAGTACGCATACCGATGTAATCGGGCGAGTTTCTACTTTCAGATGCAACAGAAATTTTGCGGATTAGTCGATCCGTTCGCGAGATATGGCAGTTTGGAGGTAAGAAACGCTTGAGAAACTCAAAATTTTCGCAGTTCTGATGCTCGAAACGAATAACTAGTACGGCCCAGGGGAAAAGTACGCATACCGTTGTAATCGGGCGAGTTTCTACTTTCAGATGCAACAGAAATTTTGCGGATTGGTCAATCCGTTCGCGAGATATGGCAGTTTGGAAGTAAGAAACGCTTGAGAAACTCAAAATTTTCGCAGTTCTGATGCTCGACAAGCATAACTAGAACGGCCTAGGGGAAAAGTACGCATACCCTTGTAATCGGGCGAGTTTCTACTTTCAGATGCAACAGAAATTTTGCGGATTGGTCAATCCGTTCGCGAGATATGACAGTTTGGAAGTAAGAAACGCTTGAGAAACTCA
Source organism: Ptiloglossa arizonensis (assembly GCF_051014685.1). Lineage (NCBI taxonomy): Eukaryota > Metazoa > Arthropoda > Insecta > Hymenoptera > Colletidae > Ptiloglossa > Ptiloglossa arizonensis. The sequence continues at coordinate 2,291,310 of NW_027478386.1, forward strand.
AAATTTTCGCAGTTCTGATGCTCGAAACGAATAACTAGGACGGCCTAGGGGAAAAGTACGCATACCGTTGTAATCGGGCGGGTTTCTACTTTCAGATGCAACAGAAATTTTGCGGATTGGTCAATCCGTTCGCGAGATATGACAGTTTGGAAGTAAGAAACGCTTGAGAAACTCAAAATTTTCGCAATTCTGATGCTCGAAACGAATAACTAGGGCGGCCTAGGGGAAAAGTACGCATACCGTTGTAATCGGGCGAGTTTCTGCTTTCAGATGCATCAGAAATTTTGCAGATTGGTCAATCCGTTCGCGAGATATGGCAGTTTGGAAGGAAGAAACGCTTGAGAAACTCAAAATTTTCGCAGTTCTGATGCTCGAAACGAATAACTAGAACGGCCTAGGGGAAAAGTACGCATACAGTTGTAATCGGGCGAGTTTCTACTTTCAGATGCAACAGAAATTTTGCGGATTGGTCAATCCGCTCGCGAGATATGGCAGTTTGGAGGTAAGAAACGCTTGAGAAACTCAAAATTTTCGCAGTTCTGATGCTCGACAAGCATAACTAGAACGGCCTAGGGGAAAAGTACGCATACCCTTGTAATCGGGCGAGTTTCTACTTTCAGATGCAACAGAAATTTTGCGGATTGGTCAATCCGTTCGCGAGATATGACAGTTTGGAAGTAAGAAACGCTTGAGAAACTCAAAATTTTCGCAATTCTGATGCTCGAAAAGAATAACTAGGGCGGCCTAGGGGAAAAGTACGCATACCGTTGTAATCGGGCGAGTTTCTGCTTTCAGATGCATCAGAAATTTTGCGGATTGGTCATACCTTTCGCGAGATATGGCAGTTTGGAGGTAAGAAACGCTTGAGAAACTCCAAATTTTCGCAGTTCTGATGCTGGAAACGAATAACTAGAACGGCCTAGGGGAAAAGTACGCATACAGTTGTAATCGGGCGAGTTTCTACTTTCAGATGCAACAGAAATTTTGCGGATTGGTCAATCCGTTCGCGAGATATGGCAGTTTGGAGGTAAGAAACGCTTGAGAAACTCAAAATTTTCGCAGTTCTGATGCTCGACAAGCATAACTAGAACGGCCTAGGGGAAAAGTACGCATATCGTTGTAATCGGGCGAGTTTCTACTTTCAGATGCAACAGAAATTTTGCGGATTGGTCAATCCGTTCGCGAGATATCGCAGTTTGGAGGTAAGAAACGCTTGAGAAACTCAAAATTTTCGCAGTTCTCATGCTCGAAACGAATAACTAGAACGGACTAGGGGAAAAGGACGCACACCCTTGTAATCGGGCGAGTTTCTACTTTCAGATGCAATAGAAATTTTGCGGATTGGTCAAACCTTTCGCGAGATATGGCAGTTTGGAGGTAAGAAACGCTTGAGAAACTCCAAATTTTCGCAGTTCTGATGCTCGAAACGAATAACTAGAACGGCCTAGGGGAAAAGTACGCATACCGTTGTAATCGGGCGAGTTTCTACTTTCAGATGCAACAGAAATTTTGCGGATTGGTCAATCCGTTCGCGAGATATGGCAGTTTGTAGGTAAGAAACGCTTGAGAAACTCAAAATTTTCGCAGTTCTGATGCTCGAAACGAATAACTAGGACTGCCTAGGGGAAAAGTACGCATACAGTTGTAATCGGGCGAGTTTCTACTTTCAGATGCAACAGAAATTTTGCGGATTGGTCAATCCGTTCGCGAGATATGACAGTTTGGAAGTAAGAAACGCTTGAGAAACTCAAAATTTTCGCAATTGTGATGCTCGAAACGAATAACTAGGGCGGCCTAGGGGAAAAGTACGCATACCGTTGTAATCGGGCGAGTTTCTGCTTTCAGATGCATCAGAAATTTTGCAGATTGGTCAATCCGTTCGCGAGATATGGCAGTTTGGAAGGAAGAAACGCTTGAGAAACTCAAAATTTTCGCAGTTCTGATGCTCGAAACGAATAACTAGGGCGGCCTAGGGGAAAAGTACGCATACCGTTGTAATCGGGCGAGTTTCTGCTTTCAGATGCATCAGAAATTTTGCGGATTGGTCAATCCGTTCGCGAGATGTGGCAGTTTGGAAGTAAGAAACGCTTGGGAAACTCAAAATTTTCGCAGTTCTGATGCTCGAAACGAATAACTAGAAAGCCCTAGGGGAAAAGTACGCATACCGATGTAATCGGGCGAGTTTCTACTTTCAGATGCAACAGAAATTTTGCGGATTGGTCGATCCGTTCGCGAGATATGGCAGTTTGGAGGTAAGAAACGCTTGAGAAACTCAAAATTTTCGCAGTTCTGATGCTCGAAACGAATAACTAGTACGGCCCAGGGGAAAAGTACGCATACCGTTGTAATCGGGCGAGTTTCTACTTTCAGATGCAACAGAAATTTTGCGGATTGGTCAATCCGTTCGCGAGATATGGCAGTTTGGAAGTAAGAAACGCTTGAGAAACTCAAAATTTTCGCAGTTCTGATGCTCGAAACGAATAACTAGTACGGCCCAGGGGAAAAGTACGCATACCGTTGTAATCGGGCGAGTTTCTACTTTCAGATGCAACAGAAATTTTGCGGATTGGTCAATCCGCTCGCGAGATATGGCAGTTTGGAGGTAAGAAACGCTTGAGAAACTCAAAATTTTCGCAGTTCTGATGCTCGAAACGAATAACTAGGGCGGCCTAGGGGAAAAGTACGCATACCGTTGTAATCGGGCGAGTTTCTGCTTTCAGATGCATCAGAAATTTTGCGGATTGGTCAATCCGTTCGCGAGATGTGGCAGTTTGGAAGTAAGAAACGCTTGAGAAACTCAAAATTTTCGCAGTTCTGATGCTCGAAACGAATAACTAGAAAGCCCTAGGGGAAAAGTACGCATACCGATGTAATCGGGCGAGTTTCTACTTTCAGATGCAACAGAAATTTTGCGGATTAGTCGATCCGTTCGCGAGATATGGCAGTTTGGAGGTAAGAAACGCTTGAGAAACTCAAAATTTTCGCAGTTCTGATGCTCGAAACGAATAACTAGTACGGCCCAGGGGAAAAGTACGCATACCGTTGTAATCGGGCGAGTTTCTACTTTCAGATGCAACAGAAATTTTGCGGATTGGTCAATCCGTTCGCGAGATATGGCAGTTTGGAAGTAAGAAACGCTTGAGAAACTCAAAATTTTCGCAGTTCTGATGCTCGAAACGAATAACTAGTACGGCCCAGGGGAAAAGTACGCATACCGTTGTAATCGGGCGAGTTTCTACTTTCAGATGCAACAGAAATTTTGCGGATTGGTCAATCCGCTCGCGAGATATGGCAGTTTGGAGGTAAGAAACGCTTGAGAAACTCAAAATTTTCGCAGTTCTGATGCTTGAAACGAATAACTAGAACGGCCTAGGGGAAAAGTACGTATACCGTTGTAATCGGGCGAGTTTCCACTTTCAGATGCAACAGAAAATTTGCGGATTGGTCAATCCGTTCGCGAGATATGGCAGTTTGGAGGTAAGAAACGCATGAGAAACTCAAAATTTTCGCAGTTCTGATGCTCGAAACGAATAACTAGAACGGTCTAGGGGAAAAGTACGCATACAGTTGTAATCGGGCGAGTTTCTACCTTCAGATGCAACAGAAATTTTGCGGATTGGTCAATCCGTTCGCGAGATATGGCAGTTTGGAGGTAAGAAACGCTTGAGAAACTCAAAATTTTCGCAGTTCTGATGCTCGAAACGAATAACTAGAACGGCCTAGGGGAAAAGTACGTACACCGTTGTAATCGGGCGAGTTTCTACTTTCAGATGCAACAGAAATTTTGCGGATTGGTCAATCCGTTCGCGAGATATGGCAGTTTGGAGGTAAGCAACGCTTGAGAAACTCAAAATTTTCGCAGTTCTGTTGCTCGAAACGAACAACTAGAACGGCCTAGGGGAAAAGTACGTATACCGTTGTAATCGGGCGTGTTTCTACTTTCAGATGCAACAGAAATTTTGCGGATTGGTCAATCCGTTCGCGAGATATGGCAGTTTGGAGGTAAGCAACGCTTGAGAAACTCAAAATTTTCGCAGTTCTGATGCTCGAAACGAATAACTAGAACGGTCTAGGGGAAAAGTACGAATACAGTTGTAATCGGGCGAGTTTCTACCTTCAGATGCAACAGAAATTTTGCGGATTGGTCAATCCGTTCGCGAGATATGGCAGTTTGGAGGTAAGCAACGCTTGAGAAACTCAAAATTTTCGCAGTTCTGATGCTCGAAACGAATAACTAGAAAGGCCTAGGGGAAGAGTACGCATAGTGTTGTAATCGGGCGAGTTTCTGCTTTCAGATGCATCACAAATTTTGCGGATTGGTCAATCCGTTCGCGAGATGTGGCAGTTTGGAAGTCAGAAACGCTTGAGAAACTCAAAATTTTCGCAGTTCTGATGCTCGAAACGAATAACTAGAAAGGCCTAGGGGAAAAGTACGCATACCGTTGTAATCGGGCGAGTTTCTACTTTCAGATGCAACAGAAATTTTGCGGATTGGTCAATCCGTTCGCGAGATATGGCAGTTTGGAGGTAAGCAACGCTTGAGAAACTCAAAATTTTCGCAGTTCTGATGCTCGAAACGAATAACTAGTACGGCCCAGGGGAAAAGTACGCATACCGTTGTAATCGGGCGAGTTTCTACTTTCAGATGCAACAGAAATTTTGCGGATTGGTCAATCCGCTCGCGAGATATGGCAGTTTGGAGGTAAGAAACGCTTGAGAAACTCAAAATTTTCGCAGTTCTGATGCTCGAAACGAATAACTAGAACGGCCTAGGGGAAAAGTACGTATACCGTTGTAATCGGGCGAGTTTCCACTTTCAGAAGCAACAGAAAATTTGCGGATTGGTCAATCCGTTCGCGAGATATGGCAGTTTGGAGGTAAGAAACGCATGAGAAACTCAAAATTTTCGCAGTTCTGATGCTCGAAACGAATAACTAGAACGGTCTAGGGGAAAAGTACGCATACAGTTGTAATCGGGCGAGTTTCTACCTTCAGATGCAACAGAAATTTTGCGGATTGGTCAATCCGTTCGCGAGATATGGCAGTTTGGAGGTAAGAAACGCTTGAGAAACTCAAAATTTTCGCAGTTCTGATGCTCGAAACGAATAACTAGAAAGGCCTAGGGGAAAAGTACGCATAGTGTTGTAATCGGGCGAGTTTCTGCTTTCAGATGCAACACAAATTTTGCGGATTGGTCAATCCGTTCGCGAGAGATGGCAGTTTGGATGTAAGCAACGCTTGAGAAACTCAAAATTTTCGCAGTTCTGATGCTCGAAACGAATAACTAGAACGGTCTAGGGGAAAAGTACGAATACAGTTGTAATCGGGCGAGTTTCTACTTTCAGATGCAACAGAAATTTTGCGGATTGGTCAATCCGTTCGCGAGATATGGCAGTTTGGAGGTAAGAAACGCTTGAGAAACTCAAAATTTTCGCAGTTCTGATGCTCGAAACGAATAACTAGAACGGACTGGGGGAAAAGTACGCATACAGTTGTAATCGGGCGAGTTTCTACTTTCAGATGCAACAGAAATTTTGCGGATTGGTCAATCCGTTCGCGAGATATGGCAGTTTGGAGGTAAGAAACTCTTGAGAAACTCAAAATTTTCGCAGTTCTGATGCTCGAAACGAATAAATAGAAAGGCCTAGGGGAAAGGTACGCATAGTGTTGTAATCGGGCGAGTTTCTGCTCTCAGATGCATCACAAATTTTGCGGATTGGTCAATCCGTTCGCGAGATGTGGCAGTTTGGAAGGAAGAAACGCTTGAGAAACTCAAAATTTTCGCAGTTCTGATGCTCGAAACGAATAACTAGGGCGGCCTAGGGAAAAAGTACGCATACCGTTGTAATCGGGCGAGTTTCTGCTTTCAGATGCATCAGAAATTTTGCGGATTGGTCAATCCGTTCGCGAGATGTGGCAGTTTGGAAGTAAGAAACGCTTGAGAAACTCAAAATTTTCGCAGTTCTGATGCTCGAAACGAATAACTAGAAAGCCCTAGGGGAAAAGTACGAATACCGATGTAATCGGGCGAGTTTCTACTTTCAGATGCAACAGAAATTTTGCGGATTGGTCGATCCGTTCGCGAGATATGGCAGTTTGGAGGTAAGAAACGCTTGAGAAACTCAAAATTTTCGCAGTTCTGATGCTCGAAACGAATAACTAGTACGGCCCAGGGGAAAAGTACGCATACCGTTGTAATCGGGCGAGTTTCTACTTTCAGATGCAACAGAAATTTTGCGGATTGGTCAATCCGTTCGCGAGATATGGCAGTTTGGAAGTAAGAAACGCTTGAGAAACTCAAAATTTTCGCAGTTCTGATGCTCGAAACGAATAACTAGTACGGCCCAGGGGAAAAGTACGCATACCGTTGTAATCGGGCGAGTTTCTGCTTTCAGATGCATCACAAATTTTGCGGATTGGTCAATCCGTTCGCGAGATGTGGCAGTTTGGAAGGAAGAAACGCTTGAGAAACTCAAAATTTTCGCAGTTCTGATGCTCGAAACGAATAACTAGGGCGGCCTAGGGGAAAAGTACGCATACCGTTGTAATCGGGCGAGTTTCTGCTTTCAGATGCATCAGAAATTTTGCGGATTGGTCAATCCGTTCGCGAGATGTGGCAGTTTGGAAGTAAGAAACGCTTGAGAAACTCAAAATTTTCGCAGTTCTGATGCTCGAAACGAATAACTAGAAAGCCCTAGGGGAAAAGTACGCATACCGATGTAATCGGGCGAGTTTCTACTTTCAGATGCAACAGAAATTTTGCGGATTGGTCGATCCGTTCGCGAGATATGGCAGTTTGGAGGTAAGAAACGCTTGAGAAACTCAAAATTTTCGCAGTTCTGATGCTCGAAACGAATAACTAGTACGGCCCAGGGGAAAAGTACGCATACCGTTGTAATCGGGCGAGTTTCTACTTTCAGATGCAACAGAAATTTTGCGGATTGGTCAATCCGTTCGCGAGATATGGCAGTTTGGAAGTAAGAAACGCTTGAGAAACTCAAAATTTTCGCAGTTCTGATGCTCGAAACGAATAACTAGTACGGCCCAGGGGAAAAGTACGCATACCGTTGTAATCGGGCGAGTTTCTACTTTCAGATGCAACAGAAATTTTGCGGATTGGTCAATCCGCTCGCGAGATATGGCAGTTTGGAGGTAAGAAACGCTTGAGAAACTCAAAATTTTCGCAGTTCTGATGCTTGAAACGAATAACTAGAACGGCCTAGGGGAAAAGTACGTATACCGCTGTAATCGGGCGAGTTTCCACTTTCAGATGCAACAGAAAATTTGCGGATTGGTCAATCCGTTCGCGAGATATGGCAGTTTGGAGGTAAGAAACGCATGAGAAACTCAAAATTTTCGGAGTTCTGATGCTCGAAACGAATAACTAGAACGGTCTAGGGGAAAAGTACGCATACAGTTGTAATCGGGCGAGTTTCTACCTTCAGATGCAACAGAAATTTTGCGGATTGGTCAATCCGTTCGCGAGATATGGCAGTTTGGAGGTAAGAAACGCTTGAGAAACTCAAAATTTTCGCAGTTCTGATGCTCGAAACGAATAACTAGAACGGCCTAGGGGAAAAGTACGTACACCGTTGTAATCGGGCGAGTTTCTACTTTCAGATGCAACAGAAATTTTGCGGATTGGTCAATCCGTTCGCGAGATATGGCAGTTTGGAGGTAAGCAACGCTTGAGAAACTCAAAATTTTCGCAGTTCTGTTGCTCGAAACGAACAACTAGAACGGCCTAGGGGAAAAGTACGTATACCGTTGTAATCGGGCGTGTTTCTACTTTCAGATGCAACAGAAATTTTGCGGATTGGTCAATCCGTTCGCGAGATATGGCAGTTTGGAGGTAAGCAACGCTTGAGAAACTCAAAATTTTCGCAGTTCTGATGCTCGAAACGAATAACTAGAACGGTCTAGGGGAAAAGTACGAATACAGTTGTAATCGGGCGAGTTTCTACCTTCAGATGCAACAGAAATTTTGCGGATTGGTCAATCCGTTCGCGAGATATGGCAGTTTGGAGGTAAGCAACGCTTGAGAAACTCAAAATTTTCGCAGTTCTGATGCTCGAAACGAATAACTAGAAAGGCCTAGGGGAAGAGTACGCATAGTGTTGTAATCGGGCGAGTTTCTGCTTTCAGATGCATCACAAATTTTGCGGATTGGTCAATCCGTTCGCGAGATGTGGCAGTTTGGAGGTAAGAAACGCTTGAGAAACTCAAAATTTTCGCAGTTCTGATGCTCGACAAGCATAACTAGAAGGGCCTAGGGGAAAAGTACGCATACCGTTGTAATCGGGCGAGTTTCTACTTTCAGATGCAACAGAAATTTTGCGGATTGGTCAATTCGTTCGCGAGATATGGCAGTTTGGAGGTAAGAAACGCTTGAGAAACTAAAAATTTTCGCAGTTCTGATGCTCGAAACGAACAACTAGAACGGCCTAGGGGAAAAGTACGCATAGTGTTGTAATCGGGCGAGTTTCTACTTTCAGATGCAACAGAAATTTTGCGGATTGGTCAATCCGCTCGCGAGATATGGCAGTTTGGAGGTAAGAAACGCTTGAGAAACTCAAAATTTTCGCAGTTCTGATGCTCGAAACGAATAACTAGAACGGCCTAGGGGAAAAGTACGTATACCGTTGTAATCGGGCGAGTTTCCACTTTCAGAAGCAACAGAAAATTTGCGGATTGGTCAATCCGTTCGCGAGATATGGCAGTTTGGAGGTAAGAAACGCATGAGAAACTCAAAATTTTCGCAGTTCTGATGCTCGAAACGAATAACTAGAACGGTCTAGGGGAAAAGTACGCATACAGTTGTAATCGGGCGAGTTTCTACCTTCAGATGCAACAGAAATTTTGCGGATTGGTCAATCCGTTCGCGAGATATGGCAGTTTGGAGGTAAGAAACGCTTGAGAAACTCAAAATTTTCGCAGTTCTGATGCTCGAAACGAATAACTAGAAAGGCCTAGGGGAAAAGTACGCATAGTGTTGTAATCGGGCGAGTTTCTGCTTTCAGATGCAACACAAATTTTGCGGATTGGTCAATCCGTTCGCGAGAGATGGCAGTTTGGATGTAAGCAACGCTTGAGAAACTCAAAATTTTCGCAGTTCTGATGCTCGAAACGAATAACTAGAACGGTCTAGGGGAAAAGTACGAATACAGTTGTAATCGGGCGAGTTTCTACTTTCAGATGCAACAGAAATTTTGCGGATTGGTCAATCCGTTCGCGAGATATGGCAGTTTGGAGGTAAGAAACGCTTGAGAAACTCAAAATTTTCGCAGTTCTGATGCTCGAAACGAATAACTAGAACGGACTGGGGGAAAAGTACGCATACAGTTGTAATCGGGCGAGTTTCTACTTTCAGATGCAACAGAAATTTTGCGGATTGGTCAATCCGTTCGCGAGATATGGCAGTTTGGAGGTAAGAAACTCTTGAGAAACTCAAAATTTTCGCAGTTCTGATGCTCGAAACGAATAAATAGAAAGGCCTAGGGGAAAGGTACGCATAGTGTTGTAATCGGGCGAGTTTCTGCTCTCAGATGCATCACAAATTTTGCGGATTGGTCAATCCGTTCGCGAGATGTGGCAGTTTGGAAGTCAGAAACGCTTGAGAAACTCAAAATTTTCGCAGTTCTGATGCTCGAATCGAATAACTAGAAAGGCCTAGGGGAAAAGTACGCATACCGTTGTAATCGGGCGAGTTTCTACTTTCAGATGCAACAGAAATTTTGCGGATTGGTCAATCCGTTCGCGAGATATGGCAGTTTGGAGGTAAGAAACGCTTGAGAAACTCAAAATTTTCGCAGTTCTGATGCTCGAAACGTATAACTAGAACGGCCTAGGGGAAAAGTACGTATACCGTTGTAATCGGGCGAGTTTCTACTTTCAGATGCAACAGAAATTTTGCGGATTGGTCAATCCGCTCGCGAGATATGGCAGTTTGGAGGTAAGAAACGCTTGAGAAAATCAAAATTTTCGCAGTTCTGATGCTCGAAACGAATAACTAGAACGGCCTAGGGGAAAAGTACGTATACCGTTGTAATCGGGCGAGTTTCTACTTTCAGATGCAACAGAAATTTTGCGGATTGGTCAATCCGTTCGCGAGATATGGCAGTTTGGAGGTAAGCAACGCTTGAGAAACTCAAAATTTTCGCAGTTCTGTTGCTCGAAACGAATAACTAGAACGGCCTAGGGGAAAAGTACGCATACAATTCTAATCGGGCGATTTTCCACTTTCAGATGCAACAGAAAATTTGCGGATTGGTCAATCCGTTCGCGAGATATGGCAGTTTGGAGGTAAGAAACGCATGAGAAACTCAAAATTTTCGCAGTTCTGATGCTCGAAACGAATAACTAGAACGGTCTAGGGGAAAAGTACGCATACAGTTGTAATCGGGCGAGTTTCTACTTTCAGATGCAACAGAAATTTTGCGGATTGGTCAATCCGTTCGCGAGATATGGCAGTTTGGAAGTAAGAAACGCTTGAGAAACTCAAAATTTTCGCAGTTCTGATGCTCGAAACGAATAACTAGTACGGCCCAGGGGAAAAGTACGCATACCGTTGTAATCGGGCGAGTTTCTGCTTTCAGATGCATCACAAATTTTGCGGATTGGTCAATCCGTTCGCGAGATGTGGCAGTTTGGAAGGAAGAAACGCTTGAGAAACTCAAAATTTTCGCAGTTCTGATGCTCGAAACGAATAACTAGGGCGGCCTAGGGGAAAAGTACGCATACCGTTGTAATCGGGCGAGTTTCTGCTTTCAGATGCATCAGAAATTTTGCGGATTGGTCAATCCGTTCGCGAGATGTGGCAGTTTGGAAGTAAGAAACGCTTGAGAAACTCAAAATTTTCGCAGTTCTGATGCTCGAAACGAATAACTAGAAAGCCCTAGGGGAAAAGTACGCATACCGATGTAATCGGGCGAGTTTCTACTTTCAGATGCAACAGAAATTTTGCGGATTGGTCGATCCGTTCGCGAGATATGGCAGTTTGGAGGTAAGAAACGCTTGAGAAACTCAAAATTTTCGCAGTTCTGATGCTCGAAACGAATAACTAGTACGGCCCAGGGGAAAAGTACGCATACCGTTGTAATCGGGCGAGTTTCTACTTTCAGATGCAACAGAAATTTTGCGGATTGGTCAATCCGTTCGCGAGATATGGCAGTTTGGAAGTAAGAAACGCTTGAGAAACTCAAAATTTTCGCAGTTCTGATGCTCGAAACGAATAACTAGTACGGCCCAGGGGAAAAGTACGCATACCGTTGTAATCGGGCGAGTTTCTACTTTCAGATGCAACAGAAATTTTGCGGATTGGTCAATCCGCTCGCGAGATATGGCAGTTTGGAGGTAAGAAACGCTTGAGAAACTCAAAATTTTCGCAGTTCTGATGCTTGAAACGAATAACTAGAACGGCCTAGGGGAAAAGTACGTATACCGTTGTAATCGGGCGAGTTTCCACTTTCAGATGCAACAGAAAATTTGCGGATTGGTCAATCCGTTCGCGAGATATGGCAGTTTGGAGGTAAGAAACGCATGAGAAACTCAAAATTTTCGCAGTTCTGATGCTCGAAACGAATAACTAGAACGGTCTAGGGGAAAAGTACGCATACAGTTGTAATCGGGCGAGTTTCTACCTTCAGATGCAACAGAAATTTTGCGGATTGGTCAATCCGTTCGCGAGATATGGCAGTTTGGAGGTAAGAAACGCTTGAGAAACTCAAAATTTTCGCAGTTCTGATGCTCGAAACGAATAACTAGAACGGCCTAGGGGAAAAGTACGTACACCGTTGTAATCGGGCGAGTTTCTACTTTCAGATGCAACAGAAATTTTGCGGATTGGTCAATCCGTTCGCGAGATATGGCAGTTTGGAGGTAAGCAACGCTTGAGAAACTCAAAATTTTCGCAGTTCTGTTGCTCGAAACGAACAACTAGAACGGCCTAGGGGAAAAGTACGTATACCGTTGTAATCGGGCGTGTTTCTACTTTCAGATGCAACAGAAATTTTGCGGATTGGTCAATCCGTTCGCGAGATATGGCAGTTTGGAGGTAAGCAACGCTTGAGAAACTCAAAATTTTCGCAGTTCTGATGCTCGAAACGAATAACTAGAACGGTCTAGGGGAAAAGTACGAATACAGTTGTAATCGGGCGAGTTTCTACCTTCAGATGCAACAGAAATTTTGCGGATTGGTCAATCCGTTCGCGAGATATGGCAGTTTGGAGGTAAGCAACGCTTGAGAAACTCAAAATTTTCGCAGTTCTGATGCTCGAAACGAATAACTAGAAAGGCCTAGGGGAAGAGTACGCATAGTGTTGTAATCGGGCGAGCTTCTGCTTTCAGATGCATCACAAATTTTGCGGATTGGTCAATCCGTTCGCGAGATGTGGCAGTTTGGAGGTAAGAAACGCTTGAGAAACTCAAAATTTTCGCAGTTCTGATGCTCGACAAGCATAACTAGAACGGCCTAGGGGAAAAGTACGCATACCGTTGTAATCGGGCGAGTTTCTACTTTCAGATGCAACAGAAATTTTGCGGATTGGTCAATTCGTTCGCGAGATATGGCAGTTTGGAGGTAAGAAACGCTTGAGAAACTAAAAATTTTCGCAGTTCTGATGCTCGAAACGAACAACTAGAACGGCCTAGGGGAAAAGTACGCATAGTGTTGTAATCGGGCGAGTTTCTACTTTCAGATGCAACAGAAATTTTGCGGATTGGTCAATCCGCTCGCGAGATATGGCAGTTTGGAGGTAAGAAACGCTTGAGAAACTCAAAATTTTCGCAGTTCTGATGCTCGAAACGAATAACTAGAACGGCCTAGGGGAAAAGTACGTATACCGTTGTAATCGGGCGAGTTTCCACTTTCAGAAGCAACAGAAAATTTGCGGATTGGTCAATCCGTTCGCGAGATATGGCAGTTTGGAGGTAAGAAACGCATGAGAAACTCAAAATTTTCGCAGTTCTGATGCTCGAAACGAATAACTAGAACGGTCTAGGGGAAAAGTACGCATACAGTTGTAATCGGGCGAGTTTCTACCTTCAGATGCAACAGAAATTTTGCGGATTGGTCAATCCGTTCGCGAGATATGGCAGTTTGGAGGTAAGAAACGCTTGAGAAACTCAAAATTTTCGCAGTTCTGATGCTCGAAACGAATAACTAGAAAGGCCTAGGGGAAAAGTACGCATAGTGTTGTAATCGGGCGAGTTTCTGCTTTCAGATGCAACACAAATTTTGCGGATTGGTCAATCCGTTCGCGAGAGATGGCAGTTTGGATGTAAGCAACGCTTGAGAAACTCAAAATTTTCGCAGTTCTGATGCTCGAAACGAATAACTAGAACGGTCTAGGGGAAAAGTACGAATACAGTTGTAATCGGGCGAGTTTCTACTTTCAGATGCAACAGAAATTTTGCGGATTGGTCAATCCGTTCGCGAGATATGGCAGTTTGGAGGTAAGAAACGCTTGAGAAACTCAAAATTTTCGCAGTTCTGATGCTCGAAACGAATAACTAGAACGGACTGGGGGAAAAGTACGCATACAGTTGTAATCGGGCGAGTTTCTACTTTCAGATGCAACAGAAATTTTGCGGATTGGTCAATCCGTTCGCGAGATATGGCAGTTTGGAGGTAAGAAACTCTTGAGAAACTCAAAATTTTCGCAGTTCTGATGCTCGAAACGAATAAATAGAAAGGCCTAGGGGAAAGGTACGCATAGTGTTGTAATCGGGCGAGTTTCTGCTCTCAGATGCATCACAAATTTTGCGGATTGGTCAATCCGTTCGCGAGATGTGGCAGTTTGGAAGTCAGAAACGCTTGAGAAACTCAAAATTTTCGCAGTTCTGATGCTCGAATCGAATAACTAGAAAGGCCTAGGGGAAAAGTACGCATACCGTTGTAATCGGGCGAGTTTCTACTTTCAGATGCAACAGAAATTTTGCGGATTGGTCAATCCGTTCGCGAGATATGGCAGTTTGGAGGTAAGAAACGCTTGAGAAACTCAAAATTTTCGCAGTTCTGATGCTCGAAACGTATAACTAGAACGGCCTAGGGGAAAAGTACGTATACCGTTGTAATCGGGCGAGTTTCTACTTTCAGATGCAACAGAAATTTTGCGGATTGGTCAATCCGCTCGCGAGATATGGCAGTTTGGAGGTAAGAAACGCTTGAGAAAATCAAAATTTTCGCAGTTCTGATGCTCGAAACGAATAACTAGAACGGCCTAGGGGAAAAGTACGTATACCGTTGTAATCGGGCGAGTTTCTACTTTCAGATGCAACAGAAATTTTGCGGATTGGTCAATCCGTTCGCGAGATATGGCAGTTTGGAGGTAAGCAACGCTTGAGAAACTCAAAATTTTCGCAGTTCTGTTGCTCAAAACGAATAACTAGAACGGCCTAGGGGAAAAGTACGCATACAATTCTAATCGGGCGATTTTCCACTTTCAGATGCAACAGAAAATTTGCGGATTGGTCAATCCGTTCGCGAGATATGGCAGTTTGGAGGTAAGAAACGCATGAGAAACTCAAAATTTTCGCAGTTCTGATGCTCGAAACGAATAACTAGAACGGTCTAGGGGAAAAGTACGCATACAGTTGTAATCGGGCGAGTTTCTACCTTCAGATGCAACAGAAATTTTGCGTATTGGTCAATCCGTTCGCGAGATATGGCAGTTTGGAGGTAAGAAACGCTTGAGAAACTCAAAATTTTCGCAGTTCTGATGCTCGAAACGAATAACTAGAACGGACTGGGGGAAAAGTACGCATACAGTTGTAATCGGGCGAGTTTCTACTTTCAGATGCAACAGAAATTTTGCGGATTGGTCAATCCGTTCGCGAGATATGGCAGTTTGGAGGTAAGAAACGCTTGAGAAACTAAAAATTTTCGCAGTTCTGATGCTCGAAACGAATAACTAGAAAGGCCTAGGGGAAAAGTACGCATAGTGTTGTAATCGGGCGAGTTTCTGCTTTCAGATGCATCACAAATTTTGCGGATTGGTCAATCCGTTCGCGAGATGTGGCAGTTTGGAAGTAAGAAACGCTTGAGAAACTCAAAATTTTCGCAGTTCTGATGCTCGATACGAATAAGTAGAAAGGCCTAGGGGAAAAGTACGTATACCGTTGTAATCGGGCGAGTTTCTACTTTCAGATGCAACAGAAATTTTGCGGATTGGTCAATCCGTTCGCGAGATATGGCAGTTTGGAGGTAAGCAACGCTTGAGAAACTCAAAATTTTCGCAGTTCTGATGCTCGAAACGAACAACTAGAACGGCCTAGGGGAAAAGTACGCATGCCGTTGTAATCGGGCGAGTTTCTACCTTCAGATGCAACAGAAATTTTGCGGATTGGTCAATCCGTTCGCGAGATATGGCAGTTTGTAGGTAAGAAACGCTAGAGAAACTCAAAATTTTCGCAGTTCTGATGCTCGAAACGAATAACTAGGACGGCCTAGGGGAAAAGTACGCATACCGTTGTAATCGGGCGAGTTTCTACTTTCAGATGCAACAGAAATTTTGCGGATTTGTCAATCCGTTCGCGAGATATGGCAGTTTGGAGGTAAGAAACGCTTGAGAAATTCAAAATTTTCACAGTTCTGATGCTCGAAACGAATAACCAGAACGGCCTAGGGGAAAAGTACGCACACCGTTGTAATCGGGCGAGTTTCTACTTTCAGATGCAACAGATATTTTGCGGATTGGTCAATCCGTTCGCGAGATATGACAGTTTGGAGGTAAGGAACGCTTGAGAAACTCAAAATTTTCGCAGCTCTGGTGCTCGAAACGAATAACTAGAAAGGCCTAGGGGAAAAGTACGCACACCATTGTAATCGGGCGAGTTTCTACTTTCAGATGCAACAGATATTTTGCGGATTGGTCAATCCGTTCGCGAGATATGACAGTTTGGAGGTAAGAAACGCTTGAGAAACTCAAAATTTTCGCAGTTCTGGTGCTCGAAACGAATAACTAGAAAGGCCTAGGGGAAAAGTACGCATACCGTTGTAATCGGGCGAGTTTCTGCTTTCAGATGCAACAGAAATTTTGCGGATTGGTCAACCCGTTCGCGAGATATGGCAGTTTGGAGGTAAGAAACGCTTGAGAAACTAAAAATTTTCGCAGTTCTGATGCTCGAAACGAACAACTAGAACGGCCTAGGGGAAAAGTACGCATAGTGTTGTAATCGGGCGAGTTTCTACTTTCAGATGCAACAGAAATTTTGCGGATTGGTCAATCCGCTCGCGAGATATGGCAGTTTGGAGGTAAGAAACGCTTGAGAAACTCAAAATTTTCGCAGTTCTGATGCTCGAAACGAATAACTAGAACGGCCTAGGGGAAAAGTACGTATACCGTTGTAATCGGGCGAGTTTCCACTTTCAGAAGCAACAGAAAATTTGCGGATTGGTCAATCCGTTCGCGAGATATGGCAGTTTGGAGGTAAGAAACGCATGAGAAACTCAAAATTTTCGCAGTTCTGATGCTCGAAACGAATAACTAGAACGGTCTAGGGGAAAAGTACGCATACAGTTGTAATCGGGCGAGTTTCTACCTTCAGATGCAACAGAAATTTTGCGGATTGGTCAATCCGTTCGCGAGATATGGCAGTTTGGAGGTAAGAAACGCTTGAGAAACTCAAAATTTTCGCAGTTCTGATGCTCGAAACGAATAACTAGAAAGGCCTAGGGGAAAAGTACGCATAGTGTTGTAATCGGGCGAGTTTCTGCTTTCAGATGCAACACAAATTTTGCGGATTGGTCAATCCGTTCGCGAGAGATGGCAGTTTGGATGTAAGCAACGCTTGAGAAACTCAAAATTTTCGCAGTTCTGATGCTCGAAACGAATAACTAGAACGGTCTAGGGGAAAAGTACGAATACAGTTGTAATCGGGCGAGTTTCTACTTTCAGATGCAACAGAAATTTTGCGGATTGGTCAATCCGTTCGCGAGATATGGCAGTTTGGAGGTAAGAAACGCTTGAGAAACTCAAAATTTTCGCAGTTCTGATGCTCGAAACGAATAACTAGAACGGACTGGGGGAAAAGTACGCATACAGTTGTAATCGGGCGAGTTTCTACTTTCAGATGCAACAGAAATTTTGCGGATTGGTCAATCCGTTCGCGAGATATGGCAGTTTGGAGGTAAGAAACTCTTGAGAAACTCAAAATTTTCGCAGTTCTGATGCTCGAAACGAATAAATAGAAAGGCCTAGGGGAAAGGTACGCATAGTGTTGTAATCGGGCGAGTTTCTGCTCTCAGATGCATCACAAATTTTGCGGATTGGTCAATCCGTTCGCGAGATGTGGCAGTTTGGAAGTCAGAAACGCTTGAGAAACTCAAAATTTTCGCAGTTCTGATGCTCGAATCGAATAACTAGAAAGGCCTAGGGGAAAAGTACGCATACCGTTGTAATCGGGCGAGTTTCTACTTTCAGATGCAACAGAAATTTTGCGGATTGGTCAATCCGTTCGCGAGATATGGCAGTTTGGAGGTAAGAAACGCTTGAGAAACTCAAAATTTTCGCAGTTCTGATGCTCGAAACGTATAACTAGAACGGCCTAGGGGAAAAGTACGTATACCGTTGTAATCGGGCGAGTTTCTACTTTCAGATGCAACAGAAATTTTGCGGATTGGTCAATCCGTTCGCGAGATATGGCAGTTTGGAGGTAAGCAACGCTTGAGAAACTCAAAATTTTCGCAGTTCTGATGCTCGAAACGAACAACTAGAACGGCCTAGGGGAAAAGTACGCATACCGTTGTAATCGAGCGAGTTTCTACCTTCAGATGCAACAGAAATTTTGCGGATTGGTCAATCCGTT
This sequence comes from Ptiloglossa arizonensis, assembly GCF_051014685.1. Classification (NCBI taxonomy): domain Eukaryota; kingdom Metazoa; phylum Arthropoda; class Insecta; order Hymenoptera; family Colletidae; genus Ptiloglossa; species Ptiloglossa arizonensis. The sequence goes on from NW_027478386.1 coordinate 2,309,115, forward strand.
CGCGAGATATGGCAGTTTGTAGGTAAGAAACGCTAGAGAAACTCAAAATTTTCGCAGTTCTGATGCTCGAAACGAATAACTAGGACGGCCTAGGGGAAAAGTACGCATACCGTTGTAATCGAGCGAGTTTCTACTTTCAGATGCAACAGAAATTTTGCGGATTGGTCAATCCGCTCGCGAGATATGGCAGTTTGGAGGTAAGAAACGCTTGAGAAAATCAAAATTTTCGCAGTTCTGATGCTCGAAACGAATAACTAGAACGGCCTAGGGGAAAAGTACGTATACCGTTGTAATCGGGCGAGTTTCTACTTTCAGATGCAACAGAAATTTTGCGGATTGGTCAATCCGTTCGCGAGATATGGCAGTTTGGAGGTAAGCAACGCTTGAGAAACTCAAAATTTTCGCAGTTCTGTTGCTCGAAACGAATAACTAGAACGGCCTAGGGGAAAAGTACGCATACAATTCTAATCGGGCGATTTTCCACTTTCAGATGCAACAGAAAATTTGCGGATTGGTCAATCCGTTCGCGAGATATGGCAGTTTGGAGGTAAGAAACGCATGAGAAACTCAAAATTTTCGCAGTTCTGATGCTCGAAACGAATAACTAGAACGGTCTAGGGGAAAAGTACGCATACAGTTGTAATCGGGCGAGTTTCTACCTTCAGATGCAACAGAAATTTTGCGTATTGGTCAATCCGTTCGCGAGATATGGCAGTTTGGAGGTAAGAAACGCTTGAGAAACTCAAAATTTTCGCAGTTCTGATGCTCGAAACGAATAACTAGAACGGACTGGGGGAAAAGTACGCATACAGTTGTAATCGGGCGAGTTTCTACTTTCAGATGCAACAGAAATTTTGCGGATTGGTCAATCCGTTCGCGAGATATGGCAGTTTGGAGGTAAGAAACGCTTGAGAAACTAAAAATTTTCGCAGTTCTGATGCTCGAAACGAATAACTAGAAAGGCCTAGGGGAAAAGTACGCATAGTGTTGTAATCGGGCGAGTTTCTGCTTTCAGATGCATCACAAATTTTGCGGATTGGTCAATCCGTTCGCGAGATGTGGCAGTTTGGAAGTAAGAAACGCTTGAGAAACTCAAAATTTTCGCAGTTCTGATGCTCGATACGAATAAGTAGAAAGGCCTAGGGGAAAAGTACGTATACCGTTGTAATCGGGCGAGTTTCTACTTTCAGATGCAACAGAAATTTTGCGGATTGGTCATTCCGTTCGCGAGATATGGCAGTTTGGAGGTAAGCAACGCTTGAGAAACTCAAAATTTTCGCAGTTCTGATGCTCGAAACGAACAACTAGAACGGCCTAGGGGAAAAGTACGCATGCCGTTGTAATCGGGCGAGTTTCTACCTTCAGATGCAACAGAAATTTTGCGGATTGGTCAATCCGTTCGCGAGATATGGCAGTTTGTATGTAAGAAACGCTAGAGAAACTCAAAATTTTCGCAGTTCTGATGCTCGAAACGAATAACTAGGACGGCCTAGGGGAAAAGTACGCATACCGTTGTAATCGGGCGAGTTTCTACTTTCAGATGCAACAGAAATTTTGCGGATTTGTCAATCCGTTCGCGAGATATGGCAGTTTGGAGGTAAGAAACGCTTGAGAAATTCAAAATTTTCACAGTTCTGATGCTCGAAACGAATAACCAGAACGGCCTAGGGGAAAAGTACGCACACCGTTGTAATCGGGCGAGTTTCTACTTTCAGATGCAACAGATATTTTGCGGATTGGTCAATCCGTTCGCGAGATATGACAGTTTGGAGGTAAGGAACGCTTGAGAAACTCAAAATTTTCGCAGCTCTGGTGCTCGAAACGAATAACTAGAAAGGCCTAGGGGAAAAGTACGCACACCATTGTAATCGGGCGAGTTTCTACTTTCAGATGCAACAGATATTTTGCGGATTGGTCAATCCGTTCGCGAGATATGACAGTTTGGAGGTAAGAAACGCTTGAGAAACTCAAAATTTTCGCAGTTCTGGTGCTCGAAACGAATAACTAGAAAGGCCTAGGGGAAAAGTACGCATACCGTTGTAATCGGGCGAGTTTCTGCTTTCAGATGCAACAGAAATTTTGCGGATTGGTCAACCCGTTCGCGAGATATGGCAGTTTGGAGGTAAGAAACGCTTCAGAAACTCAAAATTTTCGCAGTTCTTATGCTCGAAACGAATAACTAGAACGGCCTAGGGGAAAAGTACGTATACCGTTGAAATCGGGGGAGTTTCTACTTTCAGATGCAACAGAAATTTTGCGGATTGGTCAATCCGTTCGCGAGATATGGCAGTTTGGAGGTAAGCAACGCTTGAGAAACTCAAAATTTTCGCAGTTCTGTTGCTCGAAACGAATAACTAGAACGGCCTAAGGGAAAAGTACGCATACAGTTTTAATCGGGCGAGTTTCCACTTTCAGATGCAACAGAAATTTTGCGGATTGGTCAATCCGTTCGCGAGATATGGCAGTTTGGAAGTAAGAAACGCTTGAGAAACTCAAAATTTTCGCAGTTCTGATGCGCGAAACGAATTACTAGGGCGGCCTAGGGGAAATGTACGCATACCGTTGTAATCGGGCGAGTTTCTGCTTTCAGATGCATCAGAAATTTTGCGGATTGGTCAATCCGTTCGCGAGATGTGGCAGTTTGTAGGTAAGAAACGCTTGAGAAACTCAAAATTTTCGCAGTTCTGATGCTCGAAACGAATAACTATAACGGACTAGGGGAAAAGTACGCATACAGTTGTAATCGGGCGGGTTTCTACTCTCAGATGCAACAGAAATTTTGCGGATTGGTCAATCCGTTCGCGAGATATGGCAGTTTGGAGGTAAGAAACGCTTGAGAAACTCAAAATTTTCGCAGTTCTGATGCTCGAAACGAATAACTAGAACGGTCTAGGGGAAAAGTACGCATACATTTGTAATCGGGCGAGTTTCTACCTTCAGATGCAACAGAAATTTTGCGGATTGGTCAATCCGTTCGCGAGATATGGCAGTTTGGAGGTAAGAAACGCTTGAGAAACTCCAAATTTTCGCAGTTCTGATGCTCGAAACGAATAAATAGAACGGACTGGGGGAAAAGTACGCATAGTGTTGTAATCGGGCGAGTTTCTACTTTCAGATGCAACTGAAATTTTGCGGATTGGTCAATCCGTTCGCGAGATATGGCAGTTTGGAGGTAAGAAACGCTTGAGAAACTCAAAATTTTCGCAGTTCTGATGCTCGACAAGCATAACTAGAACGGCCTAGGGGAAAAGTACGCATACCGTTGTAATCGGGCGAGTTTCTACTTTCAGATGCAACAGAAATTTTGCGGATTAGTCAATTCGTTCGCGAGATATGGCAGTTTGGAGGTAAGAAACGCTTGAGAAACTAAAAATTTTCGCAGTTCTGATGCTCGAAACGAATAACTATAACGGACTAGGGGAAAAGTACGCATACAGTTGTAATCGGGCGAGTTTCTACTTTTAGATGCAACAGAAATTTTGCGGATTGGTCAATCCGTTCGCGAGATATGGCAGTTTGGAGGTAAGAAACGCTTGAGAAACTCAAAATTTTCGCAGTTCTGATGCTCGAAACGAACAACTAGAACGGCCTAGGGGAAAAGTACGCACAGTGTTGTAATCGGGCGAGTTTCTACTTTCAGATGCAACAGAAATTTTGCGGATTGGTCAATCCGTTCGCGAGATATGGCAGTTTGGAGGTAAGAAACGCTTGAGGAACTCAAAATTTTCGCAGTTCTGATGCTCGTCAAGCACAACTAGAACGGCCTAGGGGAAAAGTACGCATACCGTTGTAATCGGGCGAGTTTCTACTTTCAGATGCAACAGAAATTTTGCGGATTGGTCAATTCGTTCGCGAGATATGGCAGTTTGGAGGTAAGAAACGCTTGAGAAACTCAAAATTTTCGCAGTTCTGATGCTCGAAACGAATAACTAGAACGGTCTAGGGGAAAAGTACGCATACAGTTGTAATCGGGCGAGTTTCTGCCTTCAGATGCAACAGAAATTTTGCGGATTGGTCAATCCGTTCGCGAGATATGGCAGTTTGGAGGTAAGAAACGCTTGAGAAACTCCAAATTTTCGCATTTCTGATTCTCGAAACGAATAACTAGAACGGACTGGGGGAAAAGTACGCATACAGTTGTAATCGGGCGAGTTTCTACTTTCAGATGCAACAGAAGTTTTGCGGATTGGTCAATCCGTTCGCGAGATATGGCAGTTTGGAGGTAAGAAACGCTTGAGAAACTCAAAATTTTCGCAGTTCTGATGCTCGAAACGAATAACTAGAACGGCCTAGGGGAAAAGTACGCATAGTGTTGTAATCGGGCGAGTTTCTACTTTCAGATGCTTCAGAAATTTTGCGGATTGGTCAATCCGTTCGCGAGATATGGCAGTTTGGAGGTAAGAAACGCTTGAGAAACTCAAAATTTTCGCAGTTCTGATGCTCGACAAGCATAACTATAACGGACTAGGGAAAAAGTACGCATACAGTTGTAATCGGGCGAGTTTCTACTTTCAGATGCAACAGAAATTTTGCGGATTGGTCAATCCGTTCGCGAGATATGGCAGTTTGGAGGTAAGAAATGCTTGAGAAACTCAAAATTTTCGCAGTTCTGATGCTCGAAACGAACAACTAGAACGGCCTAGGGGAAAAGTACGCATAGTGTTGTAATCGGGCGAGTTTCTGCTTTCAGATGCATCAGAAATTTTGCGGATTGGTCCATCCGTTCGCGAGATGTGGCAGTTTGTAGGTAAGAAACGCTTGAGAAACTCAAAATTTTCGTAGTGCTGATGCTCGAAACGAATAACTAGAACGGCCTAGGGGAAAAGTACGCATACCGTTGTAATCGGGCGAGATTCTACCTTCAGATGCAACAGAAATTTTGCGGATTGGTCAAATCGTTCGCGAGATATGGCAGTTTGGAAGTAAGAAACGCTTGAGAAACTCAAAATTTTCGCAGTTCTGATGCACGAAACGAATAACTAGAACGGCCTAGGGGAAAAGTACGCATACCGTTGTAATCGGGCGAGTTTCTACCTTCAGATGCAACAGAAATTTTGCGGATTGGTCAATCCGTTCGCGAGATATGGCAGTTTGGAAGTAAGAAACGCTTGAGAAACTCAAAATTTTCGCAGTTCTGATGCTCGAAACGAATAACTAGAACGGCCTAGGGGAAAAGTACGCATACCGTTGTAATCGGGCGAGTTTCTACTTTCAGATGCAACTGAAATTTTGCGGATTGGTCAATCCGTTCGCGAGATATGGCAGTTTGGAGGTAAGAAACGCTTGAGAAACTCAAAATTTTCGCAGTTCTGATGCTCGACAAGCATAACTATAACGGACTAGGGGAAAAGTACGCATACAGTTGTAATCGGGCCAGTTTCTACTTTCAGATGCAACAGAAATTTTGCGGATTGGTCAATCCGTTCGGGAGGTATGGCAGTTTGGAGGTAAGAAACGCTTGAGAAACTCAAAATTTTCGCAGTTCTGATGCTCGAAACGAACAACTAGAACGGCCTAGGGGAAAAGTACGGATAGTGTTGTAATCGGGCGAGTTTCTACTTTCAGATGCAACAGAAATTTTGCGGATTGGTCAATCCGTTCGCGAGATATGGCAGTTTGGAGGTAAGAAACGCTTGAGGAACTCAAAATTTTCGCAGTTCTGATGCTCGAAACGAATAACTAGAACGGACTGGGGGAAAAGTACGCATAGTGTTGTAATCGGGCGAGTTTCTACTTTCAGATGCAACTGAAATTTTGCGGATTGGTCAATCCGTTCGCGAGATATGGCAGTTTGGAAGTAAGAAACGCTTGAGAAACTCAAAATTTTCGCAGTTCTGATGCGCGAAACGAATTACTAGGGCGGCCTAGGGGAAATGTACGCATACCGTTGTAATCGGGCGAGTTTCTGCTTTCAGATGCATCAGAAATTTTGCGGATTGGTCAATCCGTTCGCGAGATGTGGCAGTTTGTAGGTAAGAAACGCTTGAGAAACTCAAAATTTTCGCAGTTCTGATGCTCGAAACGAATAACTATAACGGCCTAGGGGAAAAGTACGCATAGTGTTGTAATCGGGCGAGTTTCTGCTTTCAGATGCATCAGAAATTTTGCGGATTGGTCCATCCGTTCGCGAGATGTGGCAGTTTGTAGGTAAGAAACGCTTGAGAAACTCAAAATTTTCGTAGTGCTGATGCTCGAAACGAATAACTAGAACGGCCTAGGGGAAAAGTACGCATACCGTTGTAATCGGGCGAGATTCTACCTTCAGATGCAACAGAAATTTTGCGGATTGGTCAAATCGTTCGCGAGATATGGCAGTTTGGAAGTAAGAAACGCTTGAGAAACTCAAAATTTTCGCAGTTCTGATGCACGAAACGAATAACTAGAACGGCCTAGGGGAAAAGTACGCATACCGTTGTAATCGGGCGAGTTTCTACCTTCAGATGCAACAGAAATTTTGCGGATTGGTCAATCCGTTCGCGAGATATGGCAGTTTGGAAGTAAGAAACGCTTGAGAAACTCAAAATTTTCGCAGCTCTGATGCTCGAAACGAATAACTAGAACGGCCTAGGGGAAAAGTACGCATACCGTTGTAATCGGGCGAGTTTCTACTTTCAGATGCAACTGAAATTTTGCGGATTGGTCAATCCGTTCGCGAGATATGGCAGTTTGGAGGTAAGAAACGCTTGAGAAACTCAAAATTTTCGCAGTTCTGATGCTCGACAAGCATAACTAGAACGGCCTAGGGGAAAAGTACGCATACCGTTGTAATCGGGCGAGTTTCTACTTTCAGATGCAACAGAAATTTTGCGGGTTGGTCAATTCGTTCGCGAGATATGGCAGTTTGGAGGTAAGAAACGCTTGAGAAACTAAAAATTTTCGCAGTTCTGATGCTCGAAACGAATAACTATAACGGACTAGGGGAAAAGTACGCATACAGTTGTAATCGGGCCAGTTTCTACTTTCAGATGCAACAGAAATTTTGCGGATTGGTCAATCCGTTCGGGAGGTATGGCAGTTTGGAGGTAAGAAACGCTTGAGAAACTCAAAATTTTCGCAGTTCTGATGCTCGAAACGAACAACTAGAACGGCCTAGGGGAAAAGTACGGATAGTGTTGTAATCGGGCGAGTTTCTACTTTCAGATGCAACAGAAATTTTGCGGATTGGTCAATCCGTTCGCGAGATATGGCAGTTTGGAGGTAAGAAACGCTTGAGGAACTCAAAATTTTCGCAGTTCTGATGCTCGACAAGCACAACTAGAACGGCCTAGGGGAAAAGTACGCATACCGTTGTAATCGGGCGAGTTTCTACTTTCAGATGCAACAGAAATTTTGCGGATTGGTCAATCCGTTCGCGAGATATGGCAGTTTGGAGGTAAGAAATGCTTGAGAAACTCAAAATTTTCGCAGTTCTGATGCTCGAAACGAACAACTAGAACGGCCTAGGGGAAAAGTACGCATAGTGTTGTAATCGGGCGAGTTTCTGCTTTCAGATGCATCAGAAATTTTGCGGATTGGTCCATCCGTTCGCGAGATGTGGCAGTTTGTAGGTAAGAAACGCTTGAGAAACTCAAAATTTTCGTAGTGCTGATGCTCGAAACGAATAACTAGAACGGCCTAGGGGAAAAGTACGCATACCGTTGTAATCGGGCGAGATTCTACCTTCAGATGCAACAGAAATTTTGCGGATTGGTCAAATCGTTCGCGAGATATGGCAGTTTGGAAGTAAGAAACGCTTGAGAAACTCAAAATTTTCGCAGTTCTGATGCACGAAACGAATAACTAGAACGGCCTAGGGGAAAAGTACGCATACCGTTGTAATCGGGCGAGTTTCTACCTTCAGATGCAACAGAAATTTTGCGGATTGGTCAATCCGTTCGCGAGATATGGCAGTTTGGAAGTAAGAAACGCTTGAGAAACTCAAAATTTTCGCAGTTCTGATGCTCGAAACGAATAACTAGAACGGCCTAGGGGAAAAGTACGCATACCGTTGTAATCGGGCGAGTTTCTACTTTCAGATGCAACTGAAATTTTGCGGATTGGTCAATCCGTTCGCGAGATATGGCAGTTTGGAGGTAAGAAACGCTTGAGAAACTCAAAATTTTCGCAGTTCTGATGCTCGACAAGCATAACTAGAACGGCCTAGGGGAAAAGTACGCATACCGTTGTAATCGGGCGAGTTTCTACTTTCAGATGCAACAGAAATTTTGCGGGTTGGTCAATTCGTTCGCGAGATATGGCAGTTTGGAGGTAAGAAACGCTTGAGAAACTAAAAATTTTCGCAGTTCTGATGCTCGAAACGAATAACTATAACGGACTAGGGGAAAAGTACGCATACAGTTGTAATCGGGCCAGTTTCTACTTTCAGATGCAACAGAAATTTTGCGGATTGGTCAATCCGTTCGGGAGGTATGGCAGTTTGGAGGTAAGAAACGCTTGAGAAACTCAAAATTTTCGCAGTTCTGATGCTCGAAACGAACAACTAGAACGGCCTAGGGGAAAAGTACGGATAGTGTTGTAATCGGGCGAGTTTCTACTTTCAGATGCAACAGAAATTTTGCGGATTGGTCAATCCGTTCGCGAGATATGGCAGTTTGGAGGTAAGAAACGCTTGAGGAACTCAAAATTTTCGCAGTTCTGATGCTCGAAACGAATAACTAGAACGGACTGGGGGAAAAGTACGCATAGTGTTGTAATCGGGCGAGTTTCTACTTTCAGATGCTTCAGAAATTTTGCGGATTGGTCAATCCGTTCGCGAGATATGGCAGTTTGGAGGTAAGAAACGCTTGAGAAACTCAAAATTTTCGCAGTTCTGATGCTCGACAAGCATAACTATAACGGACTAGGGAAAAAGTACGCATACAGTTGTAATCGGGCGAGTTTCTACTTTCAGATGCAACAGAAATTTTGCGGATTGGTCAATCCGTTCGCGAGATATGGCAGTTTGGAGGTAAGAAATGCTTGAGAAACTCAAAATTTTCGCAGTTCTGATGCTCGAAACGAACAACTAGAACGGCCTAGGGGAAAAGTACGCATAGTGTTGTAATCGGGCGAGTTTCTGCTTTCAGATGCATCAGAAATTTTGCGGATTGGTCCATCCGTTCGCGAGATGTGGCAGTTTGTAGGTAAGAAACGCTTGAGAAACTCAAAATTTTCGTAGTGCTGATGCTCGAAACGAATAACTAGAACGGCCTAGGGGAAAAGTACGCATACCGTTGTAATCGGGCGAGATTCTACCTTCAGATGCAACAGAAATTTTGCGGATTGGTCAAATCGTTCGCGAGATATGGCAGTTTGGAAGTAAGAAACGCTTGAGAAACTCAAAATTTTCGCAGTTCTGATGCACGAAACGAATAACTAGAACGGCCTAGGGGAAAAGTACGCATACCGTTGTAATCGGGCGAGTTTCTACCTTCAGATGCAACAGAAATTTTGCGGGTTGGTCAATTCGTTCGCGAGATATGGCAGTTTGGAGGTAAGAAACGCTTGAGAAACTAAAAATTTTCGCAGTTCTGATGCTCGAAACGAATAACTATAACGGACTAGGGGAAAAGTACGCATACAGTTGTAATCGGGCCAGTTTCTACTTTCAGATGCAACAGAAATTTTGCGGATTGGTCAATCCGTTCGGGAGGTATGGCAGTTTGGAGGTAAGAAACGCTTGAGAAACTCAAAATTTTCGCAGTTCTGATGCTCGAAACGAACAACTAGAACGGCCTAGGGGAAAAGTACGGATAGTGTTGTAATCGGGCGAGTTTCTACTTTCAGATGCAACAGAAATTTTGCGGATTGGTCAATCCGTTCGCGAGATATGGCAGTTTGGAGGTAAGAAACGCTTGAGGAACTCAAAATTTTCGCAGTTCTGATGCTCGAAACGAATAACTAGAACGGACTGGGGGAAAAGTACGCATAGTGTTGTAATCGGGCGAGTTTCTACTTTCAGATGCAACTGAAATTTTGCGGATTGGTCAATCCTTTCACGAGATATGGCAGTTTGGAGGTAAGAAACGCTTGAGGCACTCAAAATTTTCGCAGTTCTGATGCTCGAAACGAACAACTAGAACGGCCTAGGGGAAAAGTACGCATACAGTTGTAATCGGGCGAGTTTCTACCTTCAGATGCAACAGAAATTTTGCGGATTGGTCAATCCGTTCGCGAGATATGGCAGTTTGGAGGTAAGAAACGCTTGAGAAACTCCAAATTTTCGCAGTTCTGATTCTCGAAACGAATAACTAGAACGGACTGGGGGAAAAGTACGCATACAGTTGTAATCGGGCGAGTTTCTACTTTCAGATGCAACAGAAATTTTGCGGATTGGTCAATCCGTTCGCGAGATATAGCAGTTTGGAGGTAAGAAACGCTTGAGAAACTCAAAATTTTCGCAGTTCTGATGCTCGAAACGAATAACTAGAACGGCCTAGGGGAAAAGTACGCATACCGTTGTAATCGGGCGAGTTTCTACTTTCAGATGCAACAGAAATTTTGCGCATTGGTCAAACCGTTCGCGAGATATGGCAGTTTGGAGGTGAGAAACGCTTGAGAAACTCAAAATTTTCGCAGTTCTGATGCTCGACAAGCATAACTAGAACGGCCTAGGGGAAAAGTACGCATAGAGTTGTAATCGGGCGAGTTTCCACTTTCAGATGCAACAGAAATTTTGCGGATTGGTCAATCCGTTCGCGAGATATGGCAGTTTGGATGTAAGAAACGCTTGAGAAACTCAAAATTTTCGCGGTTCTGATGCTCGAAACGAATAACAAGAACGGCCTAGGGGAAAAGTACGCACACCGTTGTAATCGGGCGAGTTTCTACTTTCAGATGCATCAGAAATTTTGCGGATTGGACAATCCGTTCGCGAGATGCGGTAGTTTGTAGGTGAGAAACGCTTGAGAAACTAAAAATTTTCGCAGTTCTGATGCTCGAAACGAATAACTATAACGGACTAGGGGAAAAGTACGCATACAGTTGTAATCGGGCCAGTTTCTACTTTCAGATGCAACAGAAATTTTGCGGATTGGTCAATCCGTTCGCGAGGTATGGCAGTTTGGAGGTAAGAAACGCTTGAGAAACTCAAAATTTTCGCAGTTCTGATGCTCGAAACGAACAACTAGAACGGCCTAGGGGAAAAGTACGGATAGTGTTGTAATCGGGCGAGTTTCTACTTTCAGATGCAACAGAAATTTTGCGGATTGGTCAATCCGTTCGCGAGATATGGCAGTTTGGAGGTAAGAAACGCTTGAGGAACTCAAAATTTTCGCAGTTCTGATGCTCGACAAGCACAACTAGAACGGCCTAGGGGAAAAGTATGCATACCGTTGTAATCGGGCGAGTTTCTACTTTCAGATGCAACAGAAATTTTGCGGATTGGACAATTCGTTCGCGAGATATGGCAGTTTGGATGTAAGAAACGCTTGAGAAACTAAAAATTTTCGCAGTTCTGATGCTCGAAACGAATAACTATAACGGACTAGGGGAAAAGTACGCATACAGTTGTAATCGGGCGGGTTTCTACTCTCAGATGCAACAGAAATTTTGCGGATTGGTCAATCCGTTCGCGAGATATGGCAGTTTGGAGGTAAGAAACGCTTGAGAAACTCCAAATTTTCGCAGTTCTGATTCTCGAAACGAATAACTAGAACGGACTGGGGGAAAAGTACGCATACAGTTGTAATCGGGCGAGTTTCTACTTTCAGATGCAACAGAAATTTTGCGGATTGGTCAATCCGTTCGCGAGATATGGCAGTTTGGAGGTAAGAAACGCTTGAGGAACTCAAAATTTTCGCAGTTCTGATGCTCGAAACGAATAACTAGAACGGACTGGGGGAAAAGTACGCATAGTGTTGTAATCGGGCGAGTTTCTACTTTCAGATGCAACTGAAATTTTGCGGATTGGTCAATCCGTTCGCGAGATATGGCAGTTTGGAAGTAAGAAACGCTTGAGAAACTCAAAATTTTCGCAGTTCTGATGCTCGACAAGCATAACTAGAACGGCCTAGGGGAAAAGTACGCATACCGTTGTAATCGGGCGAGTTTCTACTTTCAGATGCAACAGAAATTTTGCGTATTGGTCAATCCGTTCACGAGATATGGCAGTTTGGAGGTAAGAAACGCTTGAGACACTCAAAATTTTCGCAGTTCTGATGCTCGAAACGAACAACTAGAACGGCCTAGGGGAAAAGTACGCATACAGTTGTAATCGGGCGAGTTTCTACCTTCAGATGCAACAGAAATTTTGCGGATTGGTCAATCCGTTCGCGAGATATGGCAGTTTGGAGGTAAGAAACGCTTGAGAAACTCCAAATTTTCGCAGTTCTGATTCTCGAAACGAATAACTAGAACGGACTGGGGGAAAAGTACGCATACAGTTGTAATCGGGCGAGTTTCTACTTTCAGATGCAACAGAAATTTTGCGGATTGGTCAATCCGTTCGCGAGATATAGCAGTTTGGAGGTAAGAAACGCTTGAGAAACTCAAAATTTTCGCAGTTCTGATGCTCGAAACGAATAACTAGAACGGCCTAGGGGAAAAGTACGCATACCGTTGTAATCGGGCGAGTTTCTACTTTCAGATGCAACAGAAATTTTGCGCATTGGTCAAACCGTTCGCGAGATATGGCAGTTTGGAGGTGAGAAACGCTTGAGAAACTCAAAATTTTCGCAGTTCTGATGCTCGACAAGCATAACTAGAACGGCCTAGGGGAAAAGTACGCATACAGTTGTAATCGGGCGAGTTTCCACTTTCAGATGCAACAGAAATTTTGCGGATTGGTCAATCCGTTCGCGAGATATGGCAGTTTGGATGTAAGAAACGCTTGAGAAACTCAAAATTTTCGCGGTTCTGATGCTCGAAACGAATAACAAGAACGGCCTAGGGGAAAAGTACGCACACCGTTGTAATCGGGCGAGTTTCTACTTTCAGATGCATCAGAAATTTTGCGGATTGGACAATCCGTTCGCGAGATGCGGTAGTTTGTAGGTGAGAAACGCTTGAGAAACTAAAAATTTTCGCAGTTCTGATGCTCGAAACGAATAACTATAACGGACTAGGGGAAAAGTACGCATACAGTTGTAATCGGGCCAGTTTCTACTTTCAGATGCAACAGAAATTTTGCGGATTGGTCAATCCGTTCGCGAGGTATGGCAGTTTGGAGGTAAGAAACGCTTGAGAAACTCAAAATTTTCGCAGTTCTGATGCTCGAAACGAACAACTAGAACGGCCTAGGGGAAAAGTACGGATAGTGTTGTAATCGGGCGAGTTTCTACTTTCAGATGCAACAGAAATTTTGCGGATTGGTCAATCCGTTCGCGAGATATGGCAGTTTGGAGGTAAGAAACGCTTGAGGAACTCAAAATTTTCGCAGTTCTGATGCTCGACAAGCACAACTAGAACGGCCTAGGGGAAAAGTATGCATACCGTTGTAATCGGGCGAGTTTCTACTTTCAGATGCAACAGAAATTTTGCGGATTGGACAATTCGTTCGCGAGATATGGCAGTTTGGATGTAAGAAACGCTTGAGAAACTAAAAATTTTCGCAGTTCTGATGCTCGAAACGAATAACTATAACGGACTAGGGGAAAAGTACGCATACAGTTGTAATCGGGCGGGTTTCTACTCTCAGATGCAACAGAAATTTTGCAGATTGGTCAATCCGTTCGCGAGATATGGCAGTTTGGAGGTAAGAAACGCTTGAGAAACTCCAAATTTTCGCAGTTCTGATTCTCGAAACGAATAACTAGAACGGACTGGGGGAAAAGTACGCATACAGTTGTAATCGGGCGAGTTTCTACTTTCAGATGCAACAGAAATTTTGCGGATTGGTCAATCCGTTCGCGAGATATGGCAGTTTGGAGGTAAGAAACGCTTGAGGAACTCAAAATTTTCGCAGTTCTGATGCTCGAAACGAATAACTAGAACGGACTGGGGGAAAAGTACGCATAGTGTTGTAATCGGGCGAGTTTCTACTTTCAGATGCAACTGAAATTTTGCGGATTGGTCAATCCGTTCGCGAGATATGGCAGTTTGGAAGTAAGAAACGCTTGAGAAACTCAAAATTTTCGCAGTTCTGATGCTCGACAAGCATAACTAGAACGGCCTAGGGGAAAAGTACGCATACCGTTGTAATCGGGCGAGTTTCTACTTTCAGATGCAACAGAAATTTTGCGGATTGGTCAATCCGTTCACGAGATATGGCAGTTTGGAGGTAAGAAACGCTTGAGACACTCAAAATTTTCGCAGTTCTGATGCTCGAAACGAACAACTAGAACGGCCTAGGGGAAAAGTACGCATACAGTTGTAATCCGGCGAGTTTCTACCTTCAGATGCAACAGAAATTTTGCGGATTGGTCAATCCGTTCGCGAGATATGGCAGTTTGGAGGTAAGAAACGCTTGAGAAACTCCAAATTTTCGCAGTTCTGATTCTCGAAACGAATAACTAGAACGGACTGGGGGAAAAGTACGCATACAGTTGTAATCGGGCGAGTTTCTACTTTCAGATGCAACAGAAATTTTGCGGATTGGTCAATCCGTTCGCGAGATATAGCAGTTTGGAGGTAAGAAACGCTTGAGAAACTCAAAATTTTCGCAGTTCTGATGCACGAAACGAATAACTAGAACGGCCTAGGGGAAAAGTATGCATACCGTTGTAATCGGGCGAGTTTCTACTTTCAGATGCAACAGAAATTTTGCGCATTGGTCAAACCGTTCGCGAGATATGGCAGTTTGGAGGTAAGAAAAGCTTGAGAAACTCAAAATTTTCGCAGTTCTGATGCTCGACAAGCATAACTAGAACGGCCTAGGGGAAAAGTACGCATACAGTTGTAATCGGGCGAGTTTCCACTTTCAGATGCAACAGAAATTTTGCGGATTGGTCAATCCGTTCGCGAGATATGGCAGTTTGGATGTAAGAAACGCTTGAGAAACTCAAAATTTTCGCGGTTCTGATGCTCGAACCGAATAACAAGAACGGCCTAGGGGAAAAGTACGCACACCGTTGTAATCGGGCGAGTTTCTACTTTCAGATGCATCAGAAATTTTGCGGATTGGACAATCCGTTCGCGAGATGCGGTAGTTTGTAGGTGAGAAACGCTTGAGAAACTAAAAATTTTCGCAGTTCTGATGCTCGAAACGAATAACTATAACGGACTAGGGGAAAAGTACGCATACAGTTGTAATCGGGCCAGTTTCTACTTTCAGATGCAACAGAAATTTTGCGGATTGGTCAATCCGTTCGCGAGGTATGGCAGTTTGGAGGTAAGAAACGCTTGAGAAACTCAAAATTTTCGCAGTTCTGATGCTCGAAACGAACAACTAGAACGGCCTAGGGGAAAAGTACGGATAGTGTTGTAATCGGGCGAGTTTCTACTTTCAGATGCAACAGAAATTTTGCGGATTGGTCAATCCGTTCGCGAGATATGGCAGTTTGGAGGTAAGAAACGCTTGAGGAACTCAAAATTTTCGCAGTTCTGATGCTCGACAAGCACAACTAGAACGGCCTAGGGGAAAAGTATGCATACCGTTGTAATCGGGCGAGTTTCTACTTTCAGATGCAACAGAAATTTTGCGGATTGGACAATTCGTTCGCGAGATATGGCAGTTTGGATGTAAGAAACGCTTGAGAAACTAAAAATTTTCGCAGTTCTGATGCTCGAAACGAATAACTATAACGGACTAGGGGAAAAGTACGCATACAGTTGTAATCGGGCGGGTTTCTACTCTCAGATGCAACAGAAATTTTGCGGATTGGTCAATCCGTTCGCGAGATATGGCAGTTTGGAGGTAAGAAACGCTTGAGAATCTCCAAATTTTCGCAGTTCTGATTCTCGAAACGAATAACTAGAACGGACTGGGGGAAAAGTACGCATACAGTTGTAATCGGGCGATTTTCTACTTTCAGATGCAACAGAAATTTTGCGGATTGGTCAATCCGTTCGCGAGATATGGCAGTTTGGAGGTAAGAAACGCTTGAGAAACTCAAAATTTTCGCAGTTCTGATGCTCGAAACGAACAACTAGAACGGCCTAGGGGAAAAGTACGCATAGTGTTGTAATCGGGCGAGTTTCTACTTTCAGATGCTTCAGAAATTTTGCGGATTGGTCAATCCGTTCGCGAGATATGGCAGTTTGGAGGTAAGAAACGCTTGAGAAACTCAAAATTTTCGCAGTTCTGATGCTCGACAAGCATAACTATAACGGACTAGGGAAAAAGTACGCATACAGTTGTAATCGGGCGAGTTTCTACTTTCAGATGCAACAGAAATTTTGCGGATTGGTCAATCCGTTCGCGAGATATGGCAGTTTGGAGGTAAGAAATGCTTGAGAAACTCAAAATTTTCGCAGTTCTGATGCTCGAAACGAACAACTAGAACGGCCTAGGGGAAAAGTACGCATAGTGTTGTAATCGGGCGAGTTTCTGCTTTCAGATGCATCAGAAATTTTGCGGATTGGTCCATCCGTTCGCGAGATGTGGCAGTTTGTAGGTAAGAAACGCTTGAGAAACTCAAAATTTTCGTCGTGCTGATGCTCGAAACGAATAACTAGAACGGCCTAGGGGAAAAGTACGCATACCGTTGTAATCGGGCGAGATTCTACCTTCAGATGCAACAGAAATTTTGCGGATTGGTCAAATCGTTCGCGAGATATGGCAGTTTGGAAGTAAGAAACGCTTGAGAAACTCAAAATTTTCGCAGTTCTGATGCACGAAACGAATAACTAGAACGGCCTAGGGGAAAAGTACGCATACCGTTGTAATCGGGCGAGTTTCTAGCTTCAGATGCAACAGAAATTTTGCGGATTGGTCAATCCGTTCGCGAGATATGGCAGTTTGGAAGTAAGAAACGCTTGAGAAACTCAAAATTTTCGCAGTTCTGATGCTCGAAACGAATAACTAGAACGGCCTAGGGGAAAAGTACGCATACCGTTGTAATCGGGCGAGTTTCTACTTTCAGATGCAACTGAAATTTTGCGGATTGGTCAATCCGTTCGCGAGATATGGCAGTCTGGAGGTAAGAAACGCTTGAGAAACTCAAAATTTTCGCAGTTCTGATGCTCGACAAGCATAACTAGAACGGCCTAGGGGAAAAGTACGCATACCGTTGTAATCGGGCGAGTTTCTACTTTCAGATGCAACAGAAATTTTGCGGATTGGTCAATTCGTTCGCGAGATATGGCAGTTTGGAGGTAAGAAACGCTTGAGAAACTAAAAATTTTCGCAGTTCTGATGCTCGAAACGAATAACTATAACGGACTAGGGGAAAAGTACGCATACAGTTGTAATCGGGCCAGTTTCTACTTTCAGATGCAACAGAAATTTTGCGGATTGGTCAATCCGTTCGCGAGGTATGGCAGTTTGGAGGTAAGAAACGCTTGAGAAACTCAAAATTTTCGCAGTTCTGATGCTCGAAACGAACAACTAGAACGGCCTAGGGGAAAAGTACGCATACAGTTGTAATCGGGCGAGTTTCTACCTTCAGATGCAACAGAAATTTTGCGGACTGGTCAATCCGTTCGCGAGATATGGCAGTTTGGAGATAAGAAACGCTTGAGAAACTCCAAATTTTCGCAGTTCTGATGCTCGAAACGAATAACTAGAACGGACTGGGGGAAAAGTACGCATAGTGTTGTAATCGGGCGAGTTTCTACTTTCAGATGCAACTGAAATTTTGCGGATTGGTCAATCCGTTCGCGAGATATGGCAGTTTGGAAGTAAGAAACGCTTGAGAAACTCAAAATTTTCGCAGTTCTGATGCTCGACAAGCATAACTAGAACGGCCTAGGGGAAAAGTACGCATACCGTTGTAATCGGGCGAGTTTCTACTTTCAGATGCAACAGAAATTTTGAGGATTGGTCAATTCGTTCGCGAGATATGGCAGTTTGGAGGTAAGAAACGCTTGAGAAACTAAAAATTTTCGCAGTTCTGATGCTCGAAACGAATAACTATAACGGACTAGGGGAAAAGTACGCATACAGTTGTAATCGGGCGAGTTTCTACTTTCAGATGCAACAGAAATTTTGCGGATTGGTCAATCCGTTCACGAGATATGGCAGTTTGGAGGTAAGAAACGCTTGAGAAACTCAAAATTTTCGCAGTTCTGATGCTCGAAACGAACAACTAGAACGGCCTAGGGGAAAAGTACGCATACAGTTGTAATCGGGCGAGTTTCTACCTTCAGATGCAACAGAAATTTTGCGGATTGGTCAATCCGTTGGCGAGATATGGCAGTTTGGAGGTAAGAAACGCTTGAGAAACTCCAAATTTTCGCAGTTCTGATTCTCGAAACGAATAACTAGAACGGACTGGGGGAAAAGTACGCATACAGTTGTAATCGGGCGAGTTTCTACTTTCAGATGCAACAGAAATTTTGCGGATTGGTCAATCCGTTCGCGAGATATGGCAGTTTGGAGGTAAGAAACGCTTGAGAAACTCAAAATTTTCGAAGTTCTGATGCTCGAAACGGATAACTAGAACGGCCTAGGGGAAAAGTACGCATACCGTTGTAATCGGGCGAGTTTCTACTTTCAGATGCAACAGAAATTTTGCGCATTGGTCAAACCGTTCGCGAGATATGGCAGTTTGGAGGTAAGAAACGCTTGAGAAACTCAAAATTTTCGCAGTTCTGATGCTCGACAAGCATAACTAGAACGGCCTAGGGGAAAAGTACGCATACAGTTGTAATCGGGCGAGTTTCCACTTTCAGATGCAACAGAAATTTTGCGGATTGGTCAATCCGTTCGCGAGATATGGCAGTTTGGATGTAAGAAACGCTTGAGAAACTCAAAATTTTCGCGGTTCTGATGCTCGAAACGAATAACAAGAACGGCCTAGGGGAAAAGTACGCACACCGTTGTAATCGGGCGAGTTTCTACTTTCAGATGCATCAGATATTTTGCGGATTGGACAATCCGTTCGCGAGATGCGGTAGTTTGTAGGTGAGAAACGCTTGAGAAACTAAAAATTTTCGCAGTTCTGATGCTCGACAAGCATAACTAGAACGGCCTAGGGGAAAAGTACGCATACCGTTGTAATCGGGCGAGTTTCTACTTTCAGATGCAACAGAAATTTTGCGGATTGGTCAATTCGTTCGCGAGATATGGCAGTTTGGAGGTAAGAAACGCTTGAGAAACTAAAAATTTTCGCAGTTCTGATGCTCGAAACGAATAACTATAACGGACTAGGGGAAAAGTACGCATACAGTTCTAATCGGGCGAGTTTCTACTTTCAGATGCAACAGAAATTTTGCGGATTGGTCAATCCGTTCGCGAGATATGGCAGTTTGGAGGTAAGAAACGCTTGAGAAACTCAAAATTTTCGCAGTTCTGATGCTCGAAACGAACAACTAGAACGGCCTAGGGGAAAAGTACGCACAGTGTTGTAATCGGGCGAGTTTCTACTTTCAGATGCAACAGAAATTTTGCGGATTGGTCAATCCGTTCGCGAGATATGGCAGTTTGGAGGGAAGAAACGCTTGAGAAACTAAAAATTTTCGCAGTTCTGATGCTCGACAAGCATAACTAGAACGGCCTAGGGGAAAAGTACGCATACAGTTCTAATCGGGCGAGTTTCTACTTTCAGATGCAACAGAAATTTTGCGGATTGGTCAATCCGTTCGCGAGATATGGCAGTTTGGAGGTAAGAAACGCTTGAGAAACTCAAAATTTTCGCAGTTCTGATGCTCGAAACGAACAACTAGAACGGCCTAGGGGAAAAGTACGCACAGTGTTGTAATCGGGCGAGTTTCTACTTTCAGATGCAACAGAAATTTTGCGGATTGGTCAATCCGTTCGCGAGATATGGCAGTTTGGAGGTAAGAAACGCTTGAGAAACTAAAAATTTTCGCAGTTCTGATGCTCGACAAGCATAACTAGAACGGCCTAGGGGAAAAGTACGCATACAGTTGTAATCGGGCCAGTTTCTACTTTCAGATGCAACAGAAATTTTGCGGATTGGTCAATCCGTTCGCGAGGTATGGCAGTTTGGAGGTAAGAAACGCTTGAGAAACTCAAAATTTTCGCAGTTCTGATGCTCGAAACGAACAACTAGAACGGCCTAGGGGAAAAGTACGGATAGTGTTGTAATCGGGCGAGTTTCTACTTTCAGATGGAACAGAAATTTTGCGGATTGGTCAATCCGTTCGCGAGATATGGCAGTTTGGAGGTAAGAAACGCTTGAGGAACTCAAAATTTTCGCAGTTCTGATGCTCGACAAGCACAACTAGAACGGCCTAGGGGAAAAGTATGCATACCGTTGTAATCGGGCGAGTTTCTACTTTCAGATGCAACAGAAATTTTGCGGATTGGACAATTCGTTCGCGAGATATGGCAGTTTGGAGGTAAGAAACGCTTGAGAAACTAAAAATTTTCGCAGTTCTGATGCTCGAAACGAATAACTATAACGGACTAGGGGAAAAGTACGCATACAGTTGTAATCGGGCGGGTTTCTACTCTCAGATGCAACAGAAATTTTGCGGATTGGTCAATCCGTTCGCGAGATATGGCAGTTTGGAGGTAAGAAACGCTTGAGAAACTCAAAATTTTCGCAGTTCTGATGCTCGAAACGAATAACTAGAACGGTCTAGGGGAAAAGTACGTATACATTTGTAATCGGGCGAGTTTCTGCCTTCAGATGCAACAGAAATTTTGCGGACTGGTCAATCCGTTCGCGAGATATGGCAGTTTGGAGGTAAGAAACGCTTGAGAAACTCCAAATTTTCGCAGTTCTGATGCTCGAAACGAATAACTAGAACGGACTGGGGGAAAAGTACGCATAGTGTTGTAATCGGGCGAGTTTCTACTTTCAGATGCAACTGAAATTTTGCGGATTGGTCAATCCGTTCGCGAGATATGGCAGTTTGGAAGTAAGAAACGCTTGAGAAACTCAAAATTTTCGCAGTTCTGATGCTCGACAAGCATAACTAGAACGGCCTAGGGGAAAAGTACGCATACCGTTGTAATCGGGCGAGTTTCTACTTTCAGATGCAACAGAAATTTTGAGGATTGGTCAATTCGTTCGCGAGATATGGCAGTTTGGAGGTAAGAAACGCTTGAGAAACTAAAAATTTTCGCAGTTCTGATGCTCGAAACGAATAACTATAACGGACTAGGGGAAAAGTACGCATACAGTTGTAATCGGGCGAGTTTCTACTTTCAGATGCAACAGAAATTTTGCGGATTGGTCAATCCGTTCACGAGATATGGCAGTTTGGAGGTAAGAAACGCTTGAGAAACTCAAAATTTTCGCAGTTCTGATGCTCGAAACGAACAACTAGAACGGCCTAGGGGAAAAGTACGCATACAGTTGTAATCGGGCGAGTTTCTACCTTCAGATGCAACAGAAATTTTGCGGATTGGTCAATCCGTTCGCGAGATATGGCAGTTTGGAGGTAAGAAACGCTTGAGAAACTCCAAATTTTCGCAGTTCTGATTCTCGAAACGAATAACTAGAACGGACTGGGGGAAAAGTACGCATACAGTTGTAATCGGGCGAGTTTCTACTTTCAGATGCAACAGAAATTTTGCGGATTGGTCAATCCGTTCGCGAGATATGGCAGTTTGGAGGTAAGAAACGCTTGAGAAACTCAAAATTTTCGCAGTTCTGATGCTCGAAACGGATAACTAGAACGGCCTAGGGGAAAAGTACGCATACCGTTGTAATCGGGCGAGTTTCTACTTTCAGATGCAACAGAAATTTTGCGCATTGGTCAAACCGTTCGCGAGATATGGCAGTTTGGAGGTAAGAAACGCTTGAGAAACTCAAAATTTTCGCAGTTCTGATGCTCGACAAGCATAACTAGAACGGCCTAGGGGAAAAGTACGCATACAGTTGTAATCGGGCGAGTTTCCACTTTCAGATGCAACAGAAATTTTGCGGATTGGTCAATCCGTTCGCGAGATATGGCAGTTTGGATGTAAGAAACGCTTGAGAAACTCAAAATTTTCGCGGTTCTGATGCTCGAAACGAATAACAAGAACGGCCTAGGGGAAAAGTACGCACACCGTTGTAATCGGGCGAGTTTCTACTTTCAGATGCATCAGAAATTTTGCGGATTGGACAATCCGTTCGCGAGATGCGGTAGTTTGTAGGTGAGAAACGCTTGAGAAACTAAAAATTTTCGCTGTTCTGATGCTCGAAACGAATAACTATAACGGACTAGGGGAAAAGTACGCATAGAGTTGTAATCGGGCGAGTTTCTACTTTCAGATGCAACAGAAATTTTGCGGATTGGTCAATCCGTTCGCGAGATATGGCAGTTTGGAGGTAAGAAACGCTTGAGAAACTCAAAATTTTCGCAGTTCTGATGCTCGAAACGAATAACTAGAACGGTCTAGGGGAAAAGTACGCATACAGTTGTAATCGGGCGAGTTTCTACCTTCAGATGCAACAGAAATTTTGCGGATTGGTCAATCCGTTCGCGAGATATGGCAGTTTGGAGGTAAGAAACGCTTGAGAAACTACAAATTTTCGCAGTTCTGATGCTCGACAAGCATAACTAGAACGGCCTAGGGGAAAAGTACGCATACAGTTGTAATCGGGCCAGTTTCTACTTTCAGATGCAACAGAAATTTTGCGGATTGGTCAATCCGTTCGCGAGGTATGGCAGTTTGGAGGTAAGAAACGCTTGAGAAACTCAAAATTTTCGCAGTTCTGATGCTCGAAACGAACAACTAGAACGGCCTAGGGGAAAAGTACGGATAGTGTTGTAATCGGGCGAGTTTCTACTTTCAGATGGAACAGAAATTTTGCGGATTGGTCAATCCGTTCGCGAGATATGGCAGTTTGGAGGTAAGAAACGCTTGAGGAACTCAAAATTTTCGCAGTTCTGATGCTCGACAAGCACAACTAGAACGGCCTAGGGGAAAAGTATGCATACCGTTGTAATCGGGCGAGTTTCTACTTTCAGATGCAACAGAAATTTTGCGGATTGGTCAATTCGTTCGCGAGATATGGCAGTTTGGAGGTAAGAAACGCTTGAGAAACTAAAAATTTTCGCAGTTCTGATGCTCGAAACGAATAACTATAACGGACTAGGGGAAAAGTACGCATACAGTTGTAATCGGGCGAGTTTCTACTTTCAGATGCAACAGAAATTTTGCGGATTGGTCAATCCGTTCACGAGATATGGCAGTTTGGAGGTAAGAAACGCTTGAGAAACTCAAAATTTTCGCAGTTCTGATGCTCGAAACGAACAACTAGAACGGCCTAGGGGAAAAGTACGCATACAGTTGTAATCGGGCGAGTTTCTACCTTCAGATGCAACAGAAATTTTGCGGATTGGTCAATCCGTTCGCGAGATATGGCAGTTTGGAGGTAAGAAACGCTTGAGAAACTCCAAATTTTCGCAGTTCTGATTCTCGAAACGAATAACTAGAGCGGACTGGGGGAAAAGTACGCATACAGTTGTAATCGGGCGAGTTTCTACTTTCAGATGCAACAGAAATTTTGCGGATTGGTCAATCCGTTCGCGAGATATGGCAGTTTGGAGGTAAGAAACGCTTGAGAAACTCAAAATTTTCGCAGTTCTGATGCTCGAAACGGATAACTAGAACGGCCTAGGGGAAAAGTACGCATACCGTTGTAATCGGGCGAGTTTCTACTTTCAGATGCAACAGAAATTTTGCGCATTGGTCAAACCGTTCGCGAGATATGGCAGTTTGGAGGTAAGAAACGCTTGAGAAACTCAAAATTTTCGCAGTTCTGATGCTCGACAAGCATAACTAGAACGGCCTAGGGGAAAAGTACGCATACAGTTGTAATCGGGCGAGTTTCCACTTTCAGATGCAACAGAAATTTTGCGGATTGGTCAATCCGTTCGCGAGATATGGCAGTTTGGATGTAAGAAACGCTTGAGAAACTCAAAATTTTCGCGGTTCTGATGCTCGAAACGAATAACAAGAACGGCCTAGGGGAAAAGTACGCACACCGTTGTAATCGGGCGAGTTTCTACTTTCAGATGCATCAGAAATTTTGCGGATTGGACAATCCGTTCGCGAGATGCGGTAGTTTGTAGGTGAGAAACGCTTGAGAAACTAAAAATTTTCGCTGTTCTGATGCTCGAAACGAATAACTATAACGGACTAGGGGAAAAGTACGCATAGAGTTGTAATCGGGCGAGTTTCTACTTTCAGATGCAACAGAAATTTTGCGGATTGGTCAATCCGTTCGCGAGATATGGCAGTTTGGAGGTAAGAAACGCTTGAGAAACTCAAAATTTTCGCAGTTCTGATGCTCGAAACGAATAACTAGAACGGTCTAGGGGAAAAGTACGCATACAGTTGTAATCGGGCGAGTTTCTACCTTCAGATGCAACAGAAATTTTGCGGATTGGTCAATCCGTTCGTGAGATATGGCAGTTTGGAGGTAAGAAACGCTTGAGAAACTACAAATTTTCGCAGTTCTGATGCTCGACAAGCATAACTAGAACGGCCTAGGGGAAAAGTACGCATACCGTTGTAATCGGGCGAGTTTCTACTTTCAGATGCAACAGAAATTTTGCGGATTGGTCAATTCGTTCGCGAGATATGGCAGTTTGGATGTAAGAAACGCTTGAGAAACTAAAAATTTTCGCAGTTCTGATGCTCGAAACGAATAACTATAACGGACTAGGGGAAAAGTACGCATACCGTTGTAATCGGGCGAGTTTCTACTTTCAGATGCAAAAGAAATTTTGCGGATTGGTCAAACCGTTCGCGAGGTATGGCAGTTTGGAGGTAAGAAACGCTTGAGAAACTCAAAATTTTCGCAGTTCTGATGCTCGACAAGCATAACTAGAACGGCCTAGGGGAAAAGTACGCATACATTTGTAATCGGGCGAGTTTCTACTTTCAGATGCAACAGAAATTTTGCGGATTGGTCAATTCGTTCGCGAGATATGGCAGTTTGGAGGTAAGAAACGCTTGAGAAACTAAAAATTTTCGCAGTTCTGATGCTCGAAACGAACAACTAGAACGGCCTAGGGGAAAAGTACGCATAGTGTTGTAATCGGGCGAGTTTCTGCTTTCAGATGCATCAGAAATTTTGCGGATTGGTCCATCCGTTCGCGAGATGTGGCAGTTTGTAGGTAAGAAACGCTTGAGAAACTCAAAATTTTCGCAGTTCTGATGCTCGAAACGAATAACTAGAACGGCCTAGTGGAAAAGTACGCATACCGTTGTAATCGGGCGAGATTCTACCTTCAGATGCAACAGAAATTTTGCGGATTGATCAATCCGTTCAGGAGATATGGCAGTTTGGAAGTAAGAAACGCTTGAGAAACACAAAATTTTCGCAGTTCTGATGCACGAAACGTATAACTAGAACGGCCTAGGGGAAAAGTACGCATACCGTTGTAATCGGGCGAGTTTCTACCTTCAGATGCAACAGAAATTTTGCGGATTGGTCAATCCGTTCGCGAGATATGGCAGTTTGGAAGTAAGAAACGGTTGAGAAACTCAAAATTTTCGCAGTTCTGATGCTCGAAACGAATAACTAGAACGGCCTAGGGGAAAAGTACGCATACCGTTGTAATCGGGCGAGTTTCTACTTTCAGATGCAAAAGAAATTTTGCGGATTGGTCAAACCGTTCGCGAGGTATGGCAGTTTGGAGGTAAGAAACGCTTGAGAAACTCAAAATTTTCGCAGTTCTGATGCTCGACAAGCATAACTAGAACGGCCTAGGGGAAAAGTACGCATACATTTGTAATCGGGCGAGTTTCCACTTTCAGATGCAACAGAAATTTTGCGGATTGGTCAATTCGTTCGCGAGATATGGCAGTTTGGAGGTAAGAAACGCTTGAGAAACTAAAAATTTTCGCAGTTCTGATGCACGAAACGTATAACTAGAACGGCCTAGGGGAAAAGTACGCATACAGTTGTAATCGGGCGAGTTTCCACTTTCAGATGCAACAGAAATTTTGCGGATTGGTCAATCCGTTCGCGAGATATGGCAGTTTGGATGTAAGAAACGCTTGAGAAACTCAAAATTTTCGCAGTTCGGATGCTCGAAACGAATAACTAGAACGGCCTAGGGGAAAAGTACGCATACCGTTGAAATCGGGCGAGTTTCTACTTTCAGATGCAACAGAAATTTTGCGGATTGGTCAATCCGTTCACGAGATATGGCAGTTTGGATGTAAGAAACGCTTGAGAAACTCAAAATTTTCGCAGTTCGGATGCTCGAAACGAATAACTAGAACGGCCTAGTGGAAAAGTACGCATACCGTTGTAATCGGGCGAGATTCTACCTTCAGATGCAACAGAAATTTTGCGGATTGGTCAATCCGTTCAGGAGATATGGCAGTTTGGAAGTAAGAAACGCTTGAGAAACTCAAAATTTTCGCAGTTCTGATGCTCGAAACGAATTACTAGGGCGGCCTAGGGGAAAAGTACGCATACCGTTGTAATCGGGCGAGTTTCTGCTTTCAGATGCATCAGAAATTTTGCGGATTGGTCAATCCGTTCGCGAGATGTCGCAGTTTGTAGGTAAGAAACGCTTGAGAAACTCAAAATTTTTGCAGTTCTGATGCTCGAAACGAATAACTAGAACGGCCTAGGGGAAAAGTACGCATACCGTTGTAATCGGGCGAGTTTCTACTTTCAGATGCAACAGAAATTTTGCGGATTGGTCAATCCGTTCGCGAGATATGGCAGTTTGGAGGTAAGCAACGCTTGAGAAACTCAAAATTTTCGCAGTTCTGATGCTCGGGAAGCATAACTAGAACGGCCTAGGGGAAAAGTACGCACACCGTTGTAATCGGGCGAGTTTCTACTTTCAGATGCAACAGAAATTTTGCGGATTGGCCAATCCGTTCGCGAGATATGGCAGTTTGGAGGTAAGAAACGCTTGAGAAACTCAAAATTTTCGCAGTTCTGATGCTCGACAAGAATAACTAGAACGGCCTAGGGGAAAAGTACGCATACCGTTGTAATCGGGCGAGTTTCTACTTTCAGATGCAACAGAAATTTTGCGGATTGGTCAATTCGTTCGCGAGATATGGCAGTTTGGAGGTAAGAAACGCTTGAGAAACTAAAAATTTTCGCAGTTCTGATGCTCGAAACGAACAACTAGAACGGCCTAGGGGAAAAGTACGCATAGTGTTGTAATCGGGCGAGTTTCTGCTTTCAGATGCATCAGAAATTTTGCGGATTGGTCCATCCGTTCGCGAGATGTGGCAGTTTGTAGGTAAGAAACGCTTGAGAAACTCAAAATTTTCGCAGTTCTGATGCTCGAAACGAATAACTAGAACGGCCTAGTGGAAAAGTACGCATACCGTTGTAATCGGGCGAGATTCTACCTTCAGATGCAACAGAAATTTTGCGGATTGATCAATTCGTTCAGGAGATATGGCAGTTTGGAAGTAAGAAACGCTTGAGAAACTCAAAATTTTCGCAGTTCTGATGCTCGAAACGAATAACTAGAACGGCCTAGGGGAAAAGTAGGCATACCGTTGTAATCGGGCGAGTTTCTACTTCCAGATGCAACAGAAATTTTGCGGATTGGTCAATCCGTTCGCGAGATATGGCAGTTTGGAGGTAAGCAACGCTTGAGAAACTCAAAATTTTCGCAGTTCTGATGCTCGGGAAGCATAACTAGAACGGCCTAGGGGAAAAGTACGCACACCGTTGTAATCGGGCGAGTTTCTACTTTCAGATGCAACAGAAATTTTGCGGATTGGCCAATCCGTTCGCGAGATATGGCAGTTTGGAGGTAAGAAACGCTTGAGAAACTCAAAATTTTCGCAGTTCTGATGCTCGACAAGCATAACTAGAACGGCCTAGGGGAAAAGTACGCATACCGTTGTAATCGGGCGAGTTTCTACTTTCAGATGCAACAGAAATTTTGCGGATTGGTCAATTCGTTCGCGAGATATGGCAGTTTGGAGGTAAGAAACGCTTGAGAAACTAAAAATTTTCGCAGTTCTGATGCTCGAAACGAACAACTAGAACGGCCTAGGGGAAAAGTACGCATAGTGTTGTAATCGGGCGAGTTTCTGCTTTCAGATGCATCAGAAATTTTGCGGATTGGTCCATCCGTTCGCGAGATGTGGCAGTTTGTAGGTAAGAAACGCTTGAGAAACTCAAAATTTTCGCAGTTCTGATGCTCGAAACGAATAACTAGAACGGCCTAGTGGAAAAGTACGCATACCGTTGTAATCGGGCGAGATTCTACCTTCAGATGCAACAGAAATTTTGCGGATTGATCAATTCGTTCAGGAGATATGGCAGTTTGGAAGTAAGAAACGCTTGAGAAACTCAAAATTTTCGCAGTTCTGATGCTCGAAACGAATAACTAGAACGGCCTAGGGGAAAAGTAGGCATACCGTTGTAATCGGGCGAGTTTCCACTTTCAGATGCAACAGAAATTTTGCGGATTGGTCAATCCGTTCGCGAGATATGGCAGTTTGGATGTAAGAAACGCTTGAGAAACTCAAAATTTTCGCAGTTCGGATGCTCGAAACGAATAACTAGAACGGTCTAGGGGAAAAGTACGCATACAGTTGTAATCGGGCGAGTTTCTACCTTCAGATGCAACAGAAATTTTGCGGATTGGTCAATCCGTTCGTGAGATATGGCAGTTTGGAGGTAAGAAACGCTTGAGAAACTACAAATTTTCGCAGTTCTGATGCTCGACAAGCATAACTAGAACGGCCTAGGGGAAAAGTACGCATACCGTTGTAATCGGGCGAGTTTCTGCTTTCAGATGCATCAGAAATTTTGCGGATTGGTCAATCCGTTCGCGAGATGTCGCAGTTTGTAGGTAAGAAACGCTTGAGAAACTCAAAATTTTCGCAGTTCTGATGCTCGAAACGGATAACTAGAACGGCCTAGGGGAAAAGTACGCATACCGTTGTAATCGGGCGAGTTTCTACTTTCAGATGCAACAGAAATTTTGCGCATTGGTCAAACCGTTCGCGAGATATGGCAGTTTGGAGGTAAGAAACGCTTGAGAAACTCAAAATTTTCGCAGTTCTGATGCTCGACAAGCATAACTAGAACGGCCTAGGGGAAAAGTACGCATACAGTTGTAATCGGGCGAGTTTCCACTTTCAGATGCAACAGAAATTTTGCGGATTGGTCAATCCGTTCGCGAGATATGGCAGTTTGGATGTAAGAAACGCTTGAGAAACTCAAAATTTTCGCGGTTCTGATGCTCGAAACGAATAACAAGAACGGCCTAGGGGAAAAGTACGCACACCGTTGTAATCGGGCGAGTTTCTACTTTCAGATGCATCAGAAATTTTGCGGATTGGACAATCCGTTCGCGAGATGCGGTAGTTTGTAGGTGAGAAACGCTTGAGAAACTAAAAATTTTCGCTGTTCTGATGCTCGAAACGAATAACTATAACGGACTAGGGGAAAAGTACGCATAGAGTTGTAATCGGGCGAGTTTCTACTTTCAGATGCAACAGAAATTTTGCGGATTGGTCAATCCGTTCGCGAGATATGGCAGTTTGGAGGTAAGAAACGCTTGAGAAACTCAAAATTTTCGCAGTTCTGATGCTCGAAACGAATAACTAGAACGGTCTAGGGGAAAAGTACGCATACAGTTGTAATCGGGCGAGTTTCTACCTTCAGATGCAACAGAAATTTTGCGGATTGGTCAATCCGTTCGTGAGATATGGCAGTTTGGAGGTAAGAAACGCTTGAGAAACTACAAATTTTCGCAGTTCTGATGCTCGACAAGCATAACTAGAACGGCCTAGGGGAAAAGTACGCATACCGTTGTAATCGGGCGAGTTTCTACTTTCAGATGCAACAGAAATTTTGCGGATTGGTCAATTCGTTCGCGAGATATGGCAGTTTGGATGTAAGAAACGCTTGAGAAACTAAAAATTTTCGCAGTTCTGATGCTCGAAACGAATAACTATAACGGACTAGGGGAAAAGTACGCATACCGTTGTAATCGGGCGAGTTTCTACTTTCAGATGCAAAAGAAATTTTGCGGATTGGTCAAACCGTTCGCGAGGTATGGCAGTTTGGAGGTAAGAAACGCTTGAGAAACTCAAAATTTTCGCAGTTCTGATGCTCGACAAGCATAACTAGAACGGCCTAGGGGAAAAGTACGCATACATTTGTAATCGGGCGAGTTTCTACTTTCAGATGCAACAGAAATTTTGCGGATTGGTCAATCCGTTCGCGAGATATGGCAGTTTGGAGGTAAGAAACGCTTGAGAAACTCAAAATTTTCGCAGTTCTGATGCTCGAAACGAACAACTAGAACGGCCTAGGGGAAAAGTACGCACAGTGTTGTAATCGGGCGAGTTTCTACTTTCAGATGCAACAGAAATTTTGCGGATTGGTCAATCCGTTCGCGAGATATGGCAGTTTGGAGGTAAGAAACGCTTGAGAAACTCAAAATTTTCGCAGTTCTGATGCTCGACAAGCATAACTAGAACGGCCTAGGGGAAAAGTACGCATACCGTTGTAATCGGGCGAGTTTCTACTTTCAGATGCAACAGAAATTTTGCGGATTGGTCAATTCGTTCGAGAGATATGGCAGTTTGGAGGTAAGAAACGCTTGAGAAACTAAAAATTTTCGCAGTTCTGATGCTCGAAACGAACAACTAGAACGGCCTAGGGGAAAAGTACGCATAGTGTTGTAATCGGGCGAGTTTCTGCTTTCAGATGCATCAGAAATTTTGCGGATTGGTCCATCCGTTCGCGAGATGTGGCAGTTTGTAGGTAAGAAACGCTTGAGAAACTCAAAATTTTCGCAGTTCTGATGCTCGAAACGAATAACTAGAACGGCCTAGTGGAAAAGTACGCATACCGTTGTAATCGGGCGAGATTCTACCTTCAGATGCAACAGAAATTTTGCGGATTGATCAATCCGTTCAGGAGATATGGCAGTTTGGAAGTAAGAAACGCTTGAGAAACACAAAATTTTCGCAGTTCTGATGCACGAAACGTATAACTAGAACGGCCTAGGGGAAAAGTACGCATACCGTTGTAATCGGGCGAGTTTCTACCTTCAGATGCAACAGAAATTTTGCGGATTGGTCAATCCGTTCGCGAGATATGGCAGTTTGGAAGTAAGAAACGGTTGAGAAACTCAAAATTTTCGCAGTTCTGATGCTCGAAACGAATAACTAGAACGGCCTAGGGGAAAAGTACGCATACCGTTGTAATCGGGCGAGTTTCTACTTTCAGATGCAAAAGAAATTTTGCGGATTGGTCAAACCGTTCGCGAGGTATGGCAGTTTGGAGGTAAGAAACGCTTGAGAAACTCAAAATTTTCGCAGTTCTGATGCTCGACAAGCATAACTAGAACGGCCTAGGGGAAAAGTACGCATACATTTGTAATCGGGCGAGTTTCCACTTTCAGATGCAACAGAAATTTTGCGGATTGGTCAATTCGTTCGCGAGATATGGCAGTTTGGAGGTAAGAAACGCTTGAGAAACTAAAAATTTTCGCAGTTCTGATGCACGAAACGTATAACTAGAACGGCCTAGGGGAAAAGTACGCATACAGTTGTAATCGGGCGAGTTTCCACTTTCAGATGCAACAGAAATTTTGCGGATTGGTCAATCCGTTCGCGAGATATGGCAGTTTGGATGTAAGAAACGCTTGAGAAACTCAAAATTTTCGCAGTTCGGATGCTCGAAACGAATAACTAGAACGGCCTAGGGGAAAAGTACGCATACCGTTGAAATCGGGCGAGTTTCTACTTTCAGATGCAACAGAAATTTTGCGGATTGGTCAATCCGTTCACGAGATATGGCAGTTTGGATGTAAGAAACGCTTGAGAAACTCAAAATTTTCGCAGTTCGGATGCTCGAAACGAATAACTAGAACGGCCTAGTGGAAAAGTACGCATACCGTTGTAATCGGGCGAGATTCTACCTTCAGATGCAACAGAAATTTTGCGGATTGGTCAATCCGTTCAGGAGATATGGCAGTTTGGAAGTAAGAAACGCTTGAGAAACTCAAAATTTTCGCAGTTCTGATGCTCGAAACGAATTACTAGGGCGGCCTAGGGGAAAAGTACGCATACCGTTGTAATCGGGCGAGTTTCTGCTTTCAGATGCATCAGAAATTTTGCGGATTGGTCAATCCGTTCGCGAGATGTCGCAGTTTGTAGGTAAGAAACGCTTGAGAAACTCAAAATTTTCGCAGTTCTGATGCTCGAAACGAATAACTAGAACGGCCTAGGGGAAAAGTACGCATACCGTTGTAATCGGGCGAGTTTCTACTTTCAGATGCAACAGAAATTTTGCGGATTGGTCAATCCGTTCGCGAGATATGGCAGTTTGGAGGTAAGCAACGCTTGAGAAACTCAAAATTTTCGCAGTTCTGATGCTCGGGAAGCATAACTAGAACGGCCTAGGGGAAAAGTACGCACACCGTTGTAATCGGGCGAGTTTCTACTTTCAGATGCAACAGAAATTTTGCGGATTGGCCAATCCGTTCGCGAGATATGGCAGTTTGGAGGTAAGAAACGCTTGAGAAACTCAAAATTTTCGCAGTTCTGATGCTCGACAAGCATAACTAGAACGGCCTAGGGGAAAAGTACGCATACCGTTGTAATCGGGCGAGTTTCTACTTTCAGATGCAACAGCAATTTTGCGGATTGGTCAATTCGTTCGCGAGATATGGCAGTTTGGAGGTAAGAAACGCTTGAGAAACTAAAAATTTTCGCAGTTCTGATGCTCGAAACGAACAACTAGAACGGCCTAGGGGAAAAGTACGCATAGTGTTGTAATCGGGCGAGTTTCTGCTTTCAGATGCATCAGAAATTTTGCGGATTGGTCCATCCGTTCGCGAGATGTGGCAGTTTGTAGGTAAGAAACGCTTGAGAAACTCAAAATTTTCGCAGTTCTGATGCTCGAAACGAATAACTAGAACGGCCTAGTGGAAAAGTACGCATACCGTTGTAATCGGGCGAGATTCTACCTTCAGATGCAACAGAAATTTTGCGGATTGATCAATTCGTTCAGGAGATATGGCAGTTTGGAAGTAAGAAACGCTTGAGAAACTCAAAATTTTCGCAGTTCTGATGCTCGAAACGAATAACTAGAACGGCCTAGGG
This sequence comes from Ptiloglossa arizonensis, assembly GCF_051014685.1. NCBI lineage: Eukaryota > Metazoa > Arthropoda > Insecta > Hymenoptera > Colletidae > Ptiloglossa > Ptiloglossa arizonensis. The sequence continues at coordinate 2,342,110 of NW_027478386.1, forward strand.
GAAAAGTAGGCATACCGTTGTAATCGGGCGAGTTTCTACTTTCAGATGCAACAGAAATTTTGCGGATTGGTCAATCCGTTCGCGAGATATGGCAGTTTGGAGGTAAGCAACGCTTGAGAAACTCAAAATTTTCGCAGTTCTGATGCTCGGGAAGCATAACTAGAACGGCCTAGGGGAAAAGTACGCACACCGTTGTAATCGGGCGAGTTTCTACTTTCAGATGCAACAGAAATTTTGCGGATTGGCCAATCCGTTCGCGAGATATGGCAGTTTGGAGGTAAGAAACGCTTGAGAAACTCAAAATTTTCGCAGTTCTGATGCTCGACAAGCATAACTAGAACGGCCTAGGGGAAAAGTACGCATACCGTTGTAATCGGGCGAGTTTCTACTTTCAGATGCAACAGAAATTTTGCGGATTGGTCAATTCGTTCGCGAGATATGGCAGTTTGGAGGTAAGAAACGCTTGAGAAACTAAAAATTTTCGCAGTTCTGATGCTCGAAACGAACAACTAGAACGGCCTAGGGGAAAAGTACGCATAGTGTTGTAATCGGGCGAGTTTCTGCTTTCAGATGCATCAGAAATTTTGCGGATTGGTCCATCCGTTCGCGAGATGTGGCAGTTTGTAGGTAAGAAACGCTTGAGAAACTCAAAATTTTCGCAGTTCTGATGCTCGAAACGAATAACTAGAACGGCCTAGTGGAAAAGTACGCATACCGTTGTAATCGGGCGAGATTCTACCTTCAGATGCAACAGAAATTTTGCGGATTGATCAATTCGTTCAGGAGATATGGCAGTTTGGAAGTAAGAAACGCTTGAGAAACTCAAAATTTTCGCAGTTCTGATGCTCGAAACGAATAACTAGAACGGCCTAGGGGAAAAGTAGGCATACCGTTGTAATCGGGCGAGTTTCTACTTTCAGATGCAAAAGAAATTTTGCGTATTGGTCAAACCGTTCGCGAGATATGGCAGTTTGGAGGTAAGAAACGCTTGAGAAACTCAAAATTTTCGCAGTTCTGATGCTCGACAAGCATAACTAGAACGGCCTAGGGGAAAAGTACGCATACATTTGTAATCGGGCGAGTTTCCACTTTCAGATGCAACAGAAATTTTGCGGATTGGTCAATTCGTTCGCGAGATATGGCAGTTTGGAGGTAAGAAACGCTTGAGAAACTAAAAATTTTCGCAGTTCTGATGCACGAAACGTATAACTAGAACGGCCTAGGGGAAAAGTACGCATACAGTTGTAATCGGGCGAGTTTCCACTTTCAGATGCAACAGAAATTTTGCGGATTGGTCAATCCGTTCGCGAGATATGGCAGTTTGGATGTAAGAAACGCTTGAGAAACTCAAAATTTTCGCAGTTCGGATGCTCGAAACGAATAACTAGAACGGCCTAGGGGAAAAGTACGCATACCGTTGAAATCGGGCGAGTTTCTACTTTCAGATGCAACAGAAATTTTGCGGATTGGTCAATCCGTTCGCGAGATATGGCAGTTTGGATGTAAGAAACGCTTGAGAAACTCAAAATTTTCGCAGTTCGGATGCTCGAAACGAATAACTAGAACGGCCTAGTGGAAAAGTACGCATACCGTTGTAATCGGGCGAGATTCTACCTTCAGATGCAACAGAAATTTTGCGGATTGGTCAATCCGTTCAGGAGATATGGCAGTTTGGAAGTAAGAAACGCTTGAGAAACTCAAAATTTTCGCAGTTCTGATGCTCGAAACGAATTACTAGGGCGGCCTAGGGGAAAAGTACGCATACCGTTGTAATCGGGCGAGTTTCTGCTTTCAGATGCATCAGAAATTTTGCGGATTGGTCAATCCGTTCGCGAGATGTCGCAGTTTGTAGGTAAGAAACGCTTGAGAAACTCAAAATTTTCGCAGTTCTGATGCTCGACAAGCATAACTAGAACGGCCTAGGGGAAAAGTACGCATACAGTTGTAATCGGGCGAGTTTCCACTTTCAGATGCAACAGAAATTTTGCGGATTGGTCAATCCGTTCGCGAGATATGGCAATTTGGAAGTAAGAAACGCTTGAGAAACTCAAAATTTTCGCAGTTCTGATGCTCGAAACGAATTACTAGGGCGGCCTAGGGGCAAAGTACGCATACCGTTGTAATCGGGCGAGTTTCTACTTTCAGATGCAACAGAAATTTTGCGGATTGGTCCATCCGTTCGCGAGATGTGGCAGTTTGTAGGTAAGAAACGCTTGAGAAACTCAAAATTTTCGCAGTTCTGATGCTCGAAATGAATAACTAGAACGGCCTAGTGGAAAAGTACGCATACCGTTGTAATCGGGCGAGATTCTACCTTCAGATGCAACAGAAATTTTGCGGATTGGTCAATCCGTTCGCGAGATATGGCAGTTTGGAGGTAAGCAACGCTTGAGAAACTCAAAATTTTCGCAGTTCTGATGCTCGACAAGCATAACTAGAACGGCCTAGGGGAAAAGTACGCATACAGTTGTAATCGGGCGAGTTTCCACTTTCAGATGCAACAGAAATTTTGCGGATTGGTCAATCCGTTCGCGAGATATGGCAATTTGGAAGTAAGAAACGCTTGAGAAACTCAAAATTTTCGCAGTTCTGATGCTCGAAACGAATTACTAGGGCGGCCTAGGGGCAAAGTACGCATACCGTTGTAATCGGGCGAGTTTCTACTTTCAGATGCAACAGAAATTTTGCGGATTGGTCCATCCGTTCGCGAGATGTGGCAGTTTGTAGGTAAGAAACGCTTGAGAAACTCAAAATTTTCGCAGTTCTGATGCTCGAAATGAATAACTAGAACGGCCTAGTGGAAAAGTACGCATACCGTTGTAATCGGGCGAGATTCTACCTTCAGATGCAACAGAAATTTTGCGGATTGGTCAATCCGTTCAGGAGATATGGCAGTTTGGAAGTAAGAAACGCTTGAGAAACTCAAAATTTTCGCAGTTCTGATGCTCGAAACGAATTACTAGGGCGGCCTAGGGGAAAAGTACGCATACCGTTGTAATCGGGCGAGTTTCTGCTTTCAGATGCATCAGAAATTTTGCGGATTGGTCAATCCGTTCGCGAGATGTCGCAGTTTGTAGGTAAGAAACGCTTGAGAAACTCAAAATTTTCGCAGTTCTGATGCTCGAAACGAATAACTAGAACGGCCTAGGGGAAAAGTACGCATACCGTTGTAATCGGGCGAGTTTCTACTTTCAGATGCAACAGAAATTTTGCGGATTGGTCAATCCGTTCGCGAGATATGGCACTTTGGAGGTAAGCAACGCTTGAGAAACTCAAAATTTTCGCAGTTCTGTTGCTCGAAACGAATAACTAGAACGGCCTAGGGGAAAAGTACGCATACAGCTGTAATCGGGCGGGTTTCTACTCTCAGATGCAACAGATATTTTGCGGATTGGTCAATCCGTCCGCGAGATATGGCAGTTTGGAGGTAAGAAACGCTTGAAAAACTCATAATTTTCGCCGTTCTGATGCTCGAAACGAATAACTAGAACGGCCTAGGGGAAAAGTGCGCACACGATTGTAATCGGGCGAGTTTCTACTTTCAGATGCAACAGAAATTTTGCGGATCGGTCAATCCGTTCGCGAGATATGGCAGTTTGGATGTAAGAAACGCTTGAGAAACTCAAAGTTTTCGCAGTTCTGATGCTCGTAACGAATAACTGCAACGGCCTAGGGGAAAACTACACATACCGTTGTAATCGGGCGAGTCTCTACTTTCAGATGCAACAGAAATCTTGGGGATTGGTCAATCCGTTCGCGAGATATGGCAGTTTGGATGTAAGAAACGCTTGAGAAACTCAAAGTTTTCGCAGTTCTGATGCTCGTAACGAATAACTGCAACGGCCTAGGGGAAAACTACACATACCGTTGTAATCGGGCGAGTTTCTACTTTCAGATGCAACAGAAATTTTGCGGATTGGTCAATCCGTTCGCGAGATATGGCAGTTTGGAGGTAAGCAACGCTTGAGAAACTCAAAATTTTCGCAGTTCTGTTGCTCGAAACGAATAACTAGAACGGCCTAGGGGAAAAGTACGCATACAGTTGTAATCGGGCGAGTTTCTACTTTCAGATGCAACAGAAATTTTGCGGATTGGTCAATCCGTTCGCGAGATATGGCAGTTTGGAGGTAAGCAACGCTTGAGAAACTCAAAATTTTCGCAGTTCTGTTGCTCGAAACGAATAACTAGAACGGCCTAGGGGAAAAGTACGCATACAGTTGTAATCGGGCGAGTTTCTACTTTCAGATGCAACAGAAATTTTGCGGATTGGTCAATCCGTTGGCGAGATATGGCAGTTTGGAGGTAAGAAACGCTTGAGGAACTCAAAATTTTCGCAGTTCTGATGCTCGAAACGAATAACTCGAACGGCCTAGGGGAAAAGTGCGCATACCGTTGCAATCGGGCGTGTTTCTACTTTCAGATGCAACAGAAATTTTGCGGATTGGTCAATCCGTTCGCGTGATATGGCAGTTTGGAGGTAAGAAACGCTTGAGAAACTCAAAATTTTCGCAGTTCTGATGCTCGAAACGAATAACTATAACGGACTAGGGGAAAAGTACGCATACAGTTGTAATCGGGCGGGTTTCTACTCTCAGATGCAACAGATATTTTGCGGATTGGACAATCCGTTCGCGAGATATGGCAGTTTGGAGGTAAGAAACGCTTGAAAAACTCATAATTTTCGCCGTTCTGATGCTCGAAACGAATAACTATAACGGACTAGGGGAAAAGTGCGCATACCGTTGCAATCGGGCGTGTTTCTACTTTCAGATGCAACAGAAATTTTGCGGATCGGTCAATCCGTTCGCGAGATATGGCAGCTTGGATGTAAGAAACGCTTGAGAAACTCAAAAGTTTCGCAGTTCTGATGCTCGTAACGAATAACTGGGACGGCCTAGGGGAAAACTACACATAACGTTGTAATCGGGCGAGTCTCTACTTTCAGATGCAACAGAAATTTTGCGGATTGGTCAATCCGTTCGCGAGATATGGCAGTTTGGAGGTAAGAAACGTTTGAGAAACTCAAAATTTTCGCAGTTCTGATGCTCGAAACGAATAACTAGAACAGCCTAGGGGAAAAGTGCGCATACCGTTGTAATCGGGCGAGTTTCTACTTTTTGGTGCAACAGAAATTTTGCGGATTGATCAATCTGATCGCGAGATATAGCAGTTTGGAAATAAGAAACGCTTGAGAAACTCAAAATTTTCGCAGTTCTGATTCTCGAAACGAATAACTAGAACGGCCTAGGGGAAAAGTAGGCATACCGATGTAATCGAGCGAGTCTCTACTTTCAGATGCAACAGAAATTTTGCGGATTGGTCATTTCGTTCGCGAGATGTGGCAGATTGGAAGTAAGAAACGCTTGAGAAACTCAAAATTTTCGCAGTTCTGATGCCCGAAGCGAATAACTGGAACGGCCTAGGGGAAAACTACACCTACCGTTGTATTCGGGCGAGTTTCTACTTTCAGATGCAACAGAAATTTTGCGGATTGGTGAATCCGTTCGCGAGATATGGCAGTTTGGAGGTAAGAAACGCTAGAGAAACTCAAAATTTTCACAGTTCTGATGCTCGAAACGAAGAACTAGAACCTACTAGGGGAAAGTGCGAATACCGTTGTAATCGGGCGAGTTTCTACTTTCAGATGCCACAGAAATTTTGCGGATTGATAAATCTGTTCGCGAGATATGGCAGTTTGGAGATAAGAAACGCTTGAGAAACTCAAAATTTTCGCAGTTCTGATGCTCGAAACGAGTAACTACAACGGCCTAGGGGAAAAGTACGGATACCGTTGTAATCGGGCGAGTTTCTACTTTCAGATGCAACAGAAATTTTGCGGATTGGTCAATCCGTTCGCGAGATATGGCAGTTTGGAGGTAAGAAACGCTTGAGATACTCAAAATTTTCGCAGTTCTGATGCTCGAAACGAATAACTAGAACGGTCTAGTGGAAAAGTACGCATACAGTTGTAATCGGGCGAGTTTCTACCTTCAGATGCAACAGAAATTTTGCGGATTGGTCAATTCGTTCGCGAGATGTGGCAGTTTGGAGGTAAGAAACGCTTGAGAAACTCAAAATTTTCGCAGTTCTGATGCTCGAAACGAATAACTATAACGGACTAGGGGAAAAGTACGCATACAGTTGTAATCGGGCGAGTTTCTACTTTCAGATGCAACAGAAATTTTGCGGATTGGTCAATCCATTCGCGAGATATGGCAGTTTGGAGGTAAGAAACGCTTGAGAAACTCAAAATTTTCGCAGTTCTGATGCTCGAAACGAACAACTAGAACGGCCTAGGGGAAAAGTACGCATAGTGTTGTAATCGGGCGAGTTTCTACTTTCAGATGCAACAGAAATTTTGCGGATTGGTCAATTCGTTCGCGAGATATGGCAGTTTGGAGGTAAGAAACGCTTGAGAAACTAAAAATTTTCGCAGTTCTGATGCTCGAAACGAATAACTATAACGGACTAGGGGAAAAGTACGCATACAGTTGTAATCGGGCGAGTTTCTACTTTCAGATGCAACAGAAATTTTGCGGATTGGTCAATCCGTTCGCGAGATATGGCAGTTTGGAGGTAAGAAACGCTTGAGATACTCAAAATTTTCGCAGTTCTGATGCTCGAAACGAATAACTAGAACGGTCTAGTGGAAAAGTACGCATACAGTTGTAATCGGGCGAGTTTCTACTTTCAGATGCAACAGAAATTTTGCGGATTGGTCAATTCGTTCGCGAGATGTGGCAGTTTGGAGGTAAGAAACGCTTGAGAAACTAAAAATTTTCGCAGTTCTGATGCTCGAAACGAATAACTATAACGGACTAGGGGAAAAGTACGCATACAGTTGTAATCGGGCGAGTTTCTACTTTCAGATGCAACAGAAATTTTGCGGATTGGTCAATCCGTTCGCGAGATATGGCAGTTTGGAGGTAAGAAACGCTTGAGAAACTCCAAATTTTCGCAGTTCTGATGCTCGAAACGAATAACTATAACGGACTAGGGGAAAAGTACGCATACAGTTGTAATCGGGCGAGTTTCTACCTTCAGATGCAACAGAAATTTTGGGGATTGGTCAATCCGTTCGCGAGATATGGCAGTTTGGAGGTATGAAACGCTTGAGAAACTCCAAATTTTCGCAGTTCTGATGCTCGACAAGCATAACTAGAACGGCCTAGGGGAAAAGTACGCATACCGTTGTAATCGGGCGAGTTTCTACTTTCAGATGCAACAGAAATTTTGCGGATTGGTCAATCCGTTCGCGAGATATGGCAGTTTGGAGGTAAGAAACGCTTGAGAAACTCAAAATTTTCGCAGTTCTGATGCTCGAAACGAACAACTAGAACGGCCTAGGGGAAAAGTACGCATAGTGTTGTAATCGGGCGAGTTTCTACTTTCAGATGCAACAGAAATTTTGCGGATTGGTCAATCCGTTCGCGAGATATGGCAGTTTGGAGGTAAGAAACGCTTGAGAAACTCAAAATTTTCACAGTTCTGATGCTCGAAACGAATTACTAGGGCGGCCTAGGGGCAAAGTACGCATACCGTTGTAATCGGGCGAGTTTCTACTTTCAGATGCAACAGAAATTTTGCGGATTGGTCCATCCGTTCGCGAGATGTGGCAGTTTGTAGGTAAGAAACGCTTGAGAAACTCAAAATTTTCGCAGTTCTGATGCTCGAAATGAATAACTAGAACGGCCTAGTGGAAAAGTACGCATACCGTTGTAATCGGGCGAGATTCTACCTTCAGATGCAACAGAAATTTTGCGGATTGGTCAATCCGTTCAGGAGATATGGCAGTTTGGAAGTAAGAAACGCTTGAGAAACTCAAAATTTTCCCAGTTCTGATGCTCGAAACGAATTACTAGGGCGGCCTAGGGGAAAAGTACCCATACCGTTGTAATCGGGCGAGTTTCTGCTTTCAGATGCATCAGAAATTTTGCGGATTGGTCAATCCGTTCGCGAGATGTCGCAGTTTGTAGGTAAGAAACGCTTGAGAAACTCAAAATTTTCGCAGTTCTGATGCTCGAAACGAATAACTAGAACGGCCTAGGGGAAAAGTACGCATACCGTTGTAATCGGGCGAGTTTCTACTTTCAGATGCAACAGAAATTTTGCGGATTGGTCAATCCGTTCGCGAGATATGGCACTTTGGAGGTAAGCAACGCTTGAGAAACTCAAAATTTTCGCAGTTCTGTTGCTCGAAACGAATAACTAGAACGGCCTAGGGGAAAAGTACGCATACAGCTGTAATCGGGCGGGTTTCTACTCTCAGATGCAACAGATATTTTGCGGATTGGTCAATCCGTCCGCGAGATATGGCAGTTTGGAGGTAAGAAACGCTTGAAAAACTCATAATTTTCGCCGTTCTGATGCTCGAAACGAATAACTAGAACGGCCTAGGGGAAAAGTGCGCACACGATTGTAATCGGGCGAGTTTCTACTTTCAGATGCAACAGAAATTTTGCGGATCGGTCAATCCGTTCGCGAGATATGGCAGTTTGGATGTAAGAAACGCTTGAGAAACTCAAAGTTTTCGCAGTTCTGATGCTCGTAACGAATAACTGCAACGGCCTAGGGGAAAACTACACATACCGTTGTAATCGGGCGAGTCTCTACTTTCAGATGCAACAGAAATCTTGGGGATTGGTCAATCCGTTCGCGAGATATGGCAGTTTGGAGGTAAGAAACGTTTGAGAAACTCAAAATTTTCGCAGTTCTGATGCTCGAAACGAATAACTAGAACAGCCTAGGGGAAAAGTGCGCATACCGTTGTAATCGGGTGAGTTTCTACTTTTTCGTGCAACAGAAATTTTGCGGATTGATCATTCTGATCGCGAGATATGGCAGTTTGGATATAAGAAACGCTTGAGAAACTCAAAATTTTCGCAGTTCTGATTCTCGAAACGAATAACTAGAACGGCCTAGGGGAAAAGTAGGCATACCGATGTAATCGAGCGAGTCTCTACTTTCAGATGCAACAGAAATTTTGCGGATTGGTCAATCCGTTCGCGAGATATGGCAGTTTGGAGGTAAGAAACGTTTGAGAAACTCAAAATTTTCGCAGTTCTGATGCTCGACAAGCATAACTAGAACGGCCTAGGGGTAAAGTACGCATACAGTTGTAATCGGGCGAGTTTCCACTTTCAGATGCAACAGAAATTTTGCGGATTGGTCAATCCGTTCGCGAGATGTGGCAGTTTGTAGGTAAGAAACGCTTGAGAAACTCAAAATTTTCGCAGTTCTGATGCTCGAAACGAATAACTAGAACGGCCTAGGGGAAAAGTACGCATACCGTTGTAATCGGGCGAGTTTCTACTTTCAGATGCAACAGAAATTTTGCGGATTGGTCAATTCGTTCGCGAGATGTGGCAGTTTGGAGGTAAGAAACGCTTGAGAAACTCAAAATTTTCACAGTTCTGATGCTCGAAACGAAGAACTAGAACCTACTAGGGGAAAGTGCGAATACCGTTGTAATCGGGCGAGTTTCTACTTTCAGATGCCACAGAAATTTTGCGGATTGATAAATCTGTTCGCGAGATATGGCAGTTTGGAGATAAGAAACGCTTGAGAAACTCAAAATTTTCGCAGTTCTGATGCTCGAAACGAGTAACTACAACGGCCTAGGGGAAAAGTACGGATACCGTTGTAATCGGGCGAGTTTCTACTTTCAGATGCAACAGAAATTTTGCGGATTGGTCAATCCGTTCGCGAGATATGGCAGTTTGGAGGTAAGAAACGCTTGAGAAACTCAAAATTTTCGCAGTTCTGATGCTCGACAAGCATAACTAGAACGGCCTAGGGGAAAAGTACGCACACCGTTGTAATCGTGCGAGTTTCTACTTTCAGATGCAACAGAAATTTTGCGGATTGGTCAATCCGTTCGCGAGATATGGCAGTTTGGATATAAGAAACGCTCGAGAAACTCAAAATTTTCGCAGTTCTGATGCTCGAAACGAATAACTAGAACGGCCTAGGGGAAAAGTACGCACACCGTTGTAATCGGGCGACTTTCTACTATCAGATGCAACAGAAATTTTGCGGATTGGTCAATCCGTTCGCGAGATATGGCAGTTTGGAGGTAAGAAACGCTTGAGATACTCAAAATTTTCGCAGTTCTGATGCTCGAAACGAATAACTAGAACGGTCTAGTGGAAAAGTACGCATACAGTTGTAATCGGGCGAGTTTCTACTTTCAGATGCAACAGAAATTTTGCGGATTGGTCAATTCGTTCGCGAGATGTGGCAGTTTGGAGGTAAGAAACGCTTGAGAAACTCAAAATTTTCGCAGTTCTGATGCTCGAAACGAATAACTATAACGGACTAGGGGAAAAGTACGCATACAGTTGTAATCGGGCGAGTTTCTACTTTCAGATGCAACAGAAATTTTGCGGATTGGTCAATCCATTCGCGAGATATGGCAGTTTGGAGGTAAGAAACGCTTGAGAAACTCAAAATTTTCGCAGTTCTGATGCTCGAAACGAACAACTAGAACGGCCTAGGGGAAAAGTACGCATAGTGTTGTAATCGGGCGAGTTTCTACTTTCAGATGCAACAGAAATTTTGCGGATTGGTCAATTCGTTCGCGAGATATGGCAGTTTGGAGGTAAGAAACGCTTGAGAAACTAAAAATTTTCGCAGTTCTGATGCTCGAAACGAATAACTATAACGGACTAGGGGAAAAGTACGCATACAGTTGTAATCGGGCGAGTTTCTACTTTCAGATGCAACAGAAATTTTGCGGATTGGTCAATCCGTTCGCGAGATATGGCAGTTTGGAGGTAAGAAACGCTTGAGAAACTCCAAATTTTCGCAGTTCTGATGCTCGAAACGAATAACTATAACGGACTAGGGGAAAAGTACGCATACAGTTGTAATCGGGCGAGTTTCTACCTTCAGATGCAACAGAAATTTTGGGGATTGGTCAATCCGTTCGCGAGATATGGCAGTTTGGAGGTATGAAACGCTTGAGAAACTCCAAATTTTCGCAGTTCTGATGCTCGACAAGCATAACTAGAACGGCCTAGGGGAAAAGTACGCATACCGTTGTAATCGGGCGAGTTTCTACTTTCAGATGCAACAGAAATTTTGCGGATTGGTCAATTCGTTCGCGAGATATGGCAGTTTGGAGGTAAGAAACGCTTGAGAAACTAAAAATTTTCGCAGTTCTGATGCTCGAAACGAATAACTATAACGGACTAGGGGAAAAGTACGCATACAGTTGTAATCGGGCGAGTTTCTACTTTCAGATGCAACAGAAATTTTGCGGATTGGTCAATCCGTTCGCGAGATATGGCAGTTTGGAGGTAAGAAACGCTTGAGAAACTCAAAATTTTCGCAGTTCTGATGCTCGAAACGAACAACTAGAACGGCCTAGGGGAAAAGTACGCATAGTGTTGTAATCGGGCGAGTTTCTACTTTCAGATGCAACAGAAATTTTGCGGATTGGTCAATCCGTTCGCGAGATATGGCAGTTTGGAGGTAAGAAACGCTTGAGAAACTCAAAATTTTCACAGTTCTGATGCTCGAAACGAATAACCAGAACGGCCTAGGGGAAAAGTACGCATACCGTTGTAATCGGGCGAGTTTCTACTTTCAGATGCAACAGAAATTTTGCGGATTGGTCAATCCGTTCGCGAGATATGGCAGTTTGGAGGTAAGAAACGCTTGAGAAACTCAAAATTTTCGCAGTTCTGATGCTCGAAACGAATAACTAGAACTGGTCTAGGGGAAAAGTACGCATACAGTTGTAATCGGGCGAGTTTCTACCTTCAGATGCAACAGAAATTTTGCGGATTGGTCAATCCGTTCGCGAGATATGGCAGTTTGGAGGTAAGAAACGCTTGAGAAACTCCAAATTTTCGCAGTGCTGATGCTCGGCAAGCATAACTAGAACGGCCTAGGGGAAAAGTACGCATACCGTTGTAATCGGGCGAGTTTCTACTTTCAGATGCAACAGAAATTTTGCGGATTGGTCAATCCGTTCGCGAGATATGGCAGTTTGGAGGTAAGAAACGCTTGAGAAACTCAAAATTTTCGCAGTTCTGATGCTCGAAACGAACAACTAGAACGGCCTAGGGGAAAAGTACGCATAGTGTTGTAATCGGGCGAGTTTCTACTTTCAGATGCAACAGAAATTTTGCGGATTGGTCAATCCGTTCGCGAGATATGGCCGTTTGGAGGTAAGAAACGCTTGAGAAACTCAAAATTTTCACAGTTCTGATGCTCGAAACGAATATCCAGAACGGCCTAGGGGAAAAGTACGCATACAGTTGTAATCGGGCGAGTTTCTACCTTCAGATGCAACCGAAATTTTGGGGATTGGTCAATCTGTTCGCGAGATATGGCAGTTTGGAGGTATGAAACGCTTGAGAAACTCCAAACTTTCGCAGTTCTGATGCTCGACAAGCATAACTAGAACGGCCTAGGGGAAAAGTACGCATACCGTTGTAATCGGGCGAGTTTCTACTTTCAGATGCAACAGAAATTTTGCGGATTGGTCAATTCGTTCGCGAGATATGGCAGTTTGGAGGTAAGAAACGCTTGAGAAACTAAAAATTTTCGCAGTTCTGATGCTCGAAACGAATAACTATAACGGACTAGGGGAAAAGTACGCATACAGTTGTAATCGGGCGAGTTTCTACTTTCAGATGCAACAGAAATTTTGCGGATTGGTCAATCCGTTCGCGAGATATGGCAGTTTGGAGGTAAGAAACGCTTGAGAAACTCAAAATTTTCGCAGTTCTGATGCTCGAAACGAACAACTAGAACGGCCTAGGGGAAAAGTACGCATAGTGTTGTAATCGGGCGAGTTTCTACTTTCAGATGCAACAGAAATTTTGAGGATTGGTCAATCCGTTCGCGAGATATGGCAGTTTGGAGGTAAGAAACGCTTGAGAAACTCAAAATTTTCACAGTTCTGATGCGCGAAACGAATAACCAGAACGGCCTAGGGGAAAAGTACGCATACCGTTGTAATCGGGCGAGTTTCTACTTTCAGATGCAACAGAAATTTTGCGGATTGGTCAATCCGTTCGCGAGATATGGCAGTTTGGAGGTAAGAAACGCTTGAGAAACTCAAAATTTTCGCAGTTCTGATGCTCGGCAAGCATAACTAGAACGGCCTAGGGGAAAAGTACGCATACCGTTGTAATCGGGCGAGTTTCTACTTTCAGATGCAACAGAAATTTTGCGGATTGGTCAATCCGTTCGCGAGATATGGCAGTTTGGAGGTAAGAAACGCTTGAGAAACTCAAAATTTTCGCAGTTCTGATGCTCGAAACGAATAACTAGAACGGTCTAGTGGAAAAGTACGCATACAGTTGTAATCGGGCGAGTTTCTACCTTCAGATGCAACAGAAATTTTGCGGATTGGTCAATCCGTTCGCGAGATATGGCAGTTTGGAGGTAAGAAACGCTTGAGAAACTCCAAATTTTCGCAGTTCTGATGCTCCACAAGCATAACTAGAACGGCCTAGGGGAAAAGTACGCATACCGTTGTAATCGGGCGAGTTTCTACATTCAGATGCAACAGAAATTTTGCGGATTGGTCAATTCGTTCGCGAGATATGGCAGTTTGGAGGTAAGAAACGCTTGAGAAACTCAAAATTTTCGCAGTTCTGATGCTCGAAACGAATAACTATAACGGACTAGGGGAGAAGTACGCATACAGTTGTAATCGGGCGAGTTTCTACTTTCAGATGCAACAGAAATTTTGCGGATTGGTCAATCCGTTCGCGAGATATGGCAGTTTGGAGGTAAGAAACGCTTGAGAAACTCAAAATTTTCGCAGTTCTGATGCTCGACAAGCATAACTAGAACGGCCTAGGGGAAAAGTACGCATACCGTTGTAATCGGGCGAGTTTCTACTTTCAGATGCAACAGAAATTTTGCGGATTGGTCAATTCGTTCGCGAGATATGGCAGTTTGGAGGTAAGAAACGCTTGAGAAACTAAAAATTTTCGCAGTTCTGATGCTCGAAACGAATAACTATAACGGACTAGGGGAAAAGTACGCATACAGTTGTAATCGGGCGAGTTTCTACTTTCAGATGCAACAGAAATTTTGCGGATTGGTCAATCCGTTCGCGAGATATGGCAGTTTGGAGGTAAGAAACGCTTGAGAAACTCAAAATTTTCGCAGTTCTGATGCTCGAAACGAACAACTAGAACGGCCTAGGGGAAAAGTACGCATAGTGTTGTAATCGGGCGAGTTTCTACTTTCAGATGCAACAGAAATTTTGCGGATTGGTCAATCCGTTCGCGAGATATGGCAGTTTGGAGGTAAGAAACGCTTGAGAAACTCAAAATTTTCACAGTTCTGATGCTCGAAACGAATAACCAGAACGGCCTAGGGGAAAAGTACGCATACCGTTGTAATCGGGCGAGTTTCTACTTTCAGATGCAACAGAAATTTTGCGGATTGGTCAATCCGTTCGCGAGATATGGCAGTTTGGAGGTAAGAAACGCTTGAGAAACTCAAAATTTTCGCAGTTCTGATGCTCGAAACGAATAACTAGAACTGGTCTAGGGGAAAAGTACGCATACAGTTGTAATCGGGCGAGTTTCTACCTTCAGATGCAACAGAAATTTTGCGGATTGGTCAATCCGTTCGCGAGATATGGCAGTTTGGAGGTAAGAAACGCTTGAGAAACTCCAAATTTTCGCAGTTCTGATGCTCGGCAAGCATAACTAGAACGGCCTAGGGGAAAAGTACGCATACCGTTGTAATCGGGCGAGTTTCTACTTTCAGATGCAACAGAAATTTTGCGGATTGGTCAATCCGTTCGCGAGATATGGCAGTTTGGAGGTAAGAAACGCTTGAGAAACTCAAAATTTTCGCAGTTCTGATGCTCGAAACGAACAACTAGAACGGCCTAGGGGAAAAGTACGCATAGTGTTGTAATCGGGCGAGTTTCTACTTTCAGATGCAACAGAAATTTTGCGGATTGGTCAATCCGTTCGCGAGATATGGCAGTTTGGAGGTAAGAAACGCTTGAGAAACTCAAAATTTTCACAGTTCTGATGCTCGAAACGAATATCCAGAACGGCCTAGGGGAAAAGTACGCATACAGTTGTAATCGGGCGAGTTTCTACCTTCAGATGCAACCGAAATTTTGGGGATTGGTCAATCCGTTCGCGAGATATGGCAGTTTGGAGGTATGAAACGCTTGAGAAACTCCAAACTTTCGCAGTTCTGATGCTCGACAAGCATAACTAGAACGGCCTAGGGGAAAAGTACGCATACCGTTGTAATCGGGCGAGTTTCTACTTTCAGATGCAACAGAAATTTTGCGGATTGGTCAATTCGTTCGCGAGATATGGCAGTTTGGAGGTAAGAAACGCTTGAGAAACTAAAAATTTTCGCAGTTCTGATGCTCGAAACGAATAACTATAACGGACTAGGGGAAAAGTACGCATACAGTTGTAATCGGGCGAGTTTCTACTTTCAGATGCAACAGAAATTTTGCGGATTGGTCAATCCGTTCGCGAGATATGGCAGTTTGGAGGTAAGAAACGCTTGAGAAACTCAAAATTTTCGCAGTTCTGATGCTCGAAACGAACAACTAGAACGGCCTAGGGGAAAAGTACGCATAGTGTTGTAATCGGGCGAGTTTCTACTTTCAGATGCAACAGAAATTTTGAGGATTGGTCAATCCGTTCGCGAGATATGGCAGTTTGGAGGTAAGAAACGCTTGAGAAACTCAAAATTTTCACAGTTCTGATGCGCGAAACGAATAACCAGAACGGCCGAGGGGAAAAGTACGCATACCGTTGTAATCGGGCGAGTTTCTACTTTCAGATGCAACAGAAATTTTGCGGATTGGTCAATCCGTTCGCGAGATATGGCAGTTTGGAGGTAAGAAACGCTTGAGAAACTCAAAATTTTCGCAGTTCTGATGCTCGAAACGAATAACTAGAACTGGTCTAGGGGAAAAGTACGCATACAGTTGTAATCGGGCGAGTTTCTACCTTCAGATGCAACAGAAATTTTGCGGATTGGTCAATCCGTTCGCGAGATATGGCAGTTTGGAGGTAAGAAACGCTTGAGAAGCTCCAAATTTTCGCAGTTCTGATGCTCGGCAAGCATAACTAGAACGGCCTAGGGGAAAAGTACGCATACCGTTGTAATCGGGCGAGTTTCTACTTTCAGATGCAACAGAAATTTTGCGGATTGGTCAATCCGTTCGCGAGATATGGCAGTTTGGAGGTAAGAAACGCTTGAGAAACTCAAAATTTTCGCAGTTCTGATGCTCGAAACGAATAACTAGAACGGTCTAGTGGAAAAGTACGCATACAGTTGTAATCGGGCGAGTTTCTACCTTCAGATGCAACAGAAATTTTGCGGATTGGTCAATCCGTTCGCGAGATATGGCAGTTTGGAGGTAAGAAACGCTTGAGAAACTCCAAATTTTCGCAGTTCTGATGCTCGACAAGCATAACTAGAACGGCCTAGGGGAAAAGTACGCATACCGTTGTAATCGTGCGAGTTTCTACATTCAGATGCAACAGAAATTTTGCGGATTGGTCAATTCGTTCGCGAGATATGGCAGTTTGGAGGTAAGAAACGCTTGAGAAACTCAAAATTTTCGCAGTTCTGATGCTCGAAACGAATAACTATAACGGACTAGGGGAGAAGTACGCATACAGTTGTAATCGGGCGAGTTTCTACTTTCAGATGCAACAGAAATTTTGCGGATTGGTCAATCCGTTCGCGAGATATGGCAGTTTGGAGGTAAGAAACGCTTGAGAAACTCAAAATTTTCGCAGTTCTGATGCTCGAAACGAACAACTAGAACGGCCTAGGGGAAAAGTACGCATAGTGTTGTAATCGGGCGAGTTTCTACTTTCAGATGCAACAGAAATTTTGCGGATTGGTCAATCCGTTCGCGAGATATGGCAGTTTGGAGGTAAGAAACGCTTGAGAAACTCAAAATTTTCACAGTTCTGATGCTCGAAACGAATATCCAGAACGGCCTAGGGGAAAAGTACGCATACAGTTGTAATCGGGCGAGTTTCTACCTTCAGATGCAACAGAAATTTTGGGGATTGGTCAATCCGTTCGCGAGATATGGCAGTTTCGAGGTATGAAACGCTTGAGAAACTCCAAATTTTCGCAGTTCTGATGCTCGACAAGCATAACTAGAACGGCCTAGGGGAAAAGTACGCATACCGTTGTAATCGGGCGAGTTTCTACTTTCAGATGCAACAGAAATTATGCGGATTGGTCAATTCGTTCGCGAGATATGGCAGTTTGGAGGTAAGAAACGCTTGAGAAACTAAAAATTTTCGCAGTTCTGATGCTCGAAACGAATAACTATAACGGACTAGGGGAAAAGTACGCATACAGTTGTAATCGGGCGAGTTTCTACTTTCAGATGCAACAGAAATTTTGCGGATTGGTCAATCCGTTCGCGAGATATGGCAGTTTGGAGGAAAGAAACGCTTGAGAAACTCAAAATTTTCGCAGTTCTGATGCTCGAAACGAACAACTAGAACGGCCTAGGGGAAAAGTACGCATAGTGTTGTAATCGGGCGAGTTTCTACTTTCTGATGCAACAGAAATTTTGCGGATTGGTCAATCCGTTCGCGAGATATGGCAGTTTGGAGGTAAGAAATGCTTGAGAAACTCAAAATTTTCACAGTTCTGATGCTCGAAACGAATAACCAGAACGGCCTAGGGGAAAAGTACGCATACCGTTGTAATCGGGCGAGTTTCTACTTTCAGATGCAACAGAAATTTTGCGGATTGGTCAATCCGTTCGCGAGATATGGCAGTTTGGAGGTAAGAAACGCTTGAGAAACTCAAAATTTTCGCAGTTCTGATGCTCGAAACGAATAACTAGAACTGGTCTAGGGGAAAAGTACGCATACAGTTGTAATCGGGCGAGTTTCTACCTTCAGATGCAACAGAAATTTTGCGGATTGGTCAATCCGTTCGCGAGATATGGCAGTTTGGAGGTAAGAAACGCTTGAGAAACTCCAAATTTTCGCAGTTCTGATGCTCGACAAGCATAACTAGAACGGCCTAGGGGAAAAGTGCGCATACCGTTGCAATCGGGCGTGTTTCTACTTTCAGATGCAACAGAAATTTTGCGGATTGGTCAATCCGTTCGCGTGATATGGCAGTTTGGAGGTAAGAAACGCTTGAGAAACTCAAAATTTTCGCAGTTCTGATGCTCGAAACGAATAACTATAACGGACTAGGGGAAAAGTACGCATACAGTTGTAATCGGGCGGGTTTCTACTCTCAGATGCAACAGATATTTTGCGGATTGGTCAATCCGTTCGCGAGATATGGCAGTTTGGAGGTAAGAAACGCTTGAGAAACTCAAAATTTTCGCAGTTCTGATGCTCGAAACGAATAACTATAACGGACTAGGGGAAAAGTACGCATACAGTTGTAATCGGGCGAGTTTCTACTTTCAGATGCAACAGAAATTTTGCGGATTGGTCAATCCGTTCGCGAGATATGGCAGTTTGGAGGTAAGAAACGCTTGAGAAACTCAAAGTTTTCGCAGTTCTGATGCTCGAAACGAACAACTAGAACGGCCTAGGGGAAAAGTACGCATAGTGTTGTAATCGGGCGAGTTTCTACTTTCAGATGCAACAGAAATTTTGCGGATTGGTCAATCCGTTCGCGAGATATGGCAGTTTGGAGGTAAGAAACGCTTGAGAAACTCAAAATTTTCACAGTTCTGATGCTCGAAACGAATATCCAGAACGGCCTAGGGGAAAAGTACGCATACAGTTGTAATCGGGCGAGTTTCTACCTTCAGATGCAACAGAAATTTTGCGGATTGGTCAATCCGTTCGCGAGATATGGCAGTTTGGAGGTAAGAAACGCTTGAGAAACTCCAAATGTTCGCAGTTCTGATGCTCGACAAGCATAACTAGAACGGCCTAGGGGAAAAGTACGCATACCGTTGTAATCGGGCGAGTTTCTACTTTCAGATGCAACAGAAATTTTGCGGATTGGTCAATTCGTTCGCGAGATATGGCAGTTTGGAGGTAAGAAACGCTTGAGAAACTAAAAATTTTCGCAGTTCTGATGCTCGAAACGAATAACTATAACGGACTAGGGGAAAAGTACGCATACAGTTGTAATCGGGCGAGTTTCTACTTTCAGATGCAACAGAAATTTTGCGGATTGGTCAATCCGTTCGCGAGATATGGCAGTTTGGAGGTAAGAAATGCTTGAGAAACTCAAAATTTTCACAGTTCTGATGCTCGAAACGAATAACCAGAACGGCCTAGGGGAAAAGTACGCATACCGTTGTAATCGGGCGAGTTTCTACTTTCAGATGCAACAGAAATTTTGCGGATTGGTCAATCCGTTCGCGAGATATGGCAGTTTGGAGGTAAGAAACGCTTGAGAAACTCAAAATTTTCGCAGTTCTGATGCTCGAAACGAATAACTAGAACTGGTCTAGGGGAAAAGTACGCATACAGTTGTAATCGGGCGAGTTTCTACCTTCAGATGCAACAGAAATTTTGCGGATTGGTCAATCCGTTCGCGAGATATGGCAGTTTGGAGGTAAGAAACGCTTGAGAAACTCCAAATTTTCGCAGTTCTGATGCTCGACAAGCATAACTAGAACGGCCTAGGGGAAAAGTGCGCATACCGTTGCAATCGGGCGTGTTTCTACTTTCAGATGCAACAGAAATTTTGCGGATTGGTCAATCCGTTCGCGTGATATGGCAGTTTGGAGGTAAGAAACGCTTGAGAAACTCAAAATTTTCGCAGTTCTGATGCTCGAAACGAATAACTATAACGGACTAGGGGAAAAGTACGCATACAGTTGTAATCGGGCGGGTTTCTACTCTCAGATGCAACAGATATTTTGCGGATTGGTCAATCCGTTCGCGAGATATGGCAGTTTGGAGGTAAGAAACGCTTGAAAAACTCATAATTTTCGCCGTTCTGATGCTCGAAACGAATAACTATAACGGACTAGGGGAAAAGTGCGCATACCGTTGCAATCGGGCGTGTTTCTACTTTCAGATGCAACAGAAATTTTGCGGATCGGTCAATCCGTTCGCGAGATATGGCAGTTTGGAGGTAAGAAACGCTTGAGAAACTCAAAATTTTCGCAGTTCTGATGCTCGAAACGAATAACTATAACGGACTAGGGGAAAAGTACGCATACAGTTGTAATCGGGCGAGTTTCTACTTTCAGATGCAACAGAAATTTTGCGGATTGGTCAATCCGTTCGCGAGATATGGCAGTTTGGAGGTAAGAAACGCTTGAGAAACTCAAAGTTTTCGCAGTTCTGATGCTCGAAACGAACAACTAGAACGGCCTAGGGGAAAAGTGCGCATACCGTTGCAATCGGGCGTGTTTCTACTTTCAGATGCAACAGAAATTTTGCGGATTGGTCAATCCGTTCGCGTGATATGGCAGTTTGGAGGTAAAAAACGCTTGAGAAACTCAAAATTTTCGCAGTTCTGATGCTCGAAACGAATAACTATAACGGACTAGGGGAAAAGTACGCATACAGTTGTAATCGGGCGGGTTTCTACTCTCAGATGCAACAGATATTTTGCGGATTGGTCAATCCGTTCGCGAGATATGGCAGTTTGGAGGTAAGAAACGCTTGAAAAACTCATAATTTTCGCCGTTCTGATGCTCGAAACGAATAACTATAACGGACTAGGGGAAAAGTGCGCATACCGTTGCAATCGGGCGTGTTTCTACTTTCAGATGCAACAGAAATTTTGCGGATCGGTCAATCCGTTCGCGAGATATGGCAGTTTGGAGGTAAGAAACGCTTGAGAAACTCAAAATTTTCGCAGTTCTGATGCTCGAAACGAATAACTATAACGGACTAGGGGAAAAGTACGCATACAGTTGTAATCGGGCGAGTTTCTACTTTCAGATGCAACAGAAATTTTGCGGATTGGTCAATCCGTTCGCGAGATATGGCAGTTTGGAGGTAAGAAACGCTTGAGAAACTCAAAGTTTTCGCAGTTCTGATGCTCGAAACGAACAACTAGAACGGCCTAGGGGAAAAGTACGCATAGTGTTGTAATCGGGCGAGTTTCTACTTTCAGATGCAACAGAAATTTTGCGGATTGGTCAATCCGTTCGCGAGATATGGCAGTTTGGAGGTAAGAAACGCTTGAGAAACTCAAAATTTTCACAGTTCTGATGCTCGAAACGAATATCCAGAACGGCCTAGGGGAAAAGTACGCATACCGTTGTAATCGGGCGAGTTTCTACTTTCAGATGCAACAGAAATTTTGCGGATTGGTCAATCCGTTCGCGAGATATGGCAGTTTGGAGGTAAGAAACGCTTGAGAAACTCAAAATTTTCGCAGTTCTGATGCTCGAAACGAATAACTAGAACTGGTCTAGGGGAAAAGTACGCATACAGTTGTAATCGGGCGAGTTTCTACCTTCAGATGCAACAGAAATTTTGCGGATTGGTCAATCCGTTCGCGAGATATGGCAGTTTGGAGGTAAGAAACGCTTGAGAAACTCCAAATTTTCGCAGTTCTGATGCTCGACAAGCATAACTAGAACGGCCTAGGGGAAAAGTGCGCATACCGTTGCAATCGGGCGTGTTTCTACTTTCAGATGCAACAGAAATTTTGCGGATTGGTCAATCCGTTCGCGTGATATGGCAGTTTGGAGGTAAGAAACGCTTGAGAAACTCAAAATTTTCGCAGTTCTGATGCTCGAAACGAATAACTATAACGGACTAGGGGAAAAGTACGCATACAGTTGTAATCGGGCGGGTTTCTACTCTCAGATGCAACAGATATTTTGCGGATTGGTCAATCCGTTCGCGAGATATGGCAGTTTGGAGGTAAGAAACGCTTGAAAAACTCATAATTTTCGCCGTTCTGATGCTCGAAACGAATAACTATAACGGACTAGGGGAAAAGTGCGCATACCGTTGCAATCGGGCGTGTTTCTACTTTCAGATGCAACAGAAATTTTGCGGATCGGTCAATCCGTTCGCGAGATATGGCAGTTTGGAGGTAAGAAACGCTTGAGAAACTCAAAATTTTCGCAGTTCTGATGCTCGAAACGAATAACTATAACGGACTAGGGGAAAAGTACGCATACAGTTGTAATCGGGCGAGTTTCTACTTTCAGATGCAACAGAAATTTTGCGGATTGGTCAATCCGTTCGCGAGATATGGCAGTTTGGAGGTAAGAAACGCTTGAGAAACTCAAAGTTTTCGCAGTTCTGATGCTCGAAACGAACAACTAGAACGGCCTAGGGGAAAAGTACGCATAGTGTTGTAATCGGGCGAGTTTCTACTTTCAGATGCAACAGAAATTTTGCGGATTGGTCAATCCGTTCGCGAGATATGGCAGTTTGGAGGTAAGAAACGCTTGAGAAACTCAAAATTTTCACAGTTCTGATGCTCGAAACGAATATCCAGAACGGCCTAGGGGAAAAGTACGCATACAGTTGTAATCGGGCGAGTTTCTACCTTCAGATGCAACAGAAATTTTGCGGATTGGTCAATCCGTTCGCGAGATATGGCAGTTTGGAGGTAAGAAACGCTTGAGAAACTCCAAATGTTCGCAGTTCTGATGCTCGACAAGCATAACTAGAACGGCCTAGGGGAAAAGTACGCATACCGTTGTAATCGGGCGAGTTTCTACTTTCAGATGCAACAGAAATTTTGCGGATTGGTCAATTCGTTCGCGAGATATGGCAGTTTGGAGGTAAGAAACGCTTGAGAAACTAAAAATTTTCGCAGTTCTGATGCTCGAAACGAATAACTATAACGGACTAGGGGAAAAGTACGCATACAGTTGTAATCGGGCGAGTTTCTACTTTCAGATGCAACAGAAATTTTGCGGATTGGTCAATCCGTTCGCGAGATATGGCAGTTTGGAGGTAAGAAACGCTTGAGAAACTCAAAATTCTCGCAGTTCTGATGCTCGAAACGAACAACTAGAACGGCCTAGGGGAAAAGTACGCATAGTGTTGTAATCGGGCGAGTTTCTACTTTCAGATGCAACAGAAATTTTGCGGATTGGTCAATCCGTTCGCGAGATATGGCAGTTTGGAGGTAAGAAACGCTTGAGAAACTCAAAATTTTCACAGTTCTGATGCTTGAAACGAATAACCAGAACGGGCTAGGGGAAAAGTACGCATACAGTTGTAATCGGGCGAGTTTCTAGTTTCAGATGCAACAGAAATTTTGCGGATTGGTCAATCCGTTCGCGAGATATGGCAGTTTGGAGGTAAGAAACGCTTGAGAAACTCAAAATTTTCGCAGTTCTGATGCTCGAAACGAATAACTAGAACGGTCTAGGGGAAAAGTACGCATACAGTTGTAATCGGGCGAGTTTCTACCTTCAGATGCAACAGAAATTTTGCGGATTGGTCAATCCGTTCGCGAGATATGGCAGTTTGGAGGTAAGAAACGCTTGAGAAACTCAAAATTTTCGCAGTTCTGATGCTCGAAACGAACAACTAGAACGGCCTAGGGGAAAAGTACGCATAGTGTTGTAATCGGGCGAGTTTCTACTTTCAGATGCAACAGAAATTTTGCGGATTGGTCAATCCGTTCGCGAGATATGGCAGTTTGGAGGTAAGAAACGCTTGAGAAACTCAAAATTTTCACAGTTCTGATGCTCGAAACGAATAACCAGAACGGCCTAGGGGAAAAGTACGCATACCGTTGTAATCGGGCGAGTTTCTACTTTCAGATGCAACAGAAATTTTGCGGATTGGTCAATCCGTTCGCGAGATATGGCAGTTTGGAGGTAAGAAACGCTTGAGAAACTCAAAATTTTCGCAGTTCTGATGCTCGAAACGAATAACTAGAACTGGTCTAGGGGAAAAGTACGCATACAGTTGTAATCGGGCGAGTTTCTACCTTCAGATGCAACAGAAATTTTGCGGATTGGTCAATCCGTTCGCGAGATATGGCAGTTTGGAGGTAAGAAACGCTTGAGAAACTCCAAATGTTCGCAGTTCTGATGCTCGACAAGCATAACTAGAACGGCCTAGGGGAAAGTACGCATACCGTTGTAATCGGGCGAGTTTCTACTTTCAGATGCAACAGAAATTTTGCGGATTGGTCAATTCGTTCGCGAGATATGGCAGTTTGGAGGTAAGAAACGCTTGAGAAACTAAAAATTTTCGCAGTTCTGATGCTCGAAACGAATAACTATAACGGACTAGGGGAAAAGTACGCATACAGTTGTAATCGGGCGAGTTTCTACTTTCAGATGCAACAGAAATTTTGCGGATTGGTCAATCCGTTCGCTAGATATGGCAGTTTGGAGGTAAGAAACGCTTGAGAAACTCAAAATTTTCGCAGTTCTGATGCTCGAAACGAATAACTAGAACGGTCTAGGGGAAAAGTACGCATACAGTTGTAATCGGGCGAGTTTCTACCTTCAGATGCAACAGAAATTTTGCGGATTGGTCAATCCGTTCGCGAGATATGGCAGTTTGGAGGTAAGAAACGCTTGAGGAACTCAAAATTTTCGCAGTTCTGATGCTCGAAACGAATAACTAGAACGGCCTAGGGGAAAAGTGCGCATACCGTTGCAATCGGGCGTGTTTCTACTTTCAGATGCAACAGAAATTTTGCGGATCGGTCAATCCGTTCGCGAGATATGGCAGCTTGGATGCAAGAAACGCTTGAGAAACTCAAAATTTTCGCAGTTCTGATTCTCGTAACGAATAACTGGGACGGCCTAGGGGAAAACTACACATAACGTTGTAATCGGGCGAGTCTCTACTTTCAGATGCAACAGAAATTTTGCGGATCGGTCAATCCGTTCGCGAGATATGGCAGTTTGGAGGTAAGAAACGCTTGAGAAACTCAAAATTTTCGCAGTTCTGATGCTCGAAACGAATAACTATAACGGACTAGGGGAAAAGTACGCATACAGTTGTAATCGGGCGAGTTTCTACTTTCAGATGCAACAGAAATTTTGCGGATTGATCAATCTGATCGCGAGATATAGCAGTTTGGAAATAAGAAACGCTTGAGAAACTCAAAATTTTCGCAGTTCTGATGCTCGAAACGAGTAACTACAACGGCCTAGGGGAAAAGTACGGATACCGTTGTAATCGGGCGAGTTTCTACCTTCAGATGCAACAGAAATTTTGCGGATTGGTCAATCCGTTCGCGAGATATGGCAGTTTGGAGGTAAGAAACGCTTGAGAAACTCCAAATTTTCGCAGTTCTGATGCTCGACAAGCATAACTAGAACGGCCTAGGGGAAAAGTACGCATACCGTTGTAATCGGGCGAGTTTCTACTTTCAGATGCAACAGAAATTTTGCGGATTGGTCAATTCGTTCGCGAGATATGGCAGTTTGGAGGTAAGAAACGCTTGAGAAACTCAAAATTTTCGCAGTTCTGATGCTCGAAACGAATAACTATAACGGACTAGGGGAATAGTACGCATACAGTTGTAATCGGGCGAGTTTCTACTTTCAGATGCAACAGAAATTTTGCGGATTGTTCAATCCGTTCGCGAGATATGGCAGTTTGGAGGTAAGAAACGCTTGAGAAACTCAAAATTTTCGCAGTTCTGATGCTCGAAACGAACAACTAGAACGGCCTAGGGGAAAAGTACGCATAGTGTTGTAATCGGGCAAGTTTCTACTTTCAGATGCAACAGAAATTTTGCGGATTGGTCACTCCGTTCGCGAGATATGGCAGTTTGGAGGTAAGAAACGCTTGAGAAACTCAAAACTTTCACAGTTCTGATGCTCGAAACGAATATCCAGAACGGCCTAGGGGAAAAGTACGCATACAGTTGTAATCGGGCGAGTTTCTACCTTCAGATGCAACAGAAATTTTGGGGATTGGTCAATCCGTTCGCGAGATATGGCAGTTTGGAGGTATGAAACGCTTGAGAAACTCCAAATTTTCGCAGTTCTGATGCTCGACAAGCATAACTAGAACGGCCTAGGGGAAAAGTACGCATACCGTTGTAATCGGGCGAGTTTCTACTTTCAGATGCAACAGAAATTTTGCGGATTGGTCAATCCGTTCGCGAGATATGGCAGTTTGGAGGTAAGAAACGCTTGAGAAACTCAAAATTTTCGCAGTTCTGATGCTCGAAACGAATAACTAGAACTGGTCTAGGGGAAAAGTACGCATACAGTTGTAATCGGGCGAGTTTCTACCTTCAGATGCAACAGAAATTTTGGGGATTGGTCAATCCGTTCGCGAGATATGGCAGTTTGGAGGTAAGAAACGCTTGAGAAACTCCAAATGTTCGCAGTTCTGATGCTCGACAAGCATAACTAGAACGGCCTAGGGGAAAGTACGCATACCGTTGTAATCGGGCGAGTTTCTACTTTCAGATGCAACAGAAATTTTGCGGATTGGTCAATTCGTTCGCGAGATATGGCAGTTTGGAGGTAAGAAACGCTTGAGAAACTAAAAATTTTCGCAGTTCTGATGCTCGAAACGAATAACTATAACGGACTAGGGGAAAAGTACGCATACAGTTGTAATCGGGCGAGTTTCTACTTTCAGATGCAACAGAAATTTTGCGGATTGGTCAATCCGTTCGCGAGATATGGCAGTTTGGAGGTAAGAAACGCTTGAGAAACTCAAAATTCTCGCAGTTCTGATGCTCGAAACGAACAACTAGAACGGCCTAGGGGAAAAGTACGCATAGTGTTGTAATCGGGCGAGTTTCTACTTTCAGATGCAACAGAAATTTTGCGGATTGGTCAATCCGTTCGCGAGATATGGCAGTTTGGAGGTAAGAAACGCTTGAGAAACTCAAAATTTTCGCAGTTCTGATGCTCGAAACGAATAACTAGAACGGTCTAGGGGAAAAGTACGCATACAGTTGTAATCGGGCGAGTTTCTACCTTCAGATGCAACAGAAATTTTGCGGATTGGTCAATCCGTTCGCGAGATATGGCAGTTTGGAGGTAAGAAACGCTTGAGGAACTCAAAATTTTCGCAGTTCTGATGCTCGAAACGAATAACTAGAACAGCCTAGGGGAAAAGTGCGCATACCGTTGCAATCGGGCGTGTTTCTACTTTCAGATGCAACAGAAATTTTGCGGATCGGTCAATCCGTTCGCGAGATATGGCAGCTTGGATGTAAGAAACGCTTGAGAAACTCAAAATTTTCGCAGTTCTGATGCTCGTAACGAATAACTGGGACGGCCTAGGGGAAAACTACACATAACGTTGTAATCGGGCGAGTCTCTACTTTCAGATGCAACAGAAATTTTGCGGATTGGTCAATCCGTTCGCGAGATATGGCAGTTTGGAGGTAAGAAACGTTTGAGAAACTCAAAATTTTCGCAGTTCTGATGCTCGAAACGAATAACTAGAACAGCCTAGGGGAAAAGTGCGCATACCGTTGTAATCGGGCGAGTTTCTACTTTTTGGTGCAACAGAAATTTTGCGGATTGATCAATCTGATCGCGAGATATAGCAGTTTGGAAATAAGAAACGCTTGAGAAACTCAAAATTTTCGCAGTTCTGATGCTCGAAACGAATAACTAGAACGGCCTAGGGGAAAAGTGCGCATACCGTTGCAATCGGGCGTGTTTCTACTTTCAGATGCAACAGAAATTTTGCGGATCGGTCAATCC
Organism: Ptiloglossa arizonensis; assembly: GCF_051014685.1. NCBI lineage: Eukaryota > Metazoa > Arthropoda > Insecta > Hymenoptera > Colletidae > Ptiloglossa > Ptiloglossa arizonensis. The sequence continues at coordinate 2,369,666 of NW_027478386.1, forward strand.
GTTCGCGAGATATGGCAGCTTGGATGTAAGAAACGCTTGAGAAACTCAAAATTTTCGCAGTTCTGATGCTCGTAACGAATAACTGGGACGGCCTAGGGGAAAACTACACATAACGTTGTAATCGGGCGAGTCTCTACTTTCAGATGCAACAGAAATTTTGCGGATTGGTCAATCCGTTCGCGAGATATGGCAGTTTGGAGGTAAGAAACGCTTGAGAAACTCAAAATTTTCGCAGTTCTGATGCTCGAAACGAACAACTAGAACGGCCTAGGGGAAAAGTGCGCATACCGTTGCAATCGGGCGTGTTTCTACTTTCAGATGCAACAGAAATTTTGCGGATTGGTCAATCCGTTCGCGAGATATGGCAGTTTGGAGGTAAGAAACGCTTGAGAAACTCAAAGTTTTCGCAGTTCTGATGCTCGAAACGAACAACTAGAACGGCCTAGGGGAAAAGTACGCATACAGTTGTAATCGGGCGAGTTTCTACTTTCAGATGCAACAGAAATTTTGCGGATTGGTCAATCCGTTCGCGAGATATGGCAGTTTGGAGGTAAGAAACGCTTGAGAAACTCAAAGTTTTCGCAGTTCTGATGCTCGAAACGAACAACTAGAACGGCCTAGGGGAAAAGTACGCATAGTGTTGTAATCGGGCGAGTTTCTACTTTCAGATGCAACAGAAATTTTGCGGATTGGTCAATCCGTTCGCGAGATATGGCAGTTTGGAGGTAAGAAACGCTTGAGAAACTCAAAATTTTCACAGTTCTGATGCTCGAAACGAATATCCAGAACGGCCTAGGGGAAAAGTACGCATACCGTTGTAATCGGGCGAGTTTCTACTTTCAGATGCAACAGAAATTTTGCGGATTGGTCAATCCGTTCGCGAGATATGGCAGTTTGGAGGTAAGAAACGCTTGAGAAACTCAAAATTTTCGCAGTTCTGATGCTCGAAACGAATAACTAGAACTGGTCTAGGGGAAAAGTACGCATACAGTTGCAATCGGGCGAGTTTCTACCTTCAGATGCAACAGAAATTTTGCGGATTGGTCAATCCGTTCGCGAGATATGGCAGTTTGGAGGTAAGAAACGCTTGAGAAACTCCAAATTTTCGCAGTTCTGATGCTCGACAAGCATAACTAGAACGGCCTAGGGGAAAAGTGCGCATACCGTTGCAATCGGGCGTGTTTCTACTTTCAGATGCAACAGAAATTTTGCGGATTGGTCAATCCGTTCGCGTGATATGGCAGTTTGGAGGTAAGAAACGCTTGAGAAACTCAAAATTTTCGCAGTTCTGATGCTCGAAACGAATAACTATAACGGACTAGGGGAAAAGTACGCATACAGTTGTAATCGGGCGGGTTTCTACTCTCAGATGCAACAGATATTTTGCGGATTGGTCAATCCGTTCGCGAGATATGGCAGTTTGGAGGTAAGAAACGCTTGAAAAACTCATAATTTTCGCCGTTCTGATGCTCGAAACGAATAACTATAACGGACTAGGGGAAAAGTGCGCATACCGTTGCAATCGGGCGTGTTTCTACTTTCAGATGCAACAGAAATTTTGCGGATCGGTCAATCCGTTCGCGAGATATGGCAGTTTGGAGGTAAGAAACGCTTGAGAAACTCAAAATTTTCGCAGTTCTGATGCTCGAAACGAATAACTATAACGGACTAGGGGAAAAGTACGCATACAGTTGTAATCGGGCGAGTTTCTACTTTCAGATGCAACAGAAATTTTGCGGATTGGTCAATCCGTTCGCGAGATATGGCAGTTTGGAGGTAAGAAACGCTTGAGAAACTCAAAGTTTTCGCAGTTCTGATGCTCGAAACGAACAACTAGAACGGCCTAGGGGAAAAGTACGCATAGTGTTGTAATCGGGCGAGTTTCTACTTTCAGATGCAACAGAAATTTTGCGGATTGGTCAATCCGTTCGCGAGATATGGCAGTTTGGAGGTAAGAAACGCTTGAGAAACTCAAAATTTTCACAGTTCTGATGCTCGAAACGAATATCCAGAACGGCCTAGGGGAAAAGTACGCATACAGTTGTAATCGGGCGAGTTTCTACCTTCAGATGCAACAGAAATTTTGCGGATTGGTCAATCCGTTCGCGAGATATGGCAGTTTGGAGGTAAGAAACGCTTGAGAAACTCCAAATGTTCGCAGTTCTGATGCTCGACAAGCATAACTAGAACGGCCTAGGGGAAAAGTACGCATACCGTTGTAATCGGGCGAGTTTCTACTTTCAGATGCAACAGAAATTTTGCGGATTGGTCAATTCGTTCGCGAGATATGGCAGTTTGGAGGTAAGAAACGCTTGAGAAACTAAAAATTTTCGCAGTTCTGATGCTCGAAACGAATAACTATAACGGACTAGGGGAAAAGTACGCATACAGTTGTAATCGGGCGAGTTTCTACTTTCAGATGCAACAGAAATTTTGCGGATTGGTCAATCCGTTCGCGAGATATGGCAGTTTGGAGGTAAGAAACGCTTGAGAAACTCAAAATTCTCGCAGTTCTGATGCTCGAAACGAACAACTAGAACGGCCTAGGGGAAAAGTACGCATAGTGTTGTAATCGGGCGAGTTTCTACTTTCAGATGCAACAGAAATTTTGCGGATTGGTCAATCCGTTCGCGAGATATGGCAGTTTGGAGGTAAGAAACGCTTGAGAAACTCAAAATTTTCACAGTTCTGATGCTTGAAACGAATAACCAGAACGGGCTAGGGGAAAAGTACGCATACAGTTGTAATCGGGCGAGTTTCTAGTTTCAGATGCAACAGAAATTTTGCGGATTGGTCAATCCGTTCGCGAGATATGGCAGTTTGGAGGTAAGAAACGCTTGAGAAACTCAAAATTTTCGCAGTTCTGATGCTCGAAACGAATAACTAGAACGGTCTAGGGGAAAAGTACGCATACAGTTGTAATCGGGCGAGTTTCTACCTTCAGATGCAACAGAAATTTTGCGGATTGGTCAATCCGTTCGCGAGATATGGCAGTTTGGAGGTAAGAAACGCTTGAGAAACTCAAAATTTTCGCAGTTCTGATGCTCGAAACGAACAACTAGAACGGCCTAGGGGAAAAGTACGCATAGTGTTGTAATCGGGCGAGTTTCTACTTTCAGATGCAACAGAAATTTTGCGGATTGGTCAATCCGTTCGCGAGATATGGCAGTTTGGAGGTAAGAAACGCTTGAGAAACTCAAAATTTTCACAGTTCTGATGCTCGAAACGAATAACCAGAACGGCCTAGGGGAAAAGTACGCATACCGTTGTAATCGGGCGAGTTTCTACTTTCAGATGCAACAGAAATTTTGCGGATTGGTCAATCCGTTCGCGAGATATGGCAGTTTGGAGGTAAGAAACGCTTGAGAAACTCAAAATTTTCGCAGTTCTGATGCTCGAAACGAATAACTAGAACTGGTCTAGGGGAAAAGTACGCATACAGTTGTAATCGGGCGAGTTTCTACCTTCAGATGCAACAGAAATTTTGCGGATTGGTCAATCCGTTCGCGAGATATGGCAGTTTGGAGGTAAGAAACGCTTGAGAAACTCCAAATGTTCGCAGTTCTGATGCTCGACAAGCATAACTAGAACGGCCTAGGGGAAAGTACGCATACCGTTGTAATCGGGCGAGTTTCTACTTTCAGATGCAACAGAAATTTTGCGGATTGGTCAATTCGTTCGCGAGATATGGCAGTTTGGAGGTAAGAAACGCTTGAGAAACTAAAAATTTTCGCAGTTCTGATGCTCGAAACGAATAACTATAACGGACTAGGGGAAAAGTACGCATACAGTTGTAATCGGGCGAGTTTCTACTTTCAGATGCAACAGAAATTTTGCGGATTGGTCAATCCGTTCGCTAGATATGGCAGTTTGGAGGTAAGAAACGCTTGAGAAACTCAAAATTTTCGCAGTTCTGATGCTCGAAACGAATAACTAGAACGGTCTAGGGGAAAAGTACGCATACAGTTGTAATCGGGCGAGTTTCTACCTTCAGATGCAACAGAAATTTTGCGGATTGGTCAATCCGTTCGCGAGATATGGCAGTTTGGAGGTAAGAAACGCTTGAGGAACTCAAAATTTTCGCAGTTCTGATGCTCGAAACGAATAACTAGAACGGCCTAGGGGAAAAGTGCGCATACCGTTGCAATCGGGCGTGTTTCTACTTTCAGATGCAACAGAAATTTTGCGGATCGGTCAATCCGTTCGCGAGATATGGCAGCTTGGATGCAAGAAACGCTTGAGAAACTCAAAATTTTCGCAGTTCTGATGCTCGTAACGAATAACTGGGACGGCCTAGGGGAAAACTACACATAACGTTGTAATCGGGCGAGTCTCTACTTTCAGATGCAACAGAAATTTTGCGGATCGGTCAATCCGTTCGCGAGATATGGCAGTTTGGAGGTAAGAAACGCTTGAGAAACTCAAAATTTTCGCAGTTCTGATGCTCGAAACGAATAACTATAACGGACTAGGGGAAAAGTACGCATACAGTTGTAATCGGGCGAGTTTCTACTTTCAGATGCAACAGAAATTTTGCGGATTGATCAATCTGATCGCGAGATATAGCAGTTTGGAAATAAGAAACGCTTGAGAAACTCAAAATTTTCGCAGTTCTGATGCTCGAAACGAGTAACTACAACGGCCTAGGGGAAAAGTACGGATACCGTTGTAATCGGGCGAGTTTCTACCTTCAGATGCAACAGAAATTTTGCGGATTGGTCAATCCGTTCGCGAGATATGGCAGTTTGGAGGTAAGAAACGCTTGAGAAACTCCAAATTTTCGCAGTTCTGATGCTCGACAAGCATAACTAGAACGGCCTAGGGGAAAAGTACGCATACCGTTGTAATCGGGCGAGTTTCTACTTTCAGATGCAACAGAAATTTTGCGGATTGGTCAATTCGTTCGCGAGATATGGCAGTTTGGAGGTAAGAAACGCTTGAGAAACTCAAAATTTTCGCAGTTCTGATGCTCGAAACGAATAACTATAACGGACTAGGGGAATAGTACGCATACAGTTGTAATCGGGCGAGTTTCTACTTTCAGATGCAACAGAAATTTTGCGGATTGTTCAATCCGTTCGCGAGATATGGCAGTTTGGAGGTAAGAAACGCTTGAGAAACTCAAAATTTTCGCAGTTCTGATGCTCGAAACGAACAACTAGAACGGCCTAGGGGAAAAGTACGCATAGTGTTGTAATCGGGCAAGTTTCTACTTTCAGATGCAACAGAAATTTTGCGGATTGGTCACTCCGTTCGCGAGATATGGCAGTTTGGAGGTAAGAAACGCTTGAGAAACTCAAAACTTTCACAGTTCTGATGCTCGAAACGAATATCCAGAACGGCCTAGGGGAAAAGTACGCATACAGTTGTAATCGGGCGAGTTTCTACCTTCAGATGCAACAGAAATTTTGGGGATTGGTCAATCCGTTCGCGAGATATGGCAGCTTGGATGCAAGAAACGCTTGAGAAACTCAAAATTTTCGCAGTTCTGATGCTCGTAACGAATAACTGGAACGGCCTAGGGGAAAACTACACATAACGTTGTAATCGGGCGAGTCTCTACTTTCAGATGCAACAGAAATTTTGCGGATCGGTCAATCCGTTCGCGAGATATGGCAGTTTGGAGGTAAGAAACGCTTGAGAAACTCAAAATTTTCGCAGTTCTGATGCTCGAAACGAATAACTATAACGGACTAGGGGAAAAGTACGCATACAGTTGTAATCGGGCGAGTTTCTACTTTCAGATGCAACAGAAATTTTGCGGATTGATCAATCTGATCGCGAGATATAGCAGTTTGGAAATAAGAAACGCTTGAGAAACTCAAAATTTTCGCAGTTCTGATGCTCGAAACGAGTAACTACAACGGCCTAGGGGAAAAGTACGGATACCGTTGTAATCGGGCGAGTTTCTACCTTCAGATGCAACAGAAATTTTGCGGATTGGTCAATCCGTTCGCGAGATATGGCAGTTTGGAGGTAAGAAACGCTTGAGAAACTCCAAATTTTCGCAGTTCTGATGCTCGACAAGCATAACTAGAACGGCCTAGGGGAAAAGTACGCATACCGTTGTAATCGGGCGAGTTTCTACTTTCAGATGCAACAGAAATTTTGCGGATTGGTCAATTCGTTCGCGAGATATGGCAGTTTGGAGGTAAGAAACGCTTGAGAAACTCAAAATTTTCGCAGTTCTGATGCTCGAAACGAATAACTATAACGGACTAGGGGAATAGTACGCATACAGTTGTAATCGGGCGAGTTTCTACTTTCAGATGCAACAGAAATTTTGCGGATTGTTCAATCCGTTCGCGAGATATGGCAGTTTGGAGGTAAGAAACGCTTGAGAAACTCAAAATTTTCGCAGTTCTGATGCTCGAAACGAACAACTAGAACGGCCTAGGGGAAAAGTACGCATAGTGTTGTAATCGGGCAAGTTTCTACTTTCAGATGCAACAGAAATTTTGCGGATTGGTCACTCCGTTCGCGAGATATGGCAGTTTGGAGGTAAGAAACGCTTGAGAAACTCAAAACTTTCACAGTTCTGATGCTCGAAACGAATATCCAGAACGGCCTAGGGGAAAAGTACGCATACAGTTGTAATCGGGCGAGTTTCTACCTTCAGATGCAACAGAAATTTTGGGGATTGGTCAATCCGTTCGCGAGATATGGCAGTTTGGAGGTATGAAACGCTTGAGAAACTCCAAATTTTCGCAGTTCTGATGCTCGACAAGCATAACTAGAACGGCCTAGGGGAAAAGTACGCATACCGTTGTAATCGGGCGAGTTTCTACTTTCAGATGCAACAGAAATTTTGCGGATTGGTCAATCCGTTCGCGAGATATGGCAGTTTGGAGGTAAGAAACGCTTGAGAAACTCAAAATTTTCGCAGTTCTGATGCTCGAAACGAATAACTAGAACTGGTCTAGGGGAAAAGTACGCATACAGTTGTAATCGGGCGAGTTTCTACCTTCAGATGCAACAGAAATTTTGGGGATTGGTCAATCCGTTCGCGAGATATGGCAGTTTGGAGGTAAGAAACGCTTGAGAAACTCCAAATGTTCGCAGTTCTGATGCTCGACAAGCATAACTAGAACGGCCTAGGGGAAAGTACGCATACCGTTGTAATCGGGCGAGTTTCTACTTTCAGATGCAACAGAAATTTTGCGGATTGGTCAATTCGTTCGCGAGATATGGCAGTTTGGAGGTAAGAAACGCTTGAGAAACTAAAAATTTTCGCAGTTCTGATGCTCGAAACGAATAACTATAACGGACTAGGGGAAAAGTACGCATACAGTTGTAATCGGGCGAGTTTCTACTTTCAGATGCAACAGAAATTTTGCGGATTGGTCAATCCGTTCGCGAGATATGGCAGTTTGGAGGTAAGAAACGCTTGAGAAACTCAAAATTCTCGCAGTTCTGATGCTCGAAACGAACAACTAGAACGGCCTAGGGGAAAAGTACGCATAGTGTTGTAATCGGGCGAGTTTCTACTTTCAGATGCAACAGAAATTTTGCGGATTGGTCAATCCGTTCGCGAGATATGGCAGTTTGGAGGTAAGAAACGCTTGAGAAACTCAAAATTTTCGCAGTTCTGATGCTCGAAACGAATAACTAGAACGGTCTAGGGGAAAAGTACGCATACAGTTGTAATCGGGCGAGTTTCTACCTTCAGATGCAACAGAAATTTTGCGGATTGGTCAATCCGTTCGCGAGATATGGCAGTTTGGAGGTAAGAAACGCTTGAGGAACTCAAAATTTTCGCAGTTCTGATGCTCGAAACGAATAACTAGAACAGCCTAGGGGAAAAGTGCGCATACCGTTGCAATCGGGCGTGTTTCTACTTTCAGATGCAACAGAAATTTTGCGGATCGGTCAATCCGTTCGCGAGATATGGCAGCTTGGATGTAAGAAACGCTTGAGAAACTCAAAATTTTCGCAGTTCTGATGCTCGTAACGAATAACTGGGACGGCCTAGGGGAAAACTACACATAACGTTGTAATCGGGCGAGTCTCTACTTTCAGATGCAACAGAAATTTTGCGGATTGGTCAATCCGTTCGCGAGATATGGCAGTTTGGAGGTAAGAAACGTTTGAGAAACTCAAAATTTTCGCAGTTCTGATGCTCGAAACGAATAACTAGAACAGCCTAGGGGAAAAGTGCGCATACCGTTGTAATCGGGCGAGTTTCTACTTTTTGGTGCAACAGAAATTTTGCGGATTGATCAATCTGATCGCGAGATATAGCAGTTTGGAAATAAGAAACGCTTGAGAAACTCAAAATTTTCGCAGTTCTGATGCTCGAAACGAATAACTAGAACGGCCTAGGGGAAAAGTGCGCATACCGTTGCAATCGGGCGTGTTTCTACTTTCAGATGCAACAGAAATTTTGCGGATCGGTCAATCCGTTCGCGAGATATGGCAGCTTGGATGTAAGAAACGCTTGAGAAACTCAAAATTTTCGCAGTTCTGATGCTCGTAACGAATAACTGGGACGGCCTAGGGGAAAACTACACATAACGTTGTAATCGGGCGAGTCTCTACTTTCAGATGCAACAGAAATTTTGCGGATTGGTCAATCCGTTCGCGAGATATGGCAGTTTGGAGGTAAGAAACGCTTGAGAAACTCAAAATTTTCGCAGTTCTGATGCTCGAAACGAACAACTAGAACGGCCTAGGGGAAAAGTGCGCATACCGTTGCAATCGGGCGTGTTTCTACTTTCAGATGCAACAGAAATTTTGCGGATTGGTCAATCCGTTCGCGAGATATGGCAGTTTGGAGGTAAGAAACGCTTGAGAAACTCAAAGTTTTCGCAGTTCTGATGCTCGAAACGAACAACTAGAACGGCCTAGGGGAAAAGTGCGCATACCGTTGCAATCGGGCGTGTTTCTACTTTCAGATGCAACAGAAATTTTGCGGATTGGTCAATCCGTTCGCGTGATATGGCAGTTTGGAGGTAAGAAACGCTTGAGAAACTCAAAATTTTCGCAGTTCTGATGCTCGAAACGAATAACTATAACGGACTAGGGGAAAAGTACGCATACAGTTGTAATCGGGCGGGTTTCTACTCTCAGATGCAACAGATATTTTGCGGATTGGTCAATCCGTTCGCGAGATATGGCAGTTTGGAGGTAAGAAACGCTTGAAAAACTCATAATTTTCGCCGTTCTGATGCTCGAAACGAATAACTATAACGGACTAGGGGAAAAGTGCGCATACCGTTGCAATCGGGCGTGTTTCTACTTTCAGATGCAACAGAAATTTTGCGGATCGGTCAATCCGTTCGCGAGATATGGCAGTTTGGAGGTAAGAAACGCTTGAGAAACTCAAAATTTTCGCAGTTCTGATGCTCGAAACGAATAACTATAACGGACTAGGGGAAAAGTACGCATACAGTTGTAATCGGGCGAGTTTCTACTTTCAGATGCAACAGAAATTTTGCGGATTGGTCAATCCGTTCGCGAGATATGGCAGTTTGGAGGTAAGAAACGCTTGAGAAACTCAAAGTTTTCGCAGTTCTGATGCTCGAAACGAACAACTAGAACGGCCTAGGGGAAAAGTACGCATAGTGTTGCAATCGGGCGAGTTTCTACTTTCAGATGCAACAGAAATTTTGCGGATTGGTCAATCCGTTCGCGAGATATGGCAGTTTGGAGGTAAGAAACGCTTGAGAAACTCAAAATTTTCACAGTTCTGATGCTCGAAACGAATATCCAGAACGGCCTAGGGGAAAAGTACGCATAGTGTTGTAATCGGGCGAGTTTCTACTTTCAGATGCAACAGAAATTTTGCGGATTGGTCAATCCGTTCGCGAGATATGGCAGTTTGGAGGTAAGAAACGCTTGAGAAACTCAAAATTTTCGCAGTTCTGATTCTCGAAACGAATAACTAGAACTGGTCTAGGGGAAAAGTACGCATACAGTTGTAATCGGGCGAGTTTCTACCTTCAGATGCAACAGAAATTTTGCGGATTGGTCAATCCGTTCGCGAGATATGGCAGTTTGGAGGTAAGAAACGCTTGAGAAACTCCAAATTTTCGCAGTTCTGATGCTCGACAAGCATAACTAGAACGGCCTAGGGGAAAAGTGCGCATACCGTTGCAATCGGGCGTGTTTCTACTTTCAGATGCAACAGAAATTTTGCGGATTGGTCAATCCGTTCGCGTGATATGGCAGTTTGGAGGTAAGAAACGCTTGAGAAACTCAAAATTTTCGCAGTTCTGATGCTCGAAACGAATAACTATAACGGACTAGGGGAAAAGTACGCATACAGTTGTAATCGGGCGGGTTTCTACTCTCAGATGCAACAGATATTTTGCGGATTGGTCAATCCGTTCGCGAGATATGGCAGTTTGGAGGTAAGAAACGCTTGAAAAACTCATAATTTTCGCCGTTCTGATGCTCGAAACGAATAACTATAACGGACTAGGGGAAAAGTGCGCATACCGTTGCAATCGGGCGTGTTTCTACTTTCAGATGCAACAGAAATTTTGCGGATCGGTCAATCCGTTCGCGAGATATGGCAGTTTGGAGGTAAGAAACGCTTGAGAAACTCAAAATTTTCGCAGTTCTGATGCTCGAAACGAATAACTATAACGGACTAGGGGAAAAGTACGCATACAGTTGTAATCGGGCGAGTTTCTACTTTCAGATGCAACAGAAATTTTGCGGATTGGTCAATCCGTTCGCGAGATATGGCAGTTTGGAGGTAAGAAACGCTTGAGAAACTCAAAGTTTTCGCAGTTCTGATGCTCGAAACGAACAACTAGAACGGCCTAGGGGAAAAGTACGCATAGTGTTGTAATCGGGCGAGTTTCTACTTTCAGATGCAACAGAAATTTTGCGGATTGGTCAATCCGTTCGCGAAATATGGCAGTTTGGAGGTAAGAAACGCTTGAGAAACTCAAAATTTTCACAGTTCTGATGCTCGAAACGAATATCCAGAACGGCCTAGGGGAAAAGTACGCATACAGTTGTAATCGGGCGAGTTTCTACCTTCAGATGCAACAGAAATTTTGCGGATTGGTCAATCCGTTCGCGAGATATGGCAGTTTGGAGGTAAGAAACGCTTGAGAAACTCCAAATGTTCGCAGTTCTGATGCTCGACAAGCATAACTAGAACGGCCTAGGGGAAAAGTACGCATACCGTTGTAATCGGGCGAGTTTCTACTTTCAGATGCAACAGAAATTTTGCGGATTGGTCAATTCGTTCGCGAGATATGGCAGTTTGGAGGTAAGAAACGCTTGAGAAACTAAAAATTTTCGCAGTTCTGATGCTCGAAACGAATAACTATAACGGACTAGGGGAAAAGTACGCATACAGTTGTAATCGGGCGAGTTTCTACTTTCAGATGCAACAGAAATTTTGCGGATTGGTCAATCCGTTCGCGAGATATGGCAGTTTGGAGGTAAGAAACGCTTGAGAAACTCAAAATTCTCGCAGTTCTGATGCTCGAAACGAACAACTAGAACGGCCTAGGGGAAAAGTACGCATAGTGTTGTAATCGGGCGAGTTTCTACTTTCAGACGCAACAGAAATATTGCGGATTGGTCAATCCGTTCGCGAGATATGGCAGTTTGGAGGTAAGAAACGCTTGAGAAACTCAAAATTTTCACAGTTCTGATGCTTGAAACGAATAACCAGAACGGGCTAGGGGAAAAGTACGCATACAGTTGTAATCGGGCGAGTTTCTAGTTTCAGATGCAACAGAAATTTTGCGGATTGGTCAATCCGTTCGCGAGATATGGCAGTTTGGAGGTAAGAAACGCTTGAGAAACTCAAAATTTTCGCAGTTCTGATGCTCGAAACGAATAACTAGAACGGTCTAGGGGAAAAGTACGCATACAGTTGTAATCGGGCGAGTTTCTACCTTCAGATGCAACAGAAATTTTGCGGATTGGTCAATCCGTTCGCGAGATATGGCAGTTTGGAGGTAAGAAACGCTTGAGAAACTCAAAATTTTCGCAGTTCTGATGCTCGAAACGAACAACTAGAACGGCCTAGGGGAAAAGTACGCACAGTGTTGTAATCGGGCGAGTTTCTACTTTCAGATGCAACAGAAATTTTGCGGATTGGTCAATCCGTTCGCGAGATATGGCAGTTTGGAGGTAAGAAACGCTTGAGAAACTCAAAATTTTCACAGTTCTGATGCTCGAAACGAATAACCAGAACGGCCTAGGGGAAAAGTACGCATACCGTTGTAATCGGGCGAGTTTCTACTTTCAGATGCAACAGAAATTTTGCGGATTGGTCAATCCGTTCGCGAGATATGGCAGTTTGGAGGTAAGAAACGCTTGAGAAACTCAAAATTTTCGCAGTTCTGATGCTCGAAACGAATAACTAGAACTGGTCTAGGGGAAAAGTACGCATACAGTTGTAATCGGGCGAGTTTCTACCTTCAGATGCAACAGAAATTTTGCGGATTGGTCAATCCGTTCGCGAGATATGGCAGTTTGGAGGTAAGAAACGCTTGAGAAACTCCAAATGTTCGCAGTTCTGATGCTCGACAAGCATAACTAGAACGGCCTAGGGGAAAGTACGCATACCGTTGTAATCGGGCGAGTTTCTACTTTCAGATGCAACAGAAATTTTGCGGATTGGTCAATTCGTTCGCGAGATATGGCAGTTTGGAGGTAAGAAACGCTTGAGAAACTAAAAATTTTCGCAGTTCTGATGCTCGAAACGAATAACTATAACGGACTAGGGGAAAAGTACGCATACAGTTGTAATCGGGCGAGTTTCTACTTTCAGATGCAACAGAAATTTTGCGGATTGGTCAATCCGTTCGCTAGATATGGCAGTTTGGAGGTAAGAAACGCTTGAGGAACTCAAAATTTTCGCAGTTCTGATGCTCGAAACGAATAACTAGAACGGCCTAGGGGAAAAGTGCGCATACCGTTGCAATCGGGCGTGTTTCTACTTTCAGATGCAACAGAAATTTTGCGGATCGGTCAATCCGTTCGCGAGATATGGCAGCTTGGATGCAAGAAACGCTTGAGAAACTCAAAATTTTCGCAGTTCTGATGCTCGTAACGAATAACTGGGACGGCCTAGGGGAAAACTACACATAACGTTGTAATCGGGCGAGTCTCTACTTTCAGATGCAACAGAAATTTTGCGGATTGGTCAATCCGTTCGCGAGATATGGCAGTTTGGAGGTAAGAAACGTTTGAGAAACTCAAAATTTTCGCAGTTCTGATGCTCGAAACGAATAACTAGAACAGCCTAGGGGAAAAGTGCGCATACCGTTGTAATCGGGCGAGTTTCTACTTTTTGGTGCAACAGAAATTTTGCGGATTGATCAATCTGATCGCGAGATATAGCAGTTTGGAAATAAGAAACGCTTGAGAAACTCAAAATTTTCGCAGTTCTGATGCTCGAAACGAGTAACTACAACGGCCTAGGGGAAAAGTACGGATACCGTTGTAATCGGGCGAGTTTCTACCTTCAGATGCAACAGAAATTTTGCGGATTGGTCAATCCGTTCGCGAGATATGGCAGTTTGGAGGTAAGAAACGCTTGAGAAACTAAAAATTTTCGCAGTTCTGATGCTCGAAACGAATAACTATAACGGACTAGGGGAAAAGTACGCATACAGTTGTAATCGGGCGAGTTTCTACTTTCAGATGCAACAGAAATTTTGCGGATTGGTCAATCCGTTCGCGAGATATGGCAGTTTGGAGGTAAGAAACGCTTGAGAAACTCAAAATTCTCGCAGTTCTGATGCTCGAAACGAACAACTAGAACGGCCTAGGGGAAAAGTACGCATAGTGTTGTAATCGGGCGAGTTTCTACTTTCAGATGCAACAGAAATTTTGCGGATTGGTCAATCCGTTCGCGAGATATGGCAGTTTGGAGGTAAGAAACGCTTGAGAAACTCAAAATTTTCACAGTTCTGATGCTTGAAACGAATAACCAGAACGGGCTAGGGGAAAAGTACGCATACAGTTGTAATCGGGCGAGTTTCTAGTTTCAGATGCAACAGAAATTTTGCGGATTGGTCAATCCGTTCGCGAGATATGGCAGTTTGGAGGTAAGAAACGCTTGAGAAACTCAAAATTTTCGCAGTTCTGATGCTCGAAACGAATAACTAGAACGGTCTAGGGGAAAAGTACGCATACAGTTGTAATCGGGCGAGTTTCTACCTTCAGATGCAACAGAAATTTTGCGGATTGGTCAATCCGTTCGCGAGATATGGCAGTTTGGAGGTAAGAAACGCTTGAGAAACTCAAAATTTTCGCAGTTCTGATGCTCGAAACGAACAACTAGAACGGCCTAGGGGAAAAGTACGCACAGTGTTGTAATCGGGCGAGTTTCTACTTTCAGATGCAACAGAAATTTTGCGGATTGGTCAATCCGTTCGCGAGATATGGCAGTTTGGAGGTAAGAAACGCTTGAGAAACTCAAAATTTTCACAGTTCTGATGCTCGAAACGAATAACCAGAACGGCCTAGGGGAAAAGTACGCATACCGTTGTAATCGGGCGAGTTTCTACTTTCAGATGCAACAGAAATTTTGCGGATTGGTCAATCCGTTCGCGAGATATGGCAGTTTGGAGGTAAGAAACGCTTGAGAAACTCAAAATTTTCGCAGTTCTGATGCTCGAAACGAATAACTAGAACTGGTCTAGGGGAAAAGTACGCATACAGTTGTAATCGGGCGAGTTTCTACCTTCAGATGCAACAGAAATTTTGCGGATTGGTCAATCCGTTCGCGAGATATGGCAGTTTGGAGGTAAGAAACGCTTGAGAAACTCCAAATGTTCGCAGTTCTGATGCTCGACAAGCATAACTAGAACGGCCTAGGGGAAAGTACGCATACCGTTGTAATCGGGCGAGTTTCTACTTTCAGATGCAACAGAAATTTTGCGGATTGGTCAATTCGTTCGCGAGATATGGCAGTTTGGAGGTAAGAAACGCTTGAGAAACTAAAAATTTTCGCAGTTCTGATGCTCGAAACGAATAACTATAACGGACTAGGGGAAAAGTACGCATACAGTTGTAATCGGGCGAGTTTCTACTTTCAGATGCAACAGAAATTTTGCGGATTGGTCAATCCGTTCGCTAGATATGGCAGTTTGGAGGTAAGAAACGCTTGAGAAACTCAAAATTTTCGCAGTTCTGATGCTCGAAACGAATAACTAGAACGGTCTAGGGGAAAAGTACGCATACAGTTGTAATCGGGCGAGTTTCTACCTTCAGATGCAACAGAAATTTTGCGGATTGGTCAATCCGTTCGCGAGATATGGCAGTTTGGAGGTAAGAAACGCTTGAGGAACTCAAAATTTTCGCAGTTCTGATGCTCGAAACGAATAACTAGAACGGCCTAGGGGAAAAGTGCGCATACCGTTGCAATCGGGCGTGTTTCTACTTTCAGATGCAACAGAAATTTTGCGGATCGGTCAATCCGTTCGCGAGATATGGCAGCTTGGATGCAAGAAACGCTTGAGAAACTCAAAATTTTCGCAGTTCTGATGCTCGTAACGAATAACTGGGACGGCCTAGGGGAAAACTACACATAACGTTGTAATCGGGCGAGTCTCTACTTTCAGATGCAACAGAAATTTTGCGGATTGGTCAATCCGTTCGCGAGATATGGCAGTTTGGAGGTAAGAAACGTTTGAGAAACTCAAAATTTTCGCAGTTCTGATGCTCGAAACGAATAACTAGAACAGCCTAGGGGAAAAGTGCGCATACCGTTGTAATCGGGCGAGTTTCTACTTTTTGGTGCAACAGAAATTTTGCGGATTGATCAATCTGATCGCGAGATATAGCAGTTTGGAAATAAGAAACGCTTGAGAAACTCAAAATTTTCGCAGTTCTGATGCTCGAAACGAGTAACTACAACGGCCTAGGGGAAAAGTACGGATACCGTTGTAATCGGGCGAGTTTCTACCTTCAGATGCAACAGAAATTTTGCGGATTGGTCAATCCGTTCGCGAGATATGGCAGTTTGGAGGTAAGAAACGCTTGAGAAACTCCAAATTTTCGCAGTTCTGATGCTCGACAAGCATAACTAGAACGGCCTAGGGGAAAAGTACGCATACCGTTGTAATCGGGCGAGTTTCTACTTTCAGATGCAACAGAAATTTTGCGGATTGGACAATTCGTTCGCGAGATATGGCAGTTTGGAGGTAAGAAACGCTTGAGAAACTCAAAATTTTCGCAGTTCTGATGCTCGAAACGAATAACTATAACGGACTAGGGGAAAAGTACGCATACAGTTGTAATCGGGCGAGTTTCTACTTTCAGATGCAACAGAAATTTTGCGGATTGTTCAATCCGTTCGCGAGATATGGCAGTTTGGAGGTAAGAAACGCTTGAGAAACTCAAAATTTTCGCAGTTCTGATGCTCGAAACGAACGACTAGAACGGCCTAGGGGAAAAGTACGCATAGTGTTGTAATCGGGCAAGTTTCTACTTTCAGATGCAACAGAAATTTTGCGGATTGGTCACTCCGTTCGCGAGATATGGCAGTTTGGAGGTAAGAAACGCTTGAGAAACTCAAAACTTTCACAGTTCTGATGCTCGAAACGAATATCCAGAACGGCCTAGGGGAAAAGTACGCATACAGTTGTAATCGGGCGAGTTTCTACCTTCAGATGCAACAGAAATTTTGGGGATTGGTCAATCCGTTCGCGAGATATGGCAGTTTGGAGGTATGAAACGCTTGAGAAACTCCAAATTTTCGCAGTTCTGATGCTCGACAAGCATAACTAGAACGGCCTAGGGGAAAAGTACGCATACCGTTGTAATCGGGCGAGTTTCTACTTTCAGATGCAACAGAAATTTTGCGGATTGGTCAATCCGTTCGCGAGATATGGCAGTTTGGAGGTAAGAAACGCTTGAGAAACTCAAAATTTTCGCAGTTCTGATGCTCGAAACGAATAACTAGAACTGGTCTAGGGGAAAAGTACGCATACAGTTGTAATCGGGCGAGTTTCTACCTTCAGATGCAACAGAAATTTTGCGGATTGGTCAATCCGTTCGCGAGATATGGCAGTTTGGAGGTAAGAAACGCTTGAGAAACTCCAAATGTTCGCAGTTCTGATGCTCGACAAGCATAACTAGAACGGCCTAGGGGAAAGTACGCATACCGTTGTAATCGGGCGAGTTTCTACTTTCAGATGCAACAGAAATTTTGCGGATTGGTCAATTCGTTCGCGAGATATGGCAGTTTGGAGGTAAGAAACGCTTGAGAAACTAAAAATTTTCGCAGTTCTGATGCTCGAAACGAATAACTATAACGGACTAGGGGAAAAGTACGCATACAGTTGTAATCGGGCGAGTTTCTACTTTCAGATGCAACAGAAATTTTGCGGATTGGTCAATCCGTTCGCGAGATATGGCAGTTTGGAGGTAAGAAACGCTTGAGAAACTCAAAATTCTCGCAGTTCTGATGCTCGAAACGAACAACTAGAACGGCCTAGGGGAAAAGTACGCATAGTGTTGTAATCGGGCGAGTTTCTACTTTCAGATGCAACAGAAATTTTGCGGATTGGTCAATCCGTTCGCGAGATATGGCAGTTTGGAGGTAAGAAACGCTTGAGAAACTCAAAATTTTCGCAGTTCTGATGCTCGAAACGAATAACTAGAACGGTCTAGGGGAAAAGTACGCATACAGTTGTAATCGGGCGAGTTTCTACCTTCAGATGCAACAGAAATTTTGCGGATTGGTCAATCCGTTCGCGAGATATGGCAGTTTGGAGGTAAGAAACGCTTGAGGAACTCAAAATTTTCGCAGTTCTGATGCTCGAAACGAATAACTAGAACAGCCTAGGGGAAAAGTGCGCATACCGTTGCAATCGGGCGTGTTTCTACTTTCAGATGCAACAGAAATTTTGCGGATCGGTCAATCCGTTCGCGAGATATGGCAGCTTGGATGTAAGAAACGCTTGAGAAACTCAAAATTTTCGCAGTTCTGATGCTCGTAACGAATAACTGGGACGGCCTAGGGGAAAACTACACATAACGTTGTAATCGGGCGAGTCTCTACTTTCAGATGCAACAGAAATTTTGCGGATTGGTCAATCCGTTCGCGAGATATGGCAGTTTGGAGGTAAGAAACGTTTGAGAAACTCAAAATTTTCGCAGTTCTGATGCTCGAAACGAATAACTAGAACAGCCTAGGGGAAAAGTGCGCATACCGTTGTAATCGGGCGAGTTTCTACTTTTTGGTGCAACAGAAATTTTGCGGATTGATCAATCTGATCGCGAGATATAGCAGTTTGGAAATAAGAAACGCTTGAGAAACTCAAAATTTTCGCAGTTCTGATGCTCGAAACGAATAACTAGAACGGCCTAGGGGAAAAGTGCGCATACCGTTGCAATCGGGCGTGTTTCTACTTTCAGATGCAACAGAAATTTTGCGGATCGGTCAATCCGTTCGCGAGATATGGCAGCTTGGATGTAAGAAACGCTTGAGAAACTCAAAATTTTCGCAGTTCTGATGCTCGTAACGAATAACTGGGACGGCCTAGGGGAAAACTACACATAACGTTGTAATCGGGCGAGTCTCTACTTTCAGATGCAACAGAAATTTTGCGGATTGGTCAATCCGTTCGCGAGATATGGCAGTTTGGAGGTAAGAAACGTTTGAGAAACTCAAAATTTTCGCAGTTCTGATGCTCGAAACGAATAACTAGAACAGCCTAGGGGAAAAGTGCGCATACCGTTGTAATCGGGCGAGTTTCTACCTTCAGATGCAACAGAAATTTTGCGGATTGGTCAATCCGTTCGCGAGATATGGCAGTTTGGAGGTAAGAAACGCTTGAGAAACTCCAAATGTTCGCAGTTCTGATGCTCGACAAGCATAACTAGAACGGCCTAGGGGAAAGTACGCATACCGTTGTAATCGGGCGAGTTTCTACTTTCAGATGCAACAGAAATTTTGCGGATTGGTCAATTCGTTCGCGAGATATGGCAGTTTGGAGGTAAGAAACGCTTGAGAAACTAAAAATTTTCGCAGTTCTGATGCTCGAAACGAATAACTATAACGGACTCGGGGAAAAGTACGCATACAGTTGTAATCGGGCGAGTTTCTACTTTCAGATGCAACAGAAATTTTGCGGATTGGTAAATCCGTTCGCTAGATATGGCAGTTTGGAGGTAAGAAACGCTTGAGAAACTCAAAATTTTCGCAGTTCTGATGCTCGAAACGAATAACTAGAACGGTCTAGGGGAAAAGTACGCATACAGTTGTAATCGGGCGAGTTTCTACCTTCAGATGCAACAGAAATTTTGCGGATTGGTCAATCCGTTCGCGAGATATGGCAGTTTGGAGGTAAGAAACGCTTGAGGAACTCAAAATTTTCGCAGTTCTGATGCTCGAAACGAATAACTAGAACGGCCTAGGGGAAAAGTGCGCATACCGTTGCAATCGGGCGTGTTTCTACTTTCAGATGCAACAGAAATTTTGCGGATCGGTCAATCCGTTCGCGAGATATGGCAGCTTGGATGTAAGAAACGCTTGAGAAACTCAAAATTTTCGCAGTTCTGATGCTCGTAACGAATAACTGGGACGGCCTAGGGGAAAACTACACATAACGTTGTAATCGGGCGAGTCTCTACTTTCAGATGCAACAGAAATTTTGCGGATTGGTCAATCCGTTCGCGAGATATGGCAGTTTGGAGGTAAGAAACGTTTGAGAAACTCAAAATTTTCGCAGTTCTGATGCTCGAAACGAATAACTAGAACAGCCTAGGGGAAAAGTGCGCATACCGTTGTAATCGGGCGAGTTTCTACTTTTTGGTGCAACAGAAATTTTGCGGATTGATCAATCTGATCGCGAGATATAGCAGTTTGGAAATAAGAAACGCTTGAGAAACTCAAAATTTTCGCAGTTCTGATGCTCGAAACGAGTAACTACAACGGCCTAGGGGAAAAGTACGGATACCGTTGTAATCGGGCGAGTTTCTACCTTCAGATGCAACAGAAATTTTGCGGATTGGTCAATCCGTTCGCGAGATATGGCAGTTTGGAGGTAAGAAACGCTTGAGAAACTCCAAATTTTCGCAGTTCTGATGCTCGACAAGCATAACTAGAACGGCCTAGTGGAAAAGTACGCATACCGTTGTAATCGGGCGAGTTTCTACTTTCAGATGCAACAGAAATTTTGCGGATTGGTCAATTCGTTCGCGAGATATGGCAGTTTGGAGGTAAGAAACGCTTGAGAAACTCAAAATTTTCGCAGTTCTGATGCTCGAAACGAATAACTATAACGGACTAGGGGAAAAGTACGCATACAGTTGTAATCGGGCGAGTTTCTACTTTCAGATGCAACAGAAATTTTGCGGATTGTTCAATCCGTTCGCGAGATATGGCAGTTTGGAGGTAAGAAACGCTTGAGAAACTCAAAATTTTCGCAGTTCTGATGCTCGAAACGAACAACTAGAACGGCCTAGGGGAAAAGTACGCATAGTGTTGTAATCGGGCAAGTTTCTACTTTCAGATGCAACAGAAATTTTGCGGATTGGTCACTCCGTTCGCGAGATATGGCAGTTTGGAGGTAAGAAACGCTTGAGAAACTCAAAATTTTCACAGTTCTGATGCTCGAAACGAATATCCAGAACGGCCTAGGGGAAAAGTACGCATACAGTTGTAATCGGGCGAGTTTCTACCTTCAGATGCAACAGAAATTTTGGGGATTGGTCAATCCGTTCGCGAGATATGGCAGTTTGGAGGTATGAAACGCTTGAGAAACTCCAAATTTTCGCAGTTCTGATGCTCGACAAGCATAACTAGAACGGCCTAGGGGAAAAGTACGCATACCGTTGTAATCGGGCGAGTTTCTACTTTCAGATGCAACAGAAATTTAGCGGATTGGTCAATCCGTTCGCGAGATATGGCAGTTTGGAGGTAAGAAACGCTTGAGAAACTCAAAATTTTCGCAGTTCTGATGCTCGAAACGAATAACTAGAACTGGTCTAGGGGAAAAGTACGCATACAGTTGTAATCGGGCGAGTTTCTACCTTCAGATGCAACAGAAATTTTGCGGATTGGTCAATCCGTTCGCGAGATATGGCAGTTTGGAGGTAAGAAACGCTTGAGAAACTCCAAATGTTCGCAGTTCTGATGCTCGACAAGCATAACTAGAACGGCCTAGGGGAAAGTACGCATACCGTTGTAATCGGGCGAGTTTCTACTTTCAGATGCAACAGAAATTTTGCGGATTGGTCAATTCGTTCGCGAGATATGGCAGTTTGGAGGTAAGAAACGCTTGAGGAACTCAAAATTTTCGCAGTTCTGATGCTCGAAACGAATAACTAGAACGGCCTAGGGGAAAAGTGCGCATACCGTTGCAATCGGGCGTGTTTCTACTTTCAGATGCAACAGAAATTTTGCGGATCGGTCAATCCGTTCGCGAGATATGGCAGCTTGGATGTAAGAAACGCTTGAGAAACTCAAAATTTTCGCAGTTCTGATGCTCGTAACGAATAACTGGGACGGCCTAGGGGAAAACTACACATAACGTTGTAATCGGGCGAGTCTCTACTTTCAGATGCAACAGAAATTTTGCGGATTGGTCAATCCGTTCGCGAGATATGGCAGTTTGGAGGTAAGAAACGTTTGAGAAACTCAAAATTTTCGCAGTTCTGATGCTCGAAACGAATAACTAGAACAGCCTAGGGGAAAAGTGCGCATACCGTTGTAATCGGGCGAGTTTCTACTTTTTGGTGCAACAGAAATTTTGCGGATTGATCAATCTGATCGCGAGATATAGCAGTTTGGAAATAAGAAACGCTTGAGAAACTCAAAATTTTCGCAGTTCTGATGCTCGAAACGAGTAACTACAACGGCCTAGGGGAAAAGTACGGATACCGTTGTAATCGGGCGAGTTTCTACCTTCAGATGCAACAGAAATTTTGCGGATTGGTCAATCCGTTCGCGAGATATGGCAGTTTGGAGGTAAGAAACGCTTGAGAAACTCCAAATTTTCGCAGTTCTGATGCTCGACAAGCATAACTAGAACGGCCTAGTGGAAAAGTACGCATACCGTTGTAATCGGGCGAGTTTCTACTTTCAGATGCAACAGAAATTTTGCGGATTGGTCAATTCGTTCGCGAGATATGGCAGTTTGGAGGTAAGAAACGCTTGAGAAACTCAAAATTTTCGCAGTTCTGATGCTCGAAACGAATAACTATAACGGACTAGGGGAAAAGTACGCATACAGTTGTAATCGGGCGAGTTTCTACTTTCAGATGCAACAGAAATTTTGCGGATTGTTCAATCCGTTCGCGAGATATGGCAGTTTGGAGGTAAGAAACGCTTGAGAAACTCAAAATTTTCGCAGTTCTGATGCTCGAAACGAACAACTAGAACGGCCTAGGGGAAAAGTACGCATAGTGTTGTAATCGGGCAAGTTTCTACTTTCAGATGCAACAGAAATTTTGCGGATTGGTCACTCCGTTCGCGAGATATGGCAGTTTGGAGGTAAGAAACGCTTGAGAAACTCAAAATTTTCACAGTTCTGATGCTCGAAACGAATATCCAGAACGGCCTAGGGGAAAAGTACGCATACAGTTGTAATCGGGCGAGTTTCTACCTTCAGATGCAACAGAAATTTTGGGGATTGGTCAATCCGTTCGCGAGATATGGCAGTTTGGAGGTATGAAACGCTTGAGAAACTCCAAATTTTCGCAGTTCTGATGCTCGACAAGCATAACTAGAACGGCCTAGGGGAAAAGTACGCATACCGTTGTAATCGGGCGAGTTTCTACTTTCAGATGCAACAGAAATTTAGCGGATTGGTCAATCCGTTCGCGAGATATGGCAGTTTGGAGGTAAGAAACGCTTGAGAAACTCAAAATTTTCGCAGTTCTGATGCTCGAAACGAATAACTAGAACTGGTCTAGGGGAAAAGTACGCATACAGTTGTAATCGGGCGAGTTTCTACCTTCAGATGCAACAGAAATTTTGCGGATTGGTCAATCCGTTCGCGAGATATGGCAGTTTGGAGGTAAGAAACGCTTGAGAAACTCCAAATGTTCGCAGTTCTGATGCTCGACAAGCATAACTAGAACGGCCTAGGGGAAAGTACGCATACCGTTGTAATCGGGCGAGTTTCTACTTTCAGATGCAACAGAAATTTTGCGGATTGGTCAATTCGTTCGCGAGATATGGCAGTTTGGAGGTAAGAGACGCTTGAGAAACTAAAAATTTTCGCAGTTCTGATGCTCGAAACGAATAACTATAACGGACTAGGGGAAAAGTACGCATACAGTTGTAATCGGGCGAGTTTCTACTTTCAGATGCAGCAGAAATTTTGCGGATTGGTCAATCCGTTCGCGAGATATGGCAGTTTGGAGGTAAGAAACGCTTGAGAAACTCAAAATTCTCGCAGTTCTGATGCTCGAAACGAACAACTAGAACGGCCTAGGGGAAAAGTACGCATAGTGTTGTAATCGGGCGAGTTTCTACTTTCAGATGCAACAGAAATTTTGCGGATTGGTCAATCCGTTCGCGAGATATGGCAGTTTGGAGGTAAGAAACGCTTGAGAAACTCAAAATTTTCGCAGTTCTGATGCTCGAAACGAATAACTAGAACGGTCTAGGGGAAAAGTACGCATACAGTTGTAATCGGGCGAGTTTCTACCTTCAGATGCAACAGAAATTTTGCGGATTGGTCAATCCGTTCGCGAGATATGGCAGTTTGGAGGTAAGAAACGCTTGAGGAACTCAAAATTTTCGCAGTTCTGATGCTCGAAACGAATAACTAGAACGGCCTAGGGGAAAAGTGCGCATACCGTTGCAATCGGGCGTGTTTCTACTTTCAGATGCAACAGAAATTTTGCGGATCGGTCAATCCGTTCGCGAGATATGGCAGCTTGGATGTAAGAAACGCTTGAGAAACTCAAAATTTTCGCAGTTCTGATGCTCGTAACGAATAACTGGGACGGCCTAGGGGAAAACTACACATAACGTTGTAATCGGGCGAGTCTCTACTTTCAGATGCAACAGAAATTTTGCGGATTGGTCAATCCGTTCGCGAGATATGGCAGTTTGGAGGTAAGAAACGTTTGAGAAACTCAAAATTTTCGCAGTTCTGATGCTCGAAACGAATAACTAGAACAGCCTAGGGGAAAAGTGCGCATACCGTTGTAATCGGGCGAGTTTCTACTTTTTGGTGCAACAGAAATTTTGCGGATTGATCAATCTGATCGCGAGATATAGCAGTTTGGAAATAAGAAACGCTTGAGAAACTCAAAATTTTCGCAGTTCTGATACTCGAAACGAGTAACTACAACGGCCTAGGGGAAAAGTACGGATACCGTTGTAATCGGGCGAGTTTCTACCTTCAGATGCAACAGAAATTTTGCGGATTGGTCAATCCGTTCGCGAGATATGGCAGTTTGGAGGTAAGAAACGCTTGAGAAACTCCAAATTTTCGCAGTTCTGATGCTCGACAAGCATAACTAGAACGGCCTAGGGGAAAAGTACGCATACCGTTGTAATCGGGCGAGTTTCTACTTTCAGATGCAACAGAAATTTTGCGGATTGGTCAATTCGTTCGCGAGATATGGCAGTTTGGAGGTAAGAAACGCTTGAGAAACTCAAAATTTTCGCAGTTCTGATGCTCGAAACGAATAACTATAACAGACTAGGGGAAAAGTACGCATACAGTTGTAATCGGGCGAGTTTCTACTTTCAGATGCAACAGAAATTTTGCGGATTGTTCAATCCGTTCGCGAGATATGGCAGTTTGGAGGTAAGAAACGCTTGAGAAACTCAAAATTTTCGCAGTTCTGATGCTCGAAACGAACAACTAGAACGGCCTAGGGGAAAAGTACGCATAGTGTTGTAATCGGGCAAGTTTCTACTTTCAGATGCAACAGAAATTTTGCGGATTGGTCACTCCGTTCGCGAGATATGGCAGTTTGGAGGTAAGAAACGCTTGAGAAACTCAAAATTTTCACAGTTCTGATGCTCGAAACGAATATCCAGAACGGCCTAGGGGAAAAGTACGCATACAGTTGTAATCGGGCGAGTTTCTACCTTCAGATGCAACAGAAATTTTGGGGATTGGTCAATCCGTTCGCGAGATATGGCAGTTTGGAGGTATGAAACGCTTGAGAAACTCCAAATTTTCGCAGTTCTGATGCTCGACAAGCATAACTAGAACGGCCTAGGGGAAAAGTACGCATACCGTTGTAATCGGGCGAGTTTCTACTTTCAGATGCAACAGAAATTTTGCGGATTGGTCAATCCGTTCGCGAGATATGGCAGTTTGGAGGTAAGAAACGCTTGAGAAACTCAAAATTTTCGCAGTTCTGATGCTCGAAACGAATAACTAGAACTGGTCTAGGGGAAAAGTACGCATACAGTTGTAATCGGGCGAGTTTCTACCTTCAGATGCAACAGAAATTTTGCGGATTGGTCAATCCGTTCGCGAGATATGGCAGTTTGGAGGTAAGAAACGCTTGAGAAACTCCAAATGTTCGCAGTTCTGATGCTCGACAAGCATAACTAGAACGGCCTAGGGGAAAGTACGCATACCGTTGTAATCGGGCGAGTTTCTACTTTCAGATGCAACAGAAATTTTGCGGATTGGTCAATTCGTTCGCGAGATATGGCAGTTTGGAGGTAAGAAACGCTTGAGAAACTAAAAATTTTCGCAGTTCTGATGCTCGAAACGAATAACTATAACGGACTAGGGGAAAAGTACGCATACAGTTGTAATCGGGCGAGTTTCTACTTTCAGATGCAACAGAAATTTTGCGGATTGGTCAATCCGTTCGCGAGATATGGCAGTTTGGAGGTAAGAAACGCTTGAGAAACTCAAAATTCTCGCAGTTCTGATGCTCGAAACGAACAACTAGAACGGCCTAGGGGAAAAGTACGCATAGTGTTGTAATCGGGCGAGTTTCTACTTTCAGATGCAACAGAAATTTTGCGGATTGGTCAATCCGTTCGCGAGATATGGCAGTTTGGAGGTAAGAAACGCTTGAGAAACTCAAAATTTTCACAGTTCTGATGCTTGAAACGAATAACCAGAACGGCCTAGGGGAAAAGTACGCATACAGTTGTAATCGGGCGAGTTTCTACTTTCCGATGCAACAGAAATTTTGCGGATTGGTCAATCCGTTCGCTAGATATGGCAGTTTGGAGGTAAGAAACGCTTGAGAAACTCAAAATTTTCGCAGTTCTGATGCTCGAAACGAATAACTAGAACGGTCTAGGGGAAAAGTACGCATACAGTTGTAATCGGGCGAGTTTCTACCTTCAGATGCAACAGAAATTTTGCGGATTGGTCAATCCGTTCGCGAGATATGGCAGTTTGGAGGTAAGAAACGCTTGAGGAACTCAAAATTTTCGCAGTTCTGATGCTCGAAACGAATAACTAGAACGGCCTAGGGGAAAAGTGCGCATACCGTTGCAATCGGGCGTGTTTCTACTTTCAGATGCAACAGAAATTTTGCGGATCGGTCAATCCGTTCGCGAGATATGGCAGCTTGGATGTAAGAAACGCTTGAGAAACTCAAAATTTTCGCAGTTCTGATGCTCGTAACGAATAACTGGGACGGCCTAGGGGAAAACTACACATAACGTTGTAATCGGGCGAGTCTCTACTTTCAGATGCAACAGAAATTTTGCGGATTGGTCAATCCGTTCGCTAGATATGGCAGTTTGGAGGTAAGAAACGCTTGAGAAACTCAAAATTTTCGCAGTTCTGATGCTCGAAACGAATAACTAGAACGGCCTAGGGGAAAAGTACGGATACCGTTGTAATCGGGCGAGTTTCTACCTTCAGATGCAACAGAAATTTTGCGGATTGGTCAATCCGTTCGCGAGATATGGCAGTTTGGAGGTAAGAAACGCTTGAGAAACTCAAAATTTTCGCAGTTCTGATGCTCGAAACGAACAACTAGAACGGCCTAGGGGAAAAGTACGCATAGTGTTGTAATCGGGCGAGTTTCTACTTTTAGATGCAACAGAAATTTTGCGGATTGGTCAATCCGTTCGCGAGATATGGCAGTTTGGAGGTAAGAAACGCTTGAGAAACTCAAAATTTTCACAGTTCTGATGCTTGAAACGAATAACCAGAACGGCCTAGGGGAAAAGTACGCATACCGTTGTAATCGGGCGAGTTTCTACTTTCAGATGCAACAGAAATTTTGCGGATTGGTCAATCCGTTCGCGAGATATGGCAGTTTGGAGGTAAGAAACGCTTGAGAAACTCAAAATTTTCGCAGTTCTGATGCTCGAAACGAATAACTAGAACGGTCTAGGGGAAAAGTACGCATACAGTTGTAATCGGGCGAGTTTCTACCTTCAGATGCAACAGAAATTTTGCGGATTGGTCAATCCGTTCGCGAGATATGGCAGTTTGGAGGTAAGAAACGCTTGAGAAACTCCAAATTTTCGCAGTTCTGATGCTCGACAAGCATAACTAGAACGGCCTAGGGGAATAGTACGCATACCGTTGTAATCGGGCGAGTTTCTACTTTCAGATGCAACAGAAATTTTGCGGATTGGTCAATTCGTTCGCGAGATATGGCAGTTTGGAGGTAAGAAACGCTTGAGAAACTAAAAATTTTCGCAGTTCTGATGCTCGAAACGAATAACTATAACGGACTAGGGGAAAAGTACGCATACAGTTGTAATCGGGCGAGTTTCTACTTTCAGATGCAACAGAAATTTTGCGGATTGGTCAATCCGTTCGCGAGATATGGCAGTTTGGAGGTAAGAAACGCTAGAGAAACTCAAAATTTTCGCAGTTCTGATGCTCGAAACGAACAACTAGAACGGCCTAGGGGAAAAGTACGCATAGTGTTGTAATCGGGCGAGTTTCTACTTTCAGATGCAACAGAAATTTTGCGGATTGGTCAATCCGTTCGCGAGATATGGCAGTTTGGAGGTAAGAAACGCTTGAGAAACTCAAAATTTTCACAGTTCTGATGCTCGAAACGAATAACCAGAACGGCCTAGGGGAAAGGTACGCATACCGTTGTAATCGGGCGAGTTTCTACTTTCAGATGCAACAGAAATTTTGCGGATTGGTCAATCCGTTCGCGAGATATGGCAGTTTGGAGGTAAGAAACGCTTGAGAAACTCAAAATTTTCGCAGTTCTGATGCTCGAAACGAATAACTAGAACGGTCTAGGGGAAAAGTACGCATACAGTTGTAATCGGGCGAGTTTCTACCTTCAGATGCAACAGAAATTTTGCGGATTGGTCAATCCGTTCGCGAGATATGGCAGTTTGGAGGTAAGAAACGCTTGAGAAACACCAAATTTTCGCAGTTCTGATGCTCGACAAGCATAACTAGAACGGCCTAGGGGAAAAGTACGCATACCGTTGTAATCGGGCGAGTTTCTACTTTCAGATGCAACAGAAATTTTGCGGATTGGTCAATTCGTTCGCGAGATATGGCAGTTTGGAGGTAAGAAACGCTTGAGAAACTAAAAATTTTCGCAGTTCTGATGCTCGAAACGAATAACCAGAACGGCCTAGGCGAAAAGTACGCATACCGTTGTAATCGGGCGAGTTTCTACTTTCAGATGCAACAGAAATTTTGCGGATTGGTCAATCCGTTCCCGAGATATGGCAGTTTGGATGTAAGAAACGCTTGAGAAACTCAAAATTTTCGCAGTTCTCATGCTCGAAACGAATAACTACAACGGCCTAGCGGAAAAGTACGCATACCGTTGTAATCGGGCGAGTTTCTACTTTCAGATGCAACCGAAATTTTGCGGATTGGTCAATCCGTTCGCGAGATATGGCAGTTTGGAGGTAAGAAACGCTTGAGAAATTCAAAATTTTCGCCGTTCTGATGCTCGAAACGAATTACTAGGGCGGCCTAGGGGAAAAGTACGCATACCGTTGTAATCGGGCGAGTTTCTGCTTTCAGATGCATCAGAAATTTTGCGGATTGGTCAATCCGTTCGCGAGATGTGGCAGTTTGTAGGTAAGAAACGCTTGAGAAACTCAAAATTTTCGCAGTTCTGATGCTCGAACCGAATAACTAGAACGGCCTAGGGGAAAAGTACGCATACCGTTGTAATCGGGCGAGTTTCTACCTTCAGATGCAACAGAAATTTTGCGGATTGGTCAATCCGTTCGCGAGATATGGCAGTTTGGAAGTAAGAAACGCTTGAGATACTCAAAATTTTCGCAGTTCTGACGCTCGAAACGAATAACTAGAACGGCCTAGGGGAAAAGTACGCATACCGTTGTAATCGGGCGAGTTTCTACTTTCAGATGCAACCGAAATTTTGCGGATTGGTCAATCCGTTCGCGAGATATGGCAGTTTGGAGGTAAGAAACGCTTGAGAAACTCCAAATTTTCGCAGTTCTGATGCTCGACAAGCATAACTAGAACGGCCTAGGGGAATAGTACGCATACCGTTGTAATCGGGCGAGTTTCTACTTTCAGACGCAACAGAAATATTGCGGATTGGTCAATCCGTTCGCGAGATATGGCAGTTTGGAGGTAAGAAACGCTTGAGAAACTCAAAATTTTCACAGTTCTGATGCTTGAAACGAATAACCAGAACGGGCTAGGGGAAAAGTACGCATACAGTTGTAATCGGGCGAGTTTCTAGTTTCAGATGCAACAGAAATTTTGCGGATTGGTCAATCCGTTCGCGAGATATGGCAGTTTGGAGGTAAGAAACGCTTGAGAAACTCAAAATTTTCGCAGTTCTGATGCTCGAAACGAATAACTAGAACGGTCTAGGGGAAAAGTACGCATACAGTTGTAATCGGGCGAGTTTCTACCTTCAGATGCAACAGAAATTTTGCGGATTGGTCAATCCGTTCGCGAGATATGGCAGTTTGGAGGTAAGAAACGCTTGAGAAACTCAAAATTTTCGCAGTTCTGATGCTCGAAACGAACAACTAGAACGGCCTAGGGGAAAAGTACGCACAGTGTTGTAATCGGGCGAGTTTCTACTTTCAGATGCAACAGAAATTTTGCGGATTGGTCAATCCGTTCGCGAGATATGGCAGTTTGGAGGTAAGAAACGCTTGAGAAACTCAAAATTTTCACAGTTCTGATGCTCGAAACGAATAACCAGAACGGCCTAGGGGAAAAGTACGCATACCGTTGTAATCGGGCGAGTTTCTACTTTCAGATGCAACAGAAATTTTGCGGATTGGTCAATCCGTTCGCGAGATATGGCAGTTTGGAGGTAAGAAACGCTTGAGAAACTCAAAATTTTCGCAGTTCTGATGCTCGAAACGAATAACTAGAACTGGTCTAGGGGAAAAGTACGCATACAGTTGTAATCGGGCGAGTTTCTACCTTCAGATGCAACAGAAATTTTGCGGATTGGTCAATCCGTTCGCGAGATATGGCAGTTTGGAGGTAAGAAACGCTTGAGAAACTCCAAATGTTCGCAGTTCTGATGCTCGACAAGCATAACTAGAACGGCCTAGGGGAAAGTACGCATACCGTTGTAATCGGGCGAGTTTCTACTTTCAGATGCAACAGAAATTTTGCGGATTGGTCAATTCGTTCGCGAGATATGGCAGTTTGGAGGTAAGAAACGCTTGAGAAACTAAAAATTTTCGCAGTTCTGATGCTCGAAACGAATAACTATAACGGACTAGGGGAAAAGTACGCATACAGTTGTAATCGGGCGAGTTTCTACTTTCAGATGCAACAGAAATTTTGCGGATTGGTCAATCCGTTCGCTAGATATGGCAGTTTGGAGGTAAGAAACGCTTGAGGAACTCAAAATTTTCGCAGTTCTGATGCTCGAAACGAATAACTAGAACGGCCTAGGGGAAAAGTGCGCATACCGTTGCAATCGGGCGTGTTTCTACTTTCAGATGCAACAGAAATTTTGCGGATCGGTCAATCCGTTCGCGAGATATGGCAGCTTGGATGCAAGAAACGCTTGAGAAACTCAAAATTTTCGCAGTTCTGATGCTCGTAACGAATAACTGGGACGGCCTAGGGGAAAACTACACATAACGTTGTAATCGGGCGAGTCTCTACTTTCAGATGCAACAGAAATTTTGCGGATTGGTCAATCCGTTCGCGAGATATGGCAGTTTGGAGGTAAGAAACGTTTGAGAAACTCAAAATTTTCGCAGTTCTGATGCTCGAAACGAATAACTAGAACAGCCTAGGGGAAAAGTGCGCATACCGTTGTAATCGGGCGAGTTTCTACTTTTTGGTGCAACAGAAATTTTGCGGATTGATCAATCTGATCGCGAGATATAGCAGTTTGGAAATAAGAAACGCTTGAGAAACTCAAAATTTTCGCAGTTCTGATGCTCGAAACGAGTAACTACAACGGCCTAGGGGAAAAGTACGGATACCGTTGTAATCGGGCGAGTTTCTACCTTCAGATGCAACAGAAATTTTGCGGATTGGTCAATCCGTTCGCGAGATATGGCAGTTTGGAGGTAAGAAACGCTTGAGAAACTAAAAATTTTCGCAGTTCTGATGCTCGAAACGAATAACTATAACGGACTAGGGGAAAAGTACGCATACAGTTGTAATCGGGCGAGTTTCTACTTTCAGATGCAACAGAAATTTTGCGGATTGGTCAATCCGTTCGCGAGATATGGCAGTTTGGAGGTAAGAAACGCTTGAGAAACTCAAAATTCTCGCAGTTCTGATGCTCGAAACGAACAACTAGAACGGCCTAGGGGAAAAGTACGCATAGTGTTGTAATCGGGCGAGTTTCTACTTTCAGATGCAACAGAAATTTTGCGGATTGGTCAATCCGTTCGCGAGATATGGCAGTTTGGAGGTAAGAAACGCTTGAGAAACTCAAAATTTTCACAGTTCTGATGCTTGAAACGAATAACCAGAACGGGCTAGGGGAAAAGTACGCATACAGTTGTAATCGGGCGAGTTTCTAGTTTCAGATGCAACAGAAATTTTGCGGATTGGTCAATCCGTTCGCGAGATATGGCAGTTTGGAGGTAAGAAACGCTTGAGAAACTCAAAATTTTCGCAGTTCTGATGCTCGAAACGAATAACTAGAACGGTCTAGGGGAAAAGTACGCATACAGTTGTAATCGGGCGAGTTTCTACCTTCAGATGCAACAGAAATTTTGCGGATTGGTCAATCCGTTCGCGAGATATGGCAGTTTGGAGGTAAGAAACGCTTGAGAAACTCAAAATTTTCGCAGTTCTGATGCTCGAAACGAACAACTAGAACGGCCTAGGGGAAAAGTACGCACAGTGTTGTAATCGGGCGAGTTTCTACTTTCAGATGCAACAGAAATTTTGCGGATTGGTCAATCCGTTCGCGAGATATGGCAGTTTGGAGGTAAGAAACGCTTGAGAAACTCAAAATTTTCACAGTTCTGATGCTCGAAACGAATAACCAGAACGGCCTAGGGGAAAAGTACGCATACCGTTGTAATCGGGCGAGTTTCTACTTTCAGATGCAACAGAAATTTTGCGGATTGGTCAATCCGTTCGCGAGATATGGCAGTTTGGAGGTAAGAAACGCTTGAGAAACTCAAAATTTTCGCAGTTCTGATGCTCGAAACGAATAACTAGAACTGGTCTAGGGGAAAAGTACGCATACAGTTGTAATCGGGCGAGTTTCTACCTTCAGATGCAACAGAAATTTTGCGGATTGGTCAATCCGTTCGCGAGATATGGCAGTTTGGAGGTAAGAAACGCTTGAGAAACTCCAAATGTTCGCAGTTCTGATGCTCGACAAGCATAACTAGAACGGCCTAGGGGAAAGTACGCATACCGTTGTAATCGGGCGAGTTTCTACTTTCAGATGCAACAGAAATTTTGCGGATTGGTCAATTCGTTCGCGAGATATGGCAGTTTGGAGGTAAGAAACGCTTGAGAAACTAAAAATTTTCGCAGTTCTGATGCTCGAAACGAATAACTATAACGGACTAGGGGAAAAGTACGCATACAGTTGTAATCGGGCGAGTTTCTACTTTCAGATGCAACAGAAATTTTGCGGATTGGTCAATCCGTTCGCTAGATATGGCAGTTTGGAGGTAAGAAACGCTTGAGAAACTCAAAATTTTCGCAGTTCTGATGCTCGAAACGAATAACTAGAACGGTCTAGGGGAAAAGTACGCATACAGTTGTAATCGGGCGAGTTTCTACCTTCAGATGCAACAGAAATTTTGCGGATTGGTCAATCCGTTCGCGAGATATGGCAGTTTGGAGGTAAGAAACGCTTGAGGAACTCAAAATTTTCGCAGTTCTGATGCTCGAAACGAATAACTAGAACGGCCTAGGGGAAAAGTGCGCATACCGTTGCAATCGGGCGTGTTTCTACTTTCAGATGCAACAGAAATTTTGCGGATCGGTCAATCCGTTCGCGAGATATGGCAGCTTGGATGCAAGAAACGCTTGAGAAACTCAAAATTTTCGCAGTTCTGATGCTCGTAACGAATAACTGGGACGGCCTAGGGGAAAACTACACATAACGTTGTAATCGGGCGAGTCTCTACTTTCAGATGCAACAGAAATTTTGCGGATTGGTCAATCCGTTCGCGAGATATGGCAGTTTGGAGGTAAGAAACGTTTGAGAAACTCAAAATTTTCGCAGTTCTGATGCTCGAAACGAATAACTAGAACAGCCTAGGGGAAAAGTGCGCATACCGTTGTAATCGGGCGAGTTTCTACTTTTTGGTGCAACAGAAATTTTGCGGATTGATCAATCTGATCGCGAGATATAGCAGTTTGGAAATAAGAAACGCTTGAGAAACTCAAAATTTTCGCAGTTCTGATGCTCGAAACGAGTAACTACAACGGCCTAGGGGAAAAGTACGGATACCGTTGTAATCGGGCGAGTTTCTACCTTCAGATGCAACAGAAATTTTGCGGATTGGTCAATCCGTTCGCGAGATATGGCAGTTTGGAGGTAAGAAACGCTTGAGAAACTCCAAATTTTCGCAGTTCTGATGCTCGACAAGCATAACTAGAACGGCCTAGGGGAAAAGTACGCATACCGTTGTAATCGGGCGAGTTTCTACTTTCAGATGCAACAGAAATTTTGCGGATTGGACAATTCGTTCGCGAGATATGGCAGTTTGGAGGTAAGAAACGCTTGAGAAACTCAAAATTTTCGCAGTTCTGATGCTCGAAACGAATAACTATAACGGACTAGGGGAAAAGTACGCATACAGTTGTAATCGGGCGAGTTTCTACTTTCAGATGCAACAGAAATTTTGCGGATTGTTCAATCCGTTCGCGAGATATGGCAGTTTGGAGGTAAGAAACGCTTGAGAAACTCAAAATTTTCGCAGTTCTGATGCTCGAAACGAACAACTAGAACGGCCTAGGGGAAAAGTACGCATAGTGTTGTAATCGGGCAAGTTTCTACTTTCAGATGCAACAGAAATTTTGCGGATTGGTCACTCCGTTCGCGAGATATGGCAGTTTGGAGGTAAGAAACGCTTGAGAAACTCAAAACTTTCACAGTTCTGATGCTCGAAACGAATATCCAGAACGGCCTAGGGGAAAAGTACGCATACAGTTGTAATCGGGCGAGTTTCTACCTTCAGATGCAACAGAAATTTTGGGGATTGGTCAATCCGTTCGCGAGATATGGCAGTTTGGAGGTATGAAACGCTTGAGAAACTCCAAATTTTCGCAGTTCTGATGCTCGACAAGCATAACTAGAACGGCCTAGGGGAAAAGTACGCATACCGTTGTAATCGGGCGAGTTTCTACTTTCAGATGCAACAGAAATTTTGCGGATTGGTCAATCCGTTCGCGAGATATGGCAGTTTGGAGGTAAGAAACGCTTGAGAAACTCAAAATTTTCGCAGTTCTGATGCTCGAAACGAATAACTAGAACTGGTCTAGGGGAAAAGTACGCATACAGTTGTAATCGGGCGAGTTTCTACCTTCAGATGCAACAGAAATTTTGCGGATTGGTCAATCCGTTCGCGAGATATGGCAGTTTGGAGGTAAGAAACGCTTGAGAAACTCCAAATGTTCGCAGTTCTGATGCTCGACAAGCATAACTAGAACGGCCTAGGGGAAAGTACGCATACCGTTGTAATCGGGCGAGTTTCTACTTTCAGATGCAACAGAAATTTTGCGGATTGGTCAATTCGTTCGCGAGATATGGCAGTTTGGAGGTAAGAAACGCTTGAGAAACTAAAAATTTTCGCAGTTCTGATGCTCGAAACGAATAACTATAACGGACTAGGGGAAAAGTACGCATACAGTTGTAATCGGGCGAGTTTCTACTTTCAGATGCAACAGAAATTTTGCGGATTGGTCAATCCGTTCGCGAGATATGGCAGTTTGGAGGTAAGAAACGCTTGAGAAACTCAAAATTCTCGCAGTTCTGATGCTCGAAACGAACAACTAGAACGGCCTAGGGGAAAAGTACGCATAGTGTTGTAATCGGGCGAGTTTCTACTTTCAGATGCAACAGAAATTTTGCGGATTGGTCAATCCGTTCGCGAGATATGGCAGTTTGGAGGTAAGAAACGCTTGAGAAACTCAAAATTTTCGCAGTTCTGATGCTCGAAACGAATAACTAGAACGGTCTAGGGGAAAAGTACGCATACAGTTGTAATCGGGCGAGTTTCTACCTTCAGATGCAACAGAAATTTTGCGGATTGGTCAATCCGTTCGCGAGATATGGCAGTTTGGAGGTAAGAAACGCTTGAGGAACTCAAAATTTTCGCAGTTCTGATGCTCGAAACGAATAACTAGAACAGCCTAGGGGAAAAGTGCGCATACCGTTGCAATCGGGCGTGTTTCTACTTTCAGATGCAACAGAAATTTTGCGGATCGGTCAATCCGTTCGCGAGATATGGCAGCTTGGATGTAAGAAACGCTTGAGAAACTCAAAATTTTCGCAGTTCTGATGCTCGTAACGAATAACTGGGACGGCCTAGGGGAAAACTACACATAACGTTGTAATCGGGCGAGTCTCTACTTTCAGATGCAACAGAAATTTTGCGGATTGGTCAATCCGTTCGCGAGATATGGCAGTTTGGAGGTAAGAAACGTTTGAGAAACTCAAAATTTTCGCAGTTCTGATGCTCGAAACGAATAACTAGAACAGCCTAGGGGAAAAGTGCGCATACCGTTGTAATCGGGCGAGTTTCTACTTTTTGGTGCAACAGAAATTTTGCGGATTGATCAATCTGATCGCGAGATATAGCAGTTTGGAAATAAGAAACGCTTGAGAAACTCAAAATTTTCGCAGTTCTGATGCTCGAAACGAATAACTAGAACGGCCTAGGGGAAAAGTGCGCATACCGTTGCAATCGGGCGTGTTTCTACTTTCAGATGCAACAGAAATTTTGCGGATCGGTCAATCCGTTCGCGAGATATGGCAGCTTGGATGTAAGAAACGCTTGAGAAACTCAAAATTTTCGCAGTTCTGATGCTCGTAACGAATAACTGGGACGGCCTAGGGGAAAACTACACATAACGTTGTAATCGGGCGAGTCTCTACTTTCAGATGCAACAGAAATTTTGCGGATTGGTCAATCCGTTCGCGAGATATGGCAGTTTGGAGGTAAGAAACGTTTGAGAAACTCAAAATTTTCGCAGTTCTGATGCTCGAAACGAATAACTAGAACAGCCTAGGGGAAAAGTGCGCATACCGTTGTAATCGGGCGAGTTTCTACCTTCAGATGCAACAGAAATTTTGCGGATTGGTCAATCCGTTCGCGAGATATGGCAGTTTGGAGGTAAGAAACGCTTGAGAAACTCCAAATGTTCGCAGTTCTGATGCTCGACAAGCATAACTAGAACGGCCTAGGGGAAAGTACGCATACCGTTGTAATCGGGCGAGTTTCTACTTTCAGATGCAACAGAAATTTTGCGGATTGGTCAATTCGTTCGCGAGATATGGCAGTTTGGAGGTAAGAAACGCTTGAGAAACTAAAAATTTTCGCAGTTCTGATGCTCGAAACGAATAACTATAACGGACTCGGGGAAAAGTACGCATACAGTTGTAATCGGGCGAGTTTCTACTTTCAGATGCAACAGAAATTTTGCGGATTGGTAAATCCGTTCGCTAGATATGGCAGTTTGGAGGTAAGAAACGCTTGAGAAACTCAAAATTTTCGCAGTTCTGATGCTCGAAACGAATAACTAGAACGGTCTAGGGGAAAAGTACGCATACAGTTGTAATCGGGCGAGTTTCTACCTTCAGATGCAACAGAAATTTTGCGGATTGGTCAATCCGTTCGCGAGATATGGCAGTTTGGAGGTAAGAAACGCTTGAGGAACTCAAAATTTTCGCAGTTCTGATGCTCGAAACGAATAACTAGAACGGCCTAGGGGAAAAGTGCGCATACCGTTGCAATCGGGCGTGTTTCTACTTTCAGATGCAACAGAAATTTTGCGGATCGGTCAATCCGTTCGCGAGATATGGCAGCTTGGATGTAAGAAACGCTTGAGAAACTCAAAATTTTCGCAGTTCTGATGCTCGTAACGAATAACTGGGACGGCCTAGGGGAAAACTACACATAACGTTGTAATCGGGCGAGTCTCTACTTTCAGATGCAACAGAAATTTTGCGGATTGGTCAATCCGTTCGCGAGATATGGCAGTTTGGAGGTAAGAAACGTTTGAGAAACTCAAAATTTTCGCAGTTCTGATGCTCGAAACGAATAACTAGAACAGCCTAGGGGAAAAGTGCGCATACCGTTGTAATCGGGCGAGTTTCTACTTTTTGGTGCAACAGAAATTTTGCGGATTGATCAATCTGATCGCGAGATATAGCAGTTTGGAAATAAGAAACGCTTGAGAAACTCAAAATTTTCGCAGTTCTGATGCTCGAAACGAGTAACTACAACGGCCTAGGGGAAAAGTACGGATACCGTTGTAATCGGGCGAGTTTCTACCTTCAGATGCAACAGAAATTTTGCGGATTGGTCAATCCGTTCGCGAGATATGGCAGTTTGGAGGTAAGAAACGCTTGAGAAACTCCAAATTTTCGCAGTTCTGATGCTCGACAAGCATAACTAGAACGGCCTAGTGGAAAAGTACGCATACCGTTGTAATCGGGCGAGTTTCTACTTTCAGATGCAACAGAAATTTTGCGGATTGGTCAATTCGTTCGCGAGATATGGCAGTTTGGAGGTAAGAAACGCTTGAGAAACTCAAAATTTTCGCAGTTCTGATGCTCGAAACGAATAACTATAACGGACTAGGGGAAAAGTACGCATACAGTTGTAATCGGGCGAGTTTCTACTTTCAGATGCAACAGAAATTTTGCGGATTGTTCAATCCGTTCGCGAGATATGGCAGTTTGGAGGTAAGAAACGCTTGAGAAACTCAAAATTTTCGCAGTTCTGATGCTCGAAACGAACAACTAGAACGGCCTAGGGGAAAAGTACGCATAGTGTTGTAATCGGGCAAGTTTCTACTTTCAGATGCAACAGAAATTTTGCGGATTGGTCACTCCGTTCGCGAGATATGGCAGTTTGGAGGTAAGAAACGCTTGAGAAACTCAAAATTTTCACAGTTCTGATGCTCGAAACGAATATCCAGAACGGCCTAGGGGAAAAGTACGCATACAGTTGTAATCGGGCGAGTTTCTACCTTCAGATGCAACAGAAATTTTGGGGATTGGTCAATCCGTTCGCGAGATATGGCAGTTTGGAGGTATGAAACGCTTGAGAAACTCCAAATTTTCGCAGTTCTGATGCTCGACAAGCATAACTAGAACGGCCTAGGGGAAAAGTACGCATACCGTTGTAATCGGGCGAGTTTCTACTTTCAGATGCAACAGAAATTTAGCGGATTGGTCAATCCGTTCGCGAGATATGGCAGTTTGGAGGTAAGAAACGCTTGAGAAACTCAAAATTTTCGCAGTTCTGATGCTCGAAACGAATAACTAGAACTGGTCTAGGGGAAAAGTACGCATACAGTTGTAATCGGGCGAGTTTCTACCTTCAGATGCAACAGAAATTTTGCGGATTGGTCAATCCGTTCGCGAGATATGGCAGTTTGGAGGTAAGAAACGCTTGAGAAACTCCAAATGTTCGCAGTTCTGATGCTCGACAAGCATAACTAGAACGGCCTAGGGGAAAGTACGCATACCGTTGTAATCGGGCGAGTTTCTACTTTCAGATGCAACAGAAATTTTGCGGATTGGTCAATTCGTTCGCGAGATATGGCAGTTTGGAGGTAAGAGACGCTTGAGAAACTAAAAATTTTCGCAGTTCTGATGCTCGAAACGAATAACTATAACGGACTAGGGGAAAAGTACGCATACAGTTGTAATCGGGCGAGTTTCTACTTTCAGATGCAGCAGAAATTTTGCGGATTGGTCAATCCGTTCGCGAGATATGGCAGTTTGGAGGTAAGAAACGCTTGAGAAACTCAAAATTCTCGCAGTTCTGATGCTCGAAACGAACAACTAGAACGGCCTAGGGGAAAAGTACGCATAGTGTTGTAATCGGGCGAGTTTCTACTTTCAGATGCAACAGAAATTTTGCGGATTGGTCAATCCGTTCGCGAGATATGGCAGTTTGGAGGTAAGAAACGCTTGAGAAACTCAAAATTTTCGCAGTTCTGATGCTCGAAACGAATAACTAGAACGGTCTAGGGGAAAAGTACGCATACAGTTGTAATCGGGCGAGTTTCTACCTTCAGATGCAACAGAAATTTTGCGGATTGGTCAATCCGTTCGCGAGATATGGCAGTTTGGAGGTAAGAAACGCTTGAGGAACTCAAAATTTTCGCAGTTCTGATGCTCGAAACGAATAACTAGAACGGCCTAGGGGAAAAGTGCGCATACCGTTGCAATCGGGCGTGTTTCTACTTTCAGATGCAACAGAAATTTTGCGGATCGGTCAATCCGTTCGCGAGATATGGCAGCTTGGATGTAAGAAACGCTTGAGAAACTCAAAATTTTCGCAGTTCTGATGCTCGTAACGAATAACTGGGACGGCCTAGGGGAAAACTACACATAACGTTGTAATCGGGCGAGTCTCTACTTTCAGATGCAACAGAAATTTTGCGGATTGGTCAATCCGTTCGCGAGATATGGCAGTTTGGAGGTAAGAAACGTTTGAGAAACTCAAAATTTTCGCAGTTCTGATGCTCGAAACGAATAACTAGAACAGCCTAGGGGAAAAGTGCGCATACCGTTGTAATCGGGCGAGTTTCTACTTTTTGGTGCAACAGAAATTTTGCGGATTGATCAATCTGATCGCGAGATATAGCAGTTTGGAAATAAGAAACGCTTGAGAAACTCAAAATTTTCGCAGTTCTGATACTCGAAACGAGTAACTACAACGGCCTAGGGGAAAAGTACGGATACCGTTGTAATCGGGCGAGTTTCTACCTTCAGATGCAACAGAAATTTTGCGGATTGGTCAATCCGTTCGCGAGATATGGCAGTTTGGAGGTAAGAAACGCTTGAGAAACTCCAAATTTTCGCAGTTCTGATGCTCGACAAGCATAACTAGAACGGCCTAGGGGAAAAGTACGCATACCGTTGTAATCGGGCGAGTTTCTACTTTCAGATGCAACAGAAATTTTGCGGATTGGTCAATTCGTTCGCGAGATATGGCAGTTTGGAGGTAAGAAACGCTTGAGAAACTCAAAATTTTCGCAGTTCTGATGCTCGAAACGAATAACTATAACAGACTAGGGGAAAAGTACGCATACAGTTGTAATCGGGCGAGTTTCTACTTTCAGATGCAACAGAAATTTTGCGGATTGTTCAATCCGTTCGCGAGATATGGCAGTTTGGAGGTAAGAAACGCTTGAGAAACTCAAAATTTTCGCAGTTCTGATGCTCGAAACGAACAACTAGAACGGCCTAGGGGAAAAGTACGCATAGTGTTGTAATCGGGCAAGTTTCTACTTTCAGATGCAACAGAAATTTTGCGGATTGGTCACTCCGTTCGCGAGATATGGCAGTTTGGAGGTAAGAAACGCTTGAGAAACTCAAAATTTTCACAGTTCTGATGCTCGAAACGAATATCCAGAACGGCCTAGGGGAAAAGTACGCATACAGTTGTAATCGGGCGAGTTTCTACCTTCAGATGCAACAGAAATTTTGGGGATTGGTCAATCCGT
Source organism: Ptiloglossa arizonensis (assembly GCF_051014685.1). Taxonomy (NCBI): domain Eukaryota; kingdom Metazoa; phylum Arthropoda; class Insecta; order Hymenoptera; family Colletidae; genus Ptiloglossa; species Ptiloglossa arizonensis. The sequence continues at coordinate 2,410,618 of NW_027478386.1, forward strand.
TCGCGAGATATGGCAGTTTGGAGGTATGAAACGCTTGAGAAACTCCAAATTTTCGCAGTTCTGATGCTCGACAAGCATAACTAGAACGGCCTAGGGGAAAAGTACGCATACCGTTGTAATCGGGCGAGTTTCTACTTTCAGATGCAACAGAAATTTTGCGGATTGGTCAATCCGTTCGCGAGATATGGCAGTTTGGAGGTAAGAAACGCTTGAGAAACTCAAAATTTTCGCAGTTCTGATGCTCGAAACGAATAACTAGAACTGGTCTAGGGGAAAAGTACGCATACAGTTGTAATCGGGCGAGTTTCTACCTTCAGATGCAACAGAAATTTTGCGGATTGGTCAATCCGTTCGCGAGATATGGCAGTTTGGAGGTAAGAAACGCTTGAGAAACTCCAAATGTTCGCAGTTCTGATGCTCGACAAGCATAACTAGAACGGCCTAGGGGAAAGTACGCATACCGTTGTAATCGGGCGAGTTTCTACTTTCAGATGCAACAGAAATTTTGCGGATTGGTCAATTCGTTCGCGAGATATGGCAGTTTGGAGGTAAGAAACGCTTGAGAAACTAAAAATTTTCGCAGTTCTGATGCTCGAAACGAATAACTATAACGGACTAGGGGAAAAGTACGCATACAGTTGTAATCGGGCGAGTTTCTACTTTCAGATGCAACAGAAATTTTGCGGATTGGTCAATCCGTTCGCGAGATATGGCAGTTTGGAGGTAAGAAACGCTTGAGAAACTCAAAATTCTCGCAGTTCTGATGCTCGAAACGAACAACTAGAACGGCCTAGGGGAAAAGTACGCATAGTGTTGTAATCGGGCGAGTTTCTACTTTCAGATGCAACAGAAATTTTGCGGATTGGTCAATCCGTTCGCGAGATATGGCAGTTTGGAGGTAAGAAACGCTTGAGAAACTCAAAATTTTCACAGTTCTGATGCTTGAAACGAATAACCAGAACGGCCTAGGGGAAAAGTACGCATACAGTTGTAATCGGGCGAGTTTCTACTTTCCGATGCAACAGAAATTTTGCGGATTGGTCAATCCGTTCGCTAGATATGGCAGTTTGGAGGTAAGAAACGCTTGAGAAACTCAAAATTTTCGCAGTTCTGATGCTCGAAACGAATAACTAGAACGGTCTAGGGGAAAAGTACGCATACAGTTGTAATCGGGCGAGTTTCTACCTTCAGATGCAACAGAAATTTTGCGGATTGGTCAATCCGTTCGCGAGATATGGCAGTTTGGAGGTAAGAAACGCTTGAGGAACTCAAAATTTTCGCAGTTCTGATGCTCGAAACGAATAACTAGAACGGCCTAGGGGAAAAGTGCGCATACCGTTGCAATCGGGCGTGTTTCTACTTTCAGATGCAACAGAAATTTTGCGGATCGGTCAATCCGTTCGCGAGATATGGCAGCTTGGATGTAAGAAACGCTTGAGAAACTCAAAATTTTCGCAGTTCTGATGCTCGTAACGAATAACTGGGACGGCCTAGGGGAAAACTACACATAACGTTGTAATCGGGCGAGTCTCTACTTTCAGATGCAACAGAAATTTTGCGGATTGGTCAATCCGTTCGCTAGATATGGCAGTTTGGAGGTAAGAAACGCTTGAGAAACTCAAAATTTTCGCAGTTCTGATGCTCGAAACGAATAACTAGAACGGCCTAGGGGAAAAGTACGGATACCGTTGTAATCGGGCGAGTTTCTACCTTCAGATGCAACAGAAATTTTGCGGATTGGTCAATCCGTTCGCGAGATATGGCAGTTTGGAGGTAAGAAACGCTTGAGAAACTCAAAATTTTCGCAGTTCTGATGCTCGAAACGAACAACTAGAACGGCCTAGGGGAAAAGTACGCATAGTGTTGTAATCGGGCGAGTTTCTACTTTTAGATGCAACAGAAATTTTGCGGATTGGTCAATCCGTTCGCGAGATATGGCAGTTTGGAGGTAAGAAACGCTTGAGAAACTCAAAATTTTCACAGTTCTGATGCTTGAAACGAATAACCAGAACGGCCTAGGGGAAAAGTACGCATACCGTTGTAATCGGGCGAGTTTCTACTTTCAGATGCAACAGAAATTTTGCGGATTGGTCAATCCGTTCGCGAGATATGGCAGTTTGGAGGTAAGAAACGCTTGAGAAACTCAAAATTTTCGCAGTTCTGATGCTCGAAACGAATAACTAGAACGGTCTAGGGGAAAAGTACGCATACAGTTGTAATCGGGCGAGTTTCTACCTTCAGATGCAACAGAAATTTTGCGGATTGGTCAATCCGTTCGCGAGATATGGCAGTTTGGAGGTAAGAAACGCTTGAGAAACTCCAAATTTTCGCAGTTCTGATGCTCGACAAGCATAACTAGAACGGCCTAGGGGAATAGTACGCATACCGTTGTAATCGGGCGAGTTTCTACTTTCAGATGCAACAGAAATTTTGCGGATTGGTCAATTCGTTCGCGAGATATGGCAGTTTGGAGGTAAGAAACGCTTGAGAAACTAAAAATTTTCGCAGTTCTGATGCTCGAAACGAATAACTATAACGGACTAGGGGAAAAGTACGCATACAGTTGTAATCGGGCGAGTTTCTACTTTCAGATGCAACAGAAATTTTGCGGATTGGTCAATCCGTTCGCGAGATATGGCAGTTTGGAGGTAAGAAACGCTAGAGAAACTCAAAATTTTCGCAGTTCTGATGCTCGAAACGAACAACTAGAACGGCCTAGGGGAAAAGTACGCATAGTGTTGTAATCGGGCGAGTTTCTACTTTCAGATGCAACAGAAATTTTGCGGATTGGTCAATCCGTTCGCGAGATATGGCAGTTTGGAGGTAAGAAACGCTTGAGAAACTCAAAATTTTCACAGTTCTGATGCTCGAAACGAATAACCAGAACGGCCTAGGGGAAAGGTACGCATACCGTTGTAATCGGGCGAGTTTCTACTTTCAGATGCAACAGAAATTTTGCGGATTGGTCAATCCGTTCGCGAGATATGGCAGTTTGGAGGTAAGAAACGCTTGAGAAACTCAAAATTTTCGCAGTTCTGATGCTCGAAACGAATAACTAGAACGGTCTAGGGGAAAAGTACGCATACAGTTGTAATCGGGCGAGTTTCTACCTTCAGATGCAACAGAAATTTTGCGGATTGGTCAATCCGTTCGCGAGATATGGCAGTTTGGAGGTAAGAAACGCTTGAGAAACACCAAATTTTCGCAGTTCTGATGCTCGACAAGCATAACTAGAACGGCCTAGGGGAAAAGTACGCATACCGTTGTAATCGGGCGAGTTTCTACTTTCAGATGCAACAGAAATTTTGCGGATTGGTCAATTCGTTCGCGAGATATGGCAGTTTGGAGGTAAGAAACGCTTGAGAAACTAAAAATTTTCGCAGTTCTGATGCTCGAAACGAATAACCAGAACGGCCTAGGCGAAAAGTACGCATACCGTTGTAATCGGGCGAGTTTCTACTTTCAGATGCAACAGAAATTTTGCGGATTGGTCAATCCGTTCCCGAGATATGGCAGTTTGGATGTAAGAAACGCTTGAGAAACTCAAAATTTTCGCAGTTCTCATGCTCGAAACGAATAACTACAACGGCCTAGCGGAAAAGTACGCATACCGTTGTAATCGGGCGAGTTTCTACTTTCAGATGCAACCGAAATTTTGCGGATTGGTCAATCCGTTCGCGAGATATGGCAGTTTGGAGGTAAGAAACGCTTGAGAAATTCAAAATTTTCGCCGTTCTGATGCTCGAAACGAATTACTAGGGCGGCCTAGGGGAAAAGTACGCATACCGTTGTAATCGGGCGAGTTTCTGCTTTCAGATGCATCAGAAATTTTGCGGATTGGTCAATCCGTTCGCGAGATGTGGCAGTTTGTAGGTAAGAAACGCTTGAGAAACTCAAAATTTTCGCAGTTCTGATGCTCGAACCGAATAACTAGAACGGCCTAGGGGAAAAGTACGCATACCGTTGTAATCGGGCGAGTTTCTACCTTCAGATGCAACAGAAATTTTGCGGATTGGTCAATCCGTTCGCGAGATATGGCAGTTTGGAAGTAAGAAACGCTTGAGATACTCAAAATTTTCGCAGTTCTGACGCTCGAAACGAATAACTAGAACGGCCTAGGGGAAAAGTACGCATACCGTTGTAATCGGGCGAGTTTCTACTTTCAGATGCAACCGAAATTTTGCGGATTGGTCAATCCGTTCGCGAGATATGGCAGTTTGGAGGTAAGAAACGCTTGAGAAACTCCAAATTTTCGCAGTTCTGATGCTCGACAAGCATAACTAGAACGGCCTAGGGGAATAGTACGCATACCGTTGTAATCGGGCGAGTTTCTACTTTCAGATGCAACAGAAATTTTGCGGATTGGTCAATTCGTTCGCGAGATATGGCAGTTTGGAGGTAAGAAACGCTTGAGAAACTAAAAATTTTCGCAGTTCTGATGCTCGAAACGAATAACTATAACGGACTAGGGGAAAAGTACGCATACAAATGTAATCGGGCGAGTTTCTACTTTCAGATGCAACAGAAATTTTGCGGATTGGTCAATCCGTTCGCGAGATATGGCAGTTTGGAGGTAAGAAACGCTTGAGAAACTCAAAATTTTCGCAGTTCTGATGCTCGAAACGAACAACTAGAACGGCCTAGGGGAAAAGTACGCATAGTGTTGTAATCGGGCGAGTTTCTACTTTCAGATGCAACAGAAATTTTGCGGATTGGTCAATCCGTTCGCGAGATATGGCAGTTTGGAGGTAAGAAACGCTTGAGAAACTCAAAATTTTCACAGTTCTGATGCTCGAAACGAATAACCAGAACGGCCTAGGGGAAAAGTACGCATACCGTTGTAATCGGGCGAGTTTCTACTTTCAGATGCAACAGAAATTTTGCGGATTGGTCAATCCGTTCGCGAGATATGGCAGTTTGGAGGTAAGAAACGCTTGAGAAACTCAAAATTTTCGCAGTTCTGATGCTCGAAACGAATAACTAGAACGGTCTAGGGGAAAAGTACGCATACCGTTGTAATCGGGCGAGTTTCTACTTTCAGATGCAACAGAAATTTTGCGGATTGGTCAATTCGTTCGCGAGATATGGCAGTTTGGAGGTAAGAAACGCTTGAGAAACTAAAAATTTTCGCAGTTCTGATGCTCGAAACGAATAACCAGAACGGCCTAGGCGAAAAGTACGCATACCGTTGTAATCGGGCGAGTTTCTACTTTCAGATGCAACAGAAATTTTGCGGATTGGTCAATCCGTTCCCGAGATATGGCAGTTTGGATGTAAGAAACGCTTGAGAAACTCAAAATTTTCGCAGTTCTCATGCTCGAAACGAATAACTACAACGGCCTAGCGGAAAAGTACGCATACCGTTGTAATCGGGCGAGTTTCTACTTTCAGATGCAACCGAAATTTTGCGGATTGGTCAATCCGTTCGCGAGATATGGCAGTTTGGAGGTAAGAAACGCTTGAGAAATTCAAAATTTTCGCCGTTCTGATGCTCGAAACGAATTACTAGGGCGGCCTAGGGGAAAAGTACGCATACCGTTGTAATCGGGCGAGTTTCTGCTTTCAGATGCAACAGAAATTTTGCGGATTGGTCAATCCGTTCGCGAGATATGGCAGTTTGGAGGTAAGAAACGCTTGAGAAACTCAAAATTTTCGCAGTTCTGATGCTCGAAACGAACAACTAGAACGGCCTAGAGGAAAAGTACGCATAGTGTTGTAATCGGGCGAGTTTCTACTTTCAGATGCAACAGAAATTTTGCGGATTGGTCAATCCGTTCGCGAGATATGGCAGTTTGGAGGTAAGAAACGCTTGAGAAACTCAAAATTTTCACAGTTCTGATGCTCGAAACGAATAACCAGAACGGCCTAGGGGAAAAGTACGCATACCGTTGTAATCGGGCGAGTTTCTACTTTCAGATGCAACAGAAATTTTGCGGATTGGTCAATCCGTTCGCGAGATATGGCAGTTTGGAGGTAAGAAACGCTTGAGAAACTCAAAATTTTCGCAGTTCTGATGCTCGAAACGAATAACTAGAACGGTCTAGGGGAAAAGTACGCATACCGTTGTAATCGGGCGAGTTTCTACTTTCAGATGCAACAGAAATTTTGCGGATTGGTCAATTCGTTCGCGAGATATGGCAGTTTGGAGGTAAGAAACGCTTGAGAAACTAAAAATTTTCGCAGTTCTGATGCTCGAAACGAATAACCAGAACGGCCTAGGCGAAAAGTACGCATACCGTTGTAATCGGGCGAGTTTCTACTTTCAGATGCAACAGAAATTTTGCGGATTGGTCAATCCGTTCCCGAGATATGGCAGTTTGGATGTAAGAAACGCTTGAGAAACTCAAAATTTTCGCAGTTCTCATGCTCGAAACGAATAACTACAACGGCCTAGCGGAAAAGTACGCATACCGTTGTAATCGGGCGAGTTTCTACTTTCAGATGCAACCGAAATTTTGCGGATTGGTCAATCCGTTCGCGAGATATGGCAGTTTGGAGGTAAGAAACGCTTGAGAAATTCAAAATTTTCGCCGTTCTGATGCTCGAAACGAATTACTAGGGCGGCCTAGGGGAAAAGTACGCATACCGTTGTAATCGGGCGAGTTTCTGCTTTCAGATGCATCAGAAATTTTGCGGATTGGTCAATCCGTTCGCGAGATGTGGCAGTTTGTAGGTAAGAAACGCTTGAGAAACTCAAAATTTTCGCAGTTCTGATGCTCGAACCGAATAACTAGAACGGCCTAGGGGAAAAGTACGCATACCGTTGTAATCGGGCGAGTTTCTACCTTCAGATGCAACAGAAATTTTGCGGATTGGTCAATCCGTTCGCGAGATATGGCAGTTTGGAAGTAAGAAACGCTTGAGATACTCAAAATTTTCGCAGTTCTGACGCTCGAAACGAATAACTAGAACGGCCTAGGGGAAAAGTACGCATACCGTTGTAATCGGGCGAGTTTCTACTTTCAGATGCAACCGAAATTTTGCGGATTGGTCAATCCGTTCGCGAGATATGGCAGTTTGGAGGTAAGAAACGCTTGAGAAACTCCAAATTTTCGCAGTTCTGATGCTCGACAAGCATAACTAGAACGGCCTAGGGGAATAGTACGCATACCGTTGTAATCGGGCGAGTTTCTACTTTCAGATGCAACAGAAATTTTGCGGATTGGTCAATTCGTTCGCGAGATATGGCAGTTTGGAGGTAAGAAACGCTTGAGAAACTAAAAATTTTCGCAGTTCTGATGCTCGAAACGAATAACTATAACGGACTAGGGGAAAAGTACGCATACAAATGTAATCGGGCGAGTTTCTACTTTCAGATGCAACAGAAATTTTGCGGATTGGTCAATCCGTTCGCGAGATATGGCAGTTTGGAGGTAAGAAACGCTTGAGAAACTCAAAATTTTCGCAGTTCTGATGCTCGAAACGAACAACTAGAACGGCCTAGGGGAAAAGTACGCATAGTGTTGTAATCGGGCGAGTTTCTACTTTCAGATGCAACAGAAATTTTGCGGATTGGTCAATCCGTTCGCGAGATATGGCAGTTTGGAGGTAAGAAACGCTTGAGAAACTCAAAATTTTCACAGTTCTGATGCTCGAAACGAATAACCAGAACGGCCTAGGGGAAAAGTACGCATACCGTTGTAATCGGGCGAGTTTCTACTTTCAGATGCAACAGAAATTTTGCGGATTGGTCAATCCGTTCGCGAGATATGGCAGTTTGGAGGTAAGAAACGCTTGAGAAACTCAAAATTTTCGCAGTTCTGATGCTCGAAACGAATAACTAGAACGGTCTAGGGGAAAAGTACGCATACAGTTGTAATCGGGCGAGTTTCTACCTTCAGATGCAACAGAAATTTTGCGGATTGGTCAATCCGTTCGCGAGATATGGCAGTTTGGAGGTAAGAAACGCTTGAGAAACTCCAAATTTTCGCAGTTCTGATGCTCGACAAGCATAACTAGAACGGCCTAGGGGAAAAGTACGCATACCGTTGTAATCGGGCGAGTTTCTACTTTCAGATGCAACAGAAATTTTGCGGATTGGTCAATTCGTTCGCGAGATATGGCAGTTTGGAGGTAAGAAACGCTTGAGAAACTAAAAATTTTCGCAGTTCTGATGCTCGAAACGAATAACCAGAACGGCCTAGGCGAAAAGTACGCATACCGTTGTAATCGGGCGAGTTTCTACTTTCAGATGCAACAGAAATTTTGCGGATTGGTCAATCCGTTCCCGAGATATGGCAGTTTGGAGGTAAGAAACGCTTGAGAAACTCAAAATTTTCGCAGTTCTCATGCTCGAAACGAATAACTAGAACGGCCTAGGGGAAAAGTACGCATACCGTTGTAATCGGGCGAGTTTCTACCTTCAGATGCAACAGAAATTTTGCGGATTGGTCAATCCGTTCGCGAGATATGGCAGTTTGGAGGTAAGAAACGCTTGAGAAACTCAAAATTTTCACAGTTCTGATGCTCGAAACGAATAACCAGAACGGCCTAGGGGAAAGGTACGCATACCGTTGTAATCGGGCGAGTTTCTACTTTCAGATGCAACAGAAATTTTGCGGATTGGTCAATCCGTTCGCGAGATATGGCAGTTTGGATGTAAGAAACGCTTGAGAAACTCAAAATTTTCGCAGTTCTGATGCTCGAAACGAATAACTAGAACGGTCTAGGGGAAAAGTACGCATACAGTTGTAATCGGGCGAGTTTCTACCTTCAGATGCAACAGAAATTTTGCGGATTGGTCAATCCGTTCGCGAGATATGGCAGTTTGGAGGTAAGAAACGCTTGAGAAACACCAAATTTTCGCAGTTCTGATGCTCGACAAGCATAACTAGAACGGCCTAGGGGAAAAGTACGCATACCGTTGTAATCGGGCGAGTTTCTACTTTCAGATGCAACAGAAATTTTGCGGATTGGTCAATTCGTTCGCGAGATATGGCAGTTTGGAGGTAAGAAACGCTTGAGAAACTAAAAATTTTCGCAGTTCTGATGCTCGAAACGAATAACCAGAACGGCCTAGGCGAAAAGTACGCATACCGTTGTAATCGGGCGAGTTTCTACTTTCAGATGCAACAGAAATTTTGCGGATTGGTCAATCCGTTCCCGAGATATGGCAGTTTGGAGGTAAGAAACGCTTGAGAAACTCAAAATTTTCGCAGTTCTCATGCTCGAAACGAATAACTACAACGGCCTAGCGGAAAAGTACGCATACCGTTGTAATCGGGCGAGTTTCTACTTTCAGATGCAACCGAAATTTTGCGGATTGGTCAATCCGTTCGCGAGATATGGCAGTTTGGAGGTAAGAAACGCTTGAGAAATTCAAAATTTTCGCCGTTCTGATGCTCGAAACGAATTACTAGGGCGGCCTAGGGGAAAAGTACGCATACCGTTGTAATCGGGCGAGTTTCTGCTTTCAGATGCATCAGAAATTTTGCGGATTGGTCAATCCGTTCGCGAGATATGGCAGTTTGGAGGTAAGAAACGCTTGAGAAACTCCAAATTTTCGCAGTTCTGATGCTCGACAAGCATAACTAGAACGGCCTAGGGGAATAGTACGCATACCGTTGTAATCGGGCGAGTTTCTACTTTCAGATGCAACAGAAATTTTGCGGATTGGTCAATCCGTTCGCGAGATATGGCAGTTTGGAGGTAAGAAACGCTTGAGAAACTCCAAATTTTCGCAGTTCTGATGCTCGACAAGCATAACTAGAACGGCCTAGGGGAATAGTACGCATACCGTTGTAATCGGGCGAGTTTCTACTTTCAGATGCAACAGAAATTTTGCGGATTGGTCAATTCGTTCGCGAGATATGGCAGTTTGGAGGTAAGAAACGCTTGAGAAACTAAAAATTTTCGCAGTTCTGATGCTCGAAACGAATAACTATAACGGACTAGGGGAAAAGTACGCATACAGTTGTAATCGGGCGAGTTTCTACTTTCAGATGCAACAGAAATTTTGCGGATTGGTCAATCCGTTCGCGAGATATGGCAGTTTGGAGGTAAGAAACGCTTGAGAAACTCAAAATTTTCGCAGTTCTGATGCTCGAAACGAACAACTAGAACGGCCTAGGGGAAAAGTACGCATAGTGTTGTAATCGGGCGAGTTTCTACTTTCAGATGCAACAGAAATTTTGCGGATTGGTCAATCCGTTCGCGAGATATGGCAGTTTGGAGGTAAGAAACGCTTGAGAAACTCAAAATTTTCACAGTTCTGATGCTCGAAACGAATAACCAGAACGGCCTAGGGGAAAAGTACGCATACCGTTGTAATCGGGCGAGTTTCTACTTTCAGATGCAACAGAAATTTTGCGGATTGGTCAATCCGTTCGCGAGATATGGCAGTTTGGAGGTAAGAAACGCTTGAGAAACTCAAAATTTTCGCAGTTCTGATGCTCGAAACGAATAACTAGAACGGTCTAGGGGAAAAGTACGCATACAGTTGTAATCGGGCGAGTTTCTACCTTCAGATGCAACAGAAATTTTGCGGATTGGTCAATCCGTTCGCGAGATATGGCAGTTTGGAGGTAAGAAACGCTTGAGAAACTCCAAATTTTCGCAGTTCTGATGCTCGACAAGCATAACTAGAACGGCCTAGGGGAAAAGTACGCATACCGTTGTAATCGGGCGAGTTTCTACTTTCAGATGCAACAGAAATTTTGCGGATTGGTCAATTCGTTCGCGAGATATGGCAGTTTGGAGGTAAGAAACGCTTGAGAAACTAAAAATTTTCGCAGTTCTGATGCTCGAAACGAATAACCAGAACGGCCTAGGCGAAAAGTACGCATACCGTTGTAATCGGGCGAGTTTCTACTTTCAGATGCAACAGAAATTTTGCGGATTGGTCAATCCGTTCCCGAGATATGGCAGTTTGGAGGTAAGAAACGCTTGAGAAACTCAAAATTTTCGCAGTTCTCATGCTCGAAACGAATAACTAGAACGGCCTAGGGGAAAAGTACGCATACCGTTGTAATCGGGCGAGTTTCTACCTTCAGATGCAACAGAAATTTTGCGGATTGGTCAATCCGTTCGCGAGATATGGCAGTTTGGAGGTAAGAAACGCTTGAGAAACTCAAAATTTTCACAGTTCTGATGCTCGAAACGAATAACCAGAACGGCCTAGGGGAAAGGTACGCATACCGTTGTAATCGGGCGAGTTTCTACTTTCAGATGCAACAGAAATTTTGCGGGTTGGTCAATCCGTTCGCGAGATATGGCAGTTTGGAGGTAAGAAACGCTTGAGAAACTCAAAATTTTCGCAGTTCTGATGCTCGAAACGAATAACTAGAACGGTCTAGGGGAAAAGTACGCATACAGTTGTAATCGGGCGAGTTTCTACCTTCAGATGCAACAGAAATTTTGCGGATTGGTCAATCCGTTCGCGAGATATGGCAGTTTGGAGGTAAGAAACGCTTGAGAAACACCAAATTTTCGCAGTTCTGATGCTCGACAAGCATAACTAGAACGGCCTAGGGGAAAAGTACGCATACCGTTGTAATCGGGCGAGTTTCTACTTTCAGATGCAACAGAAATTTTGCGGATTGGTCAATTCGTTCGCGAGATATGGCAGTTTGGAGGTAAGAAACGCTTGAGAAACTAAAAATTTTCGCAGTTCTGATGCTCGAAACGAATAACCAGAACGGCCTAGGCGAAAAGTACGCATACCGTTGTAATCGGGCGAGTTTCTACTTTCAGATGCAACAGAACTTTTGCGGATTGGTCAATCCGTTCCCGAGATATGGCAGTTTGGAGGTAAGAAACGCTTGAGAAACTCAAAATTTTCGCAGTTCTCATGCTCGAAACGAATAACTACAACGGCCTAGCGGAAAAGTACGCATACCGTTGTAATCGGGCGAGTTTCTACTTTCAGATGCAACCGAAATTTTGCGGATTGGTCAATCCGTTCGCGAGATATGGCAGTTTGGAGGTAAGAAACGCTTGAGAAATTCAAAATTTTCGCCGTTCTGATGCTCGAAACGAATTACTAGGGCGGCCTAGGGGAAAAGTACGCATACCGTTGTAATCGGGCGAGTTTCTGCTTTCAGATGCATCAGAAATTTTGCGGATTGGTCAATCCGTTCGCGAGATGTGGCAGTTTGTAGGTAAGAAACGCTTGAGAAACTCAAAATTTTCGCAGTTCTGATGCTCGAACCGAATAACTAGAACGGCCTAGGGGAAAAGTACGCATACCGTTGTAATCGGGCGAGTTTCTACCTTCAGATGCAACAGAAATTTTGCGGATTGGTCAATCCGTTCGCGAGATATGGCAGTTTGGAAGTAAGAAACGCTTGAGATACTCAAAATTTTCGCAGTTCTGACGCTCGAAACGAATAACTAGAACGGCCTAGGGGAAAAGTACGCATACCGTTGTAATCGGGCGAGTTTCTACTTTCAGATGCAACCGAAATTTTGCGGATTGGTCAATCCGTTCGCGAGATATGGCAGTTTGGAGGTAAGAAACGCTTGAGAAACTCCAAATTTTCGCAGTTCTGATGCTCGACAAGCATAACTAGAACGGCCTAGGGGAATAGTACGCATACCGTTGTAATCGGGCGAGTTTCTACTTTCAGATGCAACAGAAATTTTGCGGATTGGTCAATTCGTTCGCGAGATATGGCAGTTTGGAGGTAAGAAACGCTTGAGAAACTAAAAATTTTCGCAGTTCTGATGCTCGAAACGAATAACTATAACGGACTAGGGGAAAAGTACGCATACAGTTGTAATCGGGCGAGTTTCTACTTTCAGATGCAACAGAAATTTTGCGGATTGGTCAATCCGTTCGCGAGATATGGCAGTTTGGAGGTAAGAAACGCTTGAGAAACTCAAAATTTTCGCAGTTCTGATGCTCGAAACGAACAACTAGAACGGCCTAGGGGAAAAGTACGCATAGTGTTGTAATCGGGCGAGTTTCTACTTTCAGATGCAACAGAAATTTTGCGGATTGGTCAATCCGTTCGCGAGATATGGCAGTTTGGAGGTAAGAAACGCTTGAGAAACTCAAAATTTTCACAGTTCTGATGCTCGAAACGAATAACCAGAACGGCCTAGGGGAAAAGTACGCATACCGTTGTAATCGGGCGAGTTTCTACTTTCAGATGCAACAGAAATTTTGCGGATTGGTCAATCCGTTCGCGAGATATGGCAGTTTGGAGGTAAGAAACGCTTGAGAAACTCAAAATTTTCGCAGTTCTGATGCTCGAAACGAATAACTAGAACGGTCTAGGGGAAAAGTACGCATACAGTTGTAATCGGGCGAGTTTCTACCTTCAGATGCAACAGAAATTTTGCGGATTGGTCAATCCGTTCGCGAGATATGGCAGTTTGGAGGTAAGAAACGCTTGAGAAACTCCAAATTTTCGCAGTTCTGATGCTCGACAAGCATAACTAGAACGGCCTAGGGGAAAAGTACGCATACCGTTGTAATCGGGCGAGTTTCTACTTTCAGATGCAACAGAAATTTTGCGGATTGGTCAATTCGTTCGCGAGATATGGCAGTTTGGAGGTAAGAAACGCTTGAGAAACTAAAAATTTTCGCAGTTCTGATGCTCGAAACGAATAACCAGAACGGCCTAGGCGAAAAGTACGCATACCGTTGTAATCGGGCGAGTTTCTACTTTCAGATGCAACAGAAATTTTGCGGATTGGTCAATCCGTTCCCGAGATATGGCAGTTTGGAGGTAAGAAACGCTTGAGAAACTCAAAATTTTCGCAGTTCTCATGCTCGAAACGAATAACTACAACGGCCTAGCGGAAAAGTACGCATACCGTTGTAATCGGGCGAGTTTCTACTTTCAGATGCAACCGAAATTTTGCGGATTGGTCAATCCGTTCGCGAGATATGGCAGTTTGGAGGTAAGAAACGCTTGAGAAATTCAAAATTTTCGCCGTTCTGATGCTCGAAACGAATTACTAGGGCGGCCTAGGGGAAAAGTACGCATACCGTTGTAATCGGGCGAGTTTCTGCTTTCAGATGCATCAGAAATTTTGCGGATTGGTCAATCCGTTCGCGAGATGTGGCAGTTTGTAGGTAAGAAACGCTTGAGAAACTCAAAATTTTCGCAGTTCTGATGCTCGAACCGAATAACTAGAACGGCCTAGGGGAAAAGTACGCATACCGTTGTAATCGGGCGAGTTTCTACCTTCAGATGCAACAGAAATTTTGCGGATTGGTCAATCCGTTCGCGAGATATGGCAGTTTGGAAGAAAGAAACGCTTGAGATACTCAAAATTTTCGCAGTTCTGACGCTCGAAACGAATAACTAGAACGGCCTAGGGGAATAGTACGCATACCGTTGTAATCGGGCGAGTTTCTTCTTTCAGATGCAACCGAAATTTTGCGGATTGGTCAATCCGTTCGCGAGATATGGCAGTTTGGAGGTAAGAAACGCTTGAGAAACTCAAAATTTTCGCAGTTCTGATGCTCGAAACGAATAACTATAACGGACTAGGGGAAAAGTACGCATACAGTTGTAATCGGGCGAGTTTCTACTTTCAGATGCAACAGAAATTTTGCGGATTGGTCAATCCGTTCGCGAGATATGGCAGTTTGGAGGTAAGAAACGCTTGAGAAATTCAAAATTTTCGCCGTTCTGATGCTCGAAACGAATTACTAGGGCGGCCTAGGGGAAAAGTACGCATACCGTTGTAATCGGGCGAGTTTCTGCTTTCAGATGCATCAGAAATTTTGCGGATTGGTCAATCCGATCGCGAGATGTGGCAGTTTGTAGGTAAGAAACGCTTGAGAAACTCAAAATTTTCGCAGTTCTGATGCTCGAACCGAATAACTAGAACGGCCTAGGGGAAAAGTACGCATACCGTTGTAATCGGGCGAGTTTCTACCTTCAGATGCAACAGAAATTTTGCGGATTGGTCAATCCGTTCGCGAGATATGGCAGTTTGGAGGTAAGAAACGCTTGAGAAACTCAAAATTTTCGCAGTTCTGATGCTCGAAACGAATAACTAGAACGGTCTAGGGGAAAAGTACGCATACAGTTGTAATCGGGCGAGTTTCTACCTTCAGATGCAACAGAAATTTTGCGGATTGGTCAATCGGTTCGCGAGATATGGCAGTTTGGAGGTAAGAAACGCTTGAGAAACTCCAAATTTTCGCAGTTCTGATGCTCGACAAGCATAACTAGAACGGCCTAGGGGAAAAGTACGCATACCGTTGTAATCGGGCGAGTTTCTACTTTCAGATGCAACAGAAATTTTGCGGATTGGTCAATCCGTTCCCGAGATATGGCAGTTTGGAGGTAAGAAACGCTTGAGAAACTCAAAATTTTCGCAGTTCTCATGCTCGAAACGAATAACTACAACGGCCTAGCGGAAAAGTACGCATACCGTTGTAATCGGGCGAGTTTCTACTTTCAGATGCAACCGAAATTTTGCGGATTGGTCAATCCGTTCGCGAGATATGGCAGTTTGGAGGTAAGAAACGCTTGAGAAACTCAAAATTTTCGCAGTTCTGATGCTCGAAACGAATAACTAGAACGGACTAGGGGAAAAGTACGCATTCAGTTGTAATCGGGCGAGTTTCTATTTTCAGATGTAACAGAAACTTTGCGGATTGGTCAATCCGTTCGCGAGATATGGCAGTTTGGAAGTAAGAAACGCTTGAGAAACTCAAAATTTTCGCAGTTCTGATGCTCGAAACGAATAACTAGAACGGCCTAGGGGAAAAGTACGCATACCGTTGTAATCGGGCGAGTTTCTACTTTCAGATGCAACAGAAATTTTGCGGATTGGTCAATCCGTTCGCGAGATATGGCAGTTTGGAGGTAAGAAACGCTTGAGAAACTCAAAATTTTCGCAGTTCTGATGCTCGAAACGAACAACTAGAACGGCCTAGGGGAAAAGTACGCATAGTGTTGTAATCGGGCGAGTTTCTACTTTTAGATGCAACAGAAATTTTGCGGATTGGTCAATCCGTTCGCGAGATATGGCAGTTTGGAGGTAAGAAACGCTTGAGAAACTCAAAATTTTCACAGTTCTGATGCTTGAAACGAATAACTAGAACGGTCTAGGGGAAAAGTACGCATACAGTTGTAATCGGGCGAGTTTCTACCTTCAGATGCAACAGAAATTTTGCGGATTTGTCAATCCGTTCGCGAGATATGGCAGTTTGGAGGTAAGAAACGCTTGAGAAACTCCAAATTTTCGCAGTTCTGATGCTCGACAAGCATAACTAGAACGGCCTAGGGGAATAGTACGCATACCGTTGTAATCGGGCGAGTTTCTACTTTCAGATGCAACAGAAATTTTGCGGATTGGTCAATTCGTTCGCGAGATATGGCAGTTTGGAGGTAAGAAACGCTTGAGAAACTAAAAATTTTCGCAGTTCTGATGCTCGAAACGAATAACTATAACGGACTAGGGGAAAAGTACGCATAGTGTTGTAATCGGGCGAGTTTCTACTTTCAGATGCAACAGAAATTTTGCGGATTGGTCAATCCGTTCGCGAGATATGGCAGTTTGGAGGTAAGAAACGCTTGAGAAACTCAAAATTTTCACAGTTCTGATGCTCGAAACGAATAACCAGAACGGCCTAGGGGAAAAGTACGCATACCGTTGTAATCGGGCGAGTTTCTACTTTCAGATGCAACAGAAATTTTGCGGATTGGTCAATCCGTTCGCGAGATATGGCAGTTTGGAGGTAAGAAACGCTTGAGAAACTCAAAATTTTCGCAGTTCTGATGCTCGAAACGAATAACTAGAACGGTCTAGGGGAAAAGTACGCATACAGTTGTAATCGGGCGAGTTTCTACCTTCAGATGCAACAGAAATTTTGCGGATTGGTCAATCCGTTCGCGAGATATGGCAGTTTGGAGGTAAGAAACGCTTGAGAAACTCCAAATTTTCGCAGTTCTGATGCTCGACAAGCATAACTAGAACGGCCTAGGGGAAAAGTACGCATACCGTTGTAATCGGGCGAGTTTCTACTTTCAGATGCAACAGAAATTTTGCGGATTGGTCAATTCGTTCGCGAGATATGGCAGTTTGGAGGTAAGAAACGCTTGAGAAACTAAAAATTTTCGCAGTTCTGATGCTCGAAACGAATAACCAGAACGACCTAGGCGAAAAGTACGCATACCGTTGTAATCGGGCGAGTTTCTACTTTCAGATGCAACAGAAATTTTGCGGATTGGTCAATCCGTTCCCGAGATATGGCAGTTTGGAGGTAAGAAACGCTTGAGAAACTCAAAATTTTCTCAGTTCTCATGCTCGAAACGAATAACTACAACGGCCTAGCGGAAAAGTACGCATACCGTTGTAATCGGGCGAGTTTCTACTTTCAGATGCAACCGAAATTTTGCGGATTGGTCAATCCGTTCGCGAGATATGGCAGTTTGGTGGTAAGAAACGCTTGAGAAATTCAAAATTTTCGCCGTTCTGATGCTCGAAACGAATTACTAGGGCGACCTAGGGGAAAAGTACGCATACCGTTGTAATCGGGCGAGTTTCTGCTTTCAGATGCATCAGAAATTTTGCGGATTGGTCAATCCGTTCGCGAGATGTGGCAGTTTGTAGGTAAGAAACGCTTGAGAAACTCAAAATTTTCGCAGTTCTGATGCTCGAACCGAATAACTAGAACGGCCTAGGGGAAAAGTACGCATACCGTTGTAATCGGGCGAGTTTCTACCTTCAGATGCAACAGAAATTTTGCGGATTGGTCAATCCGTTCGCGAGATATGGCAGTTTGGAAGTAAGAAACGCTTGAGATACTCAAAATTTTCGCAGTTCTGACGCTCGAAACGAATAACTAGAACGGCCTAGGGGAAAAGTACGCATACCGTTGTAATCGGGCGAGTTTCTACTTTCAGATGCAACCGAAATTTTGCGGATTGGTCAATCCGTTCGCGAGATATGGCAGTTTGGAGGTAAGAAACGCTTGAGAAACTCAAAATTTTCGCAGTTCTGATGCTCGAAACGAATTACTAGGGCGGCCTAGGGGAAAAGTACGCATACCGTTGTAATCGGGCGAGTTTCTACTTTCAGATGCAACAGAAATTTTGCGGATTGGTCAATCCGTTCGCGAGATATGGCAGTTTGGAGGTAAGAAACGCTTGAGAAACTCAAAATTTTCGCAGTTCTGATGCTCGACAAGCATAACTAGAACGGTCTAGGGGAAAAGTACGCATGCCGTTGCAATCGGGCGAGTTTCTACTTTCACATGCAACCGAAATTTTGCGGATTGGTCAATCCGTTCGCGAGATATGGCAGTTTGGAGGTAAGAAACGCTTGAGAAACTCAAAATTTTCGCAGTTCTGATGCTCGAAACGAATTACTAGGGCGGCCTAGGGGAAAAGTACGCATACCGTTGTAATCGGGCGAGTTTCTACTTTCAGATGCAACAGAAATTTTGCGGATTGGTCAATCCGTTCGCGAGATATGGCAGTTTGGAGGTAGGAAACGCTTGAGAAACTCAAAATTTTCGCAGTTCTGATGCTCGACAAGCATAACTAGAACGGTCTAGGGGAAAAGTACGCATGCCGTTGCAATCGGGCGAGTTTCTACTTTCAGATGCAACAGAAATTTTGCGGATTGGTCAATCCGTTCGCGAGATATGGCAGTTTGGAGGTAAGAAACGCTTGAGAAACTCAAAATTTTCGCAGTTCTGATGCTCGAAACGAATAACTAGAACGGACTAGGGGAAAAGTACGCATTCAGTTGTAATCGGGCGAGTTTCTGTTTTCAGATGTAACAGAAACTTTGCGGATTGGTCAATCCGTTCGCGAGATATGGCAGTTTGGAAGTAAGAAACGCTTGAGAAACTCAAAATTTTCGCAGTTCTGATGCTCGAAACGAATAACTAGAACGGCCTAGGGGAAAAGTACGCATACCGTTGTAATCGGGCGAGTTTCTACTTTCAGATGCAACAGAAATTTTGCGGATTGGTCAATCCGTTCGCGAGATATGGCAGTTTGGAGGTAAGAAACGCTTGAGAAACTTAAAATTTTCGCAGTTCTGATGCTCGAAACGAACAACTAGAACGGCCTAGGGGAAAAGTACGCATAGTGTTGTAATCGGGCGAGTTTCTACTTTTAGATGCAACAGAAATTTTGCGGATTGGTCAATCCGTTCGCGAGATATGGCAGTTTGGAGGTAAGAAACGCTTGAGAAACTCAAAATTTTCACAGTTCTGATGCTTGAAACGAATAACTAGAACGGTCTAGGGGAAAAGTACGCATACAGTTGTAATCGGGCGAGTTTCTACCTTCAGATGCAACAGAAATTTTGCGGATTTGTCAATCCGTTCGCGAGATATGGCAGTTTGGAGGTAAGAAACGCTTGAGAAACTCCAAATTTTCGCAGTTCTGATGCTCGACAAGCATAACTAGAACGGCCTAGGGGAATAGTACGCATACCGTTGTAATCGGGCGAGTTTCTACTTTCAGATGCAACAGAAATTTTGCGGATTGGTCAATTCGTTCGCGAGATATGGCAGTTTGGAGGTAAGAAACGCTTGAGAAACTAAAAATTTTCGCAGTTCTGATGCTCGAAACGAATAACTATAACGGACTAGGGGAAAAGTACGCATAGTGTTGTAATCGGGCGAGTTTCTACTTTCAGATGCAACAGAAATTTTGCGGATTGGTCAATCCGTTCGCGAGATATGGCAGTTTGGAGGTAAGAAACGCTTGAGAAACTCAAAATTTTCACAGTTCTGATGCTCGAAACGAATAACCAGAACGGCCTAGGGGAAAAGTACGCATACCGTTGTAATCGGGCGAGTTTCTACTTTCAGATGCAACAGAAATTTTGCGGATTGGTCAATCCGTTCGCGAGATATGGCAGTTTGGATGTAAGAAACGCTTGAGAAACTCAAAATTTTCGCAGTTCTGATGCTCGAAACGAATAACTAGAACGGTCTAGGGGAAAAGTACGCATACAGTTGTAATCGGGCGAGTTTCTACCTTCAGATGCAACAGAAATTTTGCGGATTGGTCAATCCGTTCGCGAGATATGGCAGTTTGGAGGTAAGAAACGCTTGAGAAACTCCAAATTTTCGCAGTTCTGATGCTCGACAAGCATAACTAGAACGGCCTAGGGGAAAAGTACGCATACCGTTGTAATCGGGCGAGTTTCTACTTTCAGATGCAACAGAAATTTTGCGGATTGGTCAATTCGTTCGCGAGATATGGCAGTTTGGAGGTAAGAAACGCTTGAGAAACTAAAAATTTTCGCAGTTCTGATGCTCGAAACGAATAACCAGAACGACCTAGGCGAAAAGTACGCATACCGTTGTAATCGGGCGAGTTTCTACTTTCAGATGCAACAGAAATTTTGCGGATTGGTCAATCCGTTCCCGAGATATGGCAGTTTGGAGGTAAGAAACGCTTGAGAAACTCAAAATTTTCTCAGTTCTCATGCTCGAAACGAATAACTACAACGGCCTAGCGGAAAAGTACGCATACCGTTGTAATCGGGCGAGTTTCTACTTTCAGATGCAACCGAAATTTTGCGGATTGGTCAATCCGTTCGCGAGATATGGCAGTTTGGTGGTAAGAAACGCTTGAGAAATTCAAAATTTTCGCCGTTCTGATGCTCGAAACGAATTACTAGGGCGACCTAGGGGAAAAGTACGCATACCGTTGTAATCGGGCGAGTTTCTGCTTTCAGATGCATCAGAAATTTTGCGGATTGGTCAATCCGTTCGCGAGATGTGGCAGTTTGTAGGTAAGAAACGCTTGAGAAACTCAAAATTTTCGCAGTTCTGATGCTCGAACCGAATAACTAGAACGGCCTAGGGGAAAAGTACGCATACCGTTGTAATCGGGCGAGTTTCTACCTTCAGATGCAACAGAAATTTTGCGGATTGGTCAATCCGTTCGCGAGATATGGCAGTTTGGAAGTAAGAAACGCTTGAGATACTCAAAATTTTCGCAGTTCTGACGCTCGAAACGAATAACTAGAACGGCCTAGGGGAAAAGTACGCATACCGTTGTAATCGGGCGAGTTTCTACTTTCAGATGCAACCGAAATTTTGCGGATTGGTCAATCC
The DNA here is from genome assembly GCF_051014685.1 of Ptiloglossa arizonensis. Classification (NCBI taxonomy): domain Eukaryota; kingdom Metazoa; phylum Arthropoda; class Insecta; order Hymenoptera; family Colletidae; genus Ptiloglossa; species Ptiloglossa arizonensis. Next base: position 2,431,616 of record NW_027478386.1, read on the forward strand.
GTTCGCGAGATATGGCAGTTTGGAGGTAAGAAACGCTTGAGAAACTCAAAATTTTCGCAGTTCTGATGCTCGAAACGAATTACTAGGGCGGCCTAGGGGAAAAGTACGCATACCGTTGTAATCGGGCGAGTTTCTACTTTCAGATGCAACAGAAATTTTGCGGATTTGTCAATCCGTTCGCGAGATATGGCAGTTTGGAGGTAAGAAACGCTTGAGAAACTCAAAATTTTCGCAGTTCTGATGCTCGACAAGCATAACTAGAACGGTCTAGGGGAAAAGTACGCATGCCGTTGCAATCGGGCGAGTTTCTACTTTCAGATGCAACCGAAATTTTGCGGATTGGTCAATCCGTTCGCGAGATATGGCAGTTTGGAGGTAAGAAACGCTTGAGAAACTCAAAATTTTCGCAGTTCTGATGCTCGAAACGAATTACTAGGGCGGCCTAGGGGAAAAGTACGCATACCGTTGTAATCGGGCGAGTTTCTACTTTCAGATGCAACAGAAATTTTGCGGATTGGTCAATCCGTTCGCGAGATATGGCAGTTTGGAGGTAGGAAACGCTTGAGAAACTCAAAATTTTCGCAGTTCTGATGCTCGACAAGCATAACTAGAACGGTCTATGGGAAAAGTACGCATGCCGTTGCAATCGGGCGAGTTTCTACTTTCAGATGCAACAGAAATTTTGCGGATTGGTCAATCCGTTCGCGAGATATGGCAGTTTGGAGGTAAGAAACGCTTGAGAAACTCAAAATTTTCGCAGTTCTGATGCTCGAAACGAATAACTAGAACGGACTAGGGGAAAAGTACGCATTCAGTTGTAATCGGGCGAGTTTCTATTTTCAGATGTAACAGAAATTTTGCGGATTGGTCAATCCGTTCGCGAGATATGGCAGTTTGGAAGTAAGAAACGCTTGAGAAACTCAAAATTTTCGCAGTTCTGATGCTCGAAACGAATAACTAGAACGGCCTAGGGGAAAAGTACGCATACCGTTGTAATCGGGCGAGTTTCTACTTTCAGATGCAACAGAAATTTTGCGGATTGGTCAATCCGTTCGCGAGATATGGCAGTTTGGAGGTAAGAAACGCTTGAGAAACTCAAAATTTTCGCAGTTCTGATGCTCGAAGCGAATAACTAGAACGGCCTAGGGGAAAAGTACGTATACCGTTGTAATCGGGCGAGTTTCTACTTTCAGATGCAACAGAAATTTTGCGGATTGGTCAATCCGTTCGCGAGATATGGCAGTTTGGAGGTAAGAAACGCTTGAGAATCTCAAAATTTTCGCAGTTCTCATGCTCGAAACGAATAACTACAACGGCCTAGCGGAAAAGTACGCATACCGTTGTAATCGGGCGAGTTTCTACTTTCAGATGCAAACGAAATTTTGCGGATTGGTCAATCCGTTCGCGAGATATGGCAGTTTGGAGGTAAGAAACGCTTGAGAAATTCAAAATTTTCGCAGTTCTGATGCTCGAAACGAATTACTAGGGCGGCCTAGGGGAAAAGTACGCATACCGTTGTAATCGGGCGAGTTTCTACTTTCAGATGCAACAGAAATTTTGCGGATTGGTCAATCCGTTCGCGAGATATGGCAGTTTGGAGGTAAGAAACGCTTGAGAAACTCAAAATTTTCGCAGTTCTGATGCTCGACAAGCATAACTAGAACGGTCTAGGGGAAAAGTACGCATGCCGTTGCAATCGGGCGAGTTTCTACTTTCAGATGCAACAGAAATTTTGCGGATTGGTCAATCCGTTCGCGAGATATGGCAGTTTGGAGGTAAGAAACGCTTGAGAAATTCAAAATTTTCACAGTTCTGATGCTCGAAACGAATAACCAGAACGGCCTAGGGGAAAAGCACGCATACCGTTGTAATCGGGCGAGTTTCTACTTTCCGATGCAACAGAAATTTTGCGGATTGGTCAATCCGTTCGCGAGATATGGCAGTTTGGAGGTAAGAAACGCTTGAGAAACTCAAAATTTTCGCAGTTCTGATGCTCGAAACGAATAACTAGAACGGACTAGGGGAAAAGTACGCATACAGTTGTAATCGGGCGAGTTTCTATTTTCAGATGTAACAGAAATTTTGCGGATTGGTCAATCCGTTCGCGAGATATGGCAGTTTGGAGGTAAGAAACGCTTGAGAAACGCAAAATTTTCGCAGCTCTGATGCTCGAAACGAATAACTAGAACGGCCTAGGGGAAAAGTACGCATACCGTTGTAATCGGGCGAGTTTCTACTTTTAGATGCAACAGAAATTTTGAGGATTGGTCAATCCGTTCGCGAGATATGGCAGTTTGGAGGTAAGAAACGCTTGAGAAACTCAAAATTTTCGCAGTTCTGATGCTCGAAACGAACAACAAGAACGGCCTAGGGGAAAAGTACACATACCGTTGTATTCGGGCGAGTTTCTACTTTCAGATGCAACAGAAATTTTGCGGATGGGTCAATCCGTTCGCGAGATATGGCAGTTTGGAGGTAAGAAACGCTTGAGAAACTCAAAATTTTCGCAGTTCTGATGCTCGAAGCGAATAACTAGAACGGCCTAGGGGAAAAGTACGTATACCGTTGAAATCGGGCGAGTTTCTACTTTCAGATGCAACAGAAATTTTGCGGATTGGTCAATCCGTTCGCGAGATATGGCAGTTTGGAGGTAAGAAACGCTTGAGATTCTCAAAATTTTCGCAGTTCTCATGCTCGAAACGAATAACTACAACGGCCTAGCGGAAAAGTACGCATACCGTTGTAATCGGGCGAGTTTCTACTTTCAGATGCAACCGAAATTTTGCGGATTGGTCAATCCGTTCGCGAGATATGGCAGTTTGGAGGTAAGAAACGCTTGAGAAACTCAAAATTTTCGCAGTTCTGATGCTCGAAACGAATTACTAGGGCGGCCTAGGGGAAAAGTACGCATACCGTTGTAATCGGGCGAGTTTCTGCTTTCAGATGCATCAGAAATTTTGCGGATTGGTCAATCCGTTCGCGAGATGTGGCAGTTTGTAGGTAAGAAACGCTTGAGAAACTCAAAATTTTCGCAGTTCTGATGCTCGAAACGAATAACTAGAACGGCCTAGGGGAAAAGTACGCATACCGTTGTAATCGGGCGAGTTTCTACCTTCAGATGCAACAGAAATTTTGCGGATTGGTCAATCCGTTCGCGAGATATGGCAGTTTGGAAGTAAGAAACGCTTGAGATACTCAAAATTTTCGCAGTTCTGACGCTCGAAACGAATAACTAGAACGGCCTAGGGGAAAAGTACGAATACCGTTGTAATCGGGCGAGTTTCTAATTTCAGATGCAACCGAAATTTTGCGGATTGGTCAATCCGTTCGCGAGATATGGCAGTTTGGAGGTAAGAAACGCTTGAGAAACTGAAAATTTTCGCAGTTCTGATGCTCGAAACGAATTACTAGGGCGGCCTAGGGGAAAAGTACGCATACCGTTGTAATCGGGCGAGTTTCTACTTTCAGATGCAACAGAAATTTTGCGGATTGGTCAATCCGTTCGCGAGATATGGCAGTTTGGAGGTAAGAAACGCTTGAGAAATTCAAAATTTTCGCCGTTCTGATGCTCGAAACGAATTACTAGGGCGGCGTAGGGGAAAAGTACGCATACCGTTCTAATCGGGCGAGTTTCTGCTTTCAGATGCATCAGAAATTTTGCGGATTGGTCAATCCGTTCGCGAGATGTGGCAGTTTGTAGGTAAGAAACGCTTGAGAAACTCAAAATTTTCGCAGTTCTGATGCTCGAAACGAATAACTAGAACGGCCTAGGGGAAAAGTACGCATACCGTTGTAATCGGGCGAGTTTCTACCTTCAGATGCAACAGAAATTTTGCGGATTGGTCAATCCGTTCGCGAGATATGGCAGTTTGGAAGTAAGAAACGCTTGAGATACTCAAAATTTTCGCAGTTCTGACGCTCGAAACGAATAACTAGAACGGCCTAGGGGAAAAGTACGCATACCGTTGTAATCGGGCGTGTTTCTACTTTCAGATGCAACCGAAATTTTGCGGATTGGTCAATACGTTCGCGAGATATGGCAGTTTGGAGGTAAGAAACGCTTGAGATACTGAAAATTTTCGCAGTTCTGATGCTCGAAACGAATTACTAGGGCGGCCTAGGGGAAAGGTACGCATACCGTTGTAATCGGGCGTGTTTCTACTTTCAGATGCAACCGAAATTTTGCGGATTGGTCAATCCGTTCGCGAGATATGGCAGTTTGGAGGTAAGAAACGCTTGAGAAACTGAAAATTTTCGCAGTTCTGATGCTCGAAACGAATTACTAGGGCGGCCTAGGGGAAAGGTACGCATACCGTTGTAATCGGGCGAGTTTCTACTTTCAGATGCAACAGAAATTTTGCGGATTGGTCAATCCGTTCGCGAGATATGGCAGTTTGGAGGTAAGAAACGCTTGAGAAACTCAAAATTTTCGCAGTTCTGATGCTCGAAACGAATAACTAGAACGGACTAGGGGAAAAGTACGCATACAGTTGTAATCGGGCGAGTTTCTGTTTTCAGATGTAACAGAAATTTTGCGTATTGGTCAATCCGTTCGCGAGATATGGCAGTTTGGAAGTAAGAAACGCTTGAGAAACTCAAAATTTTCGCAGTTCTGATGCTCGAAACGAATAACTAGAACGGCCTAGGGGAAAAGTACGCATACCGTTGTAATCGGGCGAGTTTCTACTTTCAGATGCAACAGAAATTTTGCGGATTGGTCAATCAGTTCGCGAGATATGGCAGTTTGGAGGTAAGAAACGCTTGAGAAACTCAAAATTTTCGCAGTTTTGATGCTCGAAGCGAATAACTAGAACGGCCTAGGGGAAAAGTACGTATACCGTTGTAATCGGGCGAGTTTCTACTTTCAGATGCAACAGAAATTTTGCGGATTGGTCAATCCGTTCGCGAGATATGGCAGTTTGGAGGTAAGAAACGCTTGAGAATCTCAAAATTTTCGCAGTTCTCATGCTCGAAACGAATAACTACAACGGCCTAGCGGAAAAATACGCATACCGTTGTAATCGGGCGAGTTTCTACTTTCAGATGCAACCGAAATTTTGCGGATTGGTCAATCCGTTCGCGAGATATGGCAGTTTGGAGGTAAGAAACGCTTGAGAAATTCAAAATTTTCGCCGTTCTGATGCTCGAAACGAATTACTAGGGCGGCGTAGGGGAAAAGTACGCATACCGTTCTAATCGGGCGAGTTTCTGCTTTCAGATGCATCAGAAATTTTGCGGATTGGTCAATCCGTTTGCGAGATGTGGCAGTTTGTAGGTAAGAAACGCTTGAGAAACTCAAAATTTTCGCAGTTCTGATGCTCGAAACGAATAACTAGAACGGCCTAGTGGAAAAGTACGCATACCGTTGTAATCGGGCGAGTTTCTACCTTCAGATGCAACAGAAATTTTGCGGATTGGTCAATCCGTTCGCGAGATATGGCAGTTTGGAAGTAAGAAACGCTTGAGATACTCAAAATTTTCGCAGTTCTGACGCTCGAAACGAATAACTAGAACGGCCTAGGGGAAAAGTACGCATACCGTTGTAATCGGGCGAGTTTCTACTTTCAGATGCAACCGAAATTTTGCGGATTGGTCAATCCGTTCGCGAGATATGGCAGTTTGGAGGTAAGAAACGCTTGAGAAACTCAAAATTTTCGCAGTTCTGATGCTCGAAACGAATTACTAGGGCGGCCTAGGGGAAAAGTACGCATACCGTTGTAATCGGGCGAGTTTCTACTTTCAGATGCAACAGAAATTTTGCGGATTGGTCAATCCGTTCGCGAGATATGGCAGTTTGGAGGTAAGAAACGCTTGAGAAACTCAAAATTTTCGCAGTTCTGATGCTCGACAAGCATAACTAGAACGGTCTAGGGGAAAAGTACGCATGCCGTTGCAATCGGGCGAGTTTCTACTTTCAGATGCAACAGAAATTTTGCGGATTGGTCAATCCGTTCGCGAGATATGGCAGTTTGGAGGTAAGAAACGCTTGAGAAATTCAAAATTTTCACAGTTCTGATGCTCGAAACGAATAACCAGAACGGCCTAGGGGAAAAGCACGCATACCGTTGTAATCGGGCGAGTTTCTACTTTCCGATGCAACAGAAATTTTGCGGATTGGTCAATCCGTTCGCGAGATATGGCAGTTTGGAGGTAAGAAACGCTTGAGAAACTCAAAATTTTCGCAGTTCTGATGCTCGAAACGAACAACAAGAACGGCCTAGGGGAAAAGTACACATACCGTTGTATTCGGGCGAGTTTCTACTTTCAGATGCAACAGAAATTTTGCGGATGGGTCATTCCGTTCGCGAGATATGGCAGTTTGGAGGTAAGAAACGCTTGAGAAACGCAAAATTTTCGCAGCTCTGATGCTCGAAACGAATAACTAGAACGGCCTAGGGGAAAAGTACGCATACCGTTGTAATCGGGCGAGTTTCTACTTTTAGATGCAACAGAAATTTTGAGGATTGTTCAATCCGTTCGCGAGATATGGCAGTTTGGAGGTAAGAAACGCTTGAGAAACTGAAAATTTTCGCAGTTCTGATGCTCGAAACGAATTACTAGGGCGGCCTAGGGGAAAGGTACGCATACCGTTGTAATCGGGCGAGTTTCTACTTTCAGATGCAACAGAAATTTTGCGGATTGGTCAATCCGTTCGCGAGATATGGCAGTTTGGAGGTAAGAAACGCTTGAGAAACTCAAAATTTTCGCAGTTCTGATGCTCGAAACGAATAACTAGAACGGACTAGGGGAAAAGTACGCATACAGTTGTAATCGGGCGAGTTTCTGTTTTCAGATGTAACAGAAATTTTGCGTATTGGTCAATCCGTTCGCGAGATATGGCAGTTTGGAAGTAAGAAACGCTTGAGAAACTCAAAATTTTCGCAGTTCTGATGCTCGAAACGAATAACTAGAACGGCCTAGGGGAAAAGTACGCATACCGTTGTAATCGGGCGAGTTTCTACTTTCAGATGCAACAGAAATTTTGCGGATTGGTCAATCAGTTCGCGAGATATGGCAGTTTGGAGGTAAGAAACGCTTGAGAAACTCAAAATTTTCGCAGTTTTGATGCTCGAAGCGAATAACTAGAACGGCCTAGGGGAAAAGTACGTATACCGTTGTAATCGGGCGAGTTTCTACTTTCAGATGCAACAGAAATTTTGCGGATTGGTCAATCCGTTCGCGAGATATGGCAGTTTGGAGGTAAGAAACGCTTGAGAATCTCAAAATTTTCGCAGTTCTCATGCTCGAAACGAATAACTACAACGGCCTAGCGGAAAAATACGCATACCGTTGTAATCGGGCGAGTTTCTACTTTCAGATGCAACCGAAATTTTGCGGATTGGTCAATCCGTTCGCGAGATATGGCAGTTTGGAGGTAAGAAACGCTTGAGAAATTCAAAATTTTCGCCGTTCTGATGCTCGAAACGAATTACTAGGGCGGCGTAGGGGAAAAGTACGCATACCGTTCTAATCGGGCGAGTTTCTGCTTTCAGATGCATCAGAAATTTTGCGGATTGGTCAATCCGTTTGCGAGATGTGGCAGTTTGTAGGTAAGAAACGCTTGAGAAACTCAAAATTTTCGCAGTTCTGATGCTCGAAACGAATAACTAGAACGGCCTAGTGGAAAAGTACGCATACCGTTGTAATCGGGCGAGTTTCTACCTTCAGATGCAACAGAAATTTTGCGGATTGGTCAATCCGTTCGCGAGATATGGCAGTTTGGAAGTAAGAAACGCTTGAGATACTCAAAATTTTCGCAGTTCTGACGCTCGAAACGAATAACTAGAACGGCCTAGGGGAAAAGTACGCATACCGTTGTAATCGGGCGAGTTTCTACTTTCAGATGCAACCGAAATTTTGCGGATTGGTCAATCCGTTCGCGAGATATGGCAGTTTGGAGGTAAGAAACGCTTGAGAAACTCAAAATTTTCGCAGTTCTGATGCTCGAAACGAATTACTAGGGCGGCCTAGGGGAAAAGTACGCATACCGTTGTAATCGGGCGAGTTTCTACTTTCAGATGCAACAGAAATTTTGCGGATTGGTCAATCCGTTCGCGAGATATGGCAGTTTGGAGGTAAGAAACGCTTGAGAAACTCAAAATTTTCGCAGTTCTGATGCTCGACAAGCATAACTAGAACGGTCTAGGGGAAAAGTACGCATGCCGTTGCAATCGGGCGAGTTTCTACTTTCAGATGCAACAGAAATTTTGCGGATTGGTCAATCCGTTCGCGAGATATGGCAGTTTGGAGGTAAGAAACGCTTGAGAAATTCAAAATTTTCACAGTTCTGATGCTCGAAACGAATAACCACAACGGCCTAGGGGAAAAGCACGCATACCGTTGTAATCGGGCGAGTTTCTACTTTCCGATGCAACAGAAATTTTGCGGATTGGTCAATCCGTTCGCGAGATATGGCAGTTTGGAGGTAAGAAACGCTTGAGAAACTCAAAATTTTCGCAGTTCTGATGCTCGAAACGAATTACTAGGGCGGCCTAGGGGAAAAGTACGCATACCGTTGTAATCGGGCGAGTTTCTGCTTTCAGATGCATCAGAAATTTTGCGGATTGGTCAATCCGTTCGCGAGATGTGGCAGTTTGTAGGTAAGGAACGCTTGAGAAACTCAAAATTTTCGCAGTTCTGATGCTCGAAACGAATAACTAGAACGGCCTAGGGGAAAAGTACGCATACCGTTGTAATCGGGCGAGTTTCTACCTTCAGATGCAACAGAAATTTTGCGGATTGGTCAATCCGTTCGCGAGATATGGCAGTTTGGAAGTAAGAAACGCTTGAGATACTCAAAATTTTCGCAGTTCTGACGCTCGAAACGAATAACTAGAACGGCCTAGGGGAAAAGTACGCATACCGTTGTAATCGGGCGAGTTTCTACTTTCAGATGCAACCGAAATTTTGCGGATTGGTCAATCCGTTCGCGAGATATGGCAGTTTGGAGGTAAGAAACGCTTGAGAAACTGAAAATTTTCGCAGTTCTGATGCTCGAAACGAATTACTAGGGCGGCCTAGGGGAAAAGTACGCATACCGTTGTAATCGGGCGAGTTTCTACTTTCAGATGCAACAGAAATTTTGCGGATTGGTCAATCCGTTCGCGAGATATGGCAGTTTGGAGGTAAGCAACGCTTGAGAAACTCAAAATTTTCGCAGTTCTGTTGCTCGAAACGAATAACTAGAACGGCCTAGGGGAAAAGTACGCATACAGTTTTAATCGGGCGAGTTTCTACTTTCAGATGCAACAGAAATTTTGCGGATTGGTCAATCCGTTCGCGAGATATGGCAGTTTGGAGGTAAGAAACGCTTGAGGAACTCAAAATTTTCGCAGTTCTGATGCTTGACAAGCACAACTAGAACGGCCTAGGGGAAAAGTACGCATACCGTTGTAATCGGGCGTGTTTCTACTTTCAGATGCAACAGAAATTTGCGGATTGGTCAATTCGTTCGCGAGGTATGGCAGTTTGGAGGTAAGAAACGCTTGAGAAACTAAAAATTTTCGCAGTTCTGATGCTCGAAACGAATAACTATAACGGACTAGGGGAAAAGTACGCATACAGTTGTAATCGGGCGGGTTTCTACTTTCAGATGCAACAGAAATTTTGCGGATTGGTCAATCCGTTCGCGAGATATGGCAGTTTGGAGGTAAGAAACGCTTGAGAAATTCAAAATTTTCACAGTTCTGATGCTCGAAACGAATAACCAGAACGGCCTAGGGGAAAAGTACGCATACCGTTGTAATCGGGCGAGTTTCTACTTTCAGATGCAACAGAAATTTTGCGGATTGGTCAATCCGTTCGCGAGATATGGCAGTTTGGAGGTAAGAAACGCTTGAGAAACTCAAAATTTTCGCAGTTCCGATGCTCGAAACGAATAACTAGAACGGACTAGGGGAAAAGTACGCATACAGTTGTAATCGGGCGAGTTTCTACTTTCAGATGTAACAGAAATTTTGCGGATTGGTCAATCCGTTCGCGAGATATGGCAGTTTGGAGGTAAGAAACGCTTGAGAAACGCAATATTTTGGCAGTTCTGATGCTCGAAACGAATAACTAGAACGGCCTAGGGGAAAAGTTCGCATACCGTTGTAATCGGGCGAGTTTCTACTTTCAGATGCAACAGAAATTTTGAGGATTGGTCAATCCGTTCGCGAGATATGGCAGTTTGGAGGTGAGAAACGCTTGAGAAACTCAAAATTTTCGCAGTTCTGATGCTCGAAACGAACAACAAGAACGGCCTAGGGGAAAAGTACACATACCGTTGTATTCGGGCCAGTTACTACTTTCAGATGCAACCGAAATTTTGCGGATTGGTCAATCCGTTCGCGAGATATGGCAGTTTGGAGGTAAGAAACGCTTGAGAAACTCAAAATTGTCGCAGTTCTGATGCTCGAAACGAATTACTCGGGCGGCCTAGGGGAAAAGTACGCATACCGTTGTAATCGGGCGAGTTTCTGCTTTCAGATGCATCAGAAATTTTGCGGATTGGTCAATCCGTTCGCGAGATGTGGCAGTTTGTAGGTAAGAAACGCTTGAGAAACTCAAAATTTTCGCAGTTCTGATGCTCGAAACGAATAACAAGAACGGCCTAGGGGAAAAGTACGCATACCGTTGTAATCGGGCGAGTTTCTACCTTCAGATGCAACAGAAATTTTGCGGATTGGGCAATCCGTTCGCGAGATATGGCTGTTTGGAAGTAAGAAACGCTTGAGAAACTCAAAATTTTCGCAGTTCTGATGCTCGAAGCGAATAACTAGAACGGCCTAGGGGAAAAGTACGTATACCGTTGTAATCGGGCGAGTTTCTACTTTCAGATGCAACAGAAATTTTGCGGATTGGTCAATCCGTTCGCGAGATATGGCAGTTTGGAGGTAAGCAACGCTTGAGAAACTCAAAATTTTCGCAGTTCTGTTGCTCGAAACGAATAACTAGAACGGCCTAGGGGAAAAGTACGCATACATTTGTAATCGGGCGAGTTTCTACTTTCAGATGCAACAGAAATTTTGCGGATTGGTCAATCCGTTCGCGAGATATGGCAGTTTGGAGGTAAGAAACGCTTGAGGAACTCAAAATTTTCGCAGTTCTGATGCTCGACAAGCACAACTAGAACGGCCTAGGGGAAAAGTACGCATACCGTTGTAATCGGGCGAGTTTCTACTTTCAGATGCAACAGAAATTTTGCGGATTGGTCAATTCGTTCGCGAGATATGGCAGTTTGGAGGTAAGAAACGCTTGAGAAACTAAAAATTTTCGCAGTTCGGTTGCTCGAAACGAAGAACTATAACGGACTAGGGGAAAAGTACGCATACAGTTGTAATCGGGCGGGTTTCTACTTTCAGATGCAACAGAAATTTTGCGGATTGGTCAATCCGTTCGCGAGATATGGCAGTTTGGAGGTAAGAAACGCTTGAGAAACTCAGAATTTTCGCAGTTCTGATGCTCGAAACGAACAACTAGAACGGCCTAGGGGAAAAGTACGCATAGTGTTGTAATCGGGCGAGTTTCTACTTTCAGATGCAACAGAAATTTTGCGGATTGGTCAATCCGTTCGCGAGATATGGCAGTTTGGAGGTAAGAAACGCTTGAGAAATTCAAAATTTTCACAGTTCTGATGCTTGAAACGAATAACCAGAACGGCCTAGGGGAAAAGTACGCACACCGTTGTAATCGGGCGAGTTTCTACTTTCCGATGCAACAGAAATTTTGCGGATTGGTCAATCCGTTCGCGAGATATGGCAGTTTGTAGGTAAGAAACGCTTGAGAAACTCAAAATTTTCGCAGTTCTGATGCTCGAAACGAATAACTAGAACGGCCTAGGGGAAAAGTACGCATACCGTTGTAATCGGGCGAGTTTCTACCTTCAGATGCAACAGAAATTTTGCGGATTGGTCAATCCGTTCGCGAGATATGGCAGTTTGGAAGTAAGAAACGCTTGAGAAACTCAAAATTTTCGCAGTTCTGATGCTCGAAACGAATAACTAGAACGGCCTAGGGGAAAAGTACGTATACCGTTGTAATCGGGCGAGTTTCTACTTTCAGATGCAACAGAAATTTTGCGGATTGGTCAATCCGTTCGCGAGATATGGCAGTTTGGAGGTAAGAAACGCTTGAGAAACGCAAAATTTTCGCAGTTCTGATGCTCGAAACGAATAACTAGAACGGCCTAGGGGAAAAGTACGCATACCGTTGTAATCGGGCGAGTTTCTACTTTCAGATGCATCAGAAATTTTGCGGATTGGTCAATTCGTTCGCGAGATATGGCAATTTGGAGGTAAGAAACGCTTGAGAAACTAAAAATTTTCGCAGTTCTGATGCTCGACAAGCACAACTAGAACGGCCTAGGGGAAAAGTACGCATACCGTTGTAATCGGGCGAGTTTCTACTTTCAGATGCAACAGAAATTTTGCGGATTGGTCCATTCGTTCGCGAGATATGGCAGTTTGGAGGTAAGAAACGCTTGAGAAACTAAAAATTTTCGCAGTTCTGATGCTCGAAACGAATAACTATAACGGACTAGGGGAAAAGTACGCATACAGTTGTAATCGGGCGGGTTTCTACTTTCAGATGCAACAGAAATTTTGCGGATTGGTCAATCCGTTCGCGAGATATGGCAGTTTGGAGGTAAGAAACGCTTGAGAAATTCAAAATTTTCACAGTTCTGATGCTCGAAACGAATAACCAGAACGGCCTAGGGGAAAAGTACGCATACCGTTGTAATCGGGCGAGTTTCTACTTTCCGATGCAACAGAAATTTTGCGGATTGGTCAATCCGTTCGCGAGATATGGCAGTTTGGAGGTAAGAAACGCTTGAGAAACTCAAAATTTTCGCAGTTCTGATGCTCGAAACGAATAACTAGAACGGACTAGGGGAAAAGTGCGCATACAGTTGTAATCGGGTGAGTTTCTACTTTCAGATGTAACAGAAATTTTGCGGATTGGTCAATCCGTTCGCGAGATATGGCAGTTTGGAGGTAAGAAACGCTTGAGAAACGCAAAATTTTCGCAGTTCTGATGCTCGAAACGAATAACTAGAACGGCCTAGGGGAAAAGTTCGCATACCGTTGTAATCGGGCGAGTTTCTACTTTCAGATGCAACAGAAATTTTGAGGATTGGTCAATCCGTTCGCGAGATATGGCAGTTTGGAGGTAAGAAACGCTTGAGAAACTCAAAATTTTCGCAGTTCTGATGCTCGAAACGAACAACAAGAACGGCCTAGCGGAAAAGTACGCATACCGTTGTAATCGGGCGTGTTTCTACTTTCAGATGCAACCGAAATTTTGCGGATTGGTCAATCCGTTCGCGAGATATGGCAGTTTGGAGGTAAGAAACGCTTGAGAAACTCAAAATTTTCGCAGTTCTGATGCTCGAAACGAATTACTAGGGCGGCCTAGGGGAAAAGTACGCATACCGTTGTAATCGGGCGAGTTTCTGCTTTCAGATGCATCAGAAATTTTGCGGATTGGTCAATCCGTTCGCGAGATATGGCAGTTTGGATGTAAGAAGCGCTTGAGATACTCAAAATTTTCGCAGTTCTGATGCTCGAAACGAATAACTAGGACGGCCTAGGGGAAAAGTACGCATACCGTTGTAATCGGGCGAGTTTCTACCTTCAGATGCAACAGAAATTTTGCGGATTGGTCAATCCGTTCGCGAGATATGGCAGTTTGGAAGTAAGAAACGCTTGAGAAACTCAAAATTTTCGCAGTTCTGATGCTCGAAACGAATAACTAGAACGGCCTAGGGGAAAAGTACGCATACCGTTGTAATCGGGCGAGTTTCTGCTTTCAGATGCATCAGAAATTTTGCGGATTGGTCAATTCGTTCGCGAGATATGGTAATTTGGAGGTAAGAAACGCTTGAGAAACTAAAAATTTTCGCAGTTCTGATGCTCGACAAGCACAACTAGAACGGCCTAGGGGAAAAGTACGCATACCGTTGTAATCGGGCGAGTTTCTACTTTCAGGTGTAACAGAAATTTTGCGGATTGGTCAATCCGTTCGCGAGATATGGCAGTTTGGAGGTAAGAAACGCTTGAGAAACTCAAAATTTTCGCAGTTCTGATGCTCGAAACGAATAACTAGAACGGCCTAGGGGAAAAGTACGCATACCGTTGTAATCGGGCGAGTTTCTACCTTCAGATGCAACAGAAATTTTGCGGATTGGTCAATCCGTTCGCGAGATATGGCAGTTTGGAAGTAAGAAACGCTTGAGAAACTCAAAATTTTCGCAGTTCTGATGCTCGAAACGAATAACTAGAACGGCCTAGGGGAAAAGTACGCATACCGTTGTAATCGGGCGAGTTTCTACTTTCAGATGCAACAGAAATTTTGCGGATTGGTCAATCCGTTCGCGAGATATGGCAGTTTGGAGGTAAGAAACGCTTGAGAAACTCAAAATTTTCGCAGTTCTGATCCTCGAAGCGAATAACTAGAACGGCCTAGGGGAAAAGTATGTATACCGTTGTAATCGGGCGAGTTTTGTACTTTCAGATGCAACAGAAATTTTGCGGATTGGTCAATCCGTTCGCGAGATATGGCAGTTTGGAGGTAAGCAACGCTTGAGAAACTCAAAATTTTCGCAGTTCTGATGCTCGAAACGAATAACTAGAACGGACTAGGGGAAAAGTGCGCATACAGTTGTAATCGGGCGAGTTTCTACCTTCAGATGTAACAGAAATTTTGCGGATTGGTCAATCCGTTCGCGAGATATGGCAGTTTGGAAGTAAGAAACGCTTGAGAAACTCAAAATTTTCGCAGTTCTGATGCTCGAAACGAATAACTATAACGGACTAGGGGAAAAGTACGCATACCGTTGTAATCGGGCGAGTTTCTACTTTCCGATGCAACAGAAATTATGAGGATTGGTCAATCCGTTCGCGAGATATGGCAGTTTGGAGGTAAGCAACGCTTGAGAAACTCAAAATTTTCGCAGTTCTGTTGCTCGAAACGAATAACTAGAACGGCCTAGGGGAAAAGTACGCATACAGTTGTAATCGGGCGAGTTTCTACTTTCAGATGCAACAGAAATTTTGCGGATTGGTCAATTCGTTCGCGAGATATGGCAGTTTGGATGTAAGAAACGCTTGAGAAACTAAAAATTTTCGCAGTTCTGATGCTCGAAACGAATAACTATAACGGACTAGGGGAAAAGTACGCATACAGTTGTAATCGGGCGGGTTTCTGCTTTCAGATGCATCAGAAATTTTGCGGATTGGTCAATTCGTTCGCGAGATATGGTAATTTGGAGGTAAGAAACGCTTGAGAAACTAAAAATTTTCGCAGTTCTGATGCTCGACAAGCACAACTAGAACGGCCTAGGGGAAAAGTACGCATACCGTTGTAATCGGGCGAGTTTCTACTTTCAGGTGTAACAGAAATTTTGCGGATTGGTCAATCCGTTCGCGAGATATGGCAGTTTGGAGGTAAGAAACGCTTGAGAAACTCAAAATTTTCGCAGTTCTGATGCTCGAAACGAATAACTAGAACGGCCTAGGGGAAAAGTACGCATACCGTTGTAATCGGGCGAGTTTCTACCTTCAGATGCAACAGAAATTTTGCGGATTGGTCCATTCGTTCGCGAGATATGGCAGTTTGGAAGTAAGAAACGCTTGAGAAACTCAAAATTTTCGCAGTTCTGATGCTCGAAACGAATAACTATAACGGACTAGGGGAAAAGTACGCATACCGTTGTAATCGGGCGAGTTTCTACTTTCCGATGCAACAGAAATTTTGCGGATTGGTCAATCCGTTCGCGAGATATGGCAGTTTGGAAGTAAGCAACGCTTGAGAAACTCAAAATTTTCGCAGTTCTGTTGCTCGAAACGAATAACTAGAACGGCCTAGGGGAAAAGTACGCATACAGTTGTAATCGGGCGAGTTTCTACTTTCAGATGCAACAGAAATTTTGCGGATTGGTCAATTCGTTCGCGAGATATGGCAGTTTGGAGGTAAGAAACGCTTGAGAAACTCAAAATTTTCGCAGTTCTGATGCTCGAAACGAATAACTAGAACGGCCTAGGGGAAAAGTACGCATACCGTTGTAATCGGGCGAGTTTCTACCTTCAGATGCAACAGAAATTTTGCGGATTGGTCAATCCGTTCGCGAGATATGGCAGTTTGGAAGTAAGAAACGCTTGAGAAACTCAAAATTTTCGCAGTTCTGATCCTCGAAGCGAATAACTAGAACGGCCTAGGGGAAAAGTATGTATACCGTTGTAATCGGGCGAGTTTTGTACTTTCAGATGCAACAGAAATTTTGCGGATTGGTCAATCCGTTCGCGAGATATGGCAGTTTGGAGGTAAGCAACGCTTGAGAAACTCAAAATTTTCGCAGTTCTGTTGCTCGAAACGAATAACTAGAACGGCCTAGGGGAAAAGTACGCATACAGTTGTAATCGGGCGAGTTTCTACTTTCAGATGCAACAGAAATTTTGCGGATTGGTCAATTCGTTCGCGAGATATGGCAGTTTGGATGTAAGAAACGCTTGAGAAACTAAAAATTTTCGCAGTTCTGATGCTCGAAACGAATAACTATAACGGACTAGGGGAAAAGTACGCATACAGTTGTAATCCGGCGGGTTTCTACTTTCAGATGCAACAGAAATTTTGCGGATTGGTCAATCCGTTCGCGAGATATGGCAGTTTGGAGGTAAGAAACGCTTGAGAAACTCAAAATTTTCGCAGTTCTGATGCTCGAAACGAACAACTAGAACGGCCTAGGGGAAAACTACGCATAGTGTTGTAATCGGGCGAGTTTCTACTTTCAGATGCAACAGAAATTTTGCGGATTGGTCAATCTGTTCGCGAGATATG
The DNA here is from genome assembly GCF_051014685.1 of Ptiloglossa arizonensis. NCBI lineage: Eukaryota > Metazoa > Arthropoda > Insecta > Hymenoptera > Colletidae > Ptiloglossa > Ptiloglossa arizonensis. The sequence goes on from NW_027478386.1 coordinate 2,448,431, forward strand.
GCAGTTTGGAGGTAAGAAACGCTTGAGAAACTCAAAATTTTCGCAGTTCTGATGCTCGACAAGCATAACTAGAACGGCCTAGGGGAAAAGTACGCATGCCGTTGCAATCGGGCGAGTTTCTACTTTCAGATGCAACAGAAATTTTGCGGATTGGTCAATCCGTTCGCGAGATATGGCAGTTTGGAGGTAAGAAACGCTTGAGAAATTCAAAATTTTCACGGTTCTGATGCTCGAAACGAATAACCAGAACGGCCTAGGGGAAAAGTACGCACACCGTTGTAATCGGGCGAGTTTCTACTTTCCGATGCAACAGAAATTTTGCGGATTGGTCAATCCGTTCGCGAGATATGGCAGTTTGGAGGTAAGAAACGCTTGAGAAACTCAAAATTTTCGCAGTTCTGATGCTCGAAACGAATAACTAGAACGGACTAGGGGAAAAGTACGCATACCGTTGTAATCGGGCGAGTTTCTGCTTTCAGATGCATCAGAAATTTTGCGGATTGGTCAATTCGTTCGCGAGATATGGCAATTTGGAGGTAAGGAACGCTTGAGAAACTAAAAATTTTCGCAGTTCTGATGCTCGACAAGCACAACTAGAACGGCCTAGGGGAAAAGTACGCATACCGTTGTAATCGGGCGAGTTTCTACTTTCAGATGCAACAGAAATTTTGCGGATTGGTCCATTCGTTCGCGAGATATGGCAGTTTGGAGGTAAGAAACGCTTGAGAAACTAAAAATTTTCGCAGTTCTGATGCTCGAAACGAATAACTATAACGGACTAGGGGAAAAGTACGCATACAGTTGTAATCGGGCGGGTTTCTACTTTCAGATGCAACAGAAATTTTGCGGATTGGTCAATCCGTTCGCGAGATATGGCAGTTTGGAGGTAAGAAACGCTTGAGAAATTCAAAATTTTCACAGTTCTGATGCTCGAAACGAATAACCAGAACGGCCTAGCGGAAAAGTACGCATACCGTTGTAATCGGGCGAGTTTCTACTTTCAGATGCAACCGAAATTTTGCGGATTGGTCAATCCGTTCGCGAGATATGGCAGTTTGGAGGTAAGAAACGCTTGAGAAACTCAAAATTTTCGCAGTTCTGATGCTCGAAACGAATAACTAGAACGGCCTAGGGGAAAAGTACGCATACCGTTGTAATCGGGCGAGTTTCTACTTTCAGATGCAACAGAAATTTTGCGGGTTGGTCAATTCGTTCGCGAGATATGGCAGTTTGGAGGTAAGAAACGCTTGAGAAACTCAAAATTTTCGCAGTTCTGATGCTCGAAACGAATAACTAGAACGGACTAGGGGAAAAGTACGCATACAGTTGTAATCGGGCGAGTTTCTACTTTCAGATGTAACAGAAATTTTGCGGATTGGTCAATCCGTTCGCGAGATATGGCAGTTTGGAGGTAAGAAACGCTTGAGAAACGCAAAATTTTCGCAGTTCTGATGCTCGAAACGAATAACTAGAACGGCCTAGGGGAAAAGTACGCATACCGTTGTAATCGGGCGAGTTTCTGCTTTCAGATGCATCAGAAATTTTGCGGATTGGTCAATCCGTTCGCGAGATGTGGCAGTTTGTAGGTAAGAAACGCTTGAGAAACTCAAAACTTTCGCAGTTCTGATGCTCGAAACGAATATCTAGAACGGCCTAGGGGAAAAGTACGCATACCGCTGTAATCGGGCGAGTTTCCACCTTCAGATGCAACAGAAATTTTGCGGATTGGTCAATCCGTTCGCGAGATATGGCAGTTTGGAAGTGAGAAACGCTTGAGATACTCAAAATTTTCGCAGTTCTGATGCTCGAAACGAATAACTAGAACGGCCTAGGGGAAAAGTACGCATACCGTTGTAATCGGGCGAGTTTCTACCTTCAGATGCAACAGAAATTTTGCGGATTGGTCAATCCGTTCGCGAGATATGGCAGTTTGGAAGTAAGAAACGCTTGAGAAACTCAAAATTTTCGCAGTTCTGATGCTCGAAACGAATAACTAGAACGGCCTAGGGGAAAAGTACGCATACCGTTGTAATCGGGCGAGTTTCTACTTTCAGATGCAACAGAAATTTTGCGGATTGGTCAATCCGTTCGCGAGATATGGCAGTTTGGAGGTAAGAAACGCTTGAGAAACTCAAAATTTTCGCAGTTCTGATGCTCGAAGCGAATAACTAGAACGGCCTAGGGGAAAAGTACGTATACCGTTGTAATCGGGCGAGTTTCTACTTTCAGATGCAACAGAAATTTTGCGGATTGGTCAATCCGTTCGCGAGATATGGCAGTTTGGAGGTAAGAAACGCTTGAGAAATTCAAAATTTTCACAGTTCTGATGCTCGAAACGAATAACCAGAACGGCCTAGGGGAAAAGTACGCACACCGTTGTAATCGGGCGAGTTTCTACTTTCAGATGCAACAGAAATTTTGCGGATTGGTCAATCCGTTCGCGAGATATGGCAGTTTGGAGGTAAGAAACGCTTGAGAAACTCAAAATTTTCGCAGTTCTGATGCTCGAAACGAATAACCAGCACGGCCTAGGGGGAAAGTACGCATACCGTTGTAATCGGGCGAGTTTCTACCTTCAGATGCAACAGAAATTTTGCGGATTGGTCAAACCGTTCGCGAGATATGGCAGTTTGGAGGTACGAAACGCTTGAGAAACTCAAAATTTTCGCAGTTCTGATGCTCGAAACGAATAACCAGAACGGCCTAGGGGAAAAGTACGCATACCGTTGTAATCGGGCGAGTTTCTACCTTCAGATGCAACAGAAATTTTGCGGATTGGTCAATCCGTTCGCGAGATATGGCAGTTTGGATGTAAGAAGCGCTTGAGAAACTCAAAATTTTCGCAGTTCTGATGCTCGAAACGAATAACTAGAACGGCCTAGGGGAAAAGTACGCATACCGTTGTAATCGGGCGAGTTTCTACCTTCAGATGCAACAGAAATTTTGCGGATTTGTCAATCCGTACGCGAGATATGGCAGTTTGGAAGTAAGAAACGCTTGAGAAACTCAAAATTTTCGCAGTTCTGATGCTCGAAACGAATAACTAGAACGGCCTAGGGGAAAAGTACGCATACCGTTGTAATCGGGCGAGTTTCTACTTTCAGATGCAACAGAAATTTTGCGGATTGGTCAATCCGTTCGCGAGATAAGGCAGTTTGGAGGTAAGAAACGCTTGAGAATCTCAAAATTTTCGCAGTTCTGATGCTCGAAACGAATAACTAGAACGGCCTAGGGGAAAAGTACGTATACCGTTGTAATCGGGCGAGCTTCTACTTTCAGATGCAACAGAAATTTTGCGGATTGGTCAATCCGTTCGCGAGATATGGCAGTTTGGAAGTAAGCAACGCTTGAGAAACTCAAAATTTTCGCAGTTCTGTTGCTCGACACGAATAACTAGAACGGCCTAGGGGAAAAGTACGCATACAGTTGTAATCGGGCGAGTTTCTACTTTCAGATGCAACAGAAATTTTGCGGATTGGTCAATCCGTTCGCGAGATATGGCAGTTTGGAGGTAAGAAACGCTTGAGAAACTCAAAATTTTCGCAGTTCTGATGCTCGACAAGCATAACTAGAACGGCCTAGGGGAAAAGTACGCATACCGTTGTAATCGGGCGAGTTTCTACTTTCAGATGCAACAGAAATTTTGCGGATTGGTCAATCCATTCGCGAGATATGGCAGTTTGGAGGTAAGATACGCTTGAGAAATTCAAAATTTTTGCAGTTCTGATGCTCGAAACGAATAACTAGAACGGCCTAGGGGAAAAGTACGCATACCGTTGTATTCGGGCGAGTTTCTACCTTCAGATGCAACAGAAATTTTGCGGATTGGTCAATCCGTTCGCGAGATATGGCAGTTTGGAGGTAAGAAACGCTTGAGAAACTCAAAATTTTCGCAGTTCTGATGCTCGACAAGCATAACTAGAACGGTCTAGGGGAAAAGTACGCATGCCGTTGTAATCGAGCGAGTTTCTACTTTCAGATGCAACAGAAATTTTGCGGATTGGTCAATCCGTTCGCGAGATATGGCAGTTTGGAGGTAAGAAACGCTTGAGAAACTCAACATTTTCGCAGTTCTGATGCTCGAAACGAATAACTAGAACGGCCTAGGGGAAAAGTACGCATACCGTTGTAATCGGGCGAGTTTCTACTTTCAGATGCAACAGAAATTTTGCGGATTGGTCATTCCGTTCGCGAGATATGGCAGTTTGGAGGTAAGAAACGCTTGAGAAACTCAAAATTTTCGCAGTTCTGATGCTCGAAACGAATAACAAGAACGGACTAGGGGAAAAGTACGCATACAGTTGTAATCGGGGGAGTTTCTACTTTCAGATGCAACAGAAATTTTGCGGATTGGTCAATCCGTTCGCGAGATATGGCAGTTTGGAGGTAAGAAACGCTTGAGAAACTCAAAATTTTCGCAGTTCTGATGCTCGAAACGAATAACTAGAACGGCCTAGGGGAAAAGTACGCATACCGTTGTAATCGGGCGAATTTCTACTTTCAGATGCAACAGAAATTTTGCGGATTGGTCATTCCGTTCGCGAGATATGGCAGTTTGGAGGTAAGAAACGCTTGAGAAACTCAAAATTTTCGCAGTTCTGATGCTCGAAACGAATAACAAGAACGGACTAGGGGAAAAGTACGCATACAGTTGTAATCGGGCGAGTTTCAACCTTCAGATGCAACAGAAATTTTGCGGATTGGTCAATCCGTTCGCGAGATATGGCAGTTTGGAGGTAAGAAACGCTTGAGAAACTAAAAATTTTCGCAGTTCTGATGCTCGAAACGAATAACAAGAACGGACTAGGGGAAAAGTACGCATACAGTTGTAATCGGGCGAGTTTCAACCTTCAGATGCAACAGAAATTTTGCGGATTGGTCAATCCGTTCGCGAGATATGGCAGTTTGGAAGTAAGAAACGCTTGAGATACTCAAAATTTTCGCAGTTCTGATGCTCGAAACGAATAACAAGAACGGACTAGGGGAAAAGTACGCATACAGTTGTAATCGGGCGAGTTTCAACCTTCAGATGCAACAGAAATTTTGCGGATTGGTCAATCCGTTCGCGAGATATGGCAGTTTGGAGGTAAGAAACGCTTGAGAAACTCAAAATTTTCGCAGTTCTGATGCTCGAAACGAATAACAAGAACGGACTAGGGGAAAAGTACGCATACAGTTGTAATTGGGCGAGTTTCAACCTTCAGATGCAACAGAAATTTTGCGGATTGGTCAATCCGTTCGCGAGATATGGCAGTTTGGAAGTAAGAAACGCTTGAGATACTCAAAATTTTCGCAGTTCTGATGCTCGAAACGAGTAACTAGAACGGCCTAGGGGAAAAGTACTCATAGTGTTGTAATCGGGCGAGTTTCTACTTTCAGATGCAACAGAAATTTTGCGGATTGGTCAATCCGTTCGCGAGATATGGCAGTTTGGAGGTAAGAAACGCTTGAGAAACTCAATATTTTCGCAGTTCTGATGCTCGAAACGAATAACCAGAACGGCCTAGGGGAAAAGTACGCATACTGTTGTAATCGAGCGAGTTTCTACCTTCAGATGCAACAGAAATTTTGCGGATTGGTCAAACCGTTCGCGAGATATGGCAATTTGGAGGTACGAAACGCTTGAGAAACTCAAAATTTTCGCAGTTCTGATGCTCGAAACGAATAACTAGAACGGCCTAGGGGAAAAGTGCGCATACCGTTGCAATCGGGGGTGTTTCTACTTTCAGATGCAACAGAAATTTTGCGGATTGGTCAATCCGTTCGCGAGACATCACAGTTTGGAGGTAAGAAACGCTCGAGAAACTCAAAATTTTCGCAGTTCTGATGCTCGAAACGAATAACTAGAACGGCCTAGGGGAAAAGTACGCATAGTGTTGTAATCGGGCGAGTTTTTACTTTCAGATGCAACAGAAATTTTGCGGATTGGTCAATCCGTTCGCGAGATATGGCAGTTTGGATGTAAGAAACGCTCGAGAAACTCAAAATTTTCGCAGATCTGATGCTCGACAAGCATAACTAGAACGGCCTAGGGGAAAAGTACGCATAGTGTTGTAATCGGGCGAGTTTCTACTTTCAGATGCAACAGAAATTTTGCGGATTGGTCAATCCGTTCGCGAGATATGGCAGTTTGGAGGTAAGCAACGCTTGAAAAACTCAAAATTTTCGCAATTCTGTTGCCCGAAACGAATAACTAGAACGGGCTAGGGGAAAAGTACGCATACCGTTGTAATCGGCGAGTTTCTACTTTCAGATGCAACAGAAATTTTGCGGAATGGTCAATCCGTTCGCGAGATATGGCAGTTTGGAAGTAAGAAACGCTTGAGAAACTCAAAATTTTCGCAGTTCTGATGCTCGAAACGAATAACTAGAACGGCCTAGGGGAAAAGTACGCATAGTGTTGTAATCGGGCGAGTTTTTACTTTCAGATGCAACAGAAATTTTGCGGATTGGTCAATCCGTTCGCGAGATATGGCAGTTTGGATGTAAGAAACGCTCGAGAAACTCAAAATTTTCGCAGATCTGATGCTCGACAAGCATAACTAGAACGGCCTAGGGGAAAAGTACGCATAGTGTTGTAATCGGGCGAGTTTCTACTTTCAGATGCAACAGAAATTTTGCGGATTGGTCAATCCGTTCGCGAGATATGGCAGTTTGGAGGTAAGCAACGCTTGAAAAACTCAAAATTTTCGCAATTCTGTTGCCCGAAACGAATAACTAGAACGGGCTAGGGGAAAAGTACGCATACCGTTGTAATCGGCGAGTTTCTACTTTCAGATGCAACAGAAATTTTGCAGAATGGTCAATCCGTTCGCGAGATATGGCAGTTTGGAAGTAAGAAACGCTTGAGAAACTCAAAATTTTCGCAGTTCTGATGCTCGAAACGAATAACTAGAACGGCCTAGGGGAAAAGTACGCATAGTGTTGTAATCGGGCGAGTTTCTACTTTCAGATGCAACAGAAATTTTGCGGATTGGTCAATCCGTTCGCGAGATATGGCAGTTTGGAGGTAAGAAACGCTCGAGAAACTCAAAATTTTCGCAGTTCTGATGCTCGACAAGCATAACTAGAACGGCCTAGGGGAAAAGTACGCACACCGTTGTAATCGGGCGAGTTTCTACTTTCAGATGCAACAGAAATTTTGCGTATTGGTCAATCCGTTCGCGAGATATGGCAGTTTGGAGGTAGGCAACGCTTGAAAAACTCAAAATTTTCGCAGTTCTGTTGCTCGAAACGAATAAATTGAACGGGCTAGGGGAAAAGTACGCATACCGTTGTAATCGGGCGAGTTTCAACCTTCAGATGCAACAGAAATTTTGCGGATTGGTCAATCCGTTCGCGAGATATGGCAGTTTGGAGGTAAGAAACGCTTGAGAAACTCAAAATTTTCGCAGTTCTGATGCTCGAAACGAATAACAAGAACGGACTAGGGGAAAAGTACGCATACAGTTGTAATTGGGCGAGTTTCAACCTTCAGATGCAACAGAAATTTTGCGGATTGGTCAATCCGTTCGCGAGATATGGCAGTTTGGAAGTAAGAAACGCTTGAGATACTCAATATTTTCGCAGTTCTGATGCTCGAAACGAATAACCAGAACGGCCTAGGGGAAAAGTACGCATACTGTTGTAATCGAGCGAGTTTCTACCTTCAGATGCAACAGAAATTTTGCGGATTGGTCAAACCGTTCGTGAGATATGGCAATTTGGAGGTACGAAACGCTTGAGAAACTCAAAATTTTCGCAGTTCTGATGCTCGAAACGAATAACTAGAACGGCCTAGGGGAAAAGTGCGCATACCGTTGCAATCGGGCGTGTTTCTACTTTCAGATGCAACAGAAATTTTGCGGATTGGTCAATCCGTTCGCGAGACATCACAGTTTGGAGGTAAGAAACGCTCGAGAAACTCAAAATTTTCGCAGTTCTGATGCTCGAAACGAATAACTAGAACGGCCTAGGGGAAAAGTACGCATAGTGTTGTAATCGGGCGAGTTTTTACTTTCAGATGCAACAGAAATTTTGCGGATTGGTCAATCCGTTCGCGAGATATGGCAGTTTGGATGTAAGAAACGCTCGAGAAACTCAAAATTTTCGCAGATCTGATGCTCGACAAGCATAACTAGAACGGCCTAGGGGAAAAGTACGCATAGTGTTGTAATCGGGCGAGTTTCTACTTTCAGATGCAACAGAAATTTTGCGGATTGGTCAATCCGTTCGCGAGATATGGCAGTTTGGAGGTAAGCAACGCTTGAAAAACTCAAAATTTTCGCAATTCTGTTGCCCGAAACGAATAACTAGAACGGGCTAGGGGAAAAGTACGCATACCGTTGTAATCGGCGAGTTTCTACTTTCAGATGCAACAGAAATTTTGCGGAATGGTCAATCCGTTCGCGAGATATGGCAGTTTGGAAGTAAGAAACGCTTGAGAAACTCAAAATTTTCGCAGTTCTGATGCTCGAAACGAATAACTAGAACGGCCTAGGGGAAAAGTACGCATAGTGTTGTAATCGGGCGAGTTTCTACTTTCAGATGCAACAGAAATTTTGCGGATTGGTCAATCCGTTCGCGAGATATGGCAGTTTGGAGGTAAGAAACGCTCGAGAAACTCAAAATTTTCGCAGTTCTGATGCTCGACAAGCATAACTAGAACGGCCTAGGGGAAAAGTACGCACACCGTTGTAATCGGGCGAGTTTCTACTTTCAGATGCAACAGAAATTTTGCGTATTGGTCAATCCGTTCGCGAGATATGGCAGTTTGGAGGTAGGCAACGCTTGAAAAACTCAAAATTTTCGCAGTTCTGTTGCTCGAAACGAATAAATAGAACGGGCTAGGGGAAAAGTACGCATACCGTTGTAATCGGGCGAGTTTCTACTTTCAGATGCAACAGAAATTTTGCGGATTGGTCAATCCGTTCGCGAGATACGGCAGTTTGGAGGTAAGCAACGCTTGAGAAACTCAAAATTTTCGCAGTTCTGATGCTCGAAACGAATAACTAGAACGGCCTAGGGGAAAAGTACGCACAGTGTTGTAATCGGGCGAGTTTCTACTTTCAGATGCAACAGAAATTTTGCGGATTGGTCAATCCGTTCGCGAGATATGGCAGTTTGGAGGTAGGCAACGCTTGAAAAACTCAAAATTTTCGCAGTTCTGTTGCTCGAAACGAATAAATAGAACGGGCTAGGGGAAAAGTACGCATACCGTTGTAATCGGGCGAGTTTCTACTTTCAGATGCAACAGAAATTTTGCGGATTGGTCAATCCGTTCGCGAGATACGGCAGTTTGGAGGTAAGCAACGCTTGAAAAACTCAAAATTTTCGCAGTTCTGTTGCTCGAAACGAATAACTAGAACGGCCTAGGGGAAAAGTACGCATAGTGTTGTAATCGGGCGAGTTTCTACTTTCAGATGCAACAGAAATTTTGCGGATTGGTCAATCCGTTCGCGAGATATGGCAGTTTGGAGGTAAGAAACGCTTGAGAAACTCAAAATTTTCGCAGTTCTGATGCTCGAAACGAATAACTAGAACGGCCTAGGGGAAAAGTACGAATAGTGTTATAATCGGGCGAGTTTCTACTTTCAGATGCAACTGAAATTGTGCGGATTGGTCAATCCGTTCGCGAGATATGGCAGTTTGGAAGTAAGAAACGCTTGAGAAACCCAAAATTTTCGCAGTTCTGTTGCTCGAAAAGAATAACTAGAACGGGATAGGGGAAAAGTACGCATACCGTTGTAATCGGGCGAGTTTCTACTTTCAGATGCAACAGAAATTTTGCGGATTGGTGAATCCGTTCGCGAGATATGGCAGTTTGGATGTAAGAAACGCTTGAGAAACTCAAAATTTTCGCAGTTCTGATGCTCGAAACGAATAACTAGAACGGCCTAGGGGAAAAGTACGCACACCGTTGTAATCGGGCGAGTTTCTGCTTTCAGATGCAACAGAAATTTTGCGGATTGGTCAATCCGTTCGCGAGATATGGCAGTTTGGAGGTAAGCAACGCTTGAGAAACTCACAATTTTCGCAGTTCTGTTGCTCGAAACGAATAACTAGAACGGGCTAGGGGAAAAGTACGCATACAGTTGTAATCGGGAGAGTTTCTACTTTCAGATGCATCAGAAATTTTGCGGATTGGACAATCCGTTCGCGAGATGTGGCAGTTTGTATGTGAGAAACGCTTGAGAAACTCAAAATTTTCGCAGTTCTGATGCTCGAAACGAATAACTAGAACGCCCTAGGGGAAAAGTACGTATACCGTTGTAATCGGGCGAGTTTCTACCTTCAGATGCAACAGAAATTTTGCGGATTGGTCAATCCGTTCGCGAGATATGGCAGTTTGGAAGTAAGAAACGCTTGAGAAACTCAAAATTTTCGCAGTTCTGATGCTCGAAACGAATAACTAGAACGGCCTAGGGGAAAAGTGCGCATACCGTTGCAATCGGGCGTGTTTCTACTTTCAGATGCAACAGAAATTTTGCGGATTGGTCAATCCGTTCGCGAGATATGGCAGTTTGGATGTAAGAAACGCTTGAGAAACTCAAAATTTTCGCAGTTCTGTTGGTCGAGACGAATAACTAGAACGGGCTTGGGGAAAAGTACGCATACAGTTGTAATCGGGCGAATTTCTATTTTCAGATGCAACAGAAATTTTGCGGATTGGTCAATCCGTTCGCGAGACATCACAGTTTGGAGGTAAGAAACGCTCGAGAAACTCAAAATTTTCGCAGTTCTGATGCTCGAAACGAATAACTAGAACGGCCTAGGGGAAAAGTACGCATAGTGTTGTAATCGGGCGAGTTTTTACTTTCAGATGCAACAGAAATTTTGCGGATTGGTCAATCCGTTCGCGAGATATGGCAGTTTGGATGTAAGAAACGCTCGAGAAACTCAAAATTTTCGCAGATCTGATGCTCGACCAGCATAACTAGAACGGCCTAGGGGAAAAGTACGCATAGTGTTGTAATCGGGCGAGTTTCTACTTTCAGATGCAACAGAAATTTTGCGGATTGGTCAATCCGTTCGCGAGATATGGCAGTTTGGAGGTAAGCAACGCTTGAAAAACTCAAAATTTTCGCAGTTCTGTTGCCCGAAACGAATAACTAGAACGGGCTAGGGGAAAAGTACGCATACCGTTGTAATCGGCGAGTTTCTACTTTCAGATGCAACAGAAATTTTGCGGAATGGTCAATCCGTTCGCGAGATATGGCAGTTTGGAAGTAAGAAACGCTTGAGAAACTCAAAATTTTCGCAGTTCTGATGCTCGAAACGAATAACTAGAACGGCCTAGGGGAAAAGTACGCACAGTGTTGTAATCGGGCGAGTTTCTACTTTCAGATGCAACAGAAATTTTGCGGATTGGTCAATCCGTTCGCGAGATATGGCAGTTTGGAGGTAGGCAACGCTTGAAAAACTCAAAATTTTCGCAGTTCTGTTGCTCGAAACGAATAAATAGAACGGGCTAGGGGAAAAGTACGCATACCGTTGTAATCGGGCGAGTTTCTACTTTCAGATGCAACAGAAATTTTGCGGATTGGTCAATCCGTTCGCGAGATACGGCAGTTTGGAAGTAAGCAACGCTTGAAAAACTCAAAATTTTCGCAGTTCTGTTGCTCGAAACGAATAACTAGAACGGCCTAGGGGAAAAGTACGCATACCGTTGTAATCGGGCGAGTTTCTACCTTCAGATGCAACAGAAATTTTGCGGATTGGTCAATCCGTTCGCGAGATATGGCAGTTTGGAAGTAAGAAACGCTTGAGAAACTCAAAATTTTCGCAGTTCTGATGCTCGAAACGAATAACTAGAACGGCCTAGGGGAAAAGTACGCATAGTGTTGTAATCGGGCGAGTTTCTACTTTCAGATGCAACAGAAATTTTGCGGATTGGTCAATCCGTTCGCGAGATATGGCAGTTTGGAGGTAAGCAACGCTTGAAAAACTCAAAATTTTCGCAGTTCTGTTGCCCGAAACGAATAACTAGAACGGGCTAGGGGAAAAGTACGCATACCGTTGTAATCGGCGAGTTTCTACTTTCAGATGCAACAGAAATTTCGCGGAATGGTCAATCCGTTCGCGAGATATGGCAGTTTGGAAGTAAGAAACGCTTGAGAAACTCAAAATTTTCGCAGTTCTGATGCTCGAAACGAATAACTAGAACGGCCTAGGGGAAAAGTACGCATAGTGTTGTAATCGGGCGAGTTTCTACTTTCAGATGCAACAGAAATTTTGCGGATTGGTCAATCCGTTCGCGAGATATGGCAGTTTGGAGGTAAGAAACGCTCGAGAAACTCAAAATTTTCGCAGTTCTGATGCTCGACAAGCATAACTAGAACGGCCTAGGGGAAAAGTACGCACACCGTTGTAATCGGGCGCGTTTCTACTTTCAGATGCAACAGAAATTTTGCGTATTGGTCAATCCGTTCGCGAGATATGGCAGTTTGGAGGTAGGCAACGCTTGAAAAACTCAAAATTTTCGCAGTTCTGTTGCTCGAAACGAATAAATAGAACGGGCTAGGGGAAAAGTACGCATACCGTTGTAATCGGGCGAGTTTCTACTTTCAGATGCAACAGAAATTTTGCGGATTGGTCAATCCGTTCGCGAGATACGGCAGTTTGGAGGTAAGCAACGCTTGAGAAACTCAAAATTTTCGCAGTTCTGATGCTCGAAACGAATAACTAGAACGGCCTAGGGGAAAAGTACGCACAGTGTTGTAATCGGGCGAGTTTCTACTTTCAGATGCAACAGAAATTTTGCGGATTGGTCAATCCGTTCGCGAGATATGGCAGTTTGGAGGTAGGCAACGCTTGAAAAACTCAAAATTTTCGCAGTTCTGTTGCTCGAAACGAATAAATAGAACGGGCTAGGGGAAAAGTACGCATACCGTTGTAATCGGGCGAGTTTCTACTTTCAGATGCAACAGAAATTTTGCGGATTGGTCAATCCGTTCGCGAGATACGGCAGTTTGGAGGTAAGCAACGCTTGAAAAACTCAAAATTTTCGCAGTTCTGTTGCTCGAAACGAATAACTAGAACGGCCTAGGGGAAAAGTACGCATACCGTTGTAATCGGGCGAGTTTCTACCTTCAGATGCAACAGAAATTTTGCGGATTGGTCAATCCGTTCGCGAGATATGGCAGTTTGGAAGTAAGAAACGCTTGAGAAACTCAAAATTTTCGCAGTTCTGATGCTCGAAACGAATAACTAGAACGGCCTAGGGGAAAAGTGCGCATACCGTTGCAATCGGGCGTGTTTCTACTTTCAGATGCAACAGAAATTTTGCGGATTGGTCAATCCGTTCGCGAGATATGGCAGTTTGGAGGTAAGAAACGCTCGAGAAACTCAAAATTTTCGCAGTTCTGATGCTCGACAAGCATAACTAGAACGGCCTAGGGGAAAAGTACGCACACCGTTGTAATCGGGCGAGTTTCTACTTTCAGATGCAACAGAAATTTTGCGTATTGGTCAATCCGTTCGCGAGATATGGCAGTTTGGAGGTAGGCAACGCTTGAAAAACTCAAAATTTTCGCAGTTCTGTTGCTCGAAACGAATAAATAGAACGGGCTAGGGGAAAAGTACGCATACCGTTGTAATCGGGCGAGTTTCTACTTTCAGATGCAACAGAAATTTTGCGGATTGGTCAATCCGTTCGCGAGATACGGCAGTTTGGAGGTAAGCAACGCTTGAGAAACTCAAAATTTTCGCAGTTCTGATGCTCGAAACGAATAACTAGAACGGCCTAGGGGAAAAGTACGCACAGTGTTGTAATCGGGCGAGTTTCTACTTTCAGATGCAACAGAAATTTTGCGGATTGGTCAATCCGTTCGCGAGATATGGCAGTTTGGAGGTAGGCAACGCTTGAAAAACTCAAAATTTTCGCAGTTCTGTTGCTCGAAACGAATAAATAGAACGGGCTAGGGGAAAAGTACGCATACCGTTGTAATCGGGCGAGTTTCTACTTTCAGATGCAACAGAAATTTTGCGGATTGGTCAATCCGTTCGCGAGATACGGCAGTTTGGAGGTAAGCAACGCTTGAAAAACTCAAAATTTTCGCAGTTCTGTTGCTCGAAACGAATAACTAGAACGGCCTAGGGGAAAAGTACGCATACCGTTGTAATCGGGCGAGTTTCTACCTTCAGATGCAACAGAAATTTTGCGGATTGGTCAATCCGTTCGCGAGATATGGCAGTTTGGAAGTAAGAAACGCTTGAGAAACTCAAAATTTTCGCAGTTCTGATGCTCGAAACGAATAACTAGAACGGCCTAGGGGAAAAGTGCGCATACCGTTGCAATCGGGCGTGTTTCTACTTTCAGATGCAACAGAAATTTTGCGGATTGGTCAATCCGTTCGCGAGATATGGCAGTTTGGAGGTAAGAAACGCTCGAGAGACTCAAAATTTTCGCAGTTCTGATGCTCGACAAGCATAACTAGAACGGCCTAGGGGAAAAGTACGCACACCGTTGTAATCGGGCGAGTTTCTACTTTCAGATGCAACAGAAATTTTGCGTATTGGTCAATCCGTTCGCGAGATATGGCAGTTTGGAGGTAGGCAACGCTTGAAAAACTCAAAATTTTCGCAGTTCTGTTGCTCGAAACGAATAAATAGAACGGGCTAGGGGAAAAGTACGCATACCGTTGTAATCGGGCGAGTTTCTACTTTCAGATGCAACAGAAATTTTGCGGATTGGTCAATCCGTTCGCGAGATACGGCAGTTTGGAGGTAAGCAACGCTTGAGAAACTCAAAATTTTCGCAGTTCTGATGCTCGAAACGAATAACTAGAACGGCCTAGGGGAAAAGTACGCACAGTGTTGTAATCGGGCGAGTTTCTACTTTCAGATGCAACAGAAATTTTGCGGATTGGTCAATCCGTTCGCGAGATATGGCAGTTTGGAGGTAGGCAACGCTTGAAAAACTCAAAATTTTCGCAGTTCTGTTGCTCGAAACGAATAAATAGAACGGGCTAGGGGAAAAGTACGCATACCGTTGTAATCGGGCGAGTTTCTACTTTCAGATGCAACAGAAATTTTGCGGATTGGTCAATCCGTTCGCGAGATACGGCAGTTTGGAGGTAAGCAACGCTTGAAAAACTCAAAATTTTCGCAGTTCTGTTGCTCGAAACGAATAACTAGAACGGCCTAGGGGAAAAGTACGCATACCGTTGTAATCGGGCGAGTTTCTACCTTCAGATGCAACAGAAATTTTGCGGATTGGTCAATCCGTTCGCGAGATATGGCAGTTTGGAAGTAAGAAACGCTTGAGAAACTCAAAATTTTCGCAGTTCTGATGCTCGAAACGAATAACTAGAACGGCCTAGGGGAAAAGTGCGCATACCGTTGCAATCGGGCGTGTTTCTACTTTCAGATGCAACAGAAATTTTGCGGATTGGTCAATCCGTTCGCGAGATATGGCAGTTTGGATGTAAGAAACGCTTGAGAAACTCAAAATTTTCGCAGCTCTGATGCTCGACAAGCATAACTAGAACGGCCTAGGGGAAAAGTACGCATAGTGTTGTAATCGGGCGAGTTTCTACTTTCAGATGCAACAGAAATTTTGCGGATTGGTCAATCCGTTCGCGAGATATGGCAGTTTGGAGGTACGCAACGCTTGAGAAACTCAAAATTTTCGCAGTTCTGTTGGTCGAGACGAATAACTAGAACGGGCTTGGGGAAAAGTACGCATACAGTTGTAATCGGGCGAATTTCTATTTTCAGATGCAACAGAAATTTTGCGGATTGGTCAATCCGTTCGCGAGACATCACAGTTTGGAGGTAAGAAACGCTCGAGAAACTCAAAATTTTCGCAGTTCTGATGCTCGAAACGAATAACTAGAACGGCCTAGGGGAAAAGTACGCATAGTGTTGTAATCGGGCGAGTTTTTACTTTCAGATGCAACAGAAATTTTGCGGATTGGTCAATCCGTTCGCGAGATATGGCAGTTTGGATGTAAGAAACGCTCGAGAAACTCAAAATTTTCGCAGATCTGATGCTCGACAAGCATAACTAGAACGGCCTAGGGGAAAAGTACGCATAGTGTTGTAATCGGGCGAGTTTCTACTTTCAGATGCAACAGAAATTTTGCGGATTGGTCAATCCGTTCGCGAGATATGGCAGTTTGGAGGTAAGCAACGCTTGAAAAACTCAAAATTTTCGCAGTTCTGTTGCCCGAAACGAATAACTAGAACGGGCTAGGGGAAAAGTACGCATACCGTTGTAATCGGCGAGTTTCTACTTTCAGATGCAACAGAAATTTTGCGGAATGGTCAATCCGTTCGCGAGATATGGCAGTTTGGAAGTAAGAAACGCTTGAGAAACTCAAAATTTTCGCAGTTCTGATGCTCGAAACGAATAACTAGAACGGCCTAGGGGAAAAGTACGCATAGTGTTGTAATCGGGCGAGTTTCTACTTTCAGATGCAACAGAAATTTTGCGGATTGGTCAATCCGTTTGCGAGATATGGCAGTTTGGAGGTAAGAAACGCTCGAGAAACTCAAAATTTTCGCAGTTCTGATGCTCGACAAGCATAACTAGAACGGCCTAGGGGAAAAGTACGCACACCGTTGTAATCGGGCGAGTTTCTACTTTCAGATGCAACAGAAATTTTGCGTATTGGTCAATCCGTTCGCGAGATATGGCAGTTTGGAGGTAGGCAACGCTTGAAAAACTCAAAATTTTCGCAGTTCTGTTGCTCGAAACGAATAAATAGAACGGGCTAGGGGAAAAGTACGCATACCGTTGTAATCGGGCGAGTTTCTACTTTCAGATGCAACAGAAATTTTGCGGATTGGTCAATCCGTTCGCGAGATACGGCAGTTTGGAGGTAAGCAACGCTTGAGAAACTCAAAATTTTCGCAGTTCTGATGCTCGAAACGAATAACTAGAACGGCCTAGGGGAAAAGTACGCACAGTGTTGTAATCGGGCGAGTTTCTACTTTCAGATGCAACAGAAATTTTGCGGATTGGTCAATCCGTTCGCGAGATATGGCAGTTTGGAGGTAGGCAACGCTTGAAAAACTCAAAATTTTCGCAGTTCTGTTGCTCGAAACGAATAAATAGAACGGGCTAGGGGAAAAGTACGCATACCGTTGTAATCGGGCGAGTTTCTACTTTCAGATGCAACAGAAATTTTGCGGATTGGTCAATTCGTTCGCGAGATACGGCAGTTTGGAGGTAAGCAACGCTTGAAAAACTCAAAATTTTCGCAGTTCTGTTGCTCGAAACGAATAACTAGAACGGCCTAGGGGAAAAGTACGCATAGTGTTGTAATCGGGCGAGTTTCTACTTTCAGATGCAACAGAAATTTTGCGGATTGGTCAATCCGTTCGCGAGATACGGCAGTTTGGAGGTAAGCAACGCTTGAAAAACTCAAAATTTTCGCAGTTCTGTTGCTCGAAACGAATAACTAGAACGGCCTAGGGGAAAAGTACGCATACCGTTGTAATCGGGCGAGTTTCTACCTTCAGATGCAACAGAAATTTTGCGGATTGGTCAATCCGTTCGCGAGATATGGCAGTTTGGAAGTAAGAAACGCTTGAGAAACTCAAAATTTTCGCAGTTCTGATGCTCGAAACGAATAACTAGAACGGCCTAGGGGAAAAGTGCGCATACCGTTGCAATCGGGCGTGTTTCTACTTTCAGATGCAACAGAAATTTTGCGGATTGGTCAATCCGTTCGCGAGATATGGCAGTTTGGATGTAAGAAACGCTTGAGAAACTCAAAATTTTCGCAGCTCTGATGCTCGACAAGCATAACTAGAACGGCCTAGGGGAAAAGTACGCATAGTGTTGTAATCGGGCGAGTTTCTACTTTCAGATGCAACAGAAATTTTGGGGATTGGTCAATCCGTTCGCGAGATATGGCAGTTTGGAGGTACGCAACGCTTGAGAAACTCAAAATTTTCGCAGTTCTGTTGGTCGAGACGAATAACTAGAACGGGCTTGGGGAAAAGTACGCATACAGTTGTAATCGGGCGAATTTCTATTTTCAGATGCAACAGAAATTTTGCGGATTGGTCAATCCGTTCGCGAGACATCACAGTTTGGAGGTAAGAAACGCTCGAGAAACTCAAAATTTTCGCAGTTCTGATGCTCGAAACGAATAACTAGAACGGCCTAGGGGAAAAGTACGCATAGTGTTGTAATCGGGCGAGTTTTTACTTTCAGATGCAACAGAAATTTTGCGGATTGGTCAATCCGTTCGCGAGATATGGCAGTTTGGATGTAAGAAACGCTCGAGAAACTCAAAATTTTCGCAGATCTGATGCTCGACAAGCATAACTAGAACGGCCTAGGGGAAAAGTACGCATAGTGTTGTAATCGGGCGAGTTTCTACTTTCAGATGCAACAGAAATTTTGCGGATTGGTCAATCCGTTCGCGAGATATGGCAGTTTGGAGGTAAGCAACGCTTGAAAAACTCAAAATTTTCGCAGTTCTGTTGCCCGAAACGAATAACTAGAACGGGCTAGGGGAAAAGTACGCATACCGTTGTAATCGGCGAGTTTCTACTTTCAGATGCAACAGAAATTTTGCGGAATGGTCAATCCGTTCGCGAGATATGGCAGTTTGGAAGTAAGAAACGCTTGAGAAACTCAATATTTTCGCAGTTCTGATGCTCGAAACGAATAACTAGAACGGCCTAGGGGAAAAGTACGCATAGTGTTGTAATCGGGCGAGTTTCTACTTTCAGATGCAACAGAAATTTTGCGGATTGGTCAATCCGTTTGCGAGATATGGCAGTTTGGAGGTAAGAAACGCTCGAGAAACTCAAAATTTTCGCAGTTCTGATGCTCGACAAGCATAACTAGAACGGCCTAGGGGAAAAGTACGCACACCGTTGTAATCGGGCGAGTTTCTACTTTCAGATGCAACAGAAATTTTGCGTATTGGTCAATCCGTTCGCGAGATATGGCAGTTTGGAGGTAGGCAACGCTTGAAAAACTCAAAATTTTCGCAGTTCTGTTGCTCGAAACGAATAAATAGAACGGGCTAGGGGAAAAGTACGCATACCGTTGTAATCGGGCGAGTTTCTACTTTCAGATGCAACAGAAATTTTGCGGATTGGTCAATCCGTTCGCGAGATACGGCAGTTTGGAGGTAAGCAACGCTTGAGAAACTCAAAATTTTCGCAGTTCTGATGCTCGAAACGAATAACTAGAACGGCCTAGGGGAAAAGTACGCACAGTGTTGTAATCGGGCGAGTTTCTACTTTCAGATGCAACAGAAATTTTGCGGATTGGTCAATCCGTTCGCGAGATATGGCAGTTTGGAGGTAGGCAACGCTTGAAAAACTCAAAATTTTCGCAGTTCTGTTGCTCGAAACGAATAAATAGAACGGGCTAGGGGAAAAGTACGCATACCGTTGTAATCGGGCGAGTTTCTACTTTCAGATGCAACAGAAATTTTGCGGATTGGTCAATTCGTTCGCGAGATACGGCAGTTTGGAGGTAAGCAGCGCTTGAAAAACTCAAAATTTTCGCAGTTCTGTTGCTCGAAACGAATAACTAGAACGGCCTAGGGGAAAAGTACGCATAGTGTTGTAATCGGGCGAGTTTCTACTTTCAGATGCAACAGAAATTTTGCGGATTGGTCAATCCGTTCGCGAGATATGGCAGTTTGGAGGTAAGAAACGCTTGAGAAACTCAAAATTTTCGCAGTTCTGATGCTCGAAACGAATAACTAGAACGGCCTAGAGGAAAAGTACGAATAGTGTTATAATCGGGCGAGTTTCTACTTTCAGATGCAACTGAAATTGTGCGGATTGGTCAATCCGTTCGCGAGATATGGCAGTTTGGAAGTAAGAAACGCTTGAGAAACTCAAAATTTTCGCAGTTCTGTTGCTCGAAAAGAATAACTAGAACGGGATAGGGGAAAAGTACGCATACCGTTGCAATCGGGCGAGTTTCTACTTTCAGATGCAACAGAAATTTTGCGGATTGGTGAATCCGTTCGCGAGATATGGCAGTTTGGATGTAAGAAACGCTTGAGAAACTCAAAATTTTCGCAGTTCTGATGCTCGAAACGAATAACTAGAACGGCCTAGGGTAAAAGTACGCACACCGTTGTAATCGGGCGAGTTTCTGCTTTCAGATGCAACAGAAATTTTGCGGATTGGTCAATCCGTTCGCGAGATATGGCAGTTTGGAGGTAAGCAACGCTTGAGAAACTCACAATTTTCGCAGTTCTGTTGCTCGAAACGAATAACTAGAACGGGCTAGGGGAAAAGTACGCATACAGTTGTAATCGGGAGAGTTTCTACTTTCAGATGCATCAGAAATTTTGCGAATTGGACAATCCGTTCGCGAGATGTGGCAGTTTGTAGGTGAGAAACGCTTGAGAAACTCAAAATTTTCGCAGTTCTGATGCTCGAAACGAATAACTAGAACGGCCTAGGGGAAAAGTACGCATACCGTTGTAATCGGGCGAGTTTCTACCTTCAGATGCAACAGAAATTTTGCGGATTGGTCAATCCGTTCGCGAGATATGGCAGTTTGGAAGTAAGAAACGCTTGAGAAACTCAAAATTTTCGCAGTTCTGATGCTCGAAACGAATAACTAGAACGGCCTAGGGGAAAAGTGCGCATACCGTTGCAATCGGGCGTGTTTCTACTTTCAGATGCAACAGAAATTTTGCGGATTGGTCAATCCGTTCGCGAGATATGGTAGTTTGGATGTAAGAAACGCTTGAGAAACTCAAAATTTTCGCAGCTCTGATGCTCGACAAGCATAACTAGAACGGCCTAGGGGAAAAGTACGCATAGTGTTGTAATCGGGCGAGTTTCTACTTTCAGATGCAACAGAAATTTTGCGGATTGGTCAATCCGTTCGCGAGATATGGCAGTTTGGAGGTACGCAACGCTTGAGAAACTCAAAATTTTCGCAGTTCTGTTGGTCGAGACGAATAACTAGAACGGGCTTGGGGAAAAGTACGCATACAGTTGTAATCGGGCGAATTTCTATTTTCAGATGCAACAGAAATTTTGCGGATTGGTCAATCCGTTCGCGAGACATCACAGTTTGGAGGTAAGAAACGCTCGAGAAACTCAAAATTTTCGCAGTTCTGATGCTCGAAACGAATAACTAGAACGGCCTAGGGGAAAAGTACGCATAGTGTTGTAATCGGGCGAGTTTTTACTTTCAGATGCAACAGAAATTTTGCGGATTGGTCAATCCGTTCGCGAGATATGGCAGTTTGGATGTAAGAAACGCTCGAGAAACTCAAAATTTTCGCAGATCTGATGCTCGACAAGCATAACTAGAACGGCCTAGGGGAAAAGTACGCATAGTGTTGTAATCGGGCGAGTTTCTACTTTCAGATGCAACAGAAATTTTGCGGATTGGTCAATCCGTTCGCGAGATATGGCAGTTTGGAGGTAAGCAACGCTTGAAAAACTCAAAATTTTCGCAGTTCTGTTGCCCGAAACGAATAACTAGAACGGGCTAGGGGAAAAGTACGCATACCGTTGTAATCGGCGAGTTTCTACTTTCAGATGCAACAGAAATTTTGCGGAATGGTCAATCCGTTCGCGAGATATGGCAGTTTGGAAGTAAGAAACGCTTGAGAAACTCAAAATTTTCGCAGTTCTGATGCTCGAAACGAATAACTAGAACGGCCTAGGGGAAAAGTACGCATAGTGTTGTAATCGGGCGAGTTTCTACTTTCAGATGCAACAGAAATTTTGCGGATTGGTCAATCCGTTCGCGAGATACGGCAGTTTGGAGGTAAGCAACGCATGAGAAACTCAAAATTTTCGCAGTTCTGATGCTCGAAACGAATAACTAGAACGGCCTAGGGGAAAAGTACGCACAGTGTTGTAATCGGGCGAGTTTCTACTTTCAGATGCAACAGAAATTTTGCGGATTGGTCAATCCGTTCGCGAGATATGGCAGTTTGGAGGTAAGAAACGCTTGAGAAACTCAAAATTTTCGCAGTTCTGATGCTCGAAACGAATAACTAGAACGGCCTAGGGGAAAAGTACGAATAGTGTTATAATCGGGCGAGTTTCTACTTTCAGATGCAACTGAAATTGTGCGGATTGGTCAATCCGTTCGCGAGATATGGCAGTTTGGAAGTAAGAAACGCTTGAGAAACTCAAAATTTTCGCAGTTCTGTTGCTCGAAAAGAATAACTAGAACGGGATAGGGGAAAAGTACGCATACCGTTGTAATCGGGCGAGTTTCTACTTTCAGATGCAACAGAAATTTTGCGGATTGGTGAATCCGTTCGCGAGATATGGCAGTTTGGATGTAAGAAACGCTTGAGAAACTCAAAATTTTCGCAGTTCTGATGCTCGAAACGTATAACTAGAACGGCCTAGGGGAAAAGTACGCACACCGTTGTAATCGGGCGAGTTTCTGCTTTCAGATGCAACAGAAATTTTGCGGATTGGTCAATCCGTTCGCGAGATATGGCAGTTTGGAGGTAAGCAACGCTTGAGAAACTCAAAATTTTCGCAGTTCTGTTGCTCGAAACGAATAACTAGAACGGGCTAGGGGAAAAGTACGCATACAGTTGTAATCGGGAGAGTTTCTACTTTCAGATGCATCAGAAATTTTGCGGATTGGACAATCCGTTCGCGAGATGTGGCAGTTTGTAGGTGAGAAACGCTGGAGAAACTCAAAATTTTCGCAGTTCTGATGCTCGAAACGAATAACTAGAACGGCCTAGGGGAAAAGTACGCATACCGTTGTAATCGGGCGAGTTTCTACCTTCAGATGCAACAGAAATTTTGCGGATTGGTCAATCCGTTCGCGAGATATGGCAGTTTGGAAGTAAGAAACGCTTGAGAAACTCAAAATTTTCGCAGTTCTGATGCTCGAAACGAATAACTAGAACGGCCTAGGGGAAAAGTACGCATAGTGTTGTAATCGGGCGTGTTTCTACTTTCAGATGCAACAGAAATTTTGCGGATTGGTCAATCCGTTCGCGAGATATGGCAGTTTGGATGTAAGAAACGCTTGAGAAACTCAAAATTTTCGCAGCTCTGATGCTCGACAAGCATAACTAGAACGGCCTAGGGGAAAAGTACGCATAGTGTTGTAATCGGGCGAGTTTCTACTTTCAGATGCAACAGAAATTTTGCGGATTGGTCAATCCGTTCGCGAGATATGGCAGTTTGGAGGTACGCAACGCTTGAGAAACTCAAAATTTTCGCAGTTCTGTTGGTCGAGACGAATAACTAGAACGGGCTTGGGGAAAAGTACGCATACAGTTGTAATCGGGCGAATTTCTATTTTCAGATGCAACAGAAATTTTGCGGATTGGTCAATCCGTTCGCGAGACATCACAGTTTGGAGGTAAGAAACGCTCGAGAAACTCAAAATTTTCGCAGTTCTGATGCTCGAAACGAATAACTAGAACGGCCTAGGGGAAAAGTACGCATGGTGTTGTAATCGGGCGAGTTTTTACTTTCAGATGCAACAGAAATTTTGCGGATTGGTCAATCCGTTCGCGAGATATGGCAGTTTGGATGTAAGAAACGCTCGAGAAACTCAAAATTTTCGCAGATCTGATGCTCGACAAGCATAACTAGAACGGCCTAGGGGAAAAGTACGCATAGTGTTGTAATCGGGCGAGTTTCTACTTTCAGATGCAACAGAAATTTTGCGGATTGGTCAATCCGTTCGCGAGATATGGCAGTTTGGAGGTAAGCAACGCTTGAAAAACTCAAAATTTTCGCAGTTCTGTTGCCCGAAACGAATAACTAGAACGGGCTAGGGGAAAAGTACGCATACCGTTGTAATCGGCGAGTTTCTACTTTCAGATGCAACAGAAATTTTGCGGAATGGTCAATCCGTTCGCGAGATATGGCAGTTTGGAAGTAAGAAACGCTTGAGAAACTCAAAATTTTCGCAGTTCTGATGCTCGAAACGAATAACTAGAACGGCCTAGGGGAAAAGTACGCATAGTGTTGTAATCGGGCGAGTTTCTACTTTCAGATGCAAAAGAAATTTTGCGGATTGGTCAATCCGTTCGCGAGATATGGCAGTTTGGAGGTAAGAAACGCTCGAGAAACTCAAAATTTTCGCAGTTCTGATGCTCGACAAGCATAACTAGAACGGCCTAGGGGAAAAGTACGCACACCGTTGTAATCGGGCGAGTTTCTACTTTCAGATGCAACAGAAATTTTGCGTATTGGTCAATCCGTTCGCGAGATATGGCAGTTTGGAGGTAGGCAACGCTTGAAAAACTCAAAATTTTCGCAGTTCTGTTGCTCGAAACGAATAAATAGAACGGGCTAGGGGAAAAGTACGCATACCGTTGTAATCGGGCGAGTTTCTACTTTCAGATGCAACAGAAATTTTGCGGATTGGTCAATCCGTTCGCGAGATACGGCAGTTTGGAGGTAAGCAACGCTTGAAAAACACAAAATTTTCGCAGTTCTGTTGCTCGAAACGAATAACTAGAACGGCCTAGGGGAAAAGTACGCATAGTGTTGTAATCGGGCGAGTTTCTACTTTCACATGCAACAGAAATTTTGCGGATTGGTCAATCCGTTCGCGAGATATGGCAGTTTGGAGGTAAGCAACGCTTGAGAAACTCAAAATTTTCGCAGTTCTGATGCTCGAAACGAATAACTAGAACGGCCTAGGGGAAAAGTACGCATAGTGTTGTAATCGGGCGAGTTTCTACTTTCAGATGCAACAGAAATTTTGCGGATTGGTGAATCCGTTCGCGAGTTATGGCAGTTTGGAGGTAAGAAACGCTTGAGAAACTCAAAATTTTCGCAGTTCTGATGCTCGAAACGAATAACTAGAACGGCCTAGGGGAAAAGTACGCATAGTGTTGTAATCGGGCGAGTTTCTACTTTCAGATGCAAAAGAAATTTTGCGGATTGGTAAATCCGTTCGCGAGATATGGCAGTTTGGATGTAAGAAACGCTTGAGAAACTCCAAATTTTCGCAGTTCTGATGCTCGAAACGAATAACTAGAACGGCCTAGGGGAAAAGTACGCACACCGTTGTAATCGGGCGAGTTTCTGCTTTCAGATGCAACAGAAATTTTGCGGATGGGTCAATCCGTTCGCGAGATATGGCAGTTTGGGTGTAAGCAACGCTTGAAAAACTCAAAATTTTCGCAGTTCTGTTGGTCGAAACGAATAACTAGAACGGCCTAGGGGAAAAGTACGCATAGTGTTGTAGTCGGGGGAGTTTCTACTTTCAGATGCAACAGAAATTTTGCGGATTGGTCAATACGTTCGCGAGATATGGCAGTTTGGAGGTAAGAAACGCTCGAGAAACTCAAAATTTTCGCAGTTCTGATGCTCGACAAGCATAACTAGAACGGCCTAGGGGAAAAGTACGCACACCGTTGTAATCGGGCGAGTTTCTACTTTCAGATGCAACAGAAATTTTGCGGATTGGTCAATCCGTTCGCGAGATATGGCAGTTTGGAGGTAAGCAACGCTTGAGAAACTCAAAATTTTCGCAGTTCTGATGCTCGAAACGAATAACTAGAACGGCCTAGGGGAAAAGTACGCATAGTGTTGTAATCGGGCGAGTTTCTACTTTCAGATGCAACAGAAATTTTGCGGATTGGTGAATCCGTTCGCGAGTTATGGCAGTTTGGAGGTAAGAAACGCTTGAGAAACTCAAAATTTTCGCAGTTCTGATGCTCGAAACGAATAACTAGAACGGCCTAGGGGAAAAGTACGCATAGTATTGTAATCGGGCGAGTTTCTACTTTCAGATGCAACAGAAATTTTGCGGATTTGTCAATCCGTTCGCGAGATATGGCAGTTTGGATGTAAGAAACACTTGAGAAACTCAAAATTTTCGCAGTTCTGATGCTCGACAATCATAACTAGAACGGCCTAGGGGAAAAGTACGCATAGTGTTGTAATCGGGCGAGTTTCTACTTTCAGATGCAAAAGAAATTTTGCGGACTGGTCAATCCGTTCGCGAGATATGGCAGTTTGGAAGTAAGAAACGCTTGAGAAACTCAAAATTTTCGCAGTTCTGATGCTCGAAACGAATAACTAGAACGGCCTAGGGGAAAAGTACGCATAGTGTTGTAGTCGGGGGAGTTTCTACTTTCAGATGCAACAGAAATTTTGCGGATTGGTCAATCCGTTCGCGAGATATGGCAGTTTGGAGGTAAGAAACGCTCGAGAAACTCAAAATTTTCGCAGATCTGATGCTCGACAAGCATAACTAGAACGGCCTAGGGGAAAAGTACGCACACCGTTGTAATCGGGCGAGTTTCTACTTTCAGATGCAACAGAAATTTTGCGGATTGGTCAATCCGTTCGCGAGATATGGCAGTTTGGATGTAAGCAACGCTTGAGAAACTCAAAATTTTCGCAGTTCTGATGCTCGAAACGAATAACTAGAACGGCCTAGGGGAAAAGTACGCACACCGTTGTAATCGGGCGAGTTTCTGCTTTCAGATGCAACAGAAATTTTGCGGATTGGTCAATCCGTTCGCGAGATATGGCAGTTTGGGTGTAAGCAACGCTTGAAAAACTCAAAATTTTCGCAGTTCTGTTGCTCGAAACGAATAACTAGAACGGGCTAGGGGAAAAGTACGCACACCGTTGTAATCGGGCGAGTTTCTACTTTCAGATGCAACAGAAATTTTGCGGATTGGTCAATCCGTTCGCGAGTTATGGCAGTTTGGAGGTAAGAAACGCTTGAGAAACTCAAAATTTTCGCAGTTCTGATGCTCGAAACGAATAACTAGAAAGGCCTACGGGAAAAGTACGCACAGTGTTGTAATCGGGCGAGTTTATACTTTCAGATGCAACAGAAATTTTGCGGATTGGTCAATCCGTTCGCGAGATATGGCAGTTTGGAAGTAAGAAACGCTTGAGAAACTCAAAATTTTCGCAGTTCTGATGCTCGAAACGAATAACTAGAAGGGCCTAGGGGAAAAGTACGCA
Organism: Ptiloglossa arizonensis; assembly: GCF_051014685.1. Lineage (NCBI taxonomy): Eukaryota > Metazoa > Arthropoda > Insecta > Hymenoptera > Colletidae > Ptiloglossa > Ptiloglossa arizonensis. The sequence goes on from NW_027478386.1 coordinate 2,475,293, forward strand.
TAGTGTTGTAGTCGGGGGAGTTTCTACTTTCAGATGCAACAGAAATTTTGCGGATTGGTCAATACGTTCGCGAGATATGGCAGTTTGGAGGTAAGAAACGCTCGAGAAACTCAAAATTTTCGCAGTTCTGATGCTCGACAAGCATAACTAGAACGGCCTAGGGGAAAAGTACGCACACCGTTGTAATCGGGCGAGTTTCTACTTTCAGATGCAACAGAAATTTTGCGGATTGGTCAATCCGTTCGCGAGATATGGCAGTTTGGAGGTAAGCAACGCTTGAGAAACTCAAAATTTTCGCAGTTCTGATGCTCGAAACGAATAACTAGAACGGCCTAGGGGAAAAGTACGCATAGTGTTGTAATCGGGCGAGTTTCTACTTTCAGATGCAACAGAAATTTTGCGGATTGGTGAATCCGTTCGCGAGTTATGGCAGTTTGGAGGTAAGAAACGCTTGAGAAACTCAAAATTTTCGCAGTTCTGATGCTCGAAACGAATAACTAGAACGGCCTAGGGGAAAAGTACGCATAGTATTGTAATCGGGCGAGTTTCTACTTTCAGATGCAACAGAAATTTTGCGGATTTGTCAATCCGTTCGCGAGATATGGCAGTTTGGATGTAAGAAACACTTGAGAAACTCAAAATTTTCGCAGTTCTGATGCTCGACAATCATAACTAGAACGGCCTAGGGGAAAAGTACGCATAGTGTTGTAATCGGGCGAGTTTCTACTTTCAGATGCAACAGAAATTTTGCGGATTGGTCAATCCGTTCGCGAGATATGGCAGTTTGGAGGTACGCAACGCTTGAGAAACTCAAAATTTTCGCAGTTCTGTTGGTCGAAACGAATAACTAGAACGGCCTACGGGAAAAGTACGCATAGTGTTGTAATCGGGCGAGTTTCTACTTTCAGATGCAACAGAAATTTTGCGGACTGGTCAATCCGTTCGCGAGATATGGCAGTTTGGAAGTAAGAAACGCTTGAGAAACTCAAAATTTTCGCAGTTCTGATGCTCGAAACGAATAACTAGAACGGCCTAGGGGAGAAGTACGCATAGTGTTGTAGTCGGGGGAGTTTCTACTTTCAGATGCAACAGAAATTTTGCGGATTGGTCAATCCGTTCGCGAGATATGGCAGTTTGGAGGTAAGAAACGCTCGAGAAACTCAAAATTTTCGCAGATCTGATGCTCGACAAGCATAACTAGAACGGCCTAGGGGAAAAGTACGCACACCGTTGTAATCGGGCGAGTTTCTACTTTCAGATGCAACAGAAATTTTGCGGATTGGTCAATCCGTTCGCGAGATATGGCAGTTTGGAGGTAAGAAACGCTTGAAAAACTCAAAATTTTCGCAGTTCTGATGCTCGACAAGCATAACTAGAACGGCCTAGGGGAAAAGTACGCACACCGTTGTAATCGGGCGAGTTTCTACTTTCAGATGCAACAGAAATTTTGCGGATTGGTCAATCCGTTCGCGAGATATGGCAGTTTGGAGGTAAGCAACGCTTGAGAAACTCAAAATTTTCGCAGTTCTGATGCTCGAAACGAATAACTAGAACGGCCTAGGGGAAAAGTACGCATAGTGTTGTAATCGGGCGAGTTTCTACTTTCAGATGCAACAGAAGTTTTGCGGATTGGTGAATCCGTTCGCGAGTTATGGCAGTTTGGAGGTAAGAAACGCTTGAGAAACTCAAAATTTTCGCAGTTCTGATGCTCGAAACGAATAACTAGAACGGCCTAGGGGAAAAGTACGCATAGTATTGTAATCGGGCGAGTTTCTACTTTCAGATGCAACAGAAATTTTGCGGATTTGTCAATCCGTTCGCGAGATATGGCAGTTTGGAGGTAAGAAACGCTCGAGAAACTCAAAATTTTCGCAGTTCTGATGCTCGACAAGCATAACTAGAACGGCCTAGGGGAAAAGTACGCACACCGCTGTAATCGGGCGAGTTTCAACTTTCACATGCAACAGAAATTTTGCGGATTGGTCAATCCGTTCGCGAGATATGGCAGTTTGAAGGTAAGCAACGCTTGAAAAACTCAAAATTTTCGCAGTTCTGTTGCTCGAAACGAATAACTAGAACGGGCTAGGGGAAAAGTACGCATACCGTTGTAATCGGGCGAGTTTCTACTTTCAGATGCAACAGAAATTTTGCGGATTGGTCAATCGGTTCGCGAGATATGGCAGTTTGGAGGTAAGCAACGCTCGAGAAACTCAAAATTTTCGCAGTTCTGATGCTCGAAACGAATAACTAGAACGGCCTAGGGGAAAAGTACGCATAGTGTTGTAATCGGGCGAGTTTCTACTTTCAGATGCAACAGAAATTTTGCGGATTGGTGAATCCGTTCGCGAGTTATGGCAGTTTGGAGGTAAGAAACGCTTGAGAAACTCAAAATTTTCGCAGTTCTGATGCTCGAAACGAATAACTAGAACCGCCTAGGGGAAAAGTACGCATAGTATTGTAATCGGGCGAGTTTCTACTTTCAGATGCAACAGAAATTTTGCGGATTTGTCAATCCGTTCGCGAGATATGGCAGTTTGGATGTAAGAAACACTTGAGAAACTCAAAATTTTCGCAGTTCTGATGCTCGACAATCATAACTAGAACGGCCTAGGGGAAAAGTACGCATAGTGTTGTAATCGGGCGAGTTTCTACTTTCAGATGCAACAGAAATTTTGCGGATTGGTCAATCCGTTCGCGAGATATGGCAGTTTGGAGGTACGCAACGCTTGAGAAACTCAAAATTTTCGCAGTTCTGTTGGTCGAAACGAATAACTAGAACGGCCTACGGGAAAAGTACGCATAGTGTTGTAATCGGGCGAGTTTCTACTTTCAGATGCAACAGAAATTTTGCGGACTGGTCAATCCGTTCGCGAGATATGGCAGTTTGGAAGTAAGAAACGCTTGAGAAACTCAAAATTTTCGCAGTTCTGATGCTCGAAACGAATAACTAGAACGGCCTAGGGGAAAAGTACGCATAGTGTTGTAGTCGGGGGAGTTTCTACTTTCAGATGCAACAGAAATTTTGCGGATTGGTCAATCCGTTCGCGAGATATGGCAGTTTGGAGGTAAGAAACGCTCGAGAAACTCAAAATTTTCGCAGATCTGATGCTCGACAAGCATAACTAGAACGGCCTAGGGGAAAAGTACGCATAGTGTTGTAATCGGGCGAGTTTCTACTTTCAGATGCAACAGAAATTTTGCGGATTGGTCAATCCGTTCGCGAGATATGGCAGTTTGGAGGTAAGAAACGCTTGAAAAACTCAAAATTTTCGCAGTTCTGTTGCCCGAAACGAATAACTAGAACGGGCTAGGGGAAAAGTACGCATACCGTTGTAATCGGGCGAGTTTCTACTTTCTGATACAACAGAAATTTTGCGGATTGGTCAATCCGTTCGCGAGATATGGCAGTTTGGAGGTAAGCAACGCTTGAAAAACTCAAAATTTTCGCAGTTCTGTTGCTCGAAACGAATAACTAGAACGGGCTAGGGGAAAAGTACGCACAGCGTTGTAATCGGGCGAGTTTCTACTTTCAGATGCAACAGAAATTTTGCGGATTGGTCAATCCGTTCGCGAGATATGGCAGTTTGGAGGTAAGCAACGCTTGAAAAACTCAAAATTTTCGCAGTTCTGATGCTCGAAACGAATAACTAGAACGGCCTAGGGGAAAAGTACGCATACCGTTGCAATCGGGCGAGTTTCTACTTTCAGATGCAACAGAAATTTTGCGGATTGGTCAATCCGTTCGCGAGATATGGTAGTTTGGAGGTAAGAAACGCTTGAGAAACTCAAAATTTTCGCAGTTCTGTTGCTCGAAACGAATAACTAGAACGGGATAGGGGAAAAGTACGCATACAGTTGTAATCGGGCGAATTTCTACTTTCAGATGCAACAGAAATTTTGCGGATTGGTCAATCCGTTCGCGAGATATGGCAGTTTGGAGGTAAGAAACGCTTGAGAAACTCAAAATTTTCGCAGTTCTGTTGCTCGAAACGAATAACTAGAACCGGCTAGGGGAAAAGTACGCATACCGTTGTAATCGGGCGAGTTTCTACTTTCAGACGCAACAGAAATTTTGCGGATTGGTCAATCCGTTCGGGAGATATGGCAGTTTGGAGGTAAGCAACGCTTGAAAAACTCAAAATTTTCGCAGTTCTGTTGCTCGAAACGAATAACTAGAACGGGCTAGGGGAAAAGTACGCACACCGTTGTAATCGGGCGAGTTTCTACTTTCAGATGCAACAGAAATTTTGCGGATTGGTCAATCGGTTCGCGAGATATGGCAGTTTGGAGGTAAGCAACGCTCGAGAAACTCAAAATTTTCGCAGTTCTGATGCTCGACAAGCATAACTAGAACGGCCTAGGGGAAAAGTACGCACACCGCTGTAATCGGGCGAGTTTCAACTTTCACATGCAACAGAAATTTTGCGGATTGGTCAATCCGTTCGCGAGATATGGCAGTTTGAAGGTAAGCAACGCTTGAAAAACTCAAAATTTTCGCAGTTCTGTTGCTCGAAACGAATAACTAGAACGGGCTAGGGGAAAAGTACGCACACCGTTGTAATCGGGCGAGTTTCTACTTTCAGATGCAACAGAAATTTTGCGGATTGGTCAATCGGTTCGCGAGATATGGCAGTTTGGAGGTAAGCAACGCTCGAGAAACTCAAAATTTTCGCAGTTCTGATGCTCGACAAGCATAACTAGAACGGCCTAGGGGAAAAGTACGCACACCGCTGTAATCGGGCGAGTTTCAACTTTCACATGCAACAGAAATTTTGCGGATTGGTCAATCCGTTCGCGAGATATGGCAGTTTGAAGGTAAGCAACGCTTGAAAAACTCAAAATTTTCGCAGTTCTGTTGCTCGAAACGAATAACTAGAACGGGCTAGGGGAAAAGTACGCATACCGTTGTAATCGGGCGAGTTGCTACTTTCAGATGCAACAGAAATTTTGCGGATTGGTCAATCCGTTCGGGAGATATGGCAGTTTGGAGGTAAGCAACGCTTGAAAAACTCAAAATTTTCGCAGTTCTGTTGCTCGAAACGAATAACTAGAACGGGCTAGGGGAAAAGTACGCACACCGTTGTAATCGGGCGAGTTTCTACTTTCAGATGCAACAGAAATTTTGCGGATTGGTCAATCCGTTCGCGAGATATGGCAGTTTGGAGGTACGCAACGCTTGAGAAACTCAAAATTTTCGCAGTTCTGATGCTCGAAACGAATAACTAGAACGGGCTAGGGGAAAAGTACGCACACCGTTGTAATCGGGCGAGTTTCTACTTTCAGATGCAACAGAAATTTTGCGGATTGGTCAATCGGTTCGCGAGATATGGCAGTTTGGAGGTAAGCAACGCTCGAGAAACTCAAAATTTTCGCAGTTCTGATGCTCGACAAGCATAACTAGAACGGCCTAGGGGAAAAGTACGCACACCGCTGTAATCGGGCGAGTTTCAACTTTCACATGCAACAGAAATTTTGCGGATTGGTCAATCCATTCGCGAGATATGGCAGTTTGAAGGTAGGCAACGCTTGAAAAACTCAAAATTTTCGCAGTTCTGTTGCTCGAAACGAATAACTAGAACGGGCTAGGGTAAAAGTACGCATACCGTTGTAATCGGGCGAGTTTCTACTTTCAGATGCAACAGAAATTTTGCGGATTGGTCAATCCGTTCGGGAGATATGGCAGTTTGGAGGTAAGCAACGCTTGAAAAACTCAAAATTTTCGCAGTTCTGTTGCTCGAAACGAATAACTAGAACGGGCTAGGGGAAAAGTACGCACACCGTTGTAATCGGGCGAGTTTCTACTTTCAGATGCAACAGAAATTTTGCGGATTGGTCAATCCGTTCGCGAGATATGGCAGTTTGGAGGTACGCAACGCTTGAGAAACTCAAAATTTTCGCAGTTCTGATGCTCGAAACGAATAACTAGAACGGCCTAGGGGAAAAGTACGCATAGTGTTGTAATCGGGCGAGTTTCTACTTTCAGATGCAACAGAAATTTTGCGGATTGGTGAATCCGTTCGCGAGTTATGGCAGTTTGGAGGTAAGAAACGCTTGAGAAACTCAAAATTTTCGCAGTTCTGATGCTCGAAACGAATAACTAGAACGGCCTAGGGGAAAAGTACGCATAGTATTGTAATCGGGCGAGTTTCTACTTTCAGATGCAACAGAAATTTTGCGGATTTGTCAATCCGTTCGCGAGATATGGCAGTTTGGAAGTAAGAAACGCTTGAGAAACTCAAAATTTTCGCAGTTCTGATGCTCGACAAGCATAACTAGAACGGCCTAGGTGAAAAGTACGCACACCGTTGTAATCGGGCGAGTTTCTACTTTCAGATGCAACAGAAATTTTGCGGATTGGTCAATCCGTTCGCGAGATATGGCAGTTTGGAGGTAAGCAACGCTTGAAAAACTCAAAATTTTCGCAGTTCTGTTGCTCGAAACGAATAACTAGAACGGGCTAGGGGAAAAGTACGCATACCGTTGTAATCGGGCGAATTTCTACTTTCTGATGCAACAGAAATTTTGCGGATTGGTCAATCCGTTCGCGAGATATGGCAGTTTGGGTGTAAGCAACGCTTGAAAAACTCAAAATTTTCGCAGTTCTGTTGCTCGAAACGAATAACTAGAACGGGCTAGGGGAAAAGTACGCACACCGTTGTAATCGGGCGAGTTTCTACTTTCAGATGCAACAGAAATTTTGCGGATTGGTCAATCGGTTCGCGAGATATGGCAGTTTGGAGGTAAGCAACGCTTGAAAAACTCAAAATTTTCGCAGTTCTGTTGCCCGAAACGAATAACTAGAACGGGCTAGGGGAAAAGTACGCATATCGTTGTAATCGGGCGAGTTTCTACTTTCAGATGCAACAGAAATTTTGCGGATTGGTCAATCCGTTCGCGAGTTATGGCAGTTTGGAAGTAAGAAACGCTTGAGAAACTCAAAATTTTCGCAGTTCTGATGCTCGAAACGAATAACTAGAACGGCCTAGGGGAAAAGTACGCATAGTGTTGTAGTCGGGGGAGTTTCTACTTTCAGATGCAACAGAAATTTTGCGGATTGGTCAATCCGTTCGCGAGATATGGCAGTTTGGAGGTAAGAAACGCTCGAGAAACTCAAAATTTTCGCAGTTCTGATGCTCGACAAGCATAACTAGAACGGCCTAGGGGAAAAGTACGCACACCGCTGTAATCGGGCGAGTTTCAACTTTCACATGCAACAGAAATTTTGCGGATTGGTCAATCCGTTCGCGAGATATGGCAGTTTGAAGGTAAGCAACGCTTGAAAAACTCAAAATTTTCGCAGTTCTGTTGCTCGAAACGAATAACTAGAACGGGCTAGGGGAAAAGTACGCATACCGCTGTAATCGGGCGAGTTTCTACTTTCAGATGCAACAGAAATTTTGCGGATTGGTCAATCCGTTCGCGAGATATGGCAGTTTGGAAGTAGGAAACGCTTGAGAAACTCAAAATTTTCGCAGTTCTGATTCTCGAAACGAATAACTAGAACGGCCTAGGGGAAAAGTACGCATACCGTTTTAATCGGGCGAGTTTCTACTTTCAGATGCAACAGAAATTTTGCGGATTGGTGAATCCGTTCGCGAGTTATGGCAGTTTGGAGGTAAGAAACGCTTGAGAAACTCAAAATTTTCGCAGTTCTGATGCTCGACAAGCATAACTAGAACGGCCTAGGTGAAAAGTACGCACACCGTTGTAATCGGGCGAGTTTCTACTTTCAGATGCAACAGAAATTTTGCGGATTGGTCAATCCGTTCGCGAGATATGGCAGTTTGGAGGTAAGCAACGCTTGAAAAACTCAAAATTTTCGCAGTTCTGTTGCTCGAAACGAATAACTAGAACGGGCTAGGGGAAAAGTACGCATACCGTTGTAATCGGGCGAATTTCTACTTTCTGATGCAACAGAAATTTTGCGGATTGGTCAATCCGTTCGCGAGATATGGCAGTTTGGGTGTAAGCAACGCTTGAAAAACTCAAAATTTTCGCAGTTCTGTTGCCCGAAACGAATAACTAGAACGGGCTAGGGGAAAAGTACGCATATCGTTGTAATCGGGCGAGTTTCTACTTTCAGATGCAACAGAAATTTTGCGGATTGGTCAATCCGTTCGCGAGTTATGGCAGTTTGGAAGTAAGAAACGCTTGAGAAACTCAAAATTTTCGCAGTTCTGATGCTCGAAACGAATAACTAGAACGGCCTAGGGGAAAAGTACGCATAGTGTTGTAGTCGGGGGAGTTTCTACTTTCAGATGCAACAGAAATTTTGCGGATTGGTCAATCCGTTCGCGAGATATGGCAGTTTGGAGGTAAGAAACGCTCGAGAAACTCAAAATTTTCGCAGTTCTGATGCTCGACAAGCATAACTAGAACGGCCTAGGGGAAAAGTACGCACACCGCTGTAATCGGGCGAGTTTCAACTTTCACATGCAACAGAAATTTTGCGGATTGGTCAATCCGTTCGCGAGATATGGCAGTTTGAAGGTAAGCAACGCTTGAAAAACTCAAAATTTTCGCAGTTCTGTTGCTCGAAACGAATAACTAGAACGGGCTAGGGGAAAAGTACGCATACCGTTGTAATCGGGCGAGTTTCTACTTTCAGATGCAACAGAAATTTTGCGGATTGGTCAATCCGTTCGGGAGATATGGCAGTTTGGAGGTAAGCAACGCTTGAAAAACTCAAAATTTTCGCAGTTCTGTTGCTCGAAACGAATAACTAGAACGGGCTAGGGGAAAAGTACGCATACCGCTGTAATCGGGCGAGTTTCTACTTTCAGATGCAACAGAAATTTTGCGGATTGGTCAATCCGTTCGCGAGATATGGCAGTTTGGAAGTAGGAAACGCTTGAGAAACTCAAAATTTTCGCAGTTCTGATTCTCGAAACGAATAACTAGAACGGCCTAGGGGAAAAGTACGCATACCGTTTTAATCGGGCGAGTTTCTACTTTCAGATGCAACAGAAATTTTGCGGATTGGTCAATCCGTTCGCGAGATATGGCAGTTTTGAGATAAGAAACGCTTGAGAAACTCAAAATTTTCGCAGTTCTGATGCTCGAAACGAATAACTGGAACGGCCTAGGGGGAAACTACGCATACCATTGTAATCGGGCGAGTTTCTACTTTCAGATGCAAAAGAAACTTTGCGGATTGGTCAATCCGTTCGCGAGATGTGGCAGTTTGGAAGTAGGAAACGCTTGAGAAACTCAAAATTTTCGCAGTTCTGATTCTCGAAACGAATAACTAGAACGGCCTAGGGGAAAAGTACGCATACCGTTTTAATCGGGCGAGTTTCTACTTTCAGATGCAACAGAAATTTTGCGGATTGGTCAATCCGTTCGCGAGATGTGGCAGTTTGGAAGTAAGAAACGCTTGAGAAACTCAAAATTTTCGCAGTTCTGATTCTCGAAACGAATAACTAGAACGGCCTAGGGGAAAAGTACGCATACCGTTTTAATCGGGCGAGTTTCTACTTTCAGATGCAACAGAAATTTTGCGGATTGGTGAATCCGTTCGCGAGTTATGGCAGTTTGGAGGTAAGAAACGCTTGAGAAACTCAAAATTTTCGCAGTTCTGATGCTCGAAACGAATAACTAGAACGGCCTAGGGGAAAAGTACGCATAGTATTGTAATCGGGCGAGTTTCTACTTTCAGATGCAACAGAAATTTTGCGGATTTGTCAATCCGTTCGCGAGATATGGCAGTTTGGAAGTAAGAAACGCTTGAGAAACTCAAAATTTTCGCAGTTCTGATGCTCGACAAGCATAACTAGAACGGCCTAGGTGAAAAGTACGCACACCGTTGTAATCGGGCGAGTTTCTACTTTCAGATGCAACAGAAATTTTGCGGATTGGTCAATCCGTTCGCGAGATATGGCAGTTTGGAGGTAAGCAACGCTTGAAAAACTCAAAATTTTCGCAGTTCTGTTGCTCGAAACGAATAACTAGAACGGGCTAGGGGAAAAGTACGCATACCGTTGTAATCGGGCGAATTTCTACTTTCTGATGCAACAGAAATTTTGCGGATTGGTCAATCCGTTCGCGAGATATGGCAGTTTGGGTGTAAGCAACGCTTGAAAAACTCAAAATTTTCGCAGTTCTGTTGCTCGAAACGAATAACTAGAACGGGCTAGGGGAAAAGTACGCACACCGTTGTAATCGGGCGAGTTTCTACTTTCAGATGCAACAGAAATTTTGCGGATTGGTCAATCGGTTCGCGAGATATGGCAGTTTGGAGGTAAGCAACGCTTGAAAAACTCAAAATTTTCGCAGTTCTGATGCTCGAAACGAATAACTAGAACGGCCTAGGGGAAAAGTACGCATAGTGTTGTAGTCGGGGGAGTTTCTACTTTCAGATGCAACAGAAATTTTGCGGATTGGTCAATCCGTTCGCGAGATATGGCAGTTTGGAGGTAAGAAACGCTCGAGAAACTCAAAATTTTCGCAGTTCTGATGCTCGACAAGCATAACTAGAACGGCCTAGGGGAAAAGTACGCACACCGCTGTAATCGGGCGAGTTTCAACTTTCACATGCAACAGAAATTTTGCGGATTGGTCAATCCGTTCGCGAGATATGGCAGTTTGAAGGTAAGCAACGCTTGAAAAACTCAAAATTTTCGCAGTTCTGTTGCTCGAAACGAATAACTAGAACGGGCTAGGGGAAAAGTACGCATACCGTTGTAATCGGGCGAGTTTCTACTTTCAGATGCAACAGAAATTTTGCGGATTGGTCAATCCGTTCGGGAGATATGGCAGTTTGGAGGTAAGCAACGCTTGAAAAACTCAAAATTTTCGCAGTTCTGTTGCTCGAAACGAATAACTAGAACGGGCTAGGGGAAAAGTACGCATACCGCTGTAATCGGGCGAGTTTCTACTTTCAGATGCAACAGAAATTTTGCGGATTGGTCAATCCGTTCGCGAGATATGGCAGTTTGGAAGTAGGAAACGCTTGAGAAACTCAAAATTTTCGCAGTTCTGATTCTCGAAACGAATAACTAGAACGGCCTAGGGGAAAAGTACGCATACCGTTTTAATCGGGCGAGTTTCTACTTTCAGATGCAACAGAAATTTTGCGGATTGGTCAATCCGTTCGCGAGATATGGCAGTTTTGAGATAAGAAACGCTTGAGAAACTCAAAATTTTCGCAGTTCTGATGCTCGAAACGAATAACTGGAACGGCCTAGGGGGAAACTACGCATACCATTGTAATCGGGCGAGTTTCTACTTTCAGATGCAAAAGAAACTTTGCGGATTGGTCAATCCGTTCGCGAGATGTGGCAGTTTGGAAGTAGGAAACGCTTGAGAAACTCAAAATTTTCGCAGTTCTGATTCTCGAAACGAATAACTAGAACGGCCTAGGGGAAAAGTACGCATACCGTTTTAATCGGGCGAGTTTCTACTTTCAGATGCAACAGAAATTTTGCGGATTGGTCAATCCGTTCGCGAGATATGGCAGTTTTGAGATAAGAAACGCTTGAGAAACTCAAAATTTTCGCAGTTCTGATGCTCGAAACGAATAACTGGAACGGCCTAGGGGGAAACTACACATGCCATTGTAATCGGGCGAGTTTCTACATTCAGATGCAACAGAAACTTTGCGGATTGGTCAATCCGTTCGCGAGATGTGGCCGTTTGGAAGTAAGAAACGCCTGAGAAACTCAACATTTTCGCTGTTCTGATGCGCTAAACGAATAACTAGAACGGCCTAGGGGAAAAGTACGCATCCAGTTGTAATCGGGCGAGTTTCTACTTTCAGATGCAACAGAAATTTTGCGGTTTGGCCAATCCGTTCGCGAGATATGGCAGTTTGGAGGTAAGAAACGCTTGAGAAACTCAAAATTTTCGCAGTTCTGATGCTCGACAAGCATAACTAGAACGGCCTAGGGGAAAAGTACGTATACCGTTGCAATCGGGCGAGTTTCTACTTTCAGATGCAACAGAAATTTTGCGGATTGGTCAATCCGTTCGCGAGATATGGCAGTTTGAAGGTAAGAAACGCTTGAGAAACTCAAAATTTTCGCAGTTCTCATGCTCGAAACGAATAACTACAACGAACTAGGGGAAAAGTACGCATACCGTTGTAATCGGGCGAGTTTCTACTTTCAGATGCGCCAGAAATTATGCGGATTGGTCAATCCGTTCGCGAGATATGGCAGTTTGGAGGTAAGAAACCCTCGAGAAACTCAAAATTTTCGCAGTTCTGATGCTCGACAAGCATAACTAGAACGGCCTAGGGGAAAAGTACCTATACCGTTGTAATCGGGCGAGTTTCTACTTTCAGATGCAACAGAAATTTTGCGGATTGGTCAATCCGTTCGCGAGATGTGGCAGTTTGGAAGTAAGAAACGCTTGAGAAACTCAAAATTTTCGCAGTTCTGATGCTCGAAACGAATAACTAGAACGGCCTAGGGGGAATGTACGCATACCGTTGTAATCGGGCGAGTTTCTACTTTCAGATGCAACAGAAATTTTGCGGATTGGTCAATGCGTTCGCGAGATGTGGCAGTTTGTAGGTAAGAAACGCTTGAGAAACTCAAAATTTTCGCAGTTCTGATGCTCGAAACGAATAACTAGAACGGCCTAGGGGAAAAGTACGCATACCGTTGTAATCGGGCGAGTTTCTACTTTCAGATGCAACAGAAATTTTGCGGATTTGTCAATCCGTTCGCGAGATGTGGCAGTTTGTAGGTAAGAAACGCTTGAGAAACTCAAAATTTTCGCAGTTCTGATGCTCGAAACGAATAACTAGAACGGCCTAGGGGAAAAGTACGCATACCGTTGTAATCGGGCGAGTTTCTACCTTCAGATGCAACAGAAATTTTGCGGATTGGTCAATCCGTTCGCGAGATGTGGCAGTTTGGAAGTAAGAAACGCTTGAGAAACTCAAAATTTTCGCAGTTCTGATGCTCGAAACGAATAACTAGAACGGCCTAGGGGAAAAGTACGTATACCGTTGTAATCGGGCGAGTTTCTGCTTTCAGATGCAACAGAAATTTTGCCGATTGGTCAATCCGTTCGCGAGATATGGCAGTTTGGAGGTAAGAAACGCTCGAGAAACTCAAAATTTTCGCAGTTCTGATGCTCGACAAGCATAACTAGAACGGCCTAGGGGAAAAGTACGTATACCGTTGTAATCGGGCGAGTTTCTACTTTCAGATGCAACAGAAATTTTGCGGATTGGTCAATCCGTTCGCGAGATATGGCAGTTTGTAGGTAAGAAACGCTTGAGAAACTCAAAATTTTCGCAGTTCTGATGCTCGAAACGAATAACTAGAACGGCCTAGGGGAAAAGTACGCATACCGTTGTAATCGGGCGAGTTTCTGCTTTCAGATGCATCAGAAATTTTGCGGATTGGTCAATCCGTTCGCGATATGTGGCAGTTTGTAGGTAAGAAACGCTTGAGAAACTCAACATTTTCGCAGTTCTGATGCTCGACAAGCATAACTAGAACGGCCTAGGGGAAAAGTACCTATACCGTTGTAATCGGGCGAGTTTCTACTTTCAGATGCAACAGAAATTTTGCGGATTGGTCAATCCGTTCGCGAGATGTGGCAGTTTGGAAGTAAGAAACGCTTGAGAAACTCAAAATTTTCGCAGTTCTGATGCTCGAAACGAATAACTAGAACGGCCTAGGGGAAAAGTACGCATACCGTTGTAATCGGGCGAGTTTCTACTTTCAGATGCAACAGAAATTTTGCGGATTGGTCAATCCGTTCGCGAGATGTGGCAGTTTGTAGGTAAGAAACGCTTGAGAAACTCAAAATTTTCGCAGTTCTGATGCTCGAAACGAATAAGTAGAACGGCCTAGGGGAAAAGTACGAACACCGTTGTAATCGGGCGAGTTTCTACCTTCAGATGCAACAGAAATTTTGCGGATTGGTCAATCCGTTCGCGAGATATGGCAGTTTGGAAGTAAGAAACGCTTGAGAAACTCAAAATTTTCGCAGTTCTGATGCTCGAAACGAACAACTAGGACGGCCTAGTGGAAAAGTACGCATACCGTTGTAATCGGGCGAGTTTCTACTTTCAGATGCAACAGAAATTTTGCGGATTGGTCAATCCATTCGCGAGATATGGCAGTTTGGAGGGAAGAAACGCTTGAGAAACTCAAAATTTTCACAGTTCTGATGCTCGAAACGAATAACCAGAACGGCCTAGAGGAAAAGTACGCATACAGTTGTAATCGAGCGAGTTTCTACTTTCAGATGCAACAGAAATTTTGCGGATTGGTCAATCCGTTCGCGAGATATGGCAGTTTGGAGGTAAGAAACGCTTGAGAAACTCAACATTTTCGCAGTTCTGATACTCGAAACGAATAACTAGAACGGCCTAGGGGAAAAGTACGCATACTGTTGTAATCGGGCGAGCTTCTACTTTCAGATGCAACAGAAATTTTGCGGATTGGTCAATCCGTTCGCGAGATATGGCAGTTTGTAGGTAAGAAACGCTTGAGAAACTCAAAATTTTCGCAGTTCTGATGCTCGAAACGAATAACTAGAACGGCCTACGGGAGAAGTACGCATACCGTTGTAATCGGGCGAGTTTCTACTTTCAGATGCATCAGAAATTTTGCGGATTGATCAATCCGTTCGCGAGATATGGCCGTTTGGATGTAAGAAACGCTTGAGAAACTCAAAATTATCGCAGTTCTGATGCTCGAAACGAATAACTGGAACGGCCTACGGGAGAAGTACGCATACCGTTGTAATCGGGCGAGTTTCTACCTTCAGATGCAACATAGATTATGCGGATTGGTCAATCCGTTCGCGAGATATGGCCGTTTGGATGTAAGAAACGCTTGAGAAACTCAAAATTTTCGCAGTTCTGATGCTCGAAACGAATGACTAGAAAGGCCTAGGGGAAAAGTACGCATACCGTTTTAATCGGGCGAGTTTCTACTTTCAGATGCAATAGAAATTTTGCGGATTGGCCAATCCGTTCGCGAGATATGGCCGTTTGGATGTAAGAAACGCTTGAGAAACTCAAAATTTTCGCAGTTCTGATGCTCGAAATGAATAACTGGAACGGCATAGGGGAAAACTACAGATACCGTTGTAATCGGGCGAGTTTCTACTTTCAGATGCAACAGAAATTTTGCGGATTGGTCAATCCGTTCGCGAGATATGGCAGTTTGGAGGTAAGAAACGCTTGGGAAACTCAAAATTATCGCAGTTCTGATGCTCGAAACGAATAACTGGAACGGCCTAGGGGGAAACTACGCATACCATTGTAATCGGGCGAGTTTCTACTTTCAGATGCAAAAGAAACTTTGCGGATTGGTCAATCCGTTCGCGAGATGTGGCAGTTTGGAAGTAGGAAACGCTTGAGAAACTCAAAATTTTCGCAGTTCTGATTCTCGAAACGAATAACTAGAACGGCCTAGGGGAAAAGTACGCATACCGTTTTAATCGGGCGAGTTTCTACTTTCAGATGCAACAGAAATTTTGCGGATTGGTCAATCCGTTCGCGAGATATGGCAGTTTTGAGATAAGAAACGCTTGAGAAACTCAAAATTTT
The DNA here is from genome assembly GCF_051014685.1 of Ptiloglossa arizonensis. Lineage (NCBI taxonomy): Eukaryota > Metazoa > Arthropoda > Insecta > Hymenoptera > Colletidae > Ptiloglossa > Ptiloglossa arizonensis. Next base: position 2,490,813 of record NW_027478386.1, read on the forward strand.
CGCAGTTCTGATGCTCGAAACGAATAACTGGAACGGCCTAGGGGGAAACTACACATGCCATTGTAATCGGGCGAGTTTCTACATTCAGATGCAACAGAAACTTTGCGGATTGGTCAATCCGTTCGCGAGATGTGGCCGTTTGGAAGTAAGAAACGCCTGAGAAACTCAACATTTTCGCTGTTCTGATGCGCTAAACGAATAACTAGAACGGCCTAGGGGAAAAGTACGCATCCAGTTGTAATCGGGCGAGTTTCTACTTTCAGATGCAACAGAAATTTTGCGGTTTGGCCAATCCGTTCGCGAGATATGGCAGTTTGGAGGTAAGAAACGCTTGAGAAACTCAAAATTTTCGCAGTTCTGCTGCTCGACAAGCATAACTAGAACGGCCTAGGGGAAAAGTACGTATACCGTTGCAATCGGGCGAGTTTCTACTTTCAGATGCAACAGAAATTTTGCGGATTGGTCAATCCGTTCGCGAGATATGGCAGTTTGAAGGTAAGAAACGCTTGAGAAACTCAAAATTTTCGCAGTTCTCATGCTCGAAACGAATAACTACAACGAACTAGGGGAAAAGTACGCATACCGTTGTAATCGGGCGAGCTTCTACTTTCAGATGCGCCAGAAATTATGCGGATTGGTCAAGCCGTTCGCGAGATATGGCAGTTTGGAGGTAAGAAACGCTCGAGAAACTCAAAATTTTCGCAGTTCTGATGCTCGACAAGCATAACTAGAACGGCCTAGGGGAAAAGTACCTATACCGTTGTAATCGGGCGAGTTTCTACTTTCAGATGCAACAGAAATTTTGCGGATTGGTCAATCCGTTCGCGAGATGTGGCAGTTTGGAAGTAAGAAACGCTTGAGAAACTCAAAATTTTCGCAGTTCTGATGCTCGAAACGAATAACTAGAACGGCCTAGGGGGAATGTACGCATACCGTTGTAATCGGGCGAGTTTCTACTTTCAGATGCAACAGAAATTTTGCGGATTGGTCAATGCGTTCGCGAGATGTGGCAGTTTGTAGGTAAGAAACGCTTGAGAAACTCAAAATTTTCGCAGTTCTGATGCTCGAAACGAATAACTAGAACGGCCTAGGGGAAAAGTACGCATACCGTTGTAATCGGGCGAGTTTCTACTTTCAGATGCAACAGAAATTTTGCGGATTTGTCAATCCGTTCGCGAGATGTGGCAGTTTGTAGGTAAGAAACGCTTGAGAAACTCAAAATTTTCGCAGTTCTGGTGCTCGAAACGAATAACTAGAACGGCCTAGGGGAAAAGTACGCATACCGTTGTAATCGGGCGAGTTTCTACCTTCAGATGCAATAGAAATTTTGCGGATTGGTCAATCCGTTCGCGAGATGTGGCAGTTTGGAAGTAAGAAACGCTTGAGAAACTCAAAATTTTCGCAGTTCTGATGCTCGAAACGAATAACTAGAACGGCCTAGGGGAAAAGTACGTATACCGTTGTAATCGGGCGAGTTTCTACCTTCAGATGCAACATAGATTATGCGGATTGGTCAATCCGTTCGCGAGATATGGCCATTTGGATGTAAGAAACGCTTGAGAAACTCAAAATTTTCGCAGTTCTGATGCTCGAAACGAATGACTAGAAAGGCCTAGGGGAAAAGTACGCATACCGTTTTAATCGGGCGAGTTTCTACTTTCAGATGCAATAGAAATTTTGCGGATTGGTCAATCCGTTCGCAAGATATGGCCGTTTGGATGTAAGAAACGCTTGAGAAACTCAAAATTTTCGCAGTTCTGATGCTCGAAATGAATAACTGGAACGGCATAGGGGAAAACTACACATACCGTTGTAATCGGGCGAGTTTCTACTTTCAGATGCAACAGAAATTTTGCGGATTGGTCAATCCGTTCGCGAGATATGGCAGTTTGGAGGTAAGAAACGCTTGAGAAACTCAAAATTTTCGCAGTTCTGATTCTCGAAACGAATAACTAGAACGGCCTAGGGGAAAACTACACCTACTCTTGTAATCGGGCGAGTTTCTACTTTCAGATACAACAGAAATTTTGCCGATTGGTCAATCCGTTCGCGAGATATGGCAGTTTGGAGATAAGGAACGCTTGAGAAACTCAAAATTTTTGCAGTTCTGATGCTCGAAACGAATGACTAGAACGGCCTACGGGAGAAGTACGCATACCGTTGTAATCGGGCGAGTTTCTACTTTCAGATGCAACAGAAATTTTGCGGATTGGTCAATCCGTTCGCGAGATATGGCAGTTTGGAGGTAAGAAACGCTTGAGAAACTCAAAATTTTCGCAGTTCTGATTCTCGAAACGAATAACTAGAACGGCCTAGGGGAAAACTACACCTACTCTTGTAATCGGGCGAGTTTCTACTTTCAGATACAACAGAAATTTTGCCGATTGGTCAATCCGTTCGCGAGATATGGCAGTTTGGAGATAAGGAACGCTTGAGAAACTCAAAATTTTTGCAGTTCTGATGCTCGAAACGAATGACTAGAACGGCCTACGGGAGAAGTACGCATACCGTTGTAATCGGGCGAGTTTCTACTTTCAGATGCATCAGAAATTTTGCGGATTGATCAATCCGTTCGCGAGATATGGCAGTTTGGAGGTAAGAAACGCTTGAGAAACTCAAAATTTTCGCAGTTCTGATTCTCGAAACGAATAACTAGAACGGCCTAGGGGAAAACTACACCTACTCTTGTAATCGGGCGAGTTTCTACTTTCAGATACAACAGAAATTTTGCGGATTGGTCAATCCGTTCGCGAGATATGGCAGTTTGGAGATAAGGAACGCTTGAGAAACTCAAAATTATCGCAGTTCTGATGCTCGAAACGAATGACTAGAAAGGCCTAGGGGGAAACTACGCATACCGTTGTAATCGGGCGAGTTTCTACTTTCAGATGCATCAGAAATTTTGCGGATTGATCAATCCGTTCGCGAGATATGGCCGTTTGGATGTAAGAAACGCTTGAGAAACTCAAAATTATCGCAGTTCTGATGCTCGAAACGAATAACTGGAACGGCCTACGGGAGAAGTACGCATACCGTTGTAATCGGGCGAGTTTCTACCTTCAGATGCAACATAGATTATGCGGATTGGTCAATCCGTTCGCGAGATATGGCCGTTTGGATGTAAGAAACGCTTGAGAAACTCAAAATTTTCGCAGTTCTGATGCTCGAAACGAATGACTAGAAAGGCCTAGGGGAAAAGTACGCATACCGTTTTAATCGGGCGAGTTTCTACTTTCAGATGCAATAGAAATTTTGCGGATTGGCCAATCCGTTCGCGAGATATGGCCGTTTGGATGTAAGAAACGCTTGAGAAACTCAAAATTTTCGCAGTTCTGATGCTCGAAATGAATAACTGGAACGGCATAGGGGAAAACTACAGATACCGTTGTAATCGGGCGAGTTTCTACTTTCAGATGCAACAGAAATTTTGCGGATTGGTCAATCCGTTCGCGAGATATGGCAGTTTGGAGGTAAGAAACGCTTGAGAAACTCAAAATTATCGCAGTTCTGATGCTCGAAACGAATGACTAGAAAGGCCTAGGGGGAAACTACGCATACCGTTGTAATCGGGCGAGTTTCTACTTTCAGATGCAACAGAAATTTTGCGGATTGGTCAATCCGTTCGCGAGATATGGCAGTTTGGAGGTAAGAAACGCTTGGGAAACTCAAAATTATCGCAGTTCTGATGCTCGAAACGAATAACTGGAACGGCCTAGGGGGAAACTACGCATACCATTGTAATCGGGCGAGTTTCTACTTTCAGATGCAAAAGAAACTTTGCGGATTGGTCAATCCGTTCGCGAGATGTGGCAGTTTGGAAGTAGGAAACGCTTGAGAAACTCAAAATTTTCGCAGTTCTGATGCTCGAAACGAATAACTGGAACGGCCTAGGGGGAAACTACACATGCCATTGTAATCGGGCGAGTTTCTACATTCAGATGCAACAGAAACTTTGCGGATTGGTCAATCCGTTCGCGAGATGTGGCCGTTTGGAAGTAAGAAACGCCTGAGAAACTCAACATTTTCGCTGTTCTGATGCGCTAAACGAATAACTAGAACGGCCTAGGGGAAAAGTACGCATCCAGTTGTAATCGGGCGAGTTTCTACTTTCAGATGCAACAGAAATTTTGCGGTTTGGCCAATCCGTTCGCGAGATATGGCAGTTTGGAGGTAAGAAACGCTTGAGAAACTCAAAATTTTCGCAGTTCTGCTGCTCGACAAGCATAACTAGAACGGCCTAGGGGAAAAGTACGTATACCGTTGCAATCGGGCGAGTTTCTACTTTCAGATGCAACAGAAATTTTGCGGATTGGTCAATCCGTTCGCGAGATATGGCAGTTTGAAGGTAAGAAACGCTTGAGAAACTCAAAATTTTCGCAGTTCTCATGCTCGAAACGAATAACTACAACGAACTAGGGGAAAAGTACGCATACCGTTGTAATCGGGCGAGTTTCTACTTTCAGATGCGCCAGAAATTATGCGGATTGGTCAAGCCGTTCGCGAGATATGGCAGTTTGGAGGTAAGAAACGCTCGAGAAACTCAAAATTTTCGCAGTTCTGATGCTCGACAAGCATAACTAGAACGGCCTAGGGGAAAAGTACCTATACCGTTGTAATCGGGCGAGTTTCTACTTTCAGATGCAACAGAAATTTTGCGGATTGGTCAATCCGTTCGCGAGATGTGGCAGTTTGGAAGTAAGAAACGCTTGAGAAACTCAAAATTTTCGCAGTTCTGATGCTCGAAACGAATAACTAGAACGGCCTAGGGGGAATGTACGCATACCGTTGTAATCGGGCGAGTTTCTACTTTCAGATGCAACAGAAATTTTGCGGATTGGTCAATGCGTTCGCGAGATGTGGCAGTTTGTAGGTAAGAAACGCTTGAGAAACTCAAAATTTTCGCAGTTCTGATGCTCGAAACGAATAACTAGAACGGCCTAGGGGAAAAGTACGCATACCGTTGTAATCGGGCGAGTTTCTACTTTCAGATGCAACAGAAATTTTGCGGATTTGTCAATCCGTTCGCGAGATGTGGCAGTTTGTAGGTAAGAAACGCTTGAGAAACTCAAAATTTTCGCAGTTCTGATGCTCGAAACGAATAACTAGAACGGCCTAGGGGAAAAGTACGCATACCGTTGTAATCGGGCGAGTTTCTACCTTCAGATGCAACAGAAATTTTGCGGATTGGTCAATCCGTTCGCGAGATGTGGCAGTTTGGAAGTAAGAAACGCTTGAGAAACTCAAAATTTTCGCAGTTCTGATGCTCGAAACGAATAACTAGAACGGCCTAGGGGAAAAGTACGTATACCGTTGTAATCGGGCGAGTTTCTGCTTTCAGATGCAACAGAAATTTTGCCGATTGGTCAATCCGTTCGCGAGATATGGCAGTTTGGAGGTAAGAAACGCTCGAGAAACTCAAAATTTTCGCAGTTCTGATGCTCGACAAGCATAACTAGAACGGCCTAGGGGAAAAGTACGTATACCGTTGTAATCGGGCGAGATTCTACTTTCAGATGCAACAGCAATTTTGCGGATTGGTCAATCCGTTCGCGAGATATGGCAGTTTGTAGGTAAGAAACGCTTGAGAAACTCAAAATTTTCGCAGTTCTGATGCTCGAAACGAATAACTAGAACGGCCTAGGGGAAAAATACGCATACCGTTGTAATCGGGCGAGTTTCTGCTTTCAGATGCATCAGAAATTTTGCGGATTGGTCAATCCGTTCGCGATATGTGGCAGTTTGTAGGTAAGAAACGCTTGAGAAACTCAAAATTTTCGCAGTTCTGATGCTCGACAAGCATAACTAGAACGGCCTAGGGGAAAAGTACCTATACCGTTGTAATCGGGCGAGTTTCTACTTTCAGATGCAACAGAAATTTTGCGGATTGGTCAATCCGTTCCCGAGATGTGGCAGTTTGGAAGTAAGAAACGCTTGAGAAACTCAAAATTTTCGCAGTTCTGATGCTCGAAACGAATAACTAGAACGGCCTAGGGGAAAAGTACGCATACCGTTGTAATCGGGCGAGTTTCTACTTTCAGATGCAACAGAAATTTTGCGGATTGGTCAATCCGTTCGCGAGATGTGGCAGTTTGTAGGTAAGAAACGCTTGAGAAACTCAAAATTTTCGCAGTTCTGATGCTCGAAACGAATAAGTAGAACGGCCTAGGGGAAAAGTACGAACACCGTTGTAATCGGGCGAGTTTCTACCTTCAGATGCAACAGAAATTTTGCGGATTGGTCAATCCGTTCGCGAGATATGGCAGTTTGGAAGTAAGAAACGCTTGAGAAACTCAAAATTTTCGCAGTTCTGATGCTCGAAACGAACAACTAGGACGGCCTAGTGGAAAAGTACGCATACCGTTGTAATCGGGCGAGTTTCTACTTTCAGATGCAACAGAAATTTTGCGGATTGGTCAATCCATTCGCGAGATATGGCAGTTTGGAGGGAAGAAACGCTTGAGAAACTCAAAATTTTCACAGTTCTGATGCTCGAAACGAATAACCAGAACGGCCTAGAGGAAAAGTACGCATACAGTTGTAATCGAGCGAGTTTCTACTTTCAGATGCAACAGAAATTTTGCGGATTGGTCAATCCGTTCGCGAGATATGGCAGTTTGGAGGTAAGAAACGCTTGAGAAACTCAACATTTTCGCAGTTCTGATACTCGAAACGAATAACTAGAACGGCCTAGGGGAAAAGTACGCATACTGTTGTAATCGGGCGAGCTTCTACTTTCAGATGCAACAGAAATTTTGCGGATTGGTCAATCCGTTCGCGAGATATGGCAGTTTGTAGGTAAGAAACGCTTGAGAAACTCAAAATTTTCGCAGTTCTGATGCTCGAAACGAATAACTAGAACGGCCTAGGGGAAAAGTACGCATACCGTTGTAATCGGGCGAGTTTCTGCTTTCAGATGCATCAGAAATTTTGCGGATTGGTCAATCCGTTCGCGATATGTGGCAGTTTGTAGGTAAGAAACGCTTGAGAAACTCAAAATTTTCGCAGTTCTGATGCTCGAAACGTATAACTAGAACGGCCTAGGGGAAAAGTACGCATACCGTTCTAATCGGGCGAGTTTCTGCTTTCAGATGCATCAGAAATTTTGCGGACTGGTTAATCCGTTCGCGAGATGTGGCAGTTTGTAGGTAAGAAACGCTTGAGAAACTCAAAATTTTCGCAGTTCTGATGCTGGAAACGAATAACTAGAACGGCCTAGGGGAAAAGTACGCATACCGTTGTAATCGGGCGAGTTTCTACCTTCAGATGCAACAGAAATTTTGCGGATTGGTCAATCCGTTCGCGAGATATGGCAGTTTGGAAGTAAGAAACGCTTGAGAAACTCAAAATTTTCGCAGTTCTGATGCTCGAAACGAATAACTAGAACGGCCTAGGGGAAAAGTACGCACACCGTTGTAATCGGGCGAGTTTCTACCTTCAGATGCAACAGAAATTTTGCGGATTGGTCAATCCGTTCGCGAGATATGGCAGTTTGGAAGTAAGAAACGCTTGAGAAGCTCAAAATTTTCGCAGTTCTGATGCTCGAAACGAATAACTAGAACGGCCTAGGGGAAAAGTACGCATACCGTTGTAATCGGGCGAGTTTCTACCTTCAGATGCAAAAGAAATTTTGCGGATTGGTCAATCCGTTCGCGAGATGTGGCAGCTTGGAAGTAAGAAACGCTTGAGAAACTCAAAATTTTCGCAGTTCTGATGCTCGAAACGAATAACTAGAACGGCCTAGGGGAAAAGTACGCATCCAGTTGTAATCGGGCGAGTTTCTACTTTCAGATGCAACAGAAATTTTGCGGATTGGCCAATCCGTTCGCGAGATATGGCAGTTTGGAGGTAAGAAACGCTCGAGAAACTCAAAATTTTCGCAGTTCTGATGCTCGACAAGCATAACTAGAACGGCCTAGGGGAAAAGTACCTATACCGTTGTAATCGGGCGAGTTTCTACTTTCAGATGCAACAGAAATTTTGCGGATTGGTCAATCCGTTCGCGAGATGTGGCAGTTTGGAAGTAAGAAACGCTTGAGAAACTCTAAATTTTCGCAGTTCTGATGCTCGAAACGAATAACAAGAACGGCCTAGGGGGAATGTACGCATACCGTTGTAATCGGGCGAGTTTCTACTTTCAGATGCAACAGAAATTTTGCGGATTGGTCAATCCGTTCGCGAGATGTGGCAGTTTGTAGGTAAGAAACGCTTGAGAAACTCTAAATTTTCGCAGTTCTGATGCTCGAAACGAATAACTAGAAAGGCCTCGGTGAAAAGTACGTATACCGTTGTAATCGGGAGAGTTTCTACTTTCAGATGCAACAGAAATTTTGCGGATGGGTCAATCCGTTCGCGAGATATGGCAGTTTGGAGGTAAGAAACGCTTGAGAAACTCAAAATTTTCGCAGTTCTGGTGCTCGAAACGAATAACTAGAACGGCCTCGGTGAAAAGTACGTATACCGTTGTAATCGGGCGAGTTTCTACTTTCAGATGCAACAGAAATTTTGAGGATTGGTCGATCCGTTCGCGAGATGTGGCAGTTTGGAAGTAAGAAACGCTTGAGAAACTGAAAATTTTCGCAGTTCTGATGCTCGAAACGAATAACTAGAACGGCCTAGGGGAAAAGTACGCATACCGTTGTAATCGAGCGAGTTTCTACTTTCAGATGCAACAGAAATTTTGCGGATTGGTCAATCCGTTCGCGAGATATGGCAGTTTGGAGGTAAGAAACGCTTGAGAAACTCAACATTTTCGCAGTTCTGATACTCGAAACGAATAACTAGAACGGCCTAGGGGAAAAGTACGCATACTGTTGTAATCGGGCGAGTTTCTACTTTCAGATGCAACAGAAATTTTGCGGATTGGTCAATCCGTTCGCGAGATATGGCAGTTTGGAAGTAAGAAACGCTTGAGAAACTCAAAGTTTTCGCAGTTCTGATGCTCGAAACGAATAACTAGAACGGCCTAGGGGAAAAGTACGCATACCGTTGTAATCGGGCGGGTTTCTACTTTCAGATGCAACAGAAATTTTGCGGATTGGTCAATCCGTGCGCGAGATATGGCAGTTTGGAGATAAGAAACGCTTGAGAAACTCAAAATTTTCACAGTTCCGATGCTCGAAACGAATAACTAGAACGGCCCAGGGGAAAAGTACGCATACCGTTGTAATCGGGCGAGTTTCTACTTTCAGATGCAACAGAAATTTTGCGGATTGGTCAATCCGTTCGCGAGATATGGCAGTTTGGAGGTAAGAAACGATTGAGAAACTCAAAATTTTCGCAGTTCTGATGCTCGAAACGAATAACTAGAACGGACTAGGGGAAAAGTACGCATACCGTTGTAATCGGGCGAGTTTCTACTTTCAGATGCAACAGAAATTTTGCGGATTGGTCAATCCGTTCGCGAGATATGGCAGTTTGGAGGTAAGAAACGCTTGAGAAACTCAAAATTTTCGCAGTTCTGATGCTCGAAACGAATAACTAGAACGGCCTAGGGGAAAAGTACGCATACCGTTGTAATCGGGCGAGTTTCTACCTTCAGATGCAAAAGAAATTTTGCGGATTGGTCAATCCGTTCGCGAGATGTGGCAGCTTGGAAGTAAGAAACGCTTGAGAAACTCAAAATTTTCGCAGTTCTGATGCTCGAAACGAATAACTAGAACGGCCTAGGGGAAAAGTACGCATCCAGTTGTAATCGGGCGAGTTTCTACTTTCAGATGCAACAGAAATTTTGCGGATTGGTCAATCCGTTCGCGAGATATGGCAGTTTGGAGGTAAGAAACGCTTGAGAAACTGAAAATTTTCGCAGTTCTGATGCTCGAAACGAATAACTAGAACGGCCTAGGGGAAAAGTACGCATACCGTTGTAATCGAGCGAGTTTCTACTTTCAGATGCAACAGAAATTTTGCGGATTGGTCAATCCGTTCGCGAGATATGGCAGTTTGGAGGTAAGAAACGCTTGAGAAACTCAACATTTTCGCAGTTCTGATACTCGAAACGAATAACTAGAACGGCCTAGGGGAAAAGTACGCATACTGTTGTAATCGGGCGAGTTTCTTCTTTCAGATGCAACAGAAATTTTGCGGATTGGTCAATCCGTTCGCGAGATATGGCAGTTTGGAAGTAAGAAACGCTTGAGAAACTCAAAGTTTTCGCAGTTCTGATGCTCGAAACGAATAACTAGAACGGCCTAGGGGAAAAGTACGCATACCGTTGTAATCGGGCGAGTTTCTACTTTCAGATGCAACAGAAATTTTGCGGATTGGTCAATCCGTGCGCGAGATGTGGCAGTTTGGAAGTAAGAAACGCTTGAGAAACTCAAAATTTTCGCAGTTCTGATGCTCGAAACGAATAACTAGAACGGCCTAGGGGAAAAGTACGTATACCGTTGTAATCGGGCGAGTTTCTGCTTTCAGATGCAACAGAAATTTTGCCGATTGGTCAATCCGTTCGCGAGATATGGCAGTTTGGAGGTAAGAAACGCTCGAGAAACTCAAAATTTTCGCAGTTCTGATGCTCGACAAGCATAACTAGAACGGCCTAGGGGAAAAGTACGTATACCGTTGTAATCGGGCGAGATTCTACTTTCAGATGCAACAGAAATTTTGCGGATTGGTCAATCCGTTCGCGAGATATGGCAGTTTGTAGGTAAGAAACGCTTGAGAAACTCAAAATTTTCGCAGTTCTGATGCTCGAAACGAATAACTAGAACGGCCTAGGGGAAAAATACGCATACCGTTGTAATCGGGCGAGTTTCTGCTTTCAGATGCATCAGAAATTTTGCGGATTGGTCAATCCGTTCGCGATATGTGGCAGTTTGTAGGTAAGAAACGCTTGAGAAACTCAAAATTTTCGCAGTTCTGATGCTCGACAAGCATAACTAGAACGGCCTAGGGGAAAAGTACCTATACCGTTGTAATCGGGCGAGTTTCTACTTTCAGATGCAACAGAAATTTTGCGGATTGGTCAATCCGTTCCCGAGATGTGGCAGTTTGGAAGTAAGAAACGCTTGAGAAACTCAAAATTTTCGCAGTTCTGATGCTCGAAACGAATAACTAGAACGGCCTAGGGGAAAAGTACGCATACCGTTGTAATCGGGCGAGTTTCTACTTTCAGATGCAACAGAAATTTTGCGGATTGGTCAATCCGTTCGCGAGATGTGGCAGTTTGTAGGTAAGAAACGCTTGAGAAACTCAAAATTTTCGCAGTTCTGATGCTCGAAACGAATAAGTAGAACGGCCTAGGGGAAAAGTACGAACACCGTTGTAATCGGGCGAGTTTCTACCTTCAGATGCAACAGAAATTTTGCGGATTGGTCAATCCGTTCGCGAGATATGGCAGTTTGGAAGTAAGAAACGCTTGAGAAACTCAAAATTTTCGCAGTTCTGATGCTCGAAACGAACAACTAGGACGGCCTAGTGGAAAAGTACGCATACCGTTGTAATCGGGCGAGTTTCTACTTTCAGATGCAACAGAAATTTTGCGGATTGGTCAATCCATTCGCGAGATATGGCAGTTTGGAGGGAAGAAACGCTTGAGAAACTCAAAATTTTCACAGTTCTGATGCTCGAAACGAATAACCAGAACGGCCTAGAGGAAAAGTACGCATACAGTTGTAATCGAGCGAGTTTCTACTTTCAGATGCAACAGAAATTTTGCGGATTGGTCAATCCGTTCGCGAGATATGGCAGTTTGGAGGTAAGAAACGCTTGAGAAACTCAACATTTTCGCAGTTCTGATACTCGAAACGAATAACTAGAACGGCCTAGGGGAAAAGTACGCATACTGTTGTAATCGGGCGAGCTTCTACTTTCAGATGCAACAGAAATTTTGCGGATTGGTCAATCCGTTCGCGAGATATGGCAGTTTGTAGGTAAGAAACGCTTGAGAAACTCAAAATTTTCGCAGTTCTGATGCTCGAAACGAATAACTAGAACGGCCTAGGGGAAAAGTACGCATACCGTTGTAATCGGGCGAGTTTCTGCTTTCAGATGCATCAGAAATTTTGCGGATTGGTCAATCCGTTCGCGATATGTGGCAGTTTGTAGGTAAGAAACGCTTGAGAAACTCAAAATTTTCGCAGTTCTGATGCTCGAAACGTATAACTAGAACGGCCTAGGGGAAAAGTACGCATACCGTTCTAATCGGGCGAGTTTCTGCTTTCAGATGCATCAGAAATTTTGCGGACTGGTTAATCCGTTCGCGAGATGTGGCAGTTTGTAGGTAAGAAACGCTTGAGAAACTCAAAATTTTCGCAGTTCTGATGCTGGAAACGAATAACTAGAACGGCCTAGGGGAAAAGTACGCATACCGTTGTAATCGGGCGAGTTTCTACCTTCAGATGCAACAGAAATTTTGCGGATTGGTCAATCCGTTCGCGAGATATGGCAGTTTGGAAGTAAGAAACGCTTGAGAAACTCAAAATTTTCGCAGTTCTGATGCTCGAAACGAATAACTAGAACGGCCTAGGGGAAAAGTACGCACACCGTTGTAATCGGGCGAGTTTCTACCTTCAGATGCAACAGAAATTTTGCGGATTGGTCAATCCGTTCGCGAGATATGGCAGTTTGGAAGTAAGAAACGCTTGAGAAGCTCAAAATTTTCGCAGTTCTGATGCTCGAAACGAATAACTAGAACGGCCTAGGGGAAAAGTACGCATACCGTTGTAATCGGGCGAGTTTCTACCTTCAGATGCAAAAGAAATTTTGCGGATTGGTCAATCCGTTCGCGAGATGTGGCAGCTTGGAAGTAAGAAACGCTTGAGAAACTCAAAATTTTCGCAGTTCTGATGCTCGAAACGAATAACTAGAACGGCCTAGGGGAAAAGTACGCATCCAGTTGTAATCGGGCGAGTTTCTACTTTCAGATGCAACAGAAATTTTGCGGATTGGCCAATCCGTTCGCGAGATATGGCAGTTTGGAGGTAAGAAACGCTCGAGAAACTCAAAATTTTCGCAGTTCTGATGCTCGACAAGCATAACTAGAACGGCCTAGGGGAAAAGTACCTATACCGTTGTAATCGGGCGAGTTTCTACTTTCAGATGCAACAGAAATTTTGCGGATTGGTCAATCCGTTCGCGAGATGTGGCAGTTTGGAAGTAAGAAACGCTTGAGAAACTCTAAATTTTCGCAGTTCTGATGCTCGAAACGAATAACAAGAACGGCCTAGGGGGAATGTACGCATACCGTTGTAATCGGGCGAGTTTCTACTTTCAGATGCAACAGAAATTTTGCGGATTGGTCAATCCGTTCGCGAGATGTGGCAGTTTGTAGGTAAGAAACGCTTGAGAAACTCTAAATTTTCGCAGTTCTGATGCTCGAAACGAATAACTAGAAAGGCCTCGGTGAAAAGTACGTATACCGTTGTAATCGGGAGAGTTTCTACTTTCAGATGCAACAGAAATTTTGCGGATGGGTCAATCCGTTCGCGAGATATGGCAGTTTGGAGGTAAGAAACGCTTGAGAAACTCAAAATTTTCGCAGTTCTGGTGCTCGAAACGAATAACTAGAACGGCCTCGGTGAAAAGTACGTATACCGTTGTAATCGGGCGAGTTTCTACTTTCAGATGCAACAGAAATTTTGAGGATTGGTCGATCCGTTCGCGAGATGTGGCAGTTTGGAAGTAAGAAACGCTTGAGAAACTGAAAATTTTCGCAGTTCTGATGCTCGAAACGAATAACTAGAACGGCCTAGGGGAAAAGTACGCATACCGTTGTAATCGAGCGAGTTTCTACTTTCAGATGCAACAGAAATTTTGCGGATTGGTCAATCCGTTCGCGAGATATGGCAGTTTGGAGGTAAGAAACGCTTGAGAAACTCAACATTTTCGCAGTTCTGATACTCGAAACGAATAACTAGAACGGCCTAGGGGAAAAGTACGCATACTGTTGTAATCGGGCGAGTTTCTACTTTCAGATGCAACAGAAATTTTGCGGATTGGTCAATCCGTTCGCGAGATATGGCAGTTTGGAAGTAAGAAACGCTTGAGAAACTCAAAGTTTTCGCAGTTCTGATGCTCGAAACGAATAACTAGAACGGCCTAGGGGAAAAGTACGCATACCGTTGTAATCGGGCGGGTTTCTACTTTCAGATGCAACAGAAATTTTGCGGATTGGTCAATCCGTGCGCGAGATATGGCAGTTTGGAGATAAGAAACGCTTGAGAAACTCAAAATTTTCACAGTTCCGATGCTCGAAACGAATAACTAGAACGGCCCAGGGGAAAAGTACGCATACCGTTGTAATCGGGCGAGTTTCTACTTTCAGATGCAACAGAAATTTTGCGGATTGGTCAATCCGTTCGCGAGATATGGCAGTTTGGAGGTAAGAAACGATTGAGAAACTCAAAATTTTCGCAGTTCTGATGCTCGAAACGAATAACTAGAACGGACTAGGGGAAAAGTACGCATACCGTTGTAATCGGGCGAGTTTCTACTTTCAGATGCAACAGAAATTTTGCGGATTGGTCAATCCGTTCGCGAGATATGGCAGTTTGGAGGTAAGAAACGCTTGAGAAACTCAAAATTTTCGCAGTTCTGATGCTCGAAACGAATAACTAGAACGGCCTAGGGGAAAAGTACGCATACCGTTGTAATCGGGCGAGTTTCTACCTTCAGATGCAAAAGAAATTTTGCGGATTGGTCAATCCGTTCGCGAGATGTGGCAGCTTGGAAGTAAGAAACGCTTGAGAAACTCAAAATTTTCGCAGTTCTGATGCTCGAAACGAATAACTAGAACGGCCTAGGGGAAAAGTACGCATCCAGTTGTAATCGGGCGAGTTTCTACTTTCAGATGCAACAGAAATTTTGCGGATTGGTCAATCCGTTCGCGAGATATGGCAGTTTGGAGGTAAGAAACGCTTGAGAAACTGAAAATTTTCGCAGTTCTGATGCTCGAAACGAATAACTAGAACGGCCTAGGGGAAAAGTACGCATACCGTTGTAATCGAGCGAGTTTCTACTTTCAGATGCAACAGAAATTTTGCGGATTGGTCAATCCGTTCGCGAGATATGGCAGTTTGGAGGTAAGAAACGCTTGAGAAACTCAACATTTTCGCAGTTCTGATACTCGAAACGAATAACTAGAACGGCCTAGGGGAAAAGTACGCATACTGTTGTAATCGGGCGAGTTTCTTCTTTCAGATGCAACAGAAATTTTGCGGATTGGTCAATCCGTTCGCGAGATATGGCAGTTTGGAAGTAAGAAACGCTTGAGAAACTCAAAGTTTTCGCAGTTCTGATGCTCGAAACGAATAACTAGAACGGCCTAGGGGAAAAGTACGCATACCGTTGTAATCGGGCGAGTTTCTACTTTCAGATGCAACAGAAATTTTGCGGATTGGTCAATCCGTGCGCGAGATATGGCAGTTTGGAGGTAAGAAACGCTTGAGAAACTCAAAATTTTCACAGTTCCGATGCTCGAAACGAATAACTAGAACGGCCCAGGGGAAAAGTACGCATACCGTTGTAATCGGGCGAGTTTCTACTTTCAGATGCAACAGAAATTTTGCGGATTGGTCAATCCGTTCGCGAGATATGGCAGTTTGGAGGTAAGAAACGATTGAGAAACTCAAAATTTTCGCAGTTCTGATGCTCGAAACGAATAACTAGAACGGACTAGGGGAAAAGTACGCATACCGTTGTAATCGGGCGAGTTTCTACTTTCAGATGCAACAGAAATTTTGCGGATTGGTCAATCCGTTCGCGAGATATGGCAGTTTGGAGGTAAGAAACGCTTGAGAAACTCAAAATTTTCGCAGTTCTGATGCTCGAAACGAATAACTAGAACGGCCTAGGGGAAAAGTACGCATACCGTTGTAATCGGGCGAGTTTCTACCTTCAGATGCAAAAGAAATTTTGCGGATTGGTCAATCCGTTCGCGAGATGTGGCAGCTTGGAAGTAAGAAACGCTTGAGAAACTCAAAATTTTCGCAGTTCTGATGCTCGAAACGAATAACTAGAACGGCCTAGGGGAAAAGTACGCATCCAGTTGTAATCGGGCGAGTTTCTACTTTCAGATGCAACAGAAATTTTGCGGATTGGTCAATCCGTTCGCGAGATATGGCAGTTTGGAGGTAAGAAACGCTTGAGAAACTGAAAATTTTCGCAGTTCTGATGCTCGAAACGAATAACTAGAACGGCCTAGGGGAAAAGTACGCATACCGTTGTAATCGAGCGAGTTTCTACTTTCAGATGCAACAGAAATTTTGCGGATTGGTCAATCCGTTCGCGAGATATGGCAGTTTGGAGGTAAGAAACGCTTGAGAAACTCAAAATTTTCGCAGTTCTGATGCTCGAAACGAATAACTAGAACGGCCTAGGGGAAAAGTACGCATACCGTTGTAATCGGGCGAGTTTCTACCTTCAGATGCAAAAGAAATTTTGCGGATTGGTCAATCCGTTCGCGAGATGTGGCAGCTTGGAAGTAAGAAACGCTTGAGAAACTCAAAATTTTCGCAGTTCTGATGCTCGAAACGAATAACTAGAACGGCCTAGGGGAAAAGTACGCATCCAGTTGTAATCGGGCGAGTTTCTACTTTCAGATGCAACAGAAATTTTGCGGATTGGTCAATCCGTTCGCGAGATATGGCAGTTTGGAGGTAAGAAACGCTTGAGAAACTGAAAATTTTCGCAGTTCTGATGCTCGAAACGAATAACTAGAACGGCCTAGGGGAAAAGTACGCATACCGTTGTAATCGAGCGAGTTTCTACTTTCAGATGCAACAGAAATTTTGCGGATTGGTCAATCCGTTCGCGAGATATGGCAGTTTGGAGGTAAGAAACGCTTGAGAAACTCAACATTTTCGCAGTTCTGATACTCGAAACGAATAACTAGAACGGCCTAGGGGAAAAGTACGCATACTGTTGTAATCGGGCGAGTTTCTACTTTCAGATGCAACAGAAATTTTGCGGATTGGTCAATCCGTTCGCGAGATATGGCAGTTTGGAAGTAAGAAACGCTTGAGAAACTCAAAGTTTTCGCAGTTCTGATGCTCGAAACGAATAACTAGAACGGCCTAGGGGAAAAGTACGCATACCGTTGTAATCGGGCGAGTTTCTACTTTCAGATGCAACAGAAATTTTGCGGATTGGTCAATCCGTGCGCGAGATATGGCAGTTTGGAGGTAAGAAACGCTTGAGAAACTCAAAATTTTCACAGTTCCGATGCTCGAAACGAATAACTAGAACGGCCCAGGGGAAAAGTACGCATACCGTTGTAATCGGGCGAGTTTCTACTTTCAGATGCAACAGAAATTTTGCGGATTGGTCAATCCGTTCGCGAGATATGGCAGTTTGGAGGTAAGAAACGATTGAGAAACTCAAAATTTTCGCAGTTCTGATGCTCGAAACGAATAACTAGAACGGACTAGGGGAAAAGTACGCATACCGTTGTAATCGGGCGAGTTTCTACTTTCAGATGCAACAGAAATTTTGCGGATTGGTCAATCCGTTCGCGAGATATGGCAGTTTGGAGGTAAGAAACGCTTGAGAAACTCAAAATTTTCGCAGTTCTGATGCTCGAAACGAACAACTAGAACGGCCTAGGGGAAAAGTACACATACCGTTGTAATCGGGCGAGTTACTACTTTCAGATGCGACAGAAATTTTGCGGATTGGTCAATTCCTTTCGCGAGATATGGCAGTTTGGAGGTAAGAAACGCTTGAGAAACTCAAAATTTTCGCAGTTCTAATGCTCGAAACGAATAACTAGAACGGTCTAGGGGAAAAGTACGCACACCGTTGTAATCGGGCGAGTTTCTACCTTCAGATGCAACAGAAATTTTGCGGATTGGTCAATCCGTTCGCGAGATATGGCAGTTTGGAAGTAAGAAACGCTTGAGAAGCTCAAAATTTTCGCAGTTCTGATGCTCGAAACGAATAACTAGAACGGCATAGGGGAAAAGTACGCATACCGTTGTAATCGGGCGAGTTTCTACTTTCAGATGCAGCAGAAATTTTGCGGATTGGTCAATCCGTTCGCGAGATGTGGCAGTTTGTAGGTAAGAAACGCTTGAGAAACTCAAAATTTTCGCAGTTCTGATGCTCGAAACGAATAACTAGAACGGCCTAGGGGAAAAGTACGCATACCGTTGTAATCGGGCGAGTTTCTACCTTCAGATGCAAAAGAAATTTTGCGGATTGGTCAATCCGTTCGCGAGATGTGGCAGCTTGGAAGTAAGAAACGCTTGAGAAACTCAAAATTTTCGCAGTTCTGATGCTCGACAAGCATAACTAGAACGGCCTAGGGGAAAAGTACCTATACCGTTGTAATCGGGCGAGTTTCTACTTTCAGATGCAACAGAAATTTTGCGGATTGGTCAATCCGTTCGCGAGATGTGGCAGTTTGGAAGTAAGAAACGCTTGAGAAACTCTAAATTTTCGCAGTTCTGATGCTCGAAACGAATAACTAGAACGGCCTAGGGGGAATGTACGCATACCGTTGTAATCGGGCGAGTTTCTACTTTCAGATGCAACAGAAATTTTGCGGATTGGTCAATCCGTTCGCGAGATGTGGCAGTTTGTAGGTAAGAAACGCTTGAGAAACTCAAAAT
This sequence comes from Ptiloglossa arizonensis, assembly GCF_051014685.1. Lineage (NCBI taxonomy): Eukaryota > Metazoa > Arthropoda > Insecta > Hymenoptera > Colletidae > Ptiloglossa > Ptiloglossa arizonensis. Next base: position 2,509,361 of record NW_027478386.1, read on the forward strand.
TTTCGCAGTTCTGATGCTCGAAACGAATAACTAGAACGGCCTAGGGGAAAAGTACGTATACCGTTGTAATCGGGAGAGTTTCTACTTTCAGATGCAACAGAAATTTTGCGGATGGGTCAATCCGTTCGCGAGATATGGCAGTTTGGAGGTAAGAAACGCTTGAGAAACTCAAAATTTTCGCAGTTCTGGTGCTCGAAACGAATAACTAGAACGGCCTCGGTGAAAAGTACGTATACCGTTGTAATCGGGCGAGTTTCTACTTTCAGATGCAACAGAAATTTTGCGGATTGGTCGATCCGTTCGCGAGATGTGGCAGTTTGGATGTAAGAAACGCTTGAGAAACTGAAAATTTTCGCAGTTCTGATGCTCGAAACGAATAACTAGAACGGCCTAGGGGAAAAGTACGCATACCGTTGTAATCGAGCGAGTTTCTACTTTCAGATGCAACAGAAATTTTGCGGATTGGTCAATCCGTTCGCGAGATATGGCAGTTTGGAGGTAAGAAACGCTTGAGAAACTCAACATTTTCGCAGTTCTGATACTCGAAACGAATAACTAGAACGGCCTAGGGGAAAAGTACGCATACTGTTGTAATCGGGCGAGTTTCTACTTTCAGATGCAACAGAAATTTTGCGGATTGGTCAATCCGTTCGCGAGATATGGCAGTTTGGAAGTAAGAAACGCTTGAGAAACTCAAAGTTTTCGCAGTTCTGATGCTCGAAACGAATAACTAGAACGGCCTAGGGGAAAAGTACGCATACCGTTGTAATCGGGCGAGTTTCTACTTTCAGATGCAACAGAAATTTTGCGGATTGGTCAATCCGTGCGCGAGATATGGCAGTTTGGAGGTAAGAAACGCTTGAGAAACTCAAAATTTTCACAGTTCCGATGCTCGAAACGAATAACTAGAACGGCCCAGGGGAAAAGTACGCATACCGTTGTAATCGGGCGAGTTTCTACTTTCAGATGCAACAGAAATTTTGCGGATTGTTCAATCCGTTCGCGAGATATGGCAGTTTGGAGGTAAGAAACGATTGAGAAACTCAAAATTTTCGCAGTTCTGATGCTCGAAACGAATAACTAGAACGGACTAGGGGAAAAGTACGCATACCGTTGTAATCGGGCGAGTTTCTACTTTCAGATGCAACAGAAATTTTGCGGATTGTTCAATCCGTTCGCGAGATATGGCAGTTTGGAGGTAAGAAACGATTGAGAAACTCAAAATTTTCGCAGTTCCGATGCTCGAAACGAATAACTAGAACGGCCCAGGGGAAAAGTACGCATACCGTTGTAATCGGGCGAGTTTCTACTTTCAGATGCAACAGAAATTTTGCGGATTGTTCAATCCGTTCGCGAGATATGGCAGTTTGGAGGTAAGAAACGATTGAGAAACTCAAAATTTTCGCAGTTCTGATGCTCGAAACGAATAACTAGAACGGCCTAGGGGAAAAGTACGCATCCAGTTGTAATCGGGCGAGTTTCTACTTTCAGATGCAACAGAAATTTTGCGGATTGGCCAATCCGTTCGCGAGATATGGCAGTTTGGAGGTAAGAAACGCTCGAGAAACTCAAAATTTTCGCAGTTCTGATGCTCGACAAGCATAACTAGAACGGCCTAGGGGAAAAGTACCTATACCGTTGTAATCGGGCGAGTTTCTACTTTCAGATGCAACAGAAATTTTGCGGATTGGTCAATCCGTTCGCGAGATGTGGCAGTTTGGAAGTAAGAAACGCTTGAGAAACTCTAAATTTTCGCAGTTCTGATGCTCGAAACGAATAACTAGAACGGCCTAGGGGGAATGTACGCATACCGTTGTAATCGGGCGAGTTTCTACTTTCAGATGCAACAGAAATTTTGCGGATTGGTCAATCCGTTCGCGAGATGTGGCAGTTTGTAGGTAAGAAACGCTTGAGAAACTCAAAATTTTCGCAGTTCTGATGCTCGAAACGAATAACTAGAACGGCCTAGGGGAAAAGTACGTATACCGTTGTAATCGGGAGAGTTTCTACTTTCAGATGCAACAGAAATTTTGCGGATGGGTCAATCCGTTCGCGAGATATGGCAGTTTGGAGGTAAGAAACGCTTGAGAAACTCAAAATTTTCGCAGTTCTGGTGCTCGAAACGAATAACTAGAACGGCCTCGGTGAAAAGTACGTATACCGTTGTAATCGGGCGAGTTTCTACTTTCAGATGCAACAGAAATTTTGCGGATTGGTCGATCCGTTCGCGAGATGTGGCAGTTTGGAAGTAAGAAACGCTTGAGAAACTGAAAATTTTCGCAGTTCTGATGCTCGAAACGAATAACTAGAACGGCCTAGGGGAAAAGTACGCATACCGTTGTAATCGAGCGAGTTTCTACTTTCAGATGCAACAGAAATTTTGGGGATTGGTCAATCCGTTCGCGAGATATGGCAGTTTGGAGGTAAGAAACGCTTGAGAAACTCAACATTTTCGCAGTTCTGATACTCGAAACGAATAACTAGAACGGCCTAGGGGAAAAGTACGCATACTGTTGTAATCGGGCGAGTTTCTACTTTCAGATGCAACAGAAATTTTGCGGATTGGTCAATCCGTTCGCGAGATATGGCAGTTTGGAAGTAAGAAACGCTTGAGAAACTCAAAGTTTTCGCAGTTCTGATGCTCGAAACGAATAACTAGAACGGCCTAGGGGAAAAGTACGCATACCGTTGTAATCGGGCGAGTTTCTACTTTCAGATGCAACAGAAATTTTGCGGATTGGTCAATCCGTGCGCGAGATATCTCAGTTTGGAGGTAAGAAACGCTTGAGAAACTCAAAATTTTCACAGTTCCGATGCTCGAAACGAATAACTAGAACGGCCCAGGGGAAAAGTACGCATACCGTTGTAATCGGGCGAGTTTCTACTTTCAGATGCAACAGAAATTTTGCGGATTGTTCAATCCGTTCGCGAGATATGGCAGTTTGGAGGTAAGAAACGATTGAGAAACTCAAAATTTTCGCAGTTCCGATGCTCGAAACGAATAACTAGAACGGCCCAGGGGAAAAGTACGCATACCGTTGTAATCGGGCGAGTTTCTACTTTCAGATGCAACAGAAATTTTGCGGATTGTTCAATCCGTTCGCGAGATATGGCAGTTTGGAGGTAAGAAACGATTGAGAAACTCAAAATTTTCGCAGTTCTGATGCTCGAAACGAATAACTAGAACGGCCTAGGGGAAAAGTACGCATCCAGTTGTAATCGGGCGAGTTTCTACTTTCAGATGCAACAGAAATTTTGCGGATTGGCCAATCCGTTCGCGAGATATGGCAGTTTGGAGGTAAGAAACGCTCGAGAAACTCAAAATTTTCGCAGTTCTGATGCTCGACAAGCATAACTAGAACGGCCTAGGGGAAAAGTACCTATACCGTTGTAATCGGGCGAGTTTCTACTTTCAGATGCAACAGAAATTTTGCGGATTGGTCAATCCGTTCGCGAGATGTGGCAGTTTGGAAGTAAGAAACGCTTGAGAAACTCTAAATTTTCGCAGTTCTGATGCTCGAAACGAATAACTAGAACGGCCTAGGGGGAATGTACGCATACCGTTGTAATCGGGCGAGTTTCTACTTTCAGATGCAACAGAAATTTTGCGGATTGGTCAATCCGTTCGCGAGATGTGGCAGTTTGTAGGTAAGAAACGCTTGAGAAACTCAAAATTTTCGCAGTTCTGATGCTCGAAACGAATAACTAGAACGGCCTAGGGGAAAAGTACGTATACCGTTGTAATCGGGAGAGTTTCTACTTTCAGATGCAACAGAAATTTTGCGGATGGGTCAATCCGTTCGCGAGATATGGCAGTTTGGAGGTAAGAAACGCTTGAGAAACTCAAAATTTTCGCAGTTCTGGTGCTCGAAACGAATAACTAGAACGGCCTCGGTGAAAAGTACGTATACCGTTGTAATCGGGCGAGTTTCTACTTTCAGATGCAACAGAAATTTTGCGGATTGGTCGATCCGTTCGCGAGATGTGGCAGTTTGGATGTAAGAAACGCTTGAGAAACTGAAAATTTTCGCAGTTCTGATGCTCGAAACGAATAACTAGAACGGCCTAGGGGAAAAGTACGCATACCGTTGTAATCGAGCGAGTTTCTACTTTCAGATGCAACAGAAATTTTGCGGATTGGTCAATCCGTTCGCGAGATATGGCAGTTTGGAGGTAAGAAACGCTTGAGAAACTCAACATTTTCGCAGTTCTGATACTCGAAACGAATAACTAGAACGGCCTAGGGGAAAAGTACGCATACTGTTGTAATCGGGCGAGTTTCTACTTTCAGATGCAACAGAAATTTTGCGGATTGGTCAATCCGTTCGCGAGATATGGCAGTTTGGAAGTAAGAAACGCTTGAGAAACTCAAAGTTTTCGCAGTTCTGATGCTCGAAACGAATAACTAGAACGGCCTAGGGGAAAAGTACGCATACCGTTGTAATCGGGCGAGTTTCTACTTTCAGATGCAACAGAAATTTTGCGGATTGGTCAATCCGTGCGCGAGATATGGCAGTTTGGAGGTAAGAAACGCTTGAGAAACTCAAAATTTTCACAGTTCCGATGCTCGAAACGAATAACTAGAACGGCCCAGGGGAAAAGTACGCATACCGTTGTAATCGGGCGAGTTTCTACTTTCAGATGCAACAGAAATTTTGCGGATTGTTCAATCCGTTCGCGAGATATGGCAGTTTGGAGGTAAGAAACGATTGAGAAACTCAAAATTTTCGCAGTTCTGATGCTCGAAACGAATAACTAGAACGGACTAGGGGAAAAGTACGCATACCGTTGTAATCGGGCGAGTTTCTACTTTCAGATGCAACAGAAATTTTGCGGATTGTTCAATCCGTTCGCGAGATATGGCAGTTTGGAGGTAAGAAACGATTGAGAAACTCAAAATTTTCGCAGTTCCGATGCTCGAAACGAATAACTAGAACGGCCCAGGGGAAAAGTACGCATACCGTTGTAATCGGGCGAGTTTCTACTTTCAGATGCAACAGAAATTTTGCGGATTGTTCAATCCGTTCGCGAGATATGGCAGTTTGGAGGTAAGAAACGATTGAGAAACTCAAAATTTTCGCAGTTCTGATGCTCGAAACGAATAACTAGAACGGCCTAGGGGAAAAGTACGCATCCAGTTGTAATCGGGCGAGTTTCTACTTTCAGATGCAACAGAAATTTTGCGGATTGGCCAATCCGTTCGCGAGATATGGCAGTTTGGAGGTAAGAAACGCTCGAGAAACTCAAAATTTTCGCAGTTCTGATGCTCGACAAGCATAACTAGAACGGCCTAGGGGAAAAGTACCTATACCGTTGTAATCGGGCGAGTTTCTACTTTCAGATGCAACAGAAATTTTGCGGATTGGTCAATCCGTTCGCGAGATGTGGCAGTTTGGAAGTAAGAAACGCTTGAGAAACTCTAAATTTTCGCAGTTCTGATGCTCGAAACGAATAACTAGAACGGCCTAGGGGGAATGTACGCATACCGTTGTAATCGGGCGAGTTTCTACTTTCAGATGCAACAGAAATTTTGCGGATTGGTCAATCCGTTCGCGAGATGTGGCAGTTTGTAGGTAAGAAACGCTTGAGAAACTCAAAATTTTCGCAGTTCTGATGCTCGAAACGAATAACTAGAACGGCCTAGGGGAAAAGTACGTATACCGTTGTAATCGGGAGAGTTTCTACTTTCAGATGCAACAGAAATTTTGCGGATGGGTCAATCCGTTCGCGAGATATGGCAGTTTGGAGGTAAGAAACGCTTGAGAAACTCAAAATTTTCGCAGTTCTGGTGCTCGAAACGAATAACTAGAACGGCCTCGGTGAAAAGTACGTATACCGTTGTAATCGGGCGAGTTTCTACTTTCAGATGCAACAGAAATTTTGCGGATTGGTCGATCCGTTCGCGAGATGTGGCAGTTTGGAAGTAAGAAACGCTTGAGAAACTGAAAATTTTCGCAGTTCTGATGCTCGAAACGAATAACTAGAACGGCCTAGGGGAAAAGTACGCATACCGTTGTAATCGAGCGAGTTTCTACTTTCAGATGCAACAGAAATTTTGGGGATTGGTCAATCCGTTCGCGAGATATGGCAGTTTGGAGGTAAGAAACGCTTGAGAAACTCAACATTTTCGCAGTTCTGATACTCGAAACGAATAACTAGAACGGCCTAGGGGAAAAGTACGCATACTGTTGTAATCGGGCGAGTTTCTACTTTCAGATGCAACAGAAATTTTGCGGATTGGTCAATCCGTTCGCGAGATATGGCAGTTTGGAAGTAAGAAACGCTTGAGAAACTCAAAGTTTTCGCAGTTCTGATGCTCGAAACGAATAACTAGAACGGCCTAGGGGAAAAGTACGCATACCGTTGTAATCGGGCGAGTTTCTACTTTCAGATGCAACAGAAATTTTGCGGATTGGTCAATCCGTGCGCGAGATATCTCAGTTTGGAGGTAAGAAACGCTTGAGAAACTCAAAATTTTCACAGTTCCGATGCTCGAAACGAATAACTAGAACGGCCCAGGGGAAAAGTACGCATACCGTTGTAATCGGGCGAGTTTCTACTTTCAGATGCAACAGAAATTTTGCGGATTGTTCAATCCGTTCGCGAGATATGGCAGTTTGGAGGTAAGAAACGATTGAGAAACTCAAAATTTTCGCAGTTCCGATGCTCGAAACGAATAACTAGAACGGCCCAGGGGAAAAGTACGCATACCGTTGTAATCGGGCGAGTTTCTACTTTCAGATGCAACAGAAATTTTGCGGATTGTTCAATCCGTTCGCGAGATATGGCAGTTTGGAGGTAAGAAACGATTGAGAAACTCAAAATTTTCGCAGTTCTGATGCTCGAAACGAATAACTAGAACGGCCTAGGGGAAAAGTACGCATCCAGTTGTAATCGGGCGAGTTTCTACTTTCAGATGCAACAGAAATTTTGCGGATTGGCCAATCCGTTCGCGAGATATGGCAGTTTGGAGGTAAGAAACGCTCGAGAAACTCAAAATTTTCGCAGTTCTGATGCTCGACAAGCATAACTAGAACGGCCTAGGGGAAAAGTACCTATACCGTTGTAATCGGGCGAGTTTCTACTTTCAGATGCAACAGAAATTTTGCGGATTGGTCAATCCGTTCGCGAGATGTGGCAGTTTGGAAGTAAGAAACGCTTGAGAAACTCTAAATTTTCGCAGTTCTGATGCTCGAAACGAATAACTAGAACGGCCTAGGGGGAATGTACGCATACCGTTGTAATCGGGCGAGTTTCTACTTTCAGATGCAACAGAAATTTTGCGGATTGGTCAATCCGTTCGCGAGATGTGGCAGTTTGTAGGTAAGAAACGCTTGAGAAACTCAAAATTTTCGCAGTTCTGATGCTCGAAACGAATAACTAGAACGGCCTAGGGGAAAAGTACGTATACCGTTGTAATCGGGAGAGTTTCTACTTTCAGATGCAACAGAAATTTTGCGGATGGGTCAATCCGTTCGCGAGATATGGCAGTTTGGAGGTAAGAAACGCTTGAGAAACTCAAAATTTTCGCAGTTCTGGTGCTCGAAACGAATAACTAGAACGGCCTCGGTGAAAAGTACGTATACCGTTGTAATCGGGCGAGTTTCTACTTTCAGATGCAACAGAAATTTTGCGGATTGGTCGATCCGTTCGCGAGATGTGGCAGTTTGGAAGTAAGAAACGCTTGAGAAACTGAAAATTTTCGCAGTTCTGATGCTCGAAACGAATAACTAGAACGGCCTAGGGGAAAAGTACGCATACCGTTGTAATCGAGCGAGTTTCTACTTTCAGATGCAACAGAAATTTTGGGGATTGGTCAATCCGTTCGCGAGATATGGCAGTTTGGAGGTAAGAAACGCTTGAGAAACTCAACATTTTCGCAGTTCTGATACTCGAAACGAATAACTAGAACGGCCTAGGGGAAAAGTACGCATACTGTTGTAATCGGGCGAGTTTCTACTTTCAGATGCAACAGAAATTTTGCGGATTGGTCAATCCGTTCGCGAGATATGGCAGTTTGGAAGTAAGAAACGCTTGAGAAACTCAAAGTTTTCGCAGTTCTGATGCTCGAAACGAATAACTAGAACGGCCTAGGGGAAAAGTACGCATACCGTTGTAATCGGGCGAGTTTCTACTTTCAGATGCAACAGAAATTTTGCGGATTGGTCAATCCGTGCGCGAGATATCTCAGTTTGGAGGTAAGAAACGCTTGAGAAACTCAAAATTTTCACAGTTCCGATGCTCGAAACGAATAACTAGAACGGCCCAGGGGAAAAGTACGCATACCGTTGTAATCGGGCGAGTTTCTACTTTCAGATGCAACAGAAATTTTGCGGATTGTTCAATCCGTTCGCGAGATATGGCAGTTTGGAGGTAAGAAACGATTGAGAAACTCAAAATTTTCGCAGTTCTGATGCTCGAAACGAATAACTAGAACGGACTAGGGGAAAAGTACGCATACCGTTGTAATCGGGCGAGTTTCTACTTTCAGATGCAACAGAAATTTTGCGGATTGGTCAATCCGTTCGCGAGATATGGCAGTTTGGAGGTAAGAAACGCTTGAGAAACTCAAAATTTTCGCAGTTCTGATGTTCGAAACGAACAACTAGAACGGCCTAGGGGAAAAGTACACATACCGTTGTAATCGGGCGAGTTACTACTTTCAGGTGCGACAGAAATTTTGCGGATTGGTCAATTCCTTTCGCGAGATATGGCAGTTTGGAGGTAAGAAACGCTTGAGAAACTCAAAATTTTCGCAGTTCTCATGCTCGAAACGAATAACTACAACGGCCTAGGGGAAAAGTACTCATACCGTTGTAATCGGGCTAGTTTCTACTTTCAGATGCAACAGAAATTTTGCGGATTGGTCAATCCGTTCGCGAGATATGGCAGTTTGGAGGTAAGAAACACTTGAGAAACTCAAAATTTTCGCAGTTCTGATGCTCGACAAGCATAACTAGAACGGTCTAGGGGAAAAGTACGCATACCGTTGTAATTGGGCGAGTTTCTACTTTCAGATGCAACAGAAATTTTGCGGATTGTTCAATCCGTTCGCGAGATATGGCAGTTTGGAGGTAAGAAACGCTTGAGAAACTCAACATTTTCGCAGTTCTGATGCTCGAAACGAATAACTAGAACGGCCTAGGGGAAAAATACGCATACTGTTGTAATCGGGCGAGTTTCTACTTTCAGATGCAACAGAAATTTTGCGGATTGGTCAATCCGTTCGCGAGATATGGCAGTTTGGAGGTAAGGAACGCTTGAGAAACTCAAAATTTTCGCAGTCCTGATGCTCGAAACGAGTAACTAGAACGGCCTAGGGGAAAAGTACACATACCGTTGTAATCGGGCGAGTTTCTACTTTCAGATGCAACGAAATTTTGCGGATTGGTCAATCCGTTCGCGAGATATGGCAGTTTGGAGGTAAGAAACGCTTGAGAAACTCAAAATTTTCGCAGTTCTGATGCTCGAAACTAATAACTAGAACGGCCTAGGGGAAAAGTACGCATACCGTTGTAATCGGGCGAGTTTCTACTTTCAGATGCAACAGAAATTTTGCGGATTGGTCAATCCGTTCGCGAGATATGGCAGTTTGGAGGTAAGAAACGCTTGAGAAACTCAAAATTTTCACAGTTCTGATGCTCGAAACGAATAACCAGAACGGCCTAGAGGAAAAGTACGCATAGTGCTGTAATCGGGCGAGTTTCTACTTTCAGATGCAACAGAAATTTTGCGGATTGGTCAATCCGTTCGCGAGATATGGCAGTTTGGAGGTAAGAAACGCTCTAGAAACTCAAAATTTTCGCAGTTCTGATGCTCGACAAGCATAACTAGAACGGCCTAGGGGAAAAGTACGCACACCGTTGTAATCGGGCGAGTTTCTACTTTCAGATGCAACAGAAATTTTGCGGATTGGTCAATCCGTTCGCGAGGTATGGCAGTTTGGAGGTAAGAAACGCTTGAGAAATTCAAAACTTTCGCAGTTCTGATGCTAGAAACGAATAACTAGAACGGACTAGGGGAAAAGTACGCATACAGTTGTAATCGGGCGAGTTTCTACTTTCAGATGCAACAGAAATTTTGCGGATTGGTCAATCCGTTCGCGAGATATGGCAGTTTGGAGGTAAGAAACGCTTGAGAATCTCAAAATTTTCGCAGTTCTGATGCTCGAAACGAACAACTAGAACGGCCTAGGGGAAAAGTACGCATACCGTTGTAATCGGGCGAGTTTCTGCTTTCAGATGCATCAGAAATTTTGCGGATTGGTCAATCCGTTCGCGATATGTGGCAGTTTGTAGGTAAGAAACGCTTGAGAAACTCAACATTTTCGCAGTTCTGATACTCGAAACGAATAACTAGAACGGCCTAGGGGAAAAGTACGCATACTGTTGTAATCGGGCGAGTTTCTACTTTCAGATGCAACAGAAATTTTGCGGATTGGTCAATCCGTTCGCGAGATATGGCAGTTTGGAAGTAAGAAACGATTGAGAAACTCAAAATTTTCGCAGTTCTGATGCTCGAAACGAATAACTAGAACGGACTAGGGGAAAAGTACGCATACCGTTGTAATCGGGCGAGTTTCTACTTTCAGATGCAACAGAAATTTTGCGGATTGGTCAATCCGTTCGCGAGATATGGCAGTTTGGAGGTAAGAAACGCTTGAGAAACTCAAAATTTTCGCAGTTCTGATGCTCGAAACGAACAACTAGAACGGCCTAGGGGAAAAGTACACATACCGTTGTAATCGGGCGAGTTACTACTTTCAGATGCGACAGAAATTTTGCGGATTGGTCAATTCCTTTCGCGAGATATGGCAGTTTGGAGGTAAGAAACGCTTGAGAAACTCAAAATTTTCGCAGTTCTCATGCTCGAAACGAATAACTACAACGGCCTAGGGGAAAAGTACTCATACCGTTGTAATCGGGCTAGTTTCTACTTTCAGATGCAACAGAAATTTTGCGGATTGGTCAATCCGTTCGCGAGATATGGCAGTTTGGAGGTAAGAAACACTTGAGAAACTCAAAATTTTCGCAGTTCTGATGCTCGACAAGCATAACTAGAACGGTCTAGGGGAAAAGTACGCATACCGTTGTAATTGGGCGAGTTTCTACTTTCAGATGCAACAGAAATTTTGCGGATTGTTCAATCCGTTCGCGAGATATGGCAGTTTGGAGGTAAGAAACGCTTGAGAAACTCAACATTTTCGCAGTTCTGATGCTCGAAACGAATAACTAGAACGGCCTAGGGGAAAAATACGCATACTGTTGTAATCGGGCGAGTTTCTACTTTCAGATGCAACAGAAATTTTGCGGATTGGTCAATCCGTTCGCGAGATATGGCAGTTTGGAGGTAAGGAACGCTTGAGAAACTCAAAATTTTCGCAGTCCTGATGCTCGAAACGAGTAACTAGAACGGCCTAGGGGAAAAGTACACATACCGTTGTAATCGGGCGAGTTTCTACTTTCAGATGCAACGAAATTTTGCGGATTGGTCAATCCGTTCGCGAGATATGGCAGTTTGGAGGTAAGAAACGCTTGAGAAACTCAAAATTTTCACAGTTCTGATGCTCGAAACGAATAACCAGAACGGCCTAGAGGAAAAGTACGCATAGTGCTGTAATCGGGCGAGTTTCTACTTTCAGATGCAACAGAAATTTTGCGGATTGGTCAATCCGTTCGCGAGATATGGCAGTTTGGAGGTAAGAAACGCTCTAGAAACTCAAAATTTTCGCAGTTCTGATGCTCGACAAGCATAACTAGAACGGCCTAGGGGAAAAGTACGCACACCGTTGTAATCGGGCGAGTTTCTACTTTCAGATGCAACAGAAATTTTGCGGATTGGTCAATCCGTTCGCGAGGTATGGCAGTTTGGAGGTAAGAAACGCTTGAGAAATTCAAAATTTTCGCAGTTCTGATGCTAGAAACGAATAACTAGAACGGACTAGGGGAAAAGTACGCATACAGTTGTAATCGGGCGAGTTTCTACTTTCAGATGCAACAGAAATTTTGCGGATTGGTCAATCCGTTCGCGAGATATGGCAGTTTGGAGGTAAGAAACGCTTGAGAATCTCAAAATTTTCGCAGTTCTGATGCTCGAAACGAACAACTACAACGGCCTAGGGGAAAAGTACGCATACCGTTGTAATCGGGCGAGTTTCTGCTTTCAGATGCATCAGAAATTTTGCGGATTGGTCAATCCGTTCGCGATATGTGGCAGTTTGTAGGTAAGAAACGCTTGAGAAACTCAAAATTTTCGCAGTTCTGATGCTGGAAACGAATAACTAGAACGGCCTAGGGGAAAAGTACGCATACCGTTGTAATCGGGCGAGTTTCTACCTTCAGATGCAACAGAAATTTTGCGGATTGGTCAATCCGTTCGCGAGATATGGCAGTTTGGAAGTAAGAAACGCTTGAGAAACTCAAAATTTTCGCAGTTCTGATGCTCGAAACGAATAACTAGAACGGCCTAGGGTAAAAGTACGCATACCGTTGTAATCGGGCGAGTTTCTTCTTTCAGATGCAACAGAAATTTTGCGGATTGGTCAATCCGTTCGCGAGATGTGGCAGTTTGTATGTAAGAAACGCTTGAGAAACTCAAAATTTTCGCAGTTCTAATGCTCGAAACGAATAACTAGAACGGTCTAGGGGAAAAGTACGCACACCGTTGTAATCGGGCGAGTTTCTACCTTCAGATGCAACAGAAATTTTGCGGATTGGTCAATCCGTTCGCGAGATATGGCAGTTTGGAAGTAAGAAACGCTTGAGAAGCTCAAAATTTTCGCATTTCTGATGCTCGAAACGAATAACTAGAACGGCCTAGGGGAAAAGTACGCATACCGTTGTAATCGGGCGAGTTTCTACTTTCAGATGCAGCAGAAATTTTACGGATTGGTCAATCCGTTCGCGAGATGTGGCAGTTTGTAGGTAAGAAACGCTTGAGAAACTCAAAATTTTCGCAGTTCTGATGCTCGAAACGAATAACTAGAACGGCCTAGGGGAAAAGTACGCATACCGTTGTAATCGGGCGAGTTTCTACCTTCAGATGCAAAAGAAATTTTGCGGATTGGTCAATCCGTTCGCGAGATGTGGCAGCTTGGAAGTAAGAAACGCTTGAGAAACTCAAAATTTTCGCAGTTCTGATGCTCGAAACGAATAACTAGAACGGCCTAGGGGAAAAGTACGCATCCAGTTGTAATCGGGCGAGTTTCTACTTTCAGATGCAACAGAAATTTTGCGGATTGGCCAATCCGTTCGCGAGATATGGCAGTTTGGAGGTAAGAAACGCTCGAGAAACTCAAAATTTTCGCAGTTCTGATGCTCGACAAGCATAACTAGAACGGCCTAGGGGAAAAGTACCTATACCGTTGTAATCGGGCGAGTTTCTACTTTCAGATGCAACAGAAATTTTGCGGATTGGTCAATCCGTTCGCGAGATGTGGCAGTTTGGAAGTAAGAAACGCTTGAGAAACTCTAAATTTTCGCAGTTCTGATGCTCGAAACGAATAACTAGAACGGCCTAGGGGGAATGTACGCATACCGTTGTAATCGGGCGAGTTTCTACTTTCAGATGCAACAGAAATTTTGCGGATTGGTCAATCCGTTCGCGAGATGTGGCAGTTTGTAGGTAAGAAACGCTTGAGAAACTCAAAATTTTCGCAGTTCTGATGCTCGAAACGAATAACTAGAAAGGCCTCGGTGAAAAGTACGTATACCGTTGTAATCGGGAGAGTTTCTACTTTCAGATGCAACAGAAATTTTGCGGATGGGTCAATCCGTTCGCGAGATATGGCAGTTTGGAGGTAAGAAACGCTTGAGAAACTCAAAATTTTCGCAGTTCTGGTGCTCGAAACGAATAACTAGAACGGCCTCGGTGAAAAGTACGTATACCGTTGTAATCGGGCGAGTTTCTACTTTCAGATGCAACAGAAATTTTGCGGATTGGTCGATCCGTTCGCGAGATGTGGCAGTTTGGAAGTAAGAAACGCTTGAGAAACTGAAAATTTTCGCAGTTCTGATGCTCGAAACGAATAACTAGAACGGCCTAGGGGAAAAGTACGCATACCGTTGTAATCGAGCGAGTTTCTACTTTCAGATGCAACAGAAATTTTGCGGATTGGTCAATCCGTTCGCGAGATATGGCAGTTTGGAGGTAAGAAACGCTTGAGAAACTCAACATTTTCGCAGTTCTGATAATCGAAACGAATAACTAGAACGGCCTAGGGGAAAAGTACGCATACTGTTGTAATCGGGCGAGTTTCTACTTTCAGATGCAACAGAAATTTTGCGGATTGGTCCATCCGTTCGCGAGATATGGCAGTTTGGAAGTAAGAAACGCTTGAGAAACTCAAAGTTTTCGCAGTTCTGATGCTCGAAACGAATAACTAGAACGGCCTTGGGGAAAAGTACGCATACCGTTCTAATCGGGCGAGTTTCTACTTTCAGATGCAACAGAAATTTTGCGGATTGGTCAATCCGTGCGCGAGATATGGCAGTTTGGAGGTAAGAAACGCTTGAGAAACTCAAAATTTTCACTGTTCCGATGCTCGAAACGAATAAATAGAACGGCCCAGGGGAAAAGTACGCATACCGTTGTAATCGGGCGAGTTTCTACTTTCAGATGCAACAGAAATTTTGCGGATTGGTCAATCCGTTCGCGAGATATGGCAGTTTGGAGGTAAGAAACGATTGAGAAACACAAAATTTTCGCAGTTCTGATGCTCGAAACGAATAACTAGAACGGACTAGGGGAAAAGTACGCATACCGTTGTAATCGGGCGAGTTTCTACTTTCAGATGCAACAGAAATTTTGCGGATTGGTCAATCCGTTCGCGAGATATGGCAGTTTGGAGGTAAGAAACGCTTGAGAAACTCAAAATTTTCGCAGTTCTGATGCTCGAAACGAACAACTAGAACGGCCTAGGGGAAAAGTACACATACCGTTGTAATCGGGCGAGTTACTACTTTCAGATGCGACAGAAATTTTGCGGATTGGTCAATTCCTTTCGCGAGATATGGCAGTTTGGAGGTAAGAAACGCTTGAGAAACTCAAAATTTTCGCAGTTCTCATGCTCGAAACGAATAACTACAACGGCCTAGGGGAAAAGTACTCATACCGTTGTAATCGGGCTAGTTTCTACTTTCAGATGCCACAGAAATTTTGCGGATTGGTCAATCCGTTCGCGAGATATGGCAGTTTGGAGGTAAGAAACACTTGAGAAACTCAAAATTTTCGCAGTTCTGATGCTCGACAAGCATAACTAGAACGGTCTAGGGGAAAAGTACGCATACCGTTGTAATTGGGCGAGTTTCTACTTTCAGATGCAACAGAAATTTTGCGGATTGGTCAATCCGTTCGCGAGATATGGCAGTTTGGAGGTAAGAAACGCTTGAGAATCTCAAAATTTTCGCAGTTCTGATGCTCGAAACGAACAACTAGAACGGCCTAGGGGAAAAGTACACATACCGTTGTAATCGGGCGAGTTACTACTTTCAGATGCAACAGAAATTTTGCGGATTGGTCAATCCGTTCGCGAGATATGGCAGTTTGGATGTAAGAAACGCTTGAGAAACTCAAAATTTTCGCAGTTCTCATGCTCGAAACGAATAACTACAACGGCCTAGGGGAAAAGTATGCATACCGCTGTAATCGGGCTAGTTTCTACTTTCAGATGCAACAGAAATTTTGCGGATTGGTCAATCCGTTCGCGAGATATGTCAGTTTGGAGGTAAGAAACGCTCGAGAAACTCAAAATTTTCGCAGTTCTGATGCTCGACAAGCATAACTAGAACGGCCTAGGGGAAAAGTACGCACACCGTTGTAATCGGGCGAGTTTCTACTTTCAGATGCAACAGAAATTTTGCGGATTGGTCAATCCGTTCGCGAGATATGGCAGTTTGGAGGTAAGAAACGCTTGAGAAACTCAAAATTTTCGCAGTTCTGATGCTAGAAACGAATAACTAGAACGGACTAGGGGAAAAGTACGCATACAGTTGTAATCGGGCGAGTTTCTACTTTCAGATGCAACAGAAATTTTGCGGATTGGTCAATCCATTCGCGAGATATGGCAGTTTGTAGGTAAGAAACGCTTGAGAAACTCAAAATTTTCACAGTTCTGATGCTCGAAACGAATAACCAGAACGGCCTAGAGGAAAAGTACGCATACAGTTGTAATCGAGCGAGTTTCTACTTTCAGATGCAACAGAAATTTTGCGGGTTGGTCAATCCGTTCGCGAGATATGGCAGTTAGGAGGTAAGAAACGCTTGAGAAACTCAACATTTTCGCAGTTCTGATACTCGAAACGAATAACTAGAAAGGCCTAGGGGAAAAGTACGCATACTGTTGTAATCGGGCGAGTTTCTGCTTTCAGACGCAACAGAAATTTTGCGGATTGGTCAATCCGTTCGCGAGATATGGCAGTTTGGAGGTAAGAAACGCTTGAGAAACTCAAAGTTTTTGCAGTTCTGATGCTCGAAACGAATAACTAGAACGGCCTAGGGGAAAAGTACGCATACCGTTGTAATCGGGCGAGTTTCTACTTTCAGATGCAACAGAAATTTTGCGGATTGGTCAATCCGTTCGCGAGATATGGCAGTTTGGAGGTAAGAAACGCTTGAGAAACTCCAAATTTTCGCAGTTCTCATGCTCGAAACGAATGACTACAACGGACTAGGGGAAAAGTACGCATAGTGTTGTAATCGGGCGAGTTTCTACTTTCAGATGCAACAGAAATTTTGCGGATTGGTCAATCCGTTCGCGAGATATGGCAGTTTGTAGGTAAGAAACGCTTGAGAAACTCAAAATTTTCGCAGTTCTGATGCTCGAAACGAATAACTAGGACGGCCTAGGGGAAAAGTACGCATACCGTTGTAATCGGGCGGGTTTCTACTTTCAGATGCAACAGAAATTTTGCGGATTGGTCAATCCGTTCGCGAGATATGACAGTTTGGAAGTAAGAAACGCTTGAGAAACTCAAAATTTTCGCAATTCTGATGCTCGAAACGAATAACTAGGGCGGCCTAGGGGAGAAGTACGCATACCGTTGTAATCGGGCGAGTTTCTGCTTTCAGATGCATCAGAAATTTTGCAGATTGGTCAATCCGTTCGCGAGATATGGCAGTTTGGAAGGAAGAAACGCTTGAGAAACTCAAAATTTTCGCAGTTCTGATGCTCGAAACGAATAACTAGAACGGCCTAGGGGAAAAGTACGCATACAGTTGTAATCGAGCGAGTTTCTACTTTCAGATGCAACAGAAATTTTGCGGGTTGGTCAATCCGTTCGCGAGATATGGCAGTTTGGAGGTAAGCAACGCTTGAAAAACTCAAAATTTTCGCAGTTCTATTGCTCGAAACGAACAACTAGAACGGCCTAGGGGAAAAGTACACATACCGTTGTAATCGGGCGAGTTACTACTTTCAGATGCAACAGAAATTTTGCGGATTGGTCAATCCGTTCGCGAGATATGGCAGTTTGGAGGTAAGAAACGCTTGAGAAACTCAAAATTTTCGCAGTTCTCATGCTCGAAACGAATAACTACAACGGCCTAGGGGAAAAGTATGCATACCGTTGTAATCGGGCTAGTTTCTACTTTCAGATGCAACAGAAATTTTGCGGATTGGTCAATCCGTTCGCGAGATATGTCAGTTTGGAGGTAAGAAACGCTCGAGAAACTCAAAATTTTCGCAGTTCTGATGCTCGACAAGCATAACTAGAACGGCCTAGGGGAAAAGTACGCACACCGTTGTAATCGGGCGAGTTTCTACTTTCAGATGCAACAGAAATTTTGCGGATTGGTCAATCCGTTCGCGAGATATGGCAGTTTGGAGGTAAGAAACGCTTGAGAAACTCAAAATTTTCGCAGTTCTGATGCTAGAAACGAATAACTAGAACGGACTAGGGGAAAAGTACGCATACAGTTGTAATCGGGCGAGTTTCTACTTTCAGATGCAACAGAAATTTTGCGGATTGGTCAATCCATTCGCGAGATATGGCAGTTTGGAGGTAAGAAACGCTTGAGAAACTCAAAATTTTCACAGTTCTGATGCTCGAAACGAATAACCAGAACGGCCTAGAGGAAAAGTACGCATACAGTTGTAATCGAGCGAGTTTCTACTTTCAGATGCAACAGAAATTTTGCGGGTTGGTCAATCCGTTCGCGAGATATGGCAGTTAGGAGGTAAGAAACGCTTGAGAAACTCAACATTTTCGCAGTTCTGATACTCGAAACGAATAACTAGAACGGCCTAGGGGAAAAGTACGCATACTGTTGTAATCGGGCGAGTTTCTGCTTTCAGACGCAACAGAAATTTTGCGGATTGGTCAATCCGTTCGCGAGATATGGCAGTTTGGAGGTAAGAAACGCTTGAGAAACTCAAAGTTTTTGCAGTTCTGATGCTCGAAACGAATAACTAGAACGGCCTAGGGGAAAAGTACGCATACCGTTGTAATCGGGCGAGTTTCTACTTTCAGATGCAACAGAAATTTTGCGGATTGGTCAATCCGTTCGCGAGATATGGCAGTTTGGAGGTAAGAAACGCTTGAGAAACTCAAAATTTTCGCAGTTCTCATGCTCGAAACGAATAACTGCAACGGACTAGGGGAAAAGTACGCATAGTGTTGTAATCGGGCGAGTTTCTACTTTCAGATGCAACAGAAATTTTGCGGATTGGTCAATCCGTTCGCGAGATATGGCAGTTTGGAAGTAAGAAACGCTCGAGAAACTCAAAATTTTCGCAGTTCTGATGCTCGACAAGCATAACTAGAACGGCCTAGGGGAAAAGTACGTATACCGTTGTAATCGGGCGAGTTTCTACTTTCAGATGCAACAGAAATTTTGTGGATTGGTCAATCCGTTCGCGGGATGTGGCAGTTTGTAGGTAAGAAACGCTTGAGAAACTCAAAATTTTCGCAGTTCTGATGCTCGAAACGAATAACTAGAACGTCCTAGGGGAAAAGTACGAACACCGTTGTAATCGGGCGAGTTTCTTCCTTCAGATGCAACAGAAATTTTGCGGATTGGTCAATCCGTTCGCGAGATATGGCAGTTTGGAAGTAAGAAACGCTTGAGAAACTCAAAATTTTCGCAGTTCTGATGCTCGAAACGAATAACTAGAACGGCCTAGGGGAAAAGTACGCATACCGTTGTAATCGGGCGAGTTTCTACTTTCAGATGCAACAGAAATTTTGCGGATTGGTCAATCCGTTCGCGAGATATGGCAGTTTGGAGGTAAGAAACGCTTGAGAAACTCAAAATTTTCGCAGTTCTGATGCTCGAAACGAATAACTAGAACGGCCTCGGTGAAAAGTACGCATACCGTTGTAATCGGGCGAGTTTCTACTTTCAGATGCAACAGAAATTTTGCGGATTGGTCAATCCGTTCGCGAGATATGGCAGTTTGGAGGTAAGAAACGCTTGAGAAACTCAAAATTTTCGCAGTTCTCATGCTCGAAACGAATAACTGCAACGGACTAGGGGAAAAGTACGCATAGTGTTGTAATCGGGCGAGTTTCTACTTTCAGATGCAACAGAAATTTTGCGGATTGGTCAATCCGTTCGCGAGATATGGCAGTTTGGAAGTAAGAAACGCTCGAGAAACTCAAAATTTTCGCAGTTCTGATGCTCGACAAGCATAACTAGAACGGCCTAGGGGAAAAGTACGTATACCGTTGTAATCGGGCGAGTTTCTACTTTCAGATGCAACAGAAATTTTGTGGATTGGTCAATCCGTTCGCGGGATGTGGCAGTTTGTAGGTAAGAAACGCTTGAGAAACTCAAAATTTTCGCAGTTCTGATGCTCGAAACGAATAACTAGAACGTCCTAGGGGAAAAGTACGAACACCGTTGTAATCGGGCGAGTTTCTTCCTTCAGATGCAACAGAAATTTTGCGGATTGGTCAATCCGTTCGCGAGATATGGCAGTTTGGAAGTAAGAAACGCTTGAGAAACTCAAAATTTTCGCAGTTCTGATGCTCGAAACGAATAACTAGAACGGCCTAGGGGAAAAGTACGCATACCGTTGTAATCGGGCGAGTTTCTACTTTCAGATGCAACAGAAATTTTGCGGATTGGTCAATCCGTTCGCGAGATATGGCAGTTTGGAGGTAAGAAACGCTTGAGAAACTCAAAATTTTCGCAGTTCTGATGCTCGAAACGAATAACTAGAACGGCCTCGGTGAAAAGTACGTATACCGTTGAAATCGGGCGAGTTTCTACTTTCAGATGCAACAGAAATTTTGCGGATTGGTCAATCCGTTCGCGAGATATGGCAGTTTGGAGGTAAGAAACGCTTGAGAAACTCAAAATTTTCGCAGTTCTGATGCTCGAAACGAACAACTAGAACGGCCTAGGGGAAAAGTACACATACCGTTGTAATCGGGCGAGTTACTACTTTCAGATGCAACAGAAATTTTGCGGATTGGTGAATCCGTTCGCGAGATATGGCAGTTTGGAGGTAAGTAACGCTTGAGAAACTCAAAATTTTCGCAGTTCTCATGCTCGAAACGAATAACTACAACGGCCTAGGGGAAAAGTACGCATACCGTTGTAATGGGGCGAGTTTCTACTTTCAGATGCAACAGAAATTTTGCGGATTGGTCAATCCGTTCGCGAGATATGGCAGTTTGGAGGTAAGAAACGCTTGAGAAACTCAAAATTTTCGCAGTTCTGATGCTCGAAACGAACAACTAGAACGGCCTAGGGGAAAAGTACACATACCGTTGTAATCGGGCGAGTTACTACTTTCAGATGCGACAGAAATTTTGCGGATTGGTCAATCCGTTCGCGAGATATGGCAGTTTGGAAGGAAGAAACGCTTGAGAAACTCAAAATTTTCGCAGTTCTGATGCTCGAAACGAATAACTAGGGCGGCCTAGGGGAAAAGTACGCATACCGTTGTAATCGGGCGAGTTTCTGCTTTCAGATGCATCAGAAATTTTGCGGATTGGTCAATCCGTTCGCGAGATGTGGCAGTTTGTAGGTAAGAAACGCTTGAGAAACTCAAAATTTTCGCAATTCTGATGCTCGAAACGAATAACTAGGGCGGCCTAGGGGAAAAGTACGCATACCGTTGTAATCGGGCGAGTTTCTGCTTTCAGATGCATCAGAAATTTTGCGGATTGGTCAATCCGTTCGCGAGATGTGGCAGTTTGTAGGTAAGAAACGCTTGAGAAACTCAAAATTTTCGCAGTTCTGATGCTCGAAACGAATAACTAGGACGGCCTAGGGGAAAAGTACGCATACCGTTGTAATCGGGCGAGTTTCTACTTTCAGATGCAACAGAAATTTTGAGGATTGGTCAATCCGTTCGCGAGATATGGCAGTTTGGAAGTAAGAAACGCTTGAGAAACGCAAAATTTTCGCAGTTCTGATGCTCGAAACGAATAACTAGAACGGCCTAGGGTAAAAGGACGCATACCGTTGTAATCGGGCGAGTTTCTACTTTCAGATGCAACAGAAATTTTGCGGATTGGTCAATCCGTTCGCGAGATATGGCAGTTTGGAGGTAAGAAACGCTTGAGAAACTCCAAATTTTCGCAGTTCTGATGCTCGAAACGAATAACTAGAACGGCCTAGGGGAAAAGTACGCATACCGTTGTAATCGGGCGAGTTTCTACTTTCAGATGCAACAGAAATTTTGCGGATTGGTCAATCCGTTCGCGAGATATGGCAGTTTGTAGGTAAGAAACGCTTGAGAAACTCAAAATTTTCGCAGTTCTGATGCTCGAAACGAATAACTAGGACGGCCTAGGGGAAAAGTACGCATACCGTTGTAATCGGGCGGGTTTCTACTTTCAGATGCAACAGAAATTTTGCGGATTGGTCAATCCGTTCGCGAGATATGACAGTTTGGAAGTAAGAAACGCTTGAGAAACTCAAAATTTTCGCAATTCTGATGCTCGAAACGAATAACTAGGGCGGCCTAGGGGAAAAGTACGCATACCGTTGTAATCGGGCGAGTTTCTGCTTTCAGATGCATCAAAAATTTTGCAGATTTGTCAATCCGTTCGCGAGATATGGCAGTTTGGAAGGAAGAAACGCTTGAGAAACTCAAAATTTTCGTAGTTCTGATGCTCGAAACGAATAACTAGAACGGCCTAGGGGAAAAGTACGCATACAGTTGTAATCGGGCGAGTTTCTACTTTCAGATGCAACAGAAATTTTGCGGATTGGTCAATCCGTTCGCGAGATATGGCAGTTTGGAGGTAAGAAACGCTTGAGAAACTCAAAATTTTCGCAGTTCTGATGCTCGACAAGCATAACTAGAACGGCCTAGGGGAAAAGTACGCATACCCTTGTAATCGGGCGAGTTTCTACTTTCAGATGCAACAGAAATTTTGCGGATTGGTCAATCCGTTCGCGAGATATGACAGTTTGGAAGTAAGAAACGCTTGAGAAACTCAAAATTTTCGCAGTTCTGATGCTCGAAACGAATAACTAGGGCGGCCTAGGGGAAAAGTACGCATACCGTTGTAATCGGGCGAGTTTCTGCTTTCAGATGCATCAGAAATTTTGCGGATTGGTCAATCCGTTCGCGAGATGTGGCAGTTTGGAAGTAAGAAACGCTTGAGAAACTCAAAATTTTCGCAGTTCTGATGCTCGAAACGAATAACTAGAAAGCCCTAGGGGAAAAGTACGCATACCGATGTAATCGGGCGAGTTTCTACTTTCAGATGCAACAGAAATTTTGCGGATTGGTCGATCCGTTCGCGAGATATGGCAGTTTGGAGGTAAGAAACGCTTGAGAAACTCAAAATTTTCGCAGTTCTGATGCTCGAAACGAATAACTAGTACGGCCCAGGGGAAAA
Source organism: Ptiloglossa arizonensis (assembly GCF_051014685.1). NCBI lineage: Eukaryota > Metazoa > Arthropoda > Insecta > Hymenoptera > Colletidae > Ptiloglossa > Ptiloglossa arizonensis. The sequence continues at coordinate 2,532,163 of NW_027478386.1, forward strand.
GTACGCATACCGTTGTAATCGGGCGAGTTTCTACTTTCAGATGCAACAGAAATTTTGCGGATTGGTCAATCCGTTCGCGAGATATGGCAGTTTGGAAGTAAGAAACGCTTGAGAAACTCAAAATTTTCGCAGTTCTGATGCTCGAAACGAATAACTAGTACGGCCCAGGGGAAAAGTACGCATACCGTTGTAATCGGGCGAGTTTCTACTTTCAGATGCAACAGAAATTTTGCGGATTGGTCAATCCGCTCGCGAGATATGGCAGTTTGGAGGTAAGAAACGCTTGAGAAACTCAAAATTTTCGCAGTTCTGATGCTTGAAACGAATAACTAGAACGGCCTAGGGGAAAAGTACGTATACCGTTGTAATCGGGCGAGTTTCCACTTTCAGATGCAACAGAAAATTTGCGGATTGGTCAATCCGTTCGCGAGATATGGCAGTTTGGATGTAAGAAACGCATGAGAAACTCAAAATTTTCGCAGTTCTGATGCTCGAAACGAATAACTAGAACGGTCTAGGGGAAAAGTACGCATACAGTTGTAATCGGGCGAGTTTCTACCTTCAGATGCAACAGAAATTTTGCGGATTGGTCAATCCGTTCGCGAGATATGGCAGTTTGGAGGTAAGAAACGCTTGAGAAACTCAAAATTTTCGCAGTTCTGATGCTCGAAACGAATAACTAGAAAGGCCTAGGGGAAAAGTACGCATAGTGTTGTAATCGGGCGAGTTTCTGCTTTCAGATGCATCACAAATTTTGCGGATTGGTCAATCCGTTCGCGAGATGTGGCAGTTTGGAAGGAAGAAACGCTTGAGAAACTCAAAATTTTCGCAGTTCTGATGCTCGAAACGAATAACTAGGGCGGCCTAGGGAAAAAGTACGCATACCGTTGTAATCGGGCGAGTTTCTGCTTTCAGATGCATCAGAAATTTTGCGGATTGGTCAATCCGTTCGCGAGATGTGGCAGTTTGGAAGTAAGAAACGCTTGAGAAACTCAAAATTTTCGCAGTTCTGATGCTCGAAACGAATAACTAGAAAGCCCTAGGGGAAAAGTACGAATACCGATGTAATCGGGCGAGTTTCTACTTTCAGATGCAACAGAAATTTTGCGGATTGGTCGATCCGTTCGCGAGATATGGCAGTTTGGAGGTAAGAAACGCTTGAGAAACTCAAAATTTTCGCAGTTCTGATGCTCGAAACGAATAACTTGTACGGCCCAGGGGAAAAGTACGCATACCGTTGTAATCGGGCGAGTTTCTACTTTCAGATGCAACAGAAATTTTGCGGATTGGTCAATCCGTTCGCGAGATATGGCAGTTTGGAAGTAAGAAACGCTTGAGAAACTCAAAATTTTCGCAGTTCTGATGCTCGAAACGAATAACTAGTACGGCCCAGGGGAAAAGTACGCATACCGTTGTAATCGGGCGAGTTTCTGCTTTCAGATGCATCACAAATTTTGCGGATTGGTCAATCCGTTCGCGAGATGTGGCAGTTTGGAAGGAAGAAACGCTTGAGAAACTCAAAATTTTCGCAGTTCTGATGCTCGAAACGAATAACTAGGGCGGCCTAGGGGAAAAGTACGCATACCGTTGTAATCGGGCGAGTTTCTGCTTTCAGATGCATCAGAAATTTTGCGGATTGGTCAATCCGTTCGCGAGATGTGGCAGTTTGGAAGTAAGAAACGCTTGAGAAACTCAAAATTTTCGCAGTTCTGATGCTCGAAACGAATAACTAGAAAGCCCTAGGGGAAAAGTACGCATACCGATGTAATCGGGCGAGTTTCTACTTTCAGATGCAACAGAAATTTTGCGGATTGGTCGATCCGTTCGCGAGATATGGCAGTTTGGAGGTAAGAAACGCTTGAGAAACTCAAAATTTTCGCAGTTCTGATGCTCGAAACGAATAACTAGTACGGCCCAGGGGAAAAGTACGCATACCGTTGTAATCGGGCGAGTTTCTACTTTCAGATGCAACAGAAATTTTGCGGATTGGTCAATCCGTTCGCGAGATATGGCAGTTTGGAAGTAAGAAACGCTTGAGAAACTCAAAATTTTCGCAGTTCTGATGCTCGAAACGAATAACTAGTACGGCCCAGGGGAAAAGTACGCATACCGTTGTAATCGGGCGAGTTTCTACTTTCAGATGCAACAGAAATTTTGCGGATTGGTCAATCCGCTCGCGAGATATGGCAGTTTGGAGGTAAGAAACGCTTGAGAAACTCAAAATTTTCGCAGTTCTGATGCTTGAAACGAATAACTAGAACGGCCTAGGGGAAAAGTACGTATACCGTTGTAATCGGGCGAGTTTCCACTTTCAGATGCAACAGAAAATTTGCGGATTGGTCAATCCGTTCGCGAGATATGGCAGTTTGGAGGTAAGAAACGCATGAGAAACTCAAAATTTTCGCAGTTCTGATGCTCGAAACGAATAACTAGAACGGTCTAGGGGAAAAGTACGCATACAGTTGTAATCGGGCGAGTTTCTACCTTCAGATGCAACAGAAATTTTGCGGATTGGTCAATCCGTTCGCGAGATATGGCAGTTTGGAGGTAAGAAACGCTTGAGAAACTCAAAATTTTCGCAGTTCTGATGCTCGAAACGAATAACTAGAACGGCCTAGGGGAAAAGTACGTACACCGTTGTAATCGGGCGAGTTTCTACTTTCAGATGCAACAGAAATTTTGCGGATTGGTCAATCCGTTCGCGAGATATGGCAATTTGGATGTAAGCAACGCTTGAGAAACTCAAAATTTTCGCAGTTCTGATGCTCGAAACGAACAACTAGAACGGCCTAGGGGAAAAGTACGTATACCGTTGTAATCGGGCGTGTTTCTACTTTCAGATGCAACAGAAATTTTGCGGATTGGTCAATCCGTTCGCGAGATATGGCAGTTTGGAGGTAAGCAACGCTTGAGAAACTCAAAATTTTCGCAGTTCTGATGCTCGAAACGAATAACTAGAACGGTCTAGGGGAAAAGTACGAATACAGTTGTAATCGGGCGAGTTTCTACCTTCAGATGCAACAGAAATTTTGCGGATTGGTCAATCCGTTCGCGAGATATGGCAGTTTGGAGGTAAGCAACGCTTGAGAAACTCAAAATTTTCGCAGTTCTGATGCTCGAAACGAATAACTAGAAAGGCCTAGGGGAAGAGTACGCATAGTGTTGTAATCGGGCGAGTTTCTGCTTTCAGATGCATCACAAATTTTGCGGATTGGTCAATCCGTTCGCGAGATGTGGCAGTTTGGAAGTCAGAAACGCTTGAGAAACTCAAAATTTTCGCAGTTCTGATGCTCGAAACGAATAACTAGAAAGGCCTAGGGGAAAAGTACGCATACCGTTGTAATCGGGCGAGTTTCTACTTTCAGATGCAACAGAAATTTTGCGGATTGGTCAATCCGTTCGCGAGATATGGCAGTTTGGAGGTAAGCAACGCTTGAGAAACTCAAAATTTTCGCAGTTCTGATGCTCGAAACGAATAACTAGTACGGCCCAGGGGAAAAGTACGCATACCGTTGTAATCGGGCGAGTTTCTACTTTCAGATGCAACAGAAATTTTGCGGATTGGTCAATCCGCTCGCGAGATATGGCAGTTTGGAGGTAAGAAACGCTTGAGAAACTCAAAATTTTCGCAGTTCTGATGCTCGAAACGAATAACTAGAACGGCCTAGGGGAAAAGTACGTATACCGTTGTAATCGGGCGAGTTTCCACTTTGAGAAGCAACAGAAAATTTGCGGATTGGTCAATCCGTTCGCGAGATATGGCAGTTTGGAGGTAAGAAACGCATGAGAAACTCAAAATTTTCGCAGTTCTGATGCTCGAAACGAATAACTAGAACGGTCTAGGGGAAAAGTACGCATACAGTTGTAATCGGGCGAGTTTCTACCTTCAGATGCAACAGAAATTTTGCGGATTGGTCAATCCGTTCGCGAGATATGGCAGTTTGGAGGTAAGAAACGCTTGAGAAACTCAAAATTTTCGCAGTTCTGATGCTCGAAACGAATAACTAGAAAGGCCTAGGGGAAAAGTACGCATAGTGTTGTAATCGGGCGAGTTTCTGCTTTCAGATGCAACACAAATTTTGCGGATTGGTCAATCCGTTCGCGAGAGATGGCAGTTTGGATGTAAGCAACGCTTGAGAAACTCAAAATTTTCGCAGTTCTGATGCTCGAAACGAATAACTAGAACGGTCTAGGGGAAAAGTACGAATACAGTTGTAATCGGGCGAGTTTCTACTTTCAGATGCAACAGAAATTTTGCGGATTGGTCAATCCGTTCGCGAGATATGGCAGTTTGGAGGTAAGAAACGCTTGAGAAACTCAAAATTTTCGCAGTTCTGATGCTCGAAACGAATAACTAGAACGGACTGGGGGAAAAGTACGCATACAGTTGTAATCGGGCGAGTTTCTACTTTCAGATGCAACAGAAATTTTGCGGATTGGTCAATCCGTTCGCGAGATATGGCAGTTTGGAGGTAAGAAACTCTTGAGAAACTCAAAATTTTCGCAGTTCTGATGCTCGAAACGAATAAATAGAAAGGCCTAGGGGAAAGGTACGCATAGTGTTGTAATCGGGCGAGTTTCTGCTCTCAGATGCATCACAAATTTTGCGGATTGGTCAATCCGTTCGCGAGATGTGGCAGTTTGGAAGTCAGAAACGCTTGAGAAACTCAAAATTTTCGCAGTTCTGATGCTCGAATCGAATAACTAGAAAGGCCTAGGGGAAAAGTACGCATACCGTTGTAATCGGGCGAGTTTCTACTTTCAGATGCAACAGAAATTTTGCGGATTGGTCAATCCGTTCGCGAGATATGGCAGTTTGGAGGTAAGAAACGCTTGAGAAACTCAAAATTTTCGCAGTTCTGATGCTCGAAACGTATAACTAGAACGGCCTAGGGGAAAAGTACGTATACCGTTGTAATCGGGCGAGTTTCTACTTTCAGATGCAACAGAAATTTTGCGGATTGGTCAATCCGTTCGCGAGATATGGCAGTTTGGAGGTAAGCAACGCTTGAGAAACTCAAAATTTTCGCAGTTCTGATGCTCGAAACGAACAACTAGAACGGCCTAGGGGAAAAGTACGCATACCGTTGTAATCGGGCGAGTTTCTACCTTCAGATGCAACAGAAATTTTGCGGATTGGTCAATCCGTTCGCGAGATATGGCAGTTTGTAGGTAAGAAACGCTAGAGAAACTCAAAATTTTCGCAGTTCTGATGCTCGAAACGAATAACTAGAAAGGCCTAGGGGAAGAGTACGCATAGTGTTGTAATCGGGCGAGTTTCTGCTTTCAGATGCATCACAAATTTTGCGGATTGGTCAATCCGTTCGCGAGATGTGGCAGTTTGGAAGTCAGAAACGCTTGAGAAACTCAAAATTTTCGCAGTTCTGATGCTCGAAACGAATAACTAGAAAGGCCTAGGGGAAAAGTACGCATACCGTTGTAATCGGGCGAGTTTCTACTTTCAGATGCAACAGAAATTTTGCGGATTGGTCAATCCGTTCGCGAGATATGGCAGTTTGGAGGTAAGCAACGCTTGAGAAACTCAAAATTTTCGCAGTTCTGATGCTCGAAACGAATAACTAGTACGGCCCAGGGGAAAAGTACGCATACCGTTGTAATCGGGCGAGTTTCTACTTTCAGATGCAACAGAAATTTTGCGGATTGGTCAATCCGCTCGCGAGATATGGCAGTTTGGAGGTAAGAAACGCTTGAGAAACTCAAAATTTTCGCAGTTCTGATGCTCGAAACGAATAACTAGAACGGCCTAGGGGAAAAGTACGTATACCGTTGTAATCGGGCGAGTTTCCACTTTGAGAAGCAACAGAAAATTTGCGGATTGGTCAATCCGTTCGCGAGATATGGCAGTTTGGAGGTAAGAAACGCATGAGAAACTCAAAATTTTCGCAGTTCTGATGCTCGAAACGAATAACTAGAACGGTCTAGGGGAAAAGTACGCATACAGTTGTAATCGGGCGAGTTTCTACCTTCAGATGCAACAGAAATTTTGCGGATTGGTCAATCCGTTCGCGAGATATGGCAGTTTGGAGGTAAGAAACGCTTGAGAAACTCAAAATTTTCGCAGTTCTGATGCTCGAAACGAATAACTAGAAAGGCCTAGGGGAAAAGTACGCATAGTGTTGTAATCGGGCGAGTTTCTGCTTTCAGATGCAACACAAATTTTGCGGATTGGTCAATCCGTTCGCGAGAGATGGCAGTTTGGATGTAAGCAACGCTTGAGAAACTCAAAATTTTCGCAGTTCTGATGCTCGAAACGAATAACTAGAACGGTCTAGGGGAAAAGTACGAATACAGTTGTAATCGGGCGAGTTTCTACTTTCAGATGCAACAGAAATTTTGCGGATTGGTCAATCCGTTCGCGAGATATGGCAGTTTGGAGGTAAGAAACGCTTGAGAAACTCAAAATTTTCGCAGTTCTGATGCTCGAAACGAATAACTAGAACGGACTGGGGGAAAAGTACGCATACAGTTGTAATCGGGCGAGTTTCTACTTTCAGATGCAACAGAAATTTTGCGGATTGGTCAATCCGTTCGCGAGATATGGCAGTTTGGAGGTAAGAAACTCTTGAGAAACTCAAAATTTTCGCAGTTCTGATGCTCGAAACGAATAAATAGAAAGGCCTAGGGGAAAGGTACGCATAGTGTTGTAATCGGGCGAGTTTCTGCTCTCAGATGCATCACAAATTTTGCGGATTGGTCAATCCGTTCGCGAGATGTGGCAGTTTGGAAGTCAGAAACGCTTGAGAAACTCAAAATTTTCGCAGTTCTGATGCTCGAATCGAATAACTAGAAAGGCCTAGGGGAAAAGTACGCATACCGTTGTAATCGGGCGAGTTTCTACTTTCAGATGCAACAGAAATTTTGCGGATTGGTCAATCCGTTCGCGAGATATGGCAGTTTGGAGGTAAGAAACGCTTGAGAAACTCAAAATTTTCGCAGTTCTGATGCTCGAAACGTATAACTAGAACGGCCTAGGGGAAAAGTACGTATACCGTTGTAATCGGGCGAGTTTCTACTTTCAGATGCAACAGAAATTTTGCGGATTGGTCAATCCGTTCGCGAGATATGGCAGTTTGGAGGTAAGCAACGCTTGAGAAACTCAAAATTTTCGCAGTTCTGATGCTCGAAACGAACAACTAGAACGGCCTAGGGGAAAAGTACGCATACCGTTGTAATCGGGCGAGTTTCTACCTTCAGATGCAACAGAAATTTTGCGGATTGGTCAATCCGTTCGCGAGATATGGCAGTTTGTAGGTAAGAAACGCTAGAGAAACTCAAAATTTTCGCAGTTCTGATGCTCGAAACGAATAACTAGGACGGCCTAGGGGAAAAGTACGCATACCGTTGTAATCGGGCGAGTTTCTACTTTCAGATGCAACAGAAATTTTGCGGATTGGTCAATCCGCTCGCGAGATATGGCAGTTTGGAGGTAAGAAACGCTTGAGAAAATCAAAATTTTCGCAGTTCTGATGCTCGAAACGAATAACTAGAACGGCCTAGGGGAAAAGTACGTATACCGTTGTAATCGGGCGAGTTTCTACTTTCAGATGCAACAGAAATTTTGCGGATTGGTCAATCCGTTCGCGAGATATGGCAGTTTGGAGGTAAGCAACGCTTGAGAAACTCAAAATTTTCGCAGTTCTGTTGCTCGAAACGAATAACTAGAACGGCCTAGGGGAAAAGTACGCATACAATTCTAATCGGGCGATTTTCCACTTTCAGATGCAACAGTAAATTTGCGGATTGGTCAATCCGTTCGCGAGATATGGCAGTTTGGAGGTAAGAAACGCATGAGAAACTCAAAATTTTCGCAGTTCTGATGCTCGAAACGAATAACTAGAACGGTCTAGGGGAAAAGTACGCATACAGTTGTAATCGGGCGAGTTTCTACCTTCAGATGCAACAGAAATTTTGCGTATTGGTCAATCCGTTCGCGAGATATGGCAATTTGGAGGTAAGAAACGCTTGAGAAACTCAAAATTTTCGCAGTTCTGATGCTCGAAACGAATAACTAGAACGGACTGGGGGAAAAGTACGCATACAGTTGTAATCGGGCGAGTTTCTACTTTCAGATGCAACAGAAATTTTGCGGATTGGTCAATCCGTTCGCGAGATATGGCAGTTTGGAGGTAAGAAACGCTTGAGAAACTAAAAATTTTCGCAGTTCTGATGCTCGAAACGAATAACTAGAAAGGCCTAGGGGAAAAGTACGCATAGTGTTGTAATCGGGCGAGTTTCTGCTTTCAGATGCATCACAAATTTTGCGGATTGGTCAATCCGTTCGCGAGATGTGGCAGTTTGGAAGTAAGAAACGCTTGAGAAACTCAAAATTTTCGCAGTTCTGATGCTCGATACGAATAAGTAGAAAGGCCTAGGGGAAAAGTAAATATACCGTTGTAATCGGGCGAGTTTCTACTTTCAGATGCAACAGAAATTTTGCGGATTGGTCAATCCGTTCGCGAGATATGGCAGTTTGGAGGTAAGCAACGCTTGAGAAACTCAAAATTTTCGCAGTTCTGATGCTCGAAACGAACAACTAGAACGGCCTAGGGGAAAAGTACGCATGCCGTTGTAATCGGGCGAGTTTCTACCTTCAGATGCAACAGAAATTTTGCGGATTGGTCAATCCGTTCGCGAGATATGGCAGTTTGTAGGTAAGAAACGCTAGAGAAACTCAAAATTTTCGCAGTTCTGATGCTCGAAACGAATAACTAGGACGGCCTAGGGGAAAAGTACGCATACCGTTGTAATCGGGCGAGTTTCTACTTTCAGATGCAACAGAAATTTTGCGGATTTGTCAATCCGTTCGCGAGATATGGCAGTTTGGAGGTAAGAAACGCTTGAGAAATTCAAAATTTTCACAGTTCTGATGCTCGAAACGAATAACCAGAACGGCCTAGGGGAAAAGTACGCACACCGTTGTAATCGGGCGAGTTTCTACTTTCAGATGCAACAGATATTTTGCGGATTGGTCAATCCGTTCGCGAGATATGACAGTTTGGAGGTAAGGAACGCTTGAGAAACTCAAAATTTTCGCAGCTCTGGTGCTCGAAACGAATAACTAGAAAGGCCTAGGGGAAAAGTACGCATACCGTTGTAATCGGGCGAGTTTCTGCTTTCAGATGCATCAGAAATTTTGCGGATTGGTCAATCCGTTCGCGAGATATGGCAGTTTGGAAGTAAGAAACGCTTGAGAAACTCAAAATTTTCGCAGTTCTGATGCTCGAAACGAATAACTAGGACGGCCTAGGGGAAAAGTACGCATACCGTTGTAATCGGGCGAGTTTCTACTTTCAGATGCAACAGAAATTTTGCGGATTGGTCAATCCGTTCGCGAGATATGGCAGTTTGGAGGTAAGCAACGCTTGAGAAACTCAAAATTTTCGCAGTTCTGATGCTCGAAACGAACAACTAGAACGGCCTAGGGGAAAAGTACGCACACCATTGTAATCGGGCGAGTTTCTACTTTCAGATGCAACAGATATTTTGCGGATTGGTCAATCCGTTCGCGAGATATGACAGTTTGGAGGTAAGAAACGCTTGAGAAACTCAAAATTTTCGCAGTTCTGGTGCTCGTAACGAATAACTAGAAAGGCCTAGGGGAAAAGTACGCATACCGTTGTAATCGGGCGAGTTTCCACTTTCAGATGCAACAGAAATTTTGCGGATTGGTCAATCCGTTCGCGAGATATGGCAGTTTGGAAGTAAGAAACGCTTGAGAAACTCAAAATTTTCGCAGTTCTGATGCGCGAAACGAATTACTAGGGCGGCCTAGGGGAAATGTACGCATACCGTTGTAATCGGGCGAGTTTCTGCTTTCAGATGCATCAGAAATTTTGCGGATTGGTCAATCCGTTCGCGAGATGTGGCAGTTTGTAGGTAAGAAACGCTTGAGAAACTCAAAATTTTCGCAGTTCTGATGCTCGAAACGAATAACTATAACGGACTAGGGGAAAAGTACGCATACAGTTGTAATCGGGCGGGTTTCTACTCTCAGATGCAACAGAAATTTTGCGGATTGGTCAATCCGTTCGCGAGATATGGCAGTTTGGAGGTAAGAAACGCTTGAGAAACTCAAAATTTTCGCAGTTCTGATGCTCGAAACGAATAACTAGAACGGTCTAGGGGAAAAGTACGCATACATTTGTAATCGGGCGAGTTTCTACCTTCAGATGCAACAGAAATTTTGCGGATTGGTCAATCCGTTCGCGAGATATGGCAGTTTGGAGGTAAGAAACGCTTGAGAAACTCCAAATTTTCGCAGTTCTGATGCTCGAAACGAATAACTAGAACGGACTGGGGGAAAAGTACGCATAGTGTTGTAATCGGGCGAGTTTCTAGTTTCAGATGCAACTGAAATTTTGCGGATTGGTCAATCCGTTCGCGAGATATGGCAGTTTGGAGGTAAGAAACGCTTGAGAAACTCAAAATTTTCGCAGTTCTGATGCTCGACAAGCATAACTAGAACGGCCTAGGGGAAAAGTATGCATACCGTTGTAATCGGGCGAGTTTCTACTTTCAGATGCAACAGAAATTTTGCGGATTAGTCAATTCGTTCGCGAGATATGGCAGTTTGAAGGTAAGAAACGCTTGAGAAACTAAAAATTTTCGCAGTTCTGATGCTCGAAACGAATAACTATAACGGACTAGGGGAAAAGTACGCATACAGTTGTAATCGGGCGAGTTTCTACTTTTAGATGCAACAGAAATTTTGCGGATTGGTCAATCCGTTCGCGAGATATGGCAGTTTGGAGGTAAGAAACGCTTGAGAAACTCAAAATTTTCGCAGTTCTGATGCTCGAAACGAACAACTAGAACGGCCTAGGGGAAAAGTACGCACAGTGTTGTAATCGGGCGAGTTTCTACTTTCAGATGCAACAGAAATTTTGCGGATTGGTCAATCCGTTCGCGAGATATGGCAGTTTGGAGGTAAGAAACGCTTGAGGAACTCAAAATTTTCGCAGTTCTGATGCTCGTCAAGCACAACTAGAACGGCCTAGGGGAAAAGTACGCATACCGTTGTAATCGGGCGAGTTTCTACTTTCAGATGCAACAGAAATTTTGCGGATTGGTCAATTCGTTCGCGAGATATGGCAGTTTGGAGGTAAGAAACGCTTGAGAAACTCAAAATTTTCGCAGTTCTGATGCTCGAAACGAATAACTAGAACGGTCTAGGGGAAAAGTACGCATACAGTTGTAATCGGGCGAGTTTCTGCCTTCAGATGCAACAGAAATTTTGCGGATTGGTCAATCCGTTCGGGAGGTATGGCAGTTTGGAGGTAAGAAACGCTTGAGAAACTCAAAATTTTCGCAGTTCTGATGCTCGAAACGAACAACTAGAACGGCCTAGGGGAAAAGTACGGATAGTGTTGTAATCGGGCGAGTTTCTACTTTCAGATGCAACAGAAGTTTTGCGGATTGGTCAATCCGTTCGCGAGATATGGCAGTTTGGAGGTAAGAAACGCTTGAGAAACTCAAAATTTTCGCAGTTCTGATGCTCGAAACGAATAACTAGAACGGCCTAGGGGAAAAGTACGCATAGTGATGTAATCGGGCGAGTTTCTACTTTCAGATGCTTCAGAAATTTTGCGGATTGGTCAATCCGTTCGCGAGATATGGCAGTTTGGAGGTAAGAAACGCTTGAGAAACTCAAAATTTTCGCAGTTCTGATGCTCGACAAGCATAACTATAACGGACTAGGGAAAAAGTACGCATACAGTTGTAATCGGGCGAGTTTCTACTTTCAGATGCAACAGAAATTTTGCGGATTGGTCAATCCGTTCGCGAGATATGGCAGTTTGGAGGTAAGAAATGCTTGAGAAACTCAAAATTTTCGCAGTTCTGATGCTCGAAACGAACAACTAGAACGGCCTAGGGGAAAAGTACGCATAGTGTTGTAATCGGGCGAGTTTCTGCTTTCAGATGCATCAGAAATTTTGCGGATTGGTCCATCCGTTCGCGAGATGTGGCAGTTTGTAGGTAAGAAACGCTTGAGAAACTCAAAATTTTCGTAGTGCTGATGCTCGAAACGAATAACTAGAACGGCCTAGGGGAAAAGTACGCATACCGTTGTAATCGGGCGAGATTCTACCTTCAGATGCAACAGAAATTTTGCGGATTGGTCAAATCGTTCGCGAGATATGGCAGTTTGGAAGTAAGAAACGCTTGAGAAACTCAAAATTTTCGCAGTTCTGATGCTCGAAACGAATAACTAGAACGGCCTAGGGGAAAAGTACGCATACCGTTGTAATCGGGCGAGTTTCTACTTTCAGATGCAACTGAAATTTTGCGTATTGGTCAATCCGTTCGCGAGATATGGCAGTTTGGAGGTAAGAAACGCTTGAGAAACTCAAAATTTTCGCAGTTCTGATGCTCGACAAGCATAACTAGAACGGCCTAGGGGAAAAGTACGCATACCGTTGTAATCGGGCGGGTTTCTACTTTCAGATGCAACAGAAATTTTGCGGGTTGGTCAATTCGTTCGCGAGATATGGCAGTTTGGAGGTAAGAAACGCTTGAGAAACTAAAAATTTTCGCAGTTCTGATGCTCGAAACGAATAACTATAACGGACTAGGGGAAAAGTACGCATACAGTTGTAATCGGGCCAGTTTCTACTTTCAGATGCAACAGAAATTTTGCGGATTGGTCAATCCGTTCGGGAGGTATGGCAGTTTGGAGGTAAGAAACGCTTGAGAAACTCAAAATTTTCGCAGTTCTGATGCTCGAAACGAACAACTAGAACGGCCTAGGGGAAAAGTACGGATAGTGTTGTAATCGGGCGAGTTTCTACTTTCAGATGCAACAGAAGTTTTGCGGATTGGTCAATCCGTTCGCGAGATATGGCAGTTTGGAGGTAAGAAACGCTTGAGAAACTCAAAATTTTCGCAGTTCTGATGCTCGAAACGAATAACTAGAACGGCCTAGGGGAAAAGTACGCATAGTGTTGTAATCGGGCGAGTTTCTACTTTCAGATGCTTCAGAAATTTTGCGGATTGGTCAATCCGTTCGCGAGATATGGCAGTTTGGAGGTAAGAAACGCTTGAGAAACTCAAAATTTTCGCAGTTCTGATGCTCGACAAGCATAACTATAACGGACTAGGGAAAAAGTACGCATACAGTTGTAATCGGGCGAGTTTCTACTTTCAGATGCAACAGAAATTTTGCGGATTGGTCAATCCGTTCGCGAGATATGGCAGTTTGGAGGTAAGAAATGCTTGAGAAACTCAAAATTTTCGCAGTTCTGATGCTCGAAACGAACAACTAGAACGGCCTAGGGGAAAAGTACGCATAGTGTTGTAATCGGGCGAGTTTCTGCTTTCAGATGCATCAGAAATTTTGCGGATTGGTCCATCCGTTCGCGAGATGTGGCAGTTTGTAGGTAAGAAACGCTTGAGAAACTCAAAATTTTCGTAGTGCTGATGCTCGAAACGAATAACTAGAACGGCCTAGGGGAAAAGTACGCATACCGTTGTAATCGGGCGAGATTCTACCTTCAGATGCAACAGAAATTTTGCGGATTGGTCAAATCGTTCGCGAGATATGGCAGTTTGGAAGTAAGAAACGCTTGAGAAACTCAAAATTTTCGCAGTTCTGATGCACGAAACGAATAACTAGAACGGCCTAGGGGAAAAGTACGCATACCGTTGTAATCGCGCGAGTTTCTACCTTCAGATGCAACAGAAATTTTGCGGATTGGTCAATCCGTTCGCGAGATATGGCAGTTTGGAAGTAAGAAACGCTTGAGAAACTCAAAATTTTCGCAGTTCTGATGCTCGAAACGAATAACTAGAACGGCCTAGGGGAAAAGTACGCATACCGTTGTAATCGGGCGAGTTTCTACTTTCAGATGCAACTGAAATTTTGCGGATTGGTCAATCCGTTCGCGAGATATGGCAGTTTGGAGGTAAGAAACGCTTGAGAAACTCAAAATTTTCGCAGTTCTGATGCTCGACAAGCATAACTAGAACGGCCTAGGGGAAAAGTACGCATACCGTTGTAATCGGGCGAGTTTCTACTTTCAGATGCAACAGAAATTTTGCGGGTTGGTCAATTCGTTCGCGAGATATGGCAGTTTGGAGGTAAGAAACGCTTGAGAAACTAAAAATTTTCGCAGTTCTGATGCTCGAAACGAATAACTATAACGGACTAGGGGAAAAGTACGCATACAGTTGTAATCGGGCCAGTTTCTACTTTCAGATGCAACAGAAATTTTGCGGATTGGTCAATCCGTTCGGGAGGTATGGCAGTTTGGAGGTAAGAAACGCTTGAGAAACTCAAAATTTTCGCAGTTCTGATGCTCGAAACGAACAACTAGAACGGCCTAGGGGAAAAGTACGGATAGTGTTGTAATCGGGCGAGTTTCTACTTTCAGATGCAACAGAAATTTTGCGGATTGGTCAATCCGTTCGCGAGATATGGCAGTTTGGAGGTAAGAAACGCTTGAGGAACTCAAAATTTTCGCAGTTCTGATGCTCGAAACGAATAACTAGAACGGACTGGGGGAAAAGTACGCACAGTGTTGTAATCGGGCGAGTTTCTACTTTCAGATGCAACTGAAATTTTGCGGATTGGTCAATCCGTTCGCGAGATATGGCAGTTTGGAAGTAAGAAACGCTTGAGAAACTCAAAATTTTCGCAGTTCTGATGCTCGACAAGCATAACTAGAACGGCCTAGGGGAAAAGTACGCATACCGTTGTAATCGGGCGAGTTTCTACTTTCAGATGCAACAGAAATTTTGCGGATTGGTCAATCCGTTCACGAGATATGGCAGTTTGGAGGTAAGAAACGCTTGAGACACTCAAAATTTTCGCAGTTCTGATGCTCGAAACGAACAACTAGAACGGCCTAGGGGAAAAGTACGCATACAGTTGTAATCGGGCGAGTTTCTACCTTCAGATGCAACAGAAATTTTGCGGATTGGTCAATCCGTTCGCGAGATATGGCAGTTTGGAGGTAAGAAACGCTTGAGAAACTCCAAATTTTCGCAGTTCTGATTCTCGAAACGAATAACTAGAACGGACTGGGGGAAAAGTACGCATACAGTTGTAATCGGGCGAGTTTCTACTTTCAGATGCAACAGAAATTTTGCGGATTGGTCAATCCGTTCGCGAGATATAGCAGTTTGGAGGTAAGAAACGCTTGAGAAACTCAAAATTTTCGCAGTTCTGATGCTCGAAACGAATAACTAGAACGGCCTAGGGGAAAAGTACGCATACCGTTGTAATCGGGCGAGTTTCTACTTTCAGATGCAACAGAAATTTTGCGCATTGGTCAAACCGTTCGCGAGATATGGCAGTTTGGAGGTAAGAAACGCTTGAGAAACTCAAAATTTTCGCAGTTCTGATGCTCGACAAGCATAACTAGAACGGCCTAGGGGAAAAGTACGCATACAGTTGTAATCGGGCGAGTTTCCACTTTCAGATGCAACAGAAATTTTGCGGATTGGTCAATCCGTTCGCGAGATATGGCAGTTTGGATGTAAGAAACGCTTGAGAAACTCAAAATTTTCGCGGTTCTGATGCTCGAAACGAATAACAAGAACGGCCTAGGGGAAAAGTACGCACACCGTTGTAATCGGGCGAGTTTCTACTTTCAGATGCATCAGAAATTTTGCGGATTGGACAATCCGTTCGCGAGATGCGGTAGTTTGTAGGTGAGAAACGCTTGAGAAACTAAAAATTTTCGCAGTTCTGATGCTCGAAACGAATAACTATAACGGACTAGGGGAAAAGTACGCATACAGTTGTAATCGGGCCAGTTTCTACTTTCAGATGCAACAGAAATTTTGCGGATTGGTCAATCCGTTCGCGAGGTATGGCAGTTTGGAGGTAAGAAACGCTTGAGAAACTCCAAATTTTTGCAGTTCTGATTCTCGAAACGAATAACTAGAACGGACTGGGGGAAAAGTACGCATACCGTTGTAATCGGGCGAGTTTCTACTTTCAGATGCAACAGAAATTTTGCGGATTGGACAATTCGTTCGCGAGATATGGCAGTTTGGATGTAAGAAACGCTTGAGAAACTAAAAATTTTCGCAGTTCTGATGCTCGAAACGAATAACTATAACGGACTAGGGGAAAAGTACGCATACAGTTGTAATCGGGCGGGTTTCTACTCTCAGATGCAACAGAAATTTTGCGGATTGGTCAATCCGTTCGCGAGATATGGCAGTTTGGAGGTAAGAAACGCTTGAGAAACTCCAAATTTTCGCAGTTCTGATTCTCGAAACGAATAACTAGAACGGACTGGGGGAAAAGTACGCATACAGTTGTAATCGGGCGAGTTTCTACTTTCAGATGCAACAGAAATTTTGCGGATTGGTCAATCCGTTCGCGAGATATGGCAGTTTGGAGGTAAGAAACGCTTGAGAAACTCAAAATTTTCGCAGTTCTGATGCTCGAAACGAACAACTAGAACGGCCTAGGGGAAAAGTACGCATAGTGTTGTAATCGGGCGAGTTTCTACTTTCAGATGCTTCAGAAATTTTGCGGATTGGTCAATCCGTTCGCGAGATATGGCAGTTTGGAGGTAAGAAACGCTTGAGAAACTCAAAATTTTCGCAGTTCTGATGCTCGACAAGCATAACTATAACGGACTAGGGAAAAAGTACGCATACAGTTGTAATCGGGCGAGTTTCTACTTTCAGATGCAACAGAAATTTTGCGGATTGGTCAATCCGTTCGCGAGATATGGCAGTTTGGAGGTAAGAAATGCTTGAGAAACTCAAAATTTTCGCAGTTCTGATGCTCGAAACGAACAACTAGAACGGCCTAGGGGAAAAGTACGCATAGTGTTGTAATCGGGCGAGTTTCTGCTTTCAGATGCATCAGAAATTTTGCGGATTGGTCCATCCGTTCGCGAGATGTGGCAGTTTGTAGGTAAGAAACGCTTGAGAAACTCAAAATTTTCGTAGTGCTGATGCTCGAAACGAATAACTAGAACGGCCTAGGGGAAAAGTACGCATACCGTTGTAATCGGGCGAGATTCTACCTTCAGATGCAACAGAAATTTTGCGGATTGGTCAAATCGTTCGCGAGATATGGCAGTTTGGAAGTAAGAAACGCTTGAGAAACTCAAAATTTTCGCAGTTCTGATGCACGAAACGAATAACTAGAACGGCCTAGGGGAAAAGTACGCATACCGTTGTAATCGGGCGAGTTTCTACCTTCAGATGCAACAGAAATTTTGCGGATTGGTCAGTCCGTTCGCGAGATATGGCAGTTTGGAAGTAAGAAACGCTTGAGAAACTCAAAATTTTGCAGTTCTGATGCTCGAAACGAATAACTAGAACGGCCTAGGGGAAAAGTACGCATACCGTTGTAATCGGGCGAGTTTCTACTTTCAGATGCAACTGAAATTTTGCGGATTGGTCAATCCGTTCGCGAGATATGGCAGTTTGGAGGTAAGAAACGCTTGAGAAACTCAAAATTTTCGCAGTTCTGATGCTCGACAAGCATAACTAGAACGGCCTAGGGGAAAAGTACGCATACCGTTGTAATCGGGCGAGTTTCTACTTTCAGATGCAACAGAAATTTTGCGGGTTGGTCAATTCGTTCGCGAGATATGGCAGTTTGGAGGTAAGAAACGCTTGAGAAACTAAAAATTTTCGCAGTTCTGATGCTCGAAACGAATAACTATAACGGACTAGGGGAAAAGTACGCATACAGTTGTAATCGGGCCAGTTTCTACTTTCAGATGCAACAGAAATTTTGCGGATTGGTCAATCCGTTCGCGAGGTATGGCAGTTTGGAGGTAAGAAACGCTTGAGAAACTCAAAATTTTCGCAGTTCTGATGCTCGAAACGAACAACTAGAACGGCCTAGGGGAAAAGTACGGATAGTGTTGTAATCGGGCGAGTTTCTACTTTCAGATGCAACAGAAATTTTGCGGATTGGTCAATCCGTTCGCGAGATATGGCAGTTTGGAGGTAAGAAACGCTTGAGGAACTCAAAATTTTCGCAGTTCTGATGCTCGACAAGCATAACTAGAACGGCCTAGGGGAAAAGTACGCATACCGTTGTAATCGGGCGAGTTTCTACTTTCAGATGCAACAGAAATTTTGAGGATTGGTCAATTCGTTCGCGAGATATGGCAGTTTGGAGGTAAGAAACGCTTGAGAAACTAAAAATTTTCGCAGTTCTGATGCTCGAAACGAATAACTATAACGGACTAGGGGAAAAGTACGCATACAGTTGTAATCGGGCGAGTTTCTACTTTCAGATGCCACAGAAATTTTGCGGATTGGTCAATCCGTTCACGAGATATGGCAGTTTGGAGGTAAGAAACGCTTGAGAAACTCAAAATTTTCGCAGTTCTGATGCTCGAAACGAACAACTAGAACGGCCTAGGGGAAAAGTACGCATAATGTTGTAATCGGGCGAGTTTATACCTTCAGATGCAACAGAAATTTTGCGGATTGGTCAATCCGTTCGCGAGATATGGCAGTTTGGAGGTAAGAAACGCTTGAGAAACTCCAAATTTTTGCAGTTCTGATTCTCGAAACGAATAACTAGAACGGACTGGGGGAAAAGTACGCATACAGTTGTAATCGGGCGAGTTTCTACTTTCAGATGCAACAGAAATTTTGCGGATTGGTCAATCCGTTCGCGAGATATGGCAGTTTGGAGGTAAGAAACGCTTGAGAAACTCAAAATTTTCGCAGTTCGGATGCTCGAAACGAATAACTAGAACGGCCTAGGGGAAAAGTACGCATACCGTTGTAATCGGGCGAGTTTCTACTTTCAGATGCAACAGAAATTTTGCGCATTGGTCAAACCGTTCGCGAGATATGGCAGTTTGGAGGTAAGAAACGCTTGAGAAACTCAAAATTTTCGCAGTTCTGATGCTCGACAAGCATAACTAGAACGGCCTAGGGGAAAAGTACGCATACAGTTGTAATCGGGCGAGTTTCCACTTTCAGATGCAACAGAAATTTTGCGGATTGGTCAATCCGTTCGCGAGATATGGCAGTTTGGATGTAAGACACGCTTGAGAAACTCAAAATTTTCGCGGTTCTGATGCTCGAAACGAATAACAAGAACGGCCTAGGGGAAAAGTACGCACACCGTTGTAATCGGGCGAGTTTCTACTTTCAGATGCATCAGAAATTTTGCGGATTGGACAATCCGTTCGCGAGATGCGGTAGTTTGTAGGTGAGAAACGCTTGAGAAACTAAAAATTTTCGCTGTTCTGATGCTCGAAACGAATAACTATAACGGACTAGGGGAAAAGTACGCATACAGTTGTAATCGGGCGAGTTTCTACTTTCAGATGCAACAGAAATTTTGCGGATTGGTCAATCCGTTCGCGAGATATGGCAGTTTGGAGGTAAGAAACGCTTGAGAAACTCAAAATTTTCGCAGTTCTGATGCTCGAAACGAATAACTAGAACGGCCTAGGGGAAAAGTACGTATACCGTTGAAATCAGGGGAGTTTCTACTTTCAGATGCAACAGAAATTTTGCGGATTGGTCAATCCGTTCGCGAGATATGGCAGTTTGGAGGTAAGCAACGCTTGAGAAACTCAAAATTTTCGCAGTTCTGTTGCTCGAAACGAATAACTAGAACGGCCTAAGGGAAAAGTACGCATACAGTTTTAATCGGGCGAGTTTCCACTTTCAGATGCAACAGAAACTTTGCGGATTGGTCAATCCGTTCGCGAGATATGGCAGTATGGAAGTAAGAAACGCTTGAGAAACTCAAAATTTTCGCAGTTCTGATGCGCGAAACGAATTACTAGGTCGGCCTAGGGGAAATGTACGCATACCGTTGTAATCGGGCGAGTTTCTGCTTTCAGATGCTTCAGAAATTTTGCGGATTGGTCAATCCGTTCGCGAGATATGGCAGTTTGGAGGTAAGAAACGCTTGAGAAACTCAAAATTTTCGCAGTTCTGATGCTCGACAAGCATAACTATAACGGACTAGGGAAAAAGTACGCATACAGTTGTAATCGGGCGAGTTTCTACTTTCAGATGCAACAGAAATTTTGCGGATTGGTCAATCCGTTCGCGAGATATGGCAGTTTGGAGGTAAGAAATGCTTGAGAAACTCAAAATTTTCGCAGTTCTGATGCTCGAAACGAACAACTAGAACGGCCTAGGGGAAAAGTACGCATAGTGTTGTAATCGGGCGAGTTTCTGCTTTCAGATGCATCAGAAATTTTGCGGATTGGTCCATCCGTTCGCGAGATGTGGCAGTTTGTAGGTAAGAAACGCTTGAGAAACTCAAAATTTTCGTAGTGCTGATGCTCGAAACGAATAACTAGAACGGCCTAGGGGAAAAGTACGCATACCGTTGTAATCGGGCGAGATTCTACCTTCAGATGCAACAGAAATTTTGCGGATTGGTCAAATCGTTCGCGAGATATGGCAGTTTGGAAGTAAGAAACGCTTGAGAAACTCAAAATTCTCGCAGTTCTGATGCACGAAACGAATAACTAGAACGGCCTAGGGGAAAAGTACGCATACCGTTGTAATCGGGCGAGTTTCTACCTTCAGATGCAACAGAAATTTTGCGGATTGGTCAATCCGTTCGCGAGATATGGCAGTTTGGAAGTAAGAAACGCTTGAGAAACTCAAAATTTTCGCAGTTCTGATGCTCGAAACGAATAACTAGAACGGCCTAGGGGAAAAGTACGCATACCGTTGTAATCGGGCGAGTTTCTACTTTCAGATGCAACAGAAATTTTGCGGATTGGACAATTCGTTCGCGAGATATGGCAGTTTGGAGGTAAGAAACGCTTGAGAAACTAAAAATTTTCGCAGTTCTGATGCTCGAAACGAATAACTATAACGGACTAGGGGAAAAGTACGCATACAGTTGTAATCGGGCGGGTTTCTACTCTCAGATGCAACAGAAATTTTGCGGATTGGTCAATCCGTTCGCGAGATATGGCAGTTTGGAGGTAAGAAACGCTTGAGAAACTCAAAATTTTCGCAGTTCTGATGCTCGAAACGAATAACTAGAACGGTCTAGGGGAAAAGTACGCATACATTTGTAATCGGGCGAGTTTCTACCTTCAGATGCAACAGAAATTTTGCGGACTGGTCAATCCGTTCGCGAGATATGGCAGTTTGGAGGTAAGAAACGCTTGAGAAACTCCAAATTTTCGCAGTTCTGATGCTCGAAACGAATAACTAGAACGGACTGGGGGAAAAGTACGCATAGTGTTGTAATCGGGCGAGTTTCTACTTTCAGATGCAACTGAAATTTTGCGGATTGGTCAATCCGTTCGCGAGATATGGCAGTTTGGAAGTAAGAAACGCTTGAGAAACTCAAAATTTTCGCAGTTCTGATGCTCGACAAGCATAACTAGAACAGCCTAGGGGAAAAGTACGCATACCGTTGTGATCGGGCGAGTTTCTACTTTCAGGTGCAACAGAAATTTTGAGGATTGGTCAATTCGTTCGCGAGATATGGCAGTTTGGAGGTAAGAAACGCTTGAGAAACTAAAAA
This sequence comes from Ptiloglossa arizonensis, assembly GCF_051014685.1. Lineage (NCBI taxonomy): Eukaryota > Metazoa > Arthropoda > Insecta > Hymenoptera > Colletidae > Ptiloglossa > Ptiloglossa arizonensis. The sequence goes on from NW_027478386.1 coordinate 2,553,635, forward strand.
TTTTCGCAGTTCTGATGCTCGAAACGAATAACTATAACGGACTAGGGGAAAAGTACGCATACAGTTGTAATCGGGCGAGTTTCTACTTTCAGATGCAACAGAAATTTTGCGGATTGGTCAATCCGTTCACGAGATATGGCAGTTTGGAGGTAAGAAACGCTTGAGAAACTCAAAATTTTCGCAGTTCTGATGCTCGAAACGAACAACTAGAACGGCCTAGGGGAAAAGTACGCATACAGTTGTAATCGGGCGAGTTTCTACCTTCAGATGCAACAGAAATTTTGCGGATTGGTCAATCCGTTCGCGAGATATGGCAGTTTGGAGGTAAGAAACGCTTGAGAAACTCAAAATTTTCGCAGTTCTGATGCTCGAAACGAACAACTAGAACGGCCTAGGGGAAAAGTACGCATACAGTTGTAATCGGGCGAGTTTCTACCTTCAGATGCAACAGAAATTTTGCGGATTGGTCAATCCGTTCGCGAGATATGGCAGTTTGGAGGTAAGAAACGCTTGAGAAACTCCAAATTTTCGCAGTTCTGATTCTCGAAACGAATAACTAGAACGGACTGGGGGAAAAGTACGCATACAGTTGTAATCGGGCGAGTTTCTACTTTCAGATGCAACAGAAATTTTGCGGATTGGTCAATCCGTTCGCGAGATACGGCAGTTTGGAGGTAAGAAACGCTTGAGAAACTCAAAATTTCCGCAGTTCTGATGCTCGAAACGAATAACTAGAACGGCCTAGGGGAAAAGTACGCATACCGTTGTAATCGGGCGAGTTTCTACTTTCAGATGCAACAGAAATTTTGCGCATTGGTCAAACCGTTCGCCAGATATGGCAGTTTGGATGTAAGAAACGCTTGAGAAACTCAAAATTTTCGCAGTTCTGATGCTCGACAAGCATAACTAGAACGGCCTAGGGGAAAAGTACGCATACAGTTGTAATCGGGCGAGTTTCCACTTTCAGATGCAACAGAAATTTTGCGGATTGGTCAATCCGTTCGCGAGATATGGCAGTTTGGAGGTAAGAAACGCTTGAGAAACTCAAAATTTTCGCAGTTCTGATGCTCGAAACGAACAACTAGAACGGCCTAGGGGAAAAGTACGCATACAGTTGTAATCGGGCGAGTTTCTACCTTCAGATGCAACAGAAATTTTGCGGATTGGTCAATCCGTTCGCGAGATATGGCAGTTTGGAGGTAAGAAACGCTTGAGAAACTCAAAATTTTCGCAGTTCTGATGCTCGAAACGAACAACTAGAACGGCCTAGGGGAAAAGTACGCATACAGTTGTAGTCGGGCGAGTTTCTACCTTCAGATGCAACAGAAATTTTGCGGATTGGTCAATCCGTTCGCGAGATATGGCAGTTTGGAGGTAAGAAACGCTTGAGAAACTCCAAATTTTCGCAGTTCTGATTCTCGAAACGAATAACTAGAACGGACTGGGGGAAAAGTACGCATACAGTTGTAATCGGGCGAGTTTCTACTTTCAGATGCAACAGAAATTTTGCGGATTGGTCAATCCGTTCGCGAGATACGGCAGTTTGGAGGTAAGAAACGCTTGAGAAACTCAAAATTTCCGCAGTTCTGATGCTCGAAACGAATAACTAGAACGGCCTAGGGGAAAAGTACGCATACCGTTGTAATCGGGCGAGTTTCTACTTTCAGATGCAACAGAAATTTTGCGCATTGGTCAAACCGTTCGCCAGATATGGCAGTTTGGATGTAAGAAACGCTTGAGAAACTCAAAATTTTCGCAGTTCTGATGCTCGACAAGCATAACTAGAACGGCCTAGGGGAAAAGTACGCATACAGTTGTAATCGGGCGAGTTTCCACTTTCAGATGCAACAGAAATTTTGCGGATTGGTCAATCCGTTCGCGAGATATGGCAGTTTGGATGTAAGAAACGCTTGAGAAACTCAAAATTTTCGCGGTTCTGATGCTCGAAACGAATAACAAGAACGGCCTAGGGGAAAAGTACGCACACCGTTGTAATCGGGCGAGTTTCTACTTTCAGATGCATCAGAAATTTTGCGGATTGGACAATACGTTCGCGAGATGCGGTAGTTTGTAGGTGAGAAACGCTTGAGAAACTAAAAATTTTCGCTGTTCTGATGCTCGAAACGAATAACTATAACGGACTAGGGGAAAAGTACGCATACAGTTGTAATCGGGCGAGTTTCTACTTTCAGATGCAACAGAAATTTTGCGGATTGGTCAATCCGTTCGCGAGATATGGCAGTTTGGAGGTAAGAAACGCTTGAGAAACTCAAAATTTTCGCAGTTCTGATGCTCGAAACGAATAACTAGAACGGCCTAGGGGAAAAGTACGTATATCGTTGAAATCAGGGGAGTTTCTACTTTCAGATGCAACAGAAATTTTGCGGATTGGTCAATCCGTTCGCGAGATATGGCAGTTTGGAGGTAAGCAACGCTTGAGAAACTCAAAATTTTCGCAGTTCTGTTGCTCGAAACGAATAACTAGAACGGCCTAAGGGAAAAGTACGCATACAGTTTTAATCGGGCGAGTTTCCACTTTCAGATGCAACAGAAATTTTGCGGATTGGTCAATCCGTTCGCGAGATATGGCAGTATGGAAGTAAGAAACGCTTGAGAAACTCAAAATTTTCGCAGTTCTGATGCGCGAAACGAATTACTAGGTCGGCCTAGGGGAAATGTACGCATACCGTTGTAATCGGGCGAGTTTCTGCTTTCAGATGCTTCAGAAATTTTGCGGATTGGTCAATCCGTTCGCGAGATATGGCAGTTTGGAGGTAAGAAACGCTTGAGAAACTCAAAATTTTCGCAGTTCTGATGCTCGACAAGCATAACTATAACGGACTAGGGAAAAAGTACGCATACAGTTGTAATCGGGCGAGTTTCTACTTTCAGATGCAACAGAAATTTTGCGGATTGGTCAATCCGTTCGCGAGATATGGCAGTTTGGAGGTAAGAAATGCTTGAGAAACTCAAAATTTTCGCAGTTCTGATGCTCGAAACGAACAACTAGAACGGCCTAGGGGAAAAGTACGCATAGTGTTGTAATCGGGCGAGTTTCTGCTTTCAGATGCATCAGAAATTTTGCGGATTGGTCCATCCGTTCGCGAGATGTGGCAGTTTGTAGGTAAGAAACGCTTGAGAAACTCAAAATTTTCGTAGTGCTGATGCTCGAAACGAATAACTAGAACGGCCTAGGGGAAAAGTACGCATACCGTTGTAATCGGGCGAGATTCTACCTTCAGATGCAACAGAAATTTTGCGGATTGGTCAAATCGTTCGCGAGATATGGCAGTTTGGAAGTAAGAAACGCTTGAGAAACTCAAAATTTTCGCAGTTCTGATGCACGAAACGAATAACTAGAACGGCCTAGGGGAAAAGTACGCATACCGTTGTAATCGGGCGAGTTTCTACCTTCAGATGCAACAGAAATTTTGCGGATTGGTCAATCCGTTCGCGAGATATGGCAGTTTGGAAGTAAGAAACGCTTGAGAAACTCAAAATTTTCGCAGTTCTGATGCTCGAAACGAATAACTAGAACGGCCTAGGGGAAAAGTACGCATACCGTTGTAATCGGGCGAGTTTCTACTTTCAGAAGCAACTGAAATTTTGCGGATTGGTCAATCCGTTCGCGAGATATGGCAGTTTGGAGGTAAGAAACGCTTGAGAAACTCAAAATTTTCGCAGTTCTGATGCTCGACAAGCATAACTAGAACGGCCTAGGGGAAAAGTACGCATACCGTTGTAATCGGGCGAGTTTCTACTTTCAGATGCAACAGAAATTTTGCGGATTGGTCAATTCGTTCGCGAGATATGGCAGTTTGGAGGTAAGAAACGCTTGAGAAACTAAAAATTTTCGCAGTTCTGATGCTCGAAACGAATAACTATAACGGACTAGGGGAAAAGTACGCATACAGTTGTAATCGGGCCAGTTTCTACTTTCAGATGCAACAGAAATTTTGCGGATTGGTCAATCCGTTCGCGAGGTATGGCAGTTTGGAGGTAAGAAACGCTTGAGAAACTCAAAATTTTCGCAGTTCTGATGCTCGAAACGAACAACTAGAACGGCATAGGGGAAAAGTACGGATAGTGTTGTAATCGGGCGAGTTTCTACTTTCAGATGCAACAGAAATTTTGCGGATTGGTCAATCCGTTCGCGAGATATGGCAGTTTGGAGGTAAGAAACGCTTGAGGAACTCAAAATTTTCGCAGTTCTGATGCTCGACAAGCACAACTAGAACGGCCTAGGGGAAAAGTATGCATACCGTTGTAATCGGGCGAGTTTCTACTTTCAGATGCAACAGAAATTTTGCGGATTGGACAATTCGTTCGCGAGATATGGCAGTTTGGAGGTAAGAAACGCTTGAGAAACTAAAAATTTTCGCAGTTCTGATGCTCGAAACGAATAACTATAACGGACTAGGGGAAAAGTACGCATACAGTTGTAATCGGGCGAGTTTCTACTTTCAGATGCAACAGAAATTTTGCGGATTGGTCAATCCGTTCACGAGATATGGCAGTTTGGAGGTAAGAAACGCTTGAGAAACTCAAAATTTTCGCAGTTCTGATGCTCGAAACGAACAACTAGAACGGCCTAGGGGAAAAGTACGCATACAGTTGTAATCGGGCGAGTTTCTACCTTCAGATGCAACAGAAATTTTGCGGATTGGTCAATCCGTTCGCGAGATATGGCAGTTTGGAGGTAAGAAACGCTTGAGAAACTCCAAATTTTCGCAGTTCTGATTCTCGAAACGAATAACTAGAACGGACTGGGGGAAAAGTACGCATACAGTTGTAATCGGGCGAGTTTCTACTTTCAGATGCAACAGAAATTTTGCGGATTGGTCAATCCGTTCGCGAGATATGGCAGTTTGGAGGTAAGAAACGCTTGAGAAACTCAAAATTTCCGCAGTTCTGATGCTCGAAACGAATAACTAGAACGGCCTAGGGGAAAAGTACGCATACCGTTGTAATCGGGCGAGTTTCTACTTTCAGATGCAACAGAAATTTTGCGCATTGGTCAAACCGTTCGCGAGATATGGCAGTTTGGAGGTAAGAAACGCTTGAGAAACTCAAAATTTTCGCAGTTCTGATGCTCGACAAGCATAACTAGAACGGCCTAGGGGAAAAGTACGCATACAGTTGTAATCGGGCGAGTTTCCACTTTCAGATGCAACAGAAATTTTGCGGATTGGTCAATCCGTTCGCGAGATATGGCAGTTTGGATGTAAGAAACGCTTGAGAAACTCAAAATTTTCGCGGTTCTGATGCTCGAAACGAATAACAAGAACGGCCTAGGGGAAAAGTACGCACACCGTTGTAATCGGGCGAGTTTCTACTTTCAGATGCATCAGAAATTTTGCGGATTGGACAATCCGTTCGCGAGATGCGGTAGTTTGTAGGTGAGAAACGCTTGAGAAACTAAAAATTTTCGCTGTTCTGATGCTCGAAACGAATAACTATAACGGACTAGGGGAAAAGTACGCATACAGTTGTAATCGGGCGAGTTTCTACTTTCAGATGCAACAGAAATTTTGCGGATTGGTCAATCCGTTCACGAGATATGGCAGTTTGGAGGTAAGAAACGCTTGAGAAACTCAAAATTTTCGCAGTTCTGATGCTCGAAACGAACAACTAGAACGGCCTAGGGGAAAAGTACGCATACAGTTGTAATCGGGCGAGTTTCTACCTTCAGATGCAACAGAAATTTTGCGGATTGGTCAATCCGTTCGCGAGATATGGCAGTTTGGAGGTAAGAAACGCTTGAGAAACTCCAAATTTTCGCAGTTCTGATTCTCGAAACGAATAACTAGAACGGACTGGGGGAAAAGTACGCATACAGTTGTAATCGGGCGAGTTTCTACTTTCAGATGCAACAGAAATTTTGCGGATTGGTCAATCCGTTCGCGAGATATGGCAGTTTGGATGTAAGAAACGCTTGAGAAACTCAAAATTTTCGCGGTTCTGATGCTCGAAACGAATAACAAGAACGGCCTAGGGGAAGAGTACGCACACCGTTGTAATCGGGCGAGTTTCTGCTTTCAGATGCTTCAGAAATTTTGCGGATTGGTCAATCCGTTCGCGAGATATGGCAGTTTGGAGGTAAGAAACGCTTGAGAAACTCAAAATTTTCGCAGTTCTGATGCTCGACAAGCATAACTATAACGGACTAGGGAAAAAGTACGCATACAGTTGTAATCGGGCGAGTTTCTACTTTCAGATGCAACAGAAATTTTGCGGATTGGTCAATCCGTTCGCGAGATATGGCAGTTTGGAGGTAAGAAATGCTTGAGAAACTCAAAATTTTCGCAGTTCTGATGCTCGAAACGAACAACTAGAACGGCCTAGGGGAAAAGTACGCATAGTGTTGTAATCGGGCGAGTCTCTGCTTTCAGATGCATCAGAAATTTTGCGGATTGGTCCATCCGTTCGCGAGATGTGGCAGTTTGTAGGTAAGAAACGCTTGAGAAACTCAAAATTTTCGTCGTGCTGATGCTCGAAACGAATAACTAGAACGGCCTAGGGGAAAAGTACGCATACCGTTGTAATCGGGCGAGATTCTACCTTCAGATGCAACAGAAATTTTGCGGATTGGTCAAATCGTTCGCGAGATATGGCAGTTTGGAAGTAAGAAACGCTTGAGAAACTCAAAATTTTCGCAGTTCTGATGCTCGACAAGCATAACTAGAACGGCCTAGGGGAAAAGTACGCATACAGTTGTAATCGGGCGAGTTTCCACTTTCAGATGCAACAGAAATTTTGCGGATTGGTCAATCCGTTCGCGAGATATGGCAGTTTGGATGTAAGAAACGCTTGAAAAACTCAAAATTTTCGCGGTTCTGATGCTCGAAACGAATAACAAGAACGGCCTAGGGGAAAAGTACGCACACCGTTGTAATCGGGCGAGTTTCTACTTTCAGATGCAACAGAAATTTTGCGGATTGGACAATTCGTTCGCGAGATATGGCAGTTTGGAGGTAAGAAACGCTTGAGAAACTAAAAATTTTCGCAGTTCTGATGCTCGAAACGAATAACTATAACGGACTAGGGGAAAAGTACGCATACAGTTGTAATCGGGCGGGTTTCTACTCTCAGATGCAACAGAAATTTTGCGGATTGGTCAATCCGTTCGCGAGATATGGCAGTTTGGAGGTAAGAAACGCTTGAGAAACTCAAAATTTTCGCAGTTCTGATGCTCGAAACGAATAACTAGAACGGTCTAGGGGAAAAGTACGCATACATTTGTAATCGGGCGAGTTTCTACCTTCAGATGCAACAGAAATTTTGCGGACTGGTCAATCCGTTCGCGAGATATGGCAGTTTGGAGGTAAGAAACGCTTGAGAAACTCCAAATTTTCGCAGTTCTGATGCTCGAAACGAATAACTAGAACGGACTGGGGGAAAAGTACGCATAGTGTTGTAATCGGGCGAGTTTCTACTTTCAGATGCAACTGAAATTTTGCGGATTGGTCAATCCGTTCGCGAGATATGGCAGTTTGGAAGTAAGAAACGCTTGAGAAACTCAAAATTTTCGCAGTTCTGATGCTCGACAAGCATAACTAGAACAGCCTAGGGGAAAAGTACGCATACCGTTGTGATCGGGCGAGTTTCTACTTTCAGGTGCAACAGAAATTTTGAGGATTGGTCAATTCGTTCGCGAGATATGGCAGTTTGGAGGTAAGAAACGCTTGAGAAACTAAAAATTTTCGCAGTTCTGATGCTCGAAACGAATAACTATAACGGACTAGGGGAAAAGTACGCATACAGTTGTAATCGGGCGAGTTTCTACTTTCAGATGCAACAGAAATTTTGCGGATTGGTCAATCCGTTCACGAGATATGGCAGTTTGGAGGTAAGAAACGCTTGAGAAACTCAAAATTTTCGCAGTTCTGATGCTCGAAACGAACAACTAGAACGGCCTAGGGGAAAAGTACGCATACAGTTGTAATCGGGCGAGTTTCTACCTTCAGATGCAACAGAAATTTTGCGGATTGGTCAATCCGTTCGCGAGATATGGCAGTTTGGAGGTAAGAAACGCTTGAGAAACTCCAAATTTTCGCAGTTCTGATTCTCGAAACGAATAACTAGAACGGACTGGGGGAAAAGTACGCATACAGTTGTAATCGGGCGAGTTTCCACTTTCAGATGCAACAGAAATTTTGCGGATTGGTCAATCCGTTCGCGAGATATGGCAGTTTGGATGTAAGAAACGCTTGAGAAACTCAAAATTTTCGCGGTTCTGATGCTCGAAACGAATAACAAGAACGGCCTAGGGGAAAAGTACGCACACCGTTGTAATCGGGCGAGTTTCTACTTTCAGATGCATCAGAAATTTTGCGGATTGGACAATCCGTTCGCGAGATGCGGTAGTTTGTAGGTGAGAAACGCTTGAGAAACTAAAAATTTTCGCTGTTCTGATGCTCGAAACGAATAACTATAACGGACTAGGGGAAAAGTACGCATACAGTTGTAATCGGGCGAGTTTCTACTTTCAGATGCAACAGAAATTTTGCGGATTGGTCAATCCGTTCGCGAGATATGGCAGTTTGGATGTAAGAAACGCTTGAGAAACTCAAAATTTTCGCGGTTCTGATGCTCGAAACGAATAACAAGAACGGCCTAGGGGAAAAGTACGCACACCGTTGTAATCGGGCGAGTTTCTGCTTTCAGATGCTTCAGAAATTTTGCGGATTGGTCAATCCGTTCGCGAGATATGGCAGTTTGGAGGTAAGAAACGCTTGAGAAACTCAAAATTTTCGCAGTTCTGATGCTCGACAAGCATAACTATAACGGACTAGGGAAAAAGTACGCATACAGTTGTAATCGGGCGAGTTTCTACTTTCAGATGCAACAGAAATTTTGCGGATTGGTCAATCCGTTCGCGAGATATGGCAGTTTGGAGGTAAGAAATGCTTGAGAAACTCAAAATTTTCGCAGTTCTGATGCTCGAAACGAACAACTAGAACGGCCTAGGGGAAAAGTACGCATAGTGTTGTAATCGGGCGAGTTTCTGCTTTCAGATGTATCAGAAATTTTGCGGATTGGTCCATCCGTTCGCGAGATGTGGCAGTTTGTAGGTAAGAAACGCTTGAGAAACTCAAAATTTTCGTCGTGCTGATGCTCGAAACGAATAACTAGAACGGCCTAGGGGAAAAGTACGCATACCGTTGTAATCGGGCGAGATTCTACCTTCAGATGCAACAGAAATTTTGCGGATTGGTCAAATCGTTCGCGAGATATGGCAGTTTGGAAGTAAGAAACGCTTGAGAAACTCAAAATTTTCGCAGTTCTGATGCACGAAACGAATAACTAGAACGGCCTAGGGGAAAAGTACGCATACCGTTGTAATCGGGCGAGTTTCTAGCTTCAGATGCAACAGAAATTTTGCGGATTGGTCAATCCGTTCGCGAGATATGGCAGTTTGGAAGTAAGAAACGCTTGAGAAACTCAAAATTTTCGCAGTTCTGATGCTCGAAACGAATAACTAGAACGGCCTAGGGGAAAAGTACGCATACCGTTGTAATCGGGCGAGATTCTACCTTCAGATGCAACAGAAATTTTGCGGATTGGTCAAATCGTTCGCGAGATATGGCAGTTTGGAAGTAAGAAACGCTTGAGAAACTCAAAATTTTCGCAGTTCTGATGCACGAAACGAATAACTAGAACGGCCTAGGGGAAAAGTACGCATACCGTTGTAATCGGGCGAGTTTCTAGCTTCAGATGCAACAGAAATTTTGCGGATTGGTCAATCCGTTCGCGAGATATGGCAGTTTGGAGGTAAGAAACGCTTGAGAAACTCAAAATTTTCGCAGTTCTGATGCTCGACAAGCATAACTATAACGGACTAGGGAAAAAGTACGCATACAGTTGTAATCGGGCGAGTTTCTACTTTCAGATGCAACAGAAATTTTGCGGATTGGTCAATCCGTTCGCGAGGTATGGCAGTTTGGAGGTAAGAAACGCTTGAGAAACTCAAAATTTTCGCAGTTCTGATGCTCGAAACGAACAACTAGAACGGCCTAGGGGAAAAGTACGCATACAGTTGTAATCGGGCGAGTTTCTACCTTCAGATGCAACAGAAATTTTGCGGACTGGTCAATCCGTTCGCGAGATATGGCAGTTTGGAGGTAAGAAACGCTTGAGAAACTCCAAATTTTCGCAGTTCTGATGCTCGAAACGAATAACTAGAACGGACTGGGGGAAAAGTACGCATAGTGTTGTAATCGGGCGAGTTTCTACTTTCAGATGCAACTGAAATTTTGCGGATTGGTCAATCCGTTCGCGAGATATGGCAGTTTGGAAGTAAGAAACGCTTGAGAAACTCAAAATTTTCGCAGTTCTGATGCTCGACAAGCATAACTAGAACGGCCTAGGGGAAAAGTACGCATACCGTTGTAATCGGGCGAGTTTCTACTTTCAGATGCAACAGAAATTTTGAGGATTGGTCAATTCGTTCGCGAGATATGGCAGTTTGGAGGTAAGAAACGCTTGAGAAACTAAAAATTTTCGCAGTTCTGATGCTCGAAACGAATAACTATAACGGACTAGGGGAAAAGTACGCATACAGTTGTAATCGGGCGAGTTTCTACTTTCAGATGCAACAGAAATTTTGCGGATTGGTCAATCCGTTCACGAGATATGGCAGTTTGGAGGTAAGAAACGCTTGAGAAACTCAAAATTTTCGCAGTTCTGATGCTCGAAACGAACAACTAGAACGGCCTAGGGGAAAAGTACGCATACAGTTGTAATCGGGCGAGTTTCTACCTTCAGATGCAACAGAAATTTTGCGGATTGGTCAATCCGTTCGCGAGATATGGCAGTTTGGAGGTAAGAAACGCTTGAGAAACTCCAAATTTTCGCAGTTCTGATTCTCGAAACGAATAACTAGAACGGACTGGGGGAAAAGTACGCATACAGTTGTAATCGGGCGAGTTTCTACTTTCAGATGCAACAGAAATTTTGCGGATTGGTCAATCCGTTCGCGAGATATGGCAGTTTGGAGGTAAGAAACGCTTGAGAAACTCAAAATTTTCGCAGTTCTGATGCTCGAAACGGATAACTAGAACGGCCTAGGGGAAAAGTACGCATACCGTTGTAATCGGGCGAGTTTCTACTTTCAGATGCAACAGAAATTTTGCGCATTGGTCAAACCGTTCGCGAGATATGGCAGTTTGGAGGTAAGAAACGCTTGAGAAACTCAAAATTTTCGCAGTTCTGATGCTCGACAAGCATAACTAGAACGGCCTAGGGGAAAAGTACGCATACAGTTGTAATCGGGCGAGTTTCCACTTTCAGATGCAACAGAAATTTTGCGGATTGGTCAATCCGTTCGCGAGATATGGCAGTTTGGATGTAAGAAACGCTTGAGAAACTCAAAATTTTCGCGGTTCTGATGCTCGAAACGAATAACAAGAACGGCCTAGGGGAAAAGTACGCACACCGTTGTAATCGGGCGAGTTTCTACTTTCAGATGCATCAGAAATTTTGCGGATTGGACAATCCGTTCGCGAGATGCGGTAGTTTGTAGGTGAGAAACGCTTGAGAAACTAAAAATTTTCGCAGTTCTGATGCTCGACAAGCATAACTAGAACGGCCTAGGGGAAAAGTACGCATACCGTTGTAATCGGGCGAGTTTCTACTTTCAGATGCAACAGAAATTTTGCGGATTGGTCAATTCGTTCGCGAGATATGGCAGTTTGGAGGTAAGAAACGCTTGAGAAACTAAAAATTTTCGCAGTTCTGATGCTCGAAACGAATAACTATAACGGACTAGGGGAAAAGTACGCATACAGTTCTAATCGGGCGAGTTTCTACTTTCAGATGCAACAGAAATTTTGCGGATTGGTCAATCCGTTCGCGAGATATGGCAGTTTGGAGGTAAGAAACGCTTGAGAAACTCAAAATTTTCGCAGTTCTGATGCTCGAAACGAACAACTAGAACGGCCTAGGGGAAAAGTACGCACAGTGTTGTAATCGGGCGAGTTTCTACTTTCAGATGCAACAGAAATTTTGCGGATTGGTCAATCCGTTCGCGAGATATGGCAGTTTGGATGTAAGAAACGCTTGAGAAACTCAAAATTTTCGCGGTTCTGATGCTCGAAACGAATAACAAGAACGGCCTAGGGGAAAAGTACGCACACCGTTGTAATCGGGCGAGTTTCTACTTTCAGATGCATCAGAAATTTTGCGGATTGGACAATCCGTTCGCGAGATGCGGTAGTTTGTAGGTGAGAAACGCTTGAGAAACTAAAAATTTTCGCTGTTCTGATGCTCGAAACGAATAACTATAACGGACTAGGGGAAAAGTACGCATACAGTTGTAATCGGGCGAGTTTCTACTTTCAGATGCAACAGAAATTTTGCGGATTGGTCAATCCGTTCGCGAGATATGGCAGTTTGGAGGTAAGAAACGCTTGAGAAACTCAAAATTTTCGCAGTTCTGATGCTCGAAACGAATAACTAGAACGGCCTAGGGGAAAAGTACGTATACCGTTGAAGTCGGGGGAGTTTCTACTTTCAGATGCAACAGAAATTTTGCGGATTGGTCAATCCGTTCGCGAGATATGGCAGTTTGGATGTAAGCAACGCTTGAGAAACTCAAAATTTTCGCAGTTCTGTTGCTCGAAACGAATAACTAGAACGGCCTAAGGGAAAAGTACGCATACAGTTTTAATCGGGCGAGTTTCCACTTTCAGATGCAACAGAAATTTTGCGGATTGGTCAATCCGTTCGCGAGATATGGCAGTATGGAAGTAAGAAACGCTTGAGAAACTCAAAATTTTCGCAGTTCTGATGCGCGAAACGAATTACTAGGGCGGCCTAGGGGAAATGTACGCATACCGTTGTAATCGGGCGAGTTTCTGCTTTCAGATGCTTCAGAAATTTTGCGGATTGGTCAATCCGTTCGCGAGATATGGCAGTTTGGAGGTAAGAAACGCTTGAGAAACTCAAAATTTTCGCAGTTCTGATGCTCGACAAGCATAACTATAACGGACTAGGGAAAAAGTACGCATACAGTTGTAATCGGGCGAGTTTCTACTTTCAGATGCAACAGAAATTTTGCGGATTGGTCAATGCGTTCGCGAGATATGGCAGTTTGGAGGTAAGAAATGCTTGAGAAACTCAAAATTTTCGCAGTTCTGATGCTCGAAACGAACAACTAGAACGGCCTAGGGGAAAAGTACGCATAGTGTTGTAATCGGGCGAGTTTCTGCTTTCAGATGCATCAGAAATTTTGCGGATTGGTCCATCCGTTCGCGAGATGTGGCAGTTTGTAGGTAAGAAACGCTTGAGAAACTCAAAATTTTCGTCGTGCTGATGCTCGAAACGAATAACTAGAACGGCCTAGGGGAAAAGTACGCATACCGTTGTAATCGGGCGAGATTCTACCTTCAGATGCAACAGAAATTTTGCGGATTGGTCAAATCGTTCGCGAGATATGGCAGTTTGGAAGTAAGAAACGCTTGAGAAACTCAAAATTTTCGCAGTTCTGATGCACGAAACGAATAACTAGAACGGCCTAGGGGAAAAGTACGCATACCGTTGTAATCGGGCGAGTTTCTAGCTTCAGATGCAACAGAAATTTTGCGGATTGGTCAATCCGTTCGCGAGATATGGCAGTTTGGAAGTAAGAAACGCTTGAGAAACTCAAAATTTTCGCAGTTCTGATGCTCGAAACGAATAACTAGAACGGCCTAGGGGAAAAGTACGCATACCGTTGTAATCGGGCGAGTTTCTACTTTCAGATGCAACTGAAATTTTGCGGATTGGTCAATCCGTTCGCGAGATATGGCAGTCTGGAGGTAAGAAACGCTTGAGAAACTCAAAATTTTCGCAGTTCTGATGCTCGACAAGCATAACTAGAACGGCCTAGGGGAAAAGTACGCATACCGTTGTAATCGGGCGAGTTTCTACTTTCAGATGCAACAGAAATTTTGCGGATTGGTCAATTCGTTCGCGAGATATGGCAGTTTGGAGGTAAGAAACGCTTGAGAAACTAAAAATTTTCGCAGTTCTGATGCTCGAAACGAATAACTATAACGGACTAGGGGAAAAGTACGCATACAGTTGTAATCGGGCCAGTTTCTACTTTCAGATGCAACAGAAATTTTGCGGATTGGTCAATCCGTTCGCGAGGTATGGCAGTTTGGAGGTAAGAAACGCTTGAGAAACTCAAAATTTTCGCAGTTCTGATGCTCGAAACGAACAACTAGAACGGCCTAGGGGAAAAGTACGCATACAGTTGTAATCGGGCGAGTTTCTACCTTCAGATGCAACAGAAATTTTGCGGACTGGTCAATCCGTTCGCGAGATATGGCAGTTTGGAGGTAAGAAACGCTTGAGAAACTCCAAATTTTCGCAGTTCTGATGCTCGAAACGAATAACTAGAACGGACTGGGGGAAAAGTACGCATACTGTTGTAATCGGGCGAGTTTCTACTTTCAGATGCAACTGAAATTTTGCGGATTGGTCAATCCGTTCGCGAGATATGGCAGTTTGGAAGTAAGAAACGCTTGAGAAACTCAAAATTTTCGCAGTTCTGATGCTCGACAAGCATAACTAGAACGGCCTAGGGGAAAAGTACGCATACCGTTGTAATCGGGCGAGTTTCTACTTTCAGATGCAACAGAAATTTTGAGGATTGGTCAATTCGTTCGCGAGATATGGCAGTTTGGAGGTAAGAAACGCTTGAGAAACTAAAAATTTTCGCAGTTCTGATGCTCGAAACGAATAACTATAACGGACTAGGGGAAAAGTACGCATACAGTTGTAATCGGGCGAGTTTCTACTTTCAGATGCAACAGAAATTTTGCGGATTGGTCAATCCGTTCACGAGATATGGCAGTTTGGATGTAAGAAACGCTTGAGAAACTCAAAATTTTCGCAGTTCTGATGCTCGAAACGAACAACTAGAACGGCCTAGGGGAAAAGTACGCATACAGTTGTAATCGGGCGAGTTTCTACCTTCAGATGCAACAGAAATTTTGCGGATTGGTCAATCCGTTCGCGAGATATGGCAGTTTGGAGGTAAGAAACGCTTGAGAAACTCCAAATTTTCGCAGTTCTGATTCTCGAAACGAATAACTAGAACGGACTGGGGGAAAAGTACGCATACAGTTGTAATCGGGCGAGTTTCTACTTTCAGATGCAACAGAAATTTTGCGGATTGGTCAATCCGTTCGCGAGATATGGCAGTTTGGAGGTAAGAAACGCTTGAGAAACTCAAAATTTTCGCAGTTCTGATGCTCGAAACGGATAACTAGAACGGCCTAGGGGAAAAGTACGCATACCGTTGTAATCGGGCGAGTTTCTACTTTCAGATGCAACAGAAATTTTGCGCATTGGTCAAACCGTTCGCGAGATATGGCAGTTTGGAGGTAAGAAACGCTTGAGAAACTCAAAATTTTCGCAGTTCTGATGCTCGACAAGCATAACTAGAACGGCCTAGGGGAAAAGTACGCATACAGTTGTAATCGGGCGAGTTTCCACTTTCAGATGCAACAGAAATTTTGCGGATTGGTCAATCCGTTCGCGAGATATGGCAGTTTGGATGTAAGAAACGCTTGAGAAACTCAAAATTTTCGCGGTTCTGATGCTCGAAACGAATAACAAGAACGGCCTAGGGGAAAAGTACGCACACCGTTGTAATCGGGCGAGTTTCTACTTTCAGATGCATCAGAAATTTTGCGGATTGGACAATCCGTTCGCGAGATGCGGTAGTTTGTAGGTGAGAAACGCTTGAGAAACTAAAAATTTTCGCAGTTCTGATGCTCGACAAGCATAACTAGAACGGCCTAGGGGAAAAGTACGCATACCGTTGTAATCGGGCGAGTTTCTACTTTCAGATGCAACAGAAATTTTGCGGATTGGTCAATTCGTTCGCGAGATATGGCAGTTTGGAGGTAAGAAACGCTTGAGAAACTAAAAATTTTCGCAGTTCTGATGCTCGAAACGAATAACTATAACGGACTAGGGGAAAAGTACGCATACAGTTCTAATCGGGCGAGTTTCTACTTTCAGATGCAACAGAAATTTTGCGGATTGGTCAATCCGTTCGCGAGATATGGCAGTTTGGAGGTAAGAAACGCTTGAGAAACTCAAAATTTTCGCAGTTCTGATGCTCGAAACGAACAACTAGAACGGCCTAGGGGAAAAGTACGCACAGTGTTGTAATCGGGCGAGTTTCTACTTTCAGATGCAACAGAAATTTTGCGGATTGGTCAATCCGTTCGCGAGATATGGCAGTTTGGAGGTAAGAAACGCTTGAGAAACTAAAAATTTTCGCAGTTCTGATGCTCGACAGGCATAACTAGAACGGCCTAGGGGAAAAGTACGCATACAGTTCTAATCGGGCGAGTTTCTACTTTCAGATGCAACAGAAATTTTGCGGATTGGTCAATCCGTTCGCGAGATATGGCAGTTTGGAGGTAAGAAACGCTTGAGAAACTCAAAATTTTCGCAGTTCTGATGCTCGAAACAAACAACTAGAACGGCCTAGGGGAAAAGTACGCACAGTGTTGTAATCGGGCGAGTTTCTACTTTCAGATGCAACAGAAATTTTGCGGATTGGTCAATCCGTTCGCGAGATATGGCAGTTTGGAGGTAAGAAACGCTTGAGAAACTAAAAATTTTCGCAGTTCTGATGCTCGACAAGCATAACTAGAACGGCCTAGGGGAAAAGTACGCATACAGTTGTAATCGGGCCAGTTTCTACTTTCAGATGCAACAGAAATTTTGCGGATTGGTCAATCCGTTCGCGAGGTATGGCAGTTTGGAGGTAAGAAACGCTTGAGAAACTCAAAATTTTCGCAGTTCTGATGCTCGAAACGAATAACTATAACGGACTAGGGGAAAAGTACGCATACAGTTGTAATCGGGCGGGTTTCTACTCTCAGATGCAACAGAAATTTTGCGGATTGGTCAATCCGTTCGCGAGATATGGCAGTTTGGAGGTAAGAAACGCTTGAGAAACTCAAAATTTTCGCAGTTCTGATGCTCGAAACGAATAACTAGAACGGTCTAGGGGAAAAGTACGTATACATTTGTAATCGGGCGAGTTTCTACCTTCAGATGCAACAGAAATTTTGCGGACTGGTCAATCCGTTCGCGAGATATGGCAGTTTGGAGGTAAGAAACGCTTGAGAAACTCCAAATTTTCGCAGTTCTGATGCTCGAAACGAATAACTAGAACGGACTGGGGGAAAAGTACGCATAGTGTTGTAATCGGGCGAGTTTCTACTTTCAGATGCAACTGAAATTTTGCGGATTGGTCAATCCGTTCGCGAGATATGGCAGTTTGGAAGTAAGAAACGCTTGAGAAACTCAAAATTTTCGCAGTTCTGATGCTCGACAAGCATAACTAGAACGGCCTAGGGGAAAAGTACGCATACCGTTGTAATCGGGCGAGTTTCTACTTTCAGATGCAACAGAAATTTTGAGGATTGGTCAATTCGTTCGCGAGATATGGCAGTTTGGAGGTAAGAAACGCTTGAGAAACTACAAATTTTCGCAGTTCTGATGCTCGAAACGAATAACTATAACGGACTAGGGGAAAAGTACGCATACAGTTGTAATCGGGCGAGTTTCTACTTTCAGATGCAACAGAAATTTTGCGGATTGGTCAATCCGTTCACGAGATATGGCAGTTTGGAGGTAAGAAACGCTTGAGAAACTCAAAATTTTCGCAGTTCTGATGCTCGAAACGAACAACTAGAACGGCCTAGGGGAAAAGTACGCATACAGTTGTAATCGGGCGAGTTTCTACCTTCAGATGCAACAGAAATTTTGCGGATTGGTCAATCCGTTCGCGAGATATGGCAGTTTGGAGGTAAGAAACGCTTGAGAAACTCCAAATTTTCGCAGTTCTGATTCTCGAAACGAATAACTAGAACGGACTGGGGGAAAAGTACGCATACAGTTGTAATCGGGCGAGTTTCTACTTTCAGATGCAACAGAAATTTTGCGGATTGGTCAATCCGTTCGCGAGATATGGCAGTTTGGAGGTAAGAAACGCTTGAGAAACTCAAAATTTTCGCAGTTCTGATGCTCGAAACGGATAACTAGAACGGCCTAGGGGAAAAGTACGCATACCGTTGTAATCGGGCGAGTTTCTACTTTCAGATGCAACAGAAATTTTGCGCATTGGTCAAACCGTTCGCGAGATATGGCAGTTTGGAGGTAAGAAACGCTTGAGAAACTCAAAATTTTCGCAGTTCTGATGCTCGACAAGCATAACTAGAACGGCCTAGGGGAAAAGTACGCATACAGTTGTAATCGGGCGAGTTTCCACTTTCAGATGCAACAGAAATTTTGCGGATTGGTCAATCCGTTCGCGAGATATGGCAGTTTGGATGTAAGAAACGCTTGAGAAACTCAAAATTTTCGCGGTTCTGATGCTCGAAACGAATAACAAGAACGGCCTAGGGGAAAAGTACGCACACCGTTGTAATCGGGCGAGTTTCTACTTTCAGATGCATCAGAAATTTTGCGGATTGGACAATCCGTTCGCGAGATGCGGTAGTTTGTAGGTGAGAAACGCTTGAGAAACTAAAAATTTTCGCTGTTCTGATGCTCGAAACGAATAACTATAACGGACTAGGGGAAAAGTACGCATAGAGTTGTAATCGGGCGAGTTTCTACTTTCAGATGCAACAGAAATTTTGCGGATTGGTCAATC